>NC_056692.1:52853496-53483496 GCF_018350215.1 Panthera leo | reverse complement strand
CTCTTAGCGGTTTAATAAGCTAAACGGGGGGGAATTGTTCCTCTACAATCAGTTAGTGGACGTTAAGTCTCGCAGTTGAGCCTGAAGGGCAAGTTAGAGATCCCCCAGAGGAGGGTTGGACCTGGTCGGGAGTGGTTCAGGCCAATCCAGGCATCCAGTGTGGTTTTTATTGACTCTGTGGGAATGCCAAGGACAAAGTTTGCCACTTCTATTAATGTGGAAAGAGCAACGCTCCTGTTGTGGAGAACATTCAGATGGACGGAGGAAGAGAAGGTCCCGGCATGATGAGGGTATTTTCTGGACTACCTGGGGGGACACTATTTTCAGCTGTTTTGTCGCTTGTCATCCCTAAACCAACTGCACTTGGCCAAAATTGGGATGTCGCCTTCCACATTCTGTCTCTGAGGTTGCATCTTGTATCTGGTGGCACAAAAAATCCTTTCCCACATCGGAGTCCTGACCTTTAGTTTGGAAGATATAGAATATTTAATATTTAAACAATTTCTTTTAAAGATCTGGCCACTTGGCAGAGTGGGTTTAATGGTCTCTTCGGATACAGAAGGGGTTAACGTGACGACCAGTCTTCGCTTCTCTCTCTCCCCCACCCCGTGACAGACAGGTTTGGCTTGACACTTCACCCCTTTATTCTATTAACATCCTCAATCCGTACAGAATACAATGGCTGAGTGCGCGAGCAGGCCTTAGAACCTTGCTGGAAACCACTGCAAATAAGTCTAGACCCAGGGATCATGGTTAGAAGACACCCAGGCTTAGCCATTATTCCTTTTTCTCTCGCCTCCCCCATTCTGGCAGAAATGCACATAAATGGAATCCGGGACCCAGAGGGACCTTAGACATTCTCAAGTTTATAGCCCGCATCCCATCATTATACAGGGAAAGATACCAAAGCTCCAAGAAGCACCGTGCCTTGTCCAGGGTCTCCCCCTCCACCGACAGTGGCAAAGTCAAGGGTCGAAGGGGCTCTCCTCTGTCACAGACGCTTGCCCCTCCCGCAGGCACCCCGCCCCACGTGGTGTGTGGGAGCCAGAGCAGTAGAGGCCCAGCTCTTCCCTTCCATCAGTACATTACTCCTGATGGCCAAGTCCCTGCCGCCCCTGCCCTGGCCAGGCTCCTCTTTGTCGGTCCCTTGGCAACAGGGTGGGGACACATGTGGCCACCCCTGCTCTGTGATTTTTTTTTTTTTTTCCAGAGTGTGCTTCCTGGAGCACTGATTCTGGGAGATGCTGTGTAGAAAAAGAGCCCAGGTCTGTGAAATGCTTCTTCTCTCAAAGACCCACCACGCATATTAATAACACTCATAGGTAACATTTATTAAGTACCCATTATGTGCATGGAGGGCTGAGGGTCTCGTACGTCCATTATCTCACTTAATCCTCTCAACCTTTGACATACATACCATTATTGTTCTTGATGGTATTTTGGGGCACCTGGGGGGCTCAGTCAGTTGAGCGTCTGACTTCAGCGCAGGTCATGATCTCGTGGTTTGTGAGTTCAAGCCCCGCGTCGGGCTCTGTGCTGACAGCTCAGAGCAAAGTATTGTTACTTTGAGCAGAGAAGGAGGCTATTTATCTTAGACATGGTGTTTCCTCAACTTATTTAACCCTGGGATCTTTCCCTGTGAAGAATTTTTAACGCTAAGCGTTTACTGTGTGCCAGGCACCGTACTTTGTACTTTGTACACTTTGTACTTACTCATTTATCCTAACTGAAACCCTGCGAGCACATCACCATATTACCGTCCCCATTTGTGAACAAAGCAACCAAGGTACAGAGAGGTTAAGTAACATGCCCAGGGCCACACAGCTACGGAGCAACAGAGCTGAACCACTCTGCCCCTCCAAGTACCAACGCCTGAGGCATGGTTTTGCAGGGCCACACATGTAGGAGAGGGGGCCCCTTCCCACCTGTAATCACTCTCAGGGGCTGATTAAGGTAGGAGAGGGTCTTTCTTTCCCCCATGAATAGCCTGAATTGTTTCAAGCTCTTTTCCCTCCGGTGCTCCCCGCCACCCAGCCTCACCGTGCATGTTGGTGAGTTCTGGATTGCTTCCAAGTCCTCTGAGGCCCTGACAGCCATCCGGTCCTCCCAGGACCCATTTATCCTCCCCCTTCCAGACGGAGCCAGGAGTATCTGGTGCTCTCCTGCTGCACGACCTGCCCCTCCCCCACTCCCCTCCACCCTCCTCCCCACCCCATGTCCAGCTGCCTGATTAGCCTGCTCCCTGGGGAGGCCTCTTCCTGGAAAAGGGGAGCTGCCTTTCGGATTGGATTTATAGACTCACAGAAGCCCAGCGGCACTCAGAGGGCATCTAGTTCAGGGCTTCACATCCAGGCTGCGCACCAGAATCACCTGGGGCGTCTTCAAAACTAAAGGTGGCCTGGGCCCCGAGCTTAGCGATCCTGATTTAATGGAGCTGGGATGGGGCCCAGATGATTTTTAAAAGCTCCCTAGATACAGGAGTGCTGATATATATGGGCACTTGTACCCCAATGTTTATAGCAGCACTTTCAACAATAGCCAAATTATGGAAAGAGCCTCAATGTCCATCAACTGACGAATGGATAAAGAAATTGTGGTTTATATACACCATGGAATACTACTTGGCAATGAGAAAGAATGAAATATGGCCTTTGGTAGCAACGGGGATGGAACTGGAGAGTGTTATGCTAAGTGAAATAAGTCATACAGAGAAAGACGGATACCATATGTTTTCACTCTTACGTGGATCCTGAGAAACTTAACAGAAGACCATGGGGGAGGGGAAGGGGAAAAAAAAAGTTAGAGAAGGAGGGAGCCAAACCATAAGAGACTCTTAACTGAGAACAGAGGGTTGATGGGGGGGGGGGGAGGGGAAAGTGGGTGATGGGCGTTGAGGAGGGCACCTGTTGGGATGAGCGCTGGGTGTTGTATGGAAAAATTTGACAATAAATTTCATATTTAAAAAAAATAAAATTGGGAAAAAAATTAAAAAAAATAAAAACTCCCTAGATGATTTTAATGTCAGCTAGAGCTGAGAATCACGGATAGTACAACCTTCTCATTTCAGAGGTAGAGGAGCTTTGGCTCGGGGCAGGGGGAGGTGAAAAGTCTGTCCTGGGTCAGACAACAAACCACTCGGTCTCTTTATTCTAGGGCTACCGTGGACTCACAACCCGCACCATGAGCCCTGGAAGTCTGTGACGAGGCTAGAGGGAGCACTGGGCAGGGTTGGTGCAGGCTGGGGCCTGGAGGCTTCCGCTCTGGCGGCAGATGGGACCATGTTGTCCCTCTCATAAGGAAAAGCCCTGTTGAGTGGCAAACACCCCTGTCTCATGGTGACATGTCAGGGTGAGATGGGGGGTGGCGACACCTCAGTTCCCTTTGGCAAGTGCCCACTGCAGATGCTGTCTCTTGTAGGAATGGGTATTTCACAGCTATGAGAGGCAGGCAGCAATTTCATAAATGGGCCAGAACCAGCAAATGGGTCTCAGTGGTTTTGTTTTTATGAAGAGCAGGGAAGATCAGGGCCAGATTTCATCCCGGCCAAAGTGCTTTTAGAATCACTGCACTGGGGATGCCTGGGTGGCTCAGTCGGTTAAGCATCTGACTCTTGACTCCGGCTCAGGTCATGATCTCACGGTTTGTGAGATTGAGCCCCTTGTGGGGTTCTGTGCTTACAGCACTGAGCCTGCTTAGGATTCTTCCTCTCTCTCTCTCTCTCTCTCTCTCTCTCTGCCCCTCCCCTGCTCGCTCTTGCTCTCTCTTCCTCAAAATCAATAAACACTAAAAAAAAAAGAAAAAAGGATCTCTGCACTGAATCACCCTCTTCTTTCTGGCATGTTCTTTCCCAGGGTCTGTGTGAGCATCCTGGGACCTTGGTAAGGAATCCCACTGGGTCCTTTCTTCATGGATAACCCCTCCTCCCGGCCCTAGACATTCTCCCTGTCCTTTTCTCCCTGCTCTAACGGCTAAAATCATCAGTTCATCCTTAACGGGACATGAATATTTACATTTTAAAAGAATTTGGGGGAGGCACAGGCCCCTAGGAGAGGCTCTCCAAGTGGAGACACTGGCCTGATGTTGGCAGAGGGGTCTTCACTCCAAGAGTCTGCGATGGCAGAGGAGTAGCACTGTCTCCTAACGTCAGGAATTTCTGCTGCCCAAGGGTCTCTATTCCCCAAGAAGCGAGAGCCGCCCGCCCTGAGTTAATCCAGTAAGGGCAGTTAATAGATTTTAAATCCTGTTTCCAAAGAGGCTGCAGTTCCTCCGCTGGCCTCTGGGTGGGGTGAGCGCACAGAACTCACTACCCATTGGGCCCCTGCGCGGCATGGGGGGTGGGGGGCAGCAGGTCCGGCAGGATGGGGCCCCAAAGCCCACCTCCCCACTCTTCTTTTCCTTCCCTCCTCCCCTCGCCACCCTCCTCCCATCTGGGGCTGGGATGTAGCCCCGATAGAATCAAAATGACTGCAGTGCCTGGGACTCCTTCGTTTGGCGCAGATTCTGAAGCCTTCCGGGAGAGGAGGACTCTCCCGGTCTCCCCTTTCCCGGATAGGTGTCCCCTCCGGGATCACTGCTGACAAGCACAATCTCCTCTCCCCCTGGCCTCTGTGTGAGATCAGGGTGGCCTGACTGGGAGTGAGGAAGCCACAGCTTCTTGCAGCCTAGGTTGAGCTGGGCTGAGCTGAGGAGGCATTGAGGGCCACTGCGGGTCGTGCGCGGGGAATTTTTACAGACATGGATCCGGAAAAGGATCTTGGAGAGCTGTCTTGGGAGCTTAGTGCCTGTTCTTGGGCTGCGCGCTGAAGCCCCTAGTGAGGCTGTCACCGAGCGGCGCAAAAGTTTCTGCAAGACAAGCAAGACAGATTTTCCTTCTTTTCCGCAGGAGGCGGCTCCACAAAGACCCGTGGGCATTGGCGGGGTTTCAGTTGCTGCGCCAGGAGGGGCTTCCTTCATTGAGCCAGGTGAAGCCCCGGTGATGAGACTTGGCCGCTTTCCAAAAGTGGGAGTTGACTGATGGCTTCTCCCTTCTCGCGGGGTGGGGAGGCAGGCGGCCTGTTGGTTTTGTCTGCTGGTCCAGCTGTCAGTCCCCAAGCTTCGTGGTGCCTGCCTGCCTGCCTCCCCGGCCGGAGCAGAGCAGATGGCGGGACTGGAGAGGGGGACCGGGGGTTTCCGTGCCCCACAAGGCATCCGTGTGTCCCCCTTCACCCCCACGTCCCCTCAATGGCTGCTTCTCCCCCCTCCCCCCCCCCTTTCTCCTCCTCCCTCCTCCTCCACCTCCTCCCTGCCCTCCCCCACCCTCCCCCACCGCACTTTCCTTCTGCAGCCAGATCTCTTCTCCGACAGATTGTCCCTGTGCATGCCGCCAAAAACTAATTTCTCAGTGCCACTTCAGACACTCAATCTTCTTCCCTGGCAAGACCCTTTTATTAGAGGTTGCGAAGCGTGTCAAGTCCCGGTTTTTGTTGCTAGCCTGCGTGAACACGGAACCCTTTTGAGTAACTGGATCCAGGACTTTGGAGGTGTCTTTGCTTCTAGTGGGGGGGGGGGGGTAAGCACGTGGTGGGGCCCTAACACCGGCAGACCAAGCAGGTGACAGGGGAGATGGGACTTGGCTTCACCATAGGGTGCCGAATAAGGGCTCACTTTAGGGTTTTTTCAATAATAAATTCATTTAAACAGAACTTAAGAATTTTTGTTTCCATACAGCTCTTCTATGCATACACAATATATACAAATTTTGAGCTACTTATCAAAATATGGCTGGTTCCAGAAATCAGATCGTCCCTAAAACAGTGATGATTGACCACCAATGAGTCTATTCTGAACATTGTGCTTTGGGCTCCAAGGTGAATTTTCAAAGAAGGGTTCCAAAAAAGACTTGGCAGTGGAGGTATTGAGTGCATGTTTAGTTTTCCAAGAGGAGCACCTCTCAGCGCCATGAGATTGTTAGACCGTGTAGGAATAGGCTCTGATGTGGTTGGCAAAAGAAACAAACCAAAAATGTAAAAAGGCACCGACAACGTGATCGTGCTTCTGAAGGTTACATCTAGAGGCGCCTGGGTGGCTCGGTCAGTTAAGCGTCCAGCTTCGGCTCAGGTTATGATCTCTCGGGTTCGTGAGTTCAAGCCCTGTGTCAGGCTCTGTGCTGACAGCTCAGATCCTGGAGCCTACTGTGGATTCTGTGTCTCCCTCTTTCTCCGTCCCTCTCATGCTCTCTCTCTCTCTCTCTCTCAAGAATAATAAATAAACATGAAAAATTTTAAAGAAGGTTATATCTGCACGTGAACCTCCTACACAGATACGTACCTTCGTTGACTCGTCCATCCATCCGTTCGGTAAACAAAAGAGCAGATCAGAGAAAAGGGGAGAAAATTTGTTTTCTGAGCTCTGTGATCAAATTTCTGACTGCGTCCTCTCATGGTGAGGGAACTCAAAAGCCCCCACCTCAGGCCCTAAATCCTTTTGAGCAAGTGCTCAGAAAGCACGCAGGGCAATCATTGCATTGGATGTGCCTCTGTGGGCCTTTCGGAAATCAGATATTTTTTCATGGTCTCTTGTATCCCACACAGGAGGCAGGCTAAAAGGGTTGTCATCGCTAACACTGTCTTTGTCCCCCGTTCTTGGCATCTTGCCACAAAGCTGGCAGTCCATCAAAAAGCAATTAGTGGTGCATGACTTAAATGTGATGCATTTCTTTAGTGGGGTGGGAGGGCAGCACCAGAGCCCTGAGCTGCCAGAGGCTGCCTAGTGGGCTGGAGTTACTCATCCTGGTTAATTTCTTCCAAAATGATATCATTGTCTATAATTTGAGGTCCAGAGAGTAAAATATATGCTGACAAAATATGCTGATCTTTAGTTCAAGCTGCTAGAAGGATTTGTTCAGCCAGGAAAATGTTATTTTAAATTTAATTTTTTGTCAGATTCTATATGCTACGTGGTCAGAGAGTCAAACACTCCCTGAGGGTGAATACTTTCAATTCTTTTTGCTGGGTTTTTTTTTTTTTTTTCTTACTTATGTACCTACATGTTTATAAATGACACGCTTACACTTCTATGTCTTGATTTTTCTGTTTTAGATTCTTTTGACTTCCTGTGAGGAAAGAGCCCCACCTCACCACTTACACAGTGTTTTTCCCTACCCTCTTCCCTCTTGGTATAGTTATCCTTTTTCGTCAAATCAGGGGTCAGTGTTTGCATTGTTATAACTATGTAAATATTACTTAAGGCTGACCCAAACACTATTCTCTGCTGGTCTCTTCTTTCTTGTAGAGACTGTGTTTTCCATGGAGTTAATGATTACCTCTTTAAAAAAAAAAAAAACTTGCTTACTTTTCTATGTAACTGTCCATATGTGACTCATCTTCAAATTCTGGCAGAATTAGAAGTCGTCTCTCAATGGAGTTAACCCACAGGTTTCATTTTTGGCTTGGAAGCATCCTTCCTGGATCCCTTTGTCCCTTCTGCTAAGTCTGGACCCATTGTCCTCGAAGTCTGCTGCCGAGCTCACATCTCTTCAACATCATCCTGAGGCTTTTCTTTCTTGCTTTCCAACATTAGTTTTCTGTTCCCTCTCCCTCACTCTGTTCCTGGATGGCTTCTTTGTTTCACTGGAGCAGCTCCTTCAGGAGTTTCTTCTTCTCCTCCTCCTCCTCCTCCTCCTCCTCCTCCTCCTCCTCCTTCTTCTTCTTCTTCTTCTTCTTCTTCCTCTCTCTTTTTTTCTCCAAAATTTTATTTAAATTCTAGTTAATGAACATACAGTGTAACATTGGTTTCAGGAGTAGAATCCAGTGATTCATCGCTTATGTACAACACCCAGTGTTCATCCCAACAGGTGCCCTGCTAAGTGCCCACCACCCATCTAGCCCATCTCCACCCACCACCTTCCATCAACACTGTTTGTTCTCTATCTTTAAGAGTCTCTTATGGTTTGTTTCCCTCTCTCTCTTCCCCCCTTCCATATGTTCATTTGTTTTGTTTCCTAAATTCCACATATGAGTGAAATCACATAGTGTTTTCTTTCCCTGACTGATTTATTTTGCATAGCATAATACTCTCTAGCTCCATCCATGTCTTTGCAAATAGCAAGATTTCATTCTTTCTGATGACTGAGTAATATTCCAGTGTGTGTGTGTGTGTGTGTGTGTGTGTGTACACAAACTATGGAGAGAGCCCAAATGTTCATCAACTGATGTGATATACCTCATCTTCTTTTTCCATTCATCCGTCTGTGGACATTTGGGCTCTCTCCGTAGCTTAGGTATTGTTGATAATGCTGCAATAAACATTGGGGTGCATGTACCCCTTAGAATCTGTATTCTTGTATCTTTGGGGTAAATACCTAGTAGTGCAATTGCTGGATTGGAAGATAATTCTATTTTTAACGTTTTGAGGAACCTCCACACTGTTCTCCAGAGGGGCTGCACCAGTTTGCATTCCCACCAACAGTGCAAGAGGGTTCCCCTTTCTCCGCATCCTCACCAACACCTGTTGTTTCTTAAGTTGTTAATTGTAGCCATTCTGACAGGTGTGAGGTGGTATCTCATTGTGGTTTTGATTTGTATTTCCCTGATCGTGAGTGACGTTGAGCGTTTTTTCATGTGTCCGTTAGCCTTCCTCCAGGAGCCTCTTGAGAAAGGGCATGTGGTAGTCGGCTTGTAAGACAACCCCCAATAGTCCCCATCTCCCGGTCCCTTCCCACACCGTGCTGGGATTGGTCTATGTGACCAGCAGACTATGACAAAAATGATGGTGTGTCACTTCGGAGGTTAGGGGATACAAGACACTATGGCTTCTGTCTCGCTGACTGGCTTACTCTCCCCTCCCTTCTTTTATTCTCCCTCCTCCTTCCCCTCCCCTCCTCCTCCTCCCGCTCTTTCTCCTTCTTTTCTTCCTCTTCCTCTCTCTCTTTCTCTCTGATCATTCTTTCTGAGGAAAGCCAGTTGCCCTGTCATGAGCAGTCCTTTGTGGTGAGAAGCTGGAGCCTCCAGCCAGCAACCAAATGAATGAGCTTAGAAGGGCATCTTCCAAGCCCCAGTCAAGCCTCAGATGACCTTGTGGCTTCCTCGACACCTAAACTCACCCCCTCATGGGAAGCCCCCAGCCAGTACCACCCAGAGAAGCCTCTCTCAGATCCCCGACTCACAGAAGGTAGGTGATGATAAATGTGTATAGTCTTAAGCCACTAAAATTTGGGTAACTTGGTTTGCAGCAATAGATATGCCAGCGGTAAATTTTTTGATACGGTGCTTCTCTAAAAATGTCTTTATTTTCACTTTCCAGTGATGATTTGACTGTGTGTAGAATTCTGTCCCCTTCTCTCAGAATTTTGAAGCCAGTCATTTATTGTATCGTGGCTTTCCCGGGTGGATGTTGATGTGGCCAACACCTTTCTTTTCCCCATAACTCTTTAAACTTCTCTTCATTGCAGGCATTGGGACATTTTGTGAGGTTATGCTTTGGTGTAAATGACTTTGGTTTTTACTGTTAGTTACATTTGGCCTCAACTCAGTAGGCCTCTTTAATCTGAAAAATCATGTTCCTTATTTTTGAAAGAAGGATGGCCTGGGTGGCTCAGTCGGTTAAGGGTCCGACTTCAGCTCAGGTCATGATCTCACGGTTCATGGGTTCGAGCCCCGTGCTGGGCTGTCTGCTGACAGCTCAGAGCCTGGAGCCTGCTTCGGATTCTGTGTCTCCCTCTTTCTTTGCCCCTCCCCCGCTCATGCTTTGTCTCTCTCTGTCTCAAAAATAAAATAAACATTAAAAAATTAATAAAATATTAAAAAGAAAGAAAGATGTCGTTACATTGCTTTTTTTGGAAATTATGCCATTCCTCTTGTCACGGGTCTCCCTTTCTGGAACTTCTGTTATTCAGACACACTGTTCCAATTCTCTTGGCGTTTCTCTATTTTTCATGCCTTTGTTGTTTTTGTTTTACTTTCTGAGTGATCTTTTCTCTTCTAACCCCTCTGTTGAATTTATTTCAGCTATTGTATTTTTAATTGGTAGGAGTGTGTCCTATTCTCTGAACATGCTCTCTTTAGTAGTCTTCTGTTCTTGGTTCGTGGGTACAATATTTTGGTCTCAACTTTCTAAGGATTTTCTTTATTTTTAGTTTCCTTCTACTTCTTGCTTATTTGTTTCCCTCAGATTCCTTTCCTTATTTATTTTTATCTGTATTTCAAGGCTTTCTGAAGACAGTGATTCATTATCGATTATGTATTTATGAGAGAAGCCCAAAATGGCTTTTGAAGGCTCTTTCTACACAGGCATGGCTTCAAGTGGTGGATTCATTGTAGATTCTCAGGTGGAGGAGACCAGGTCACTTGGTTGAGGAAGCCCCCTAATCTGTAGATTGTTTTCGTAAGCCTGCCAGCTTCCTGGGAACACCCCAAGCTGGAACGTAAGGGTTGTATAAGCCTGGCTACCATGCTCTTAGAGCCATGCAGAAAGAGACGGTTGAGGATTTCACCAAGTATTTAGATGCTCGTTAGTTTCCCTGTTGGCAGTATTGCACCACGTCCCCACCTTTCAGTAGACTTGGTGTCCCCAAGTCTAGAGCCTGGCTGTTTCAACCACTTCCCAAAGTAAATTTCGTTAAAAAGAAAAAAAAAAAAAACTGGGGTAGAGGAAGCTGTACGGTGTGGGGAAGGGATCTAAGGTTCTGATCACTTTTTTTTTTACTTGAAGTATATTGGACATAACATTATATTAGTTTCAGGTATACGGTATAGGGATTCACTGTCTGTAGATACTGCAAAATGACTACCACCTTAAGTCGAGTTAACATCCATCACCGTACATAGCTACAAAAATTTTTTTGTGGGTGATGTCTAAACACTTCTTATGAAGTCATTCAGCCATCCTCGTCTTTCCAACCCTACTTGGAGCCTCTGATTCCTGGATCTTTCTGGAGATCTGCAGCTTGACTTGGCTTTCTTTCTGGTTGGCTTTACCCATTCAAGGTCACGTTTCATTTTTTCTATCCTACAGAGTCGGTTACCTCCCTGGCTGTTTTCCAACTTCTGATTTTTGTTTCTGACATTTTCTCATGTATTGTCATTTCCTCTGTCATTTTCTTTATAAACTTTTGCTTTTGAAAATTTCTTTACTGTCACTGTAGAGGAGTTTGGAAGGGAGAGAAGAAAACTACACGTGTTCAATCTGCCTATTTAACCAGATGTCTTTACTGGTAGTCTGCACTGGAGTTTTTTTCATTCGTTTGGTTTTATTTTGTTTGTTTATCCATGTGAATGTTTTTAGTTTTCATTTGTTTGATTGCTTTTAACCAGCTGTGTATTAGTGACTTGGTTAGCTTTGGACTTGGTTATTGATGTGGTTAGCTAAGTGTTACTGACTGGATTAGCTCACTGCTTGGTCCTCACCCATGGGATGACTTTCTGCCTGCTCTGTTCTGCTTTCATTAATATGTAGTTGTGGGGATGGTGGCCACCGAAACATCCAGCCTAGAGTGGAACTGTTATGGTACCTTTCTCACTCTGGACTGACAGCTTCTGCTGAACATATCCTTTGCTGGGGTCGGTTGGGACTATGACTAGCAAAGTGGAGTGGCTCCCTCAGATATGTGTAACTTTGTTCTAGTTAGGATACCTCCACATGGCAGATGGTTGTCAACTGGTCTTCAGGGCTAAAGGACATGGTTGACCATCACCTACTTCTTGAATTCTCTTCCTTGAACCTTCCTTCAAGCTAGCTACCTTCTCCTGTTTTCTTTCCCCTGACCCTTTGGTCCCTCATCTGTCCATCTATTTACTCAACCAAATCTTTTGAGCACGTGCTATGTGCCAGGTCCTGTCTGAATAAGATACAAACACTTGCATCATGATATTTTTACAGAGGCAATGGTGCCCATGCTATGCACATCATGCTAGGAAGTTTGCATTTTATGCTGAAGGAAATGGTGGGGGGGGGGGTGTTGGGAATTCTACCAGGAGTGTGATGTGCTCACTTACTTGTTTCATGGAGATAATTGGGCTGGGTATGGAAGAGTGGATCAAAGGTAGGTAACACTGGTTGGGGAAGGGAGGGGATCTGTTAAAAGTCTGTTGAGGGGATTCAGCACAGAGCTGTTGAGGGCTTGAACTGTAGCAAATGATGTGAAACCAGGGCCACAGATTTGAGAGCATTAAGAGGGAAGACTCTGGAAGGCTAGAAGCTTATGGGGTTTAGGGAAGGAGGGAGTGGGGGTACGGGGGGAGATGGGGATCCCAGGTTTCTGGCTTCAGTAACTGGATGGACGGTGGTACCTGTTACCAGAAGAGGAATAGAGGGGGAGAACACAGTGTAGGCAGAAGAGAGTGAGTTCCATTTTAGTTGTACTGAGTTTGAGATGCCTATGGGACAGCTGAAGGAGGTGCCCAGTACGAAGTTTGATCTGTGAGTCTAGATATCTTGGGAGAAAGAAACTGAGCTGGACATTTATTTGAGAGTTATTCTCTAAGGTGATAGTTGGAAGTAGGGGAGTAAATGAAGTCATCCAGAGAGAATATAGGGATGAGAAGAGAAGAGAATGGGGAATGCCAATATTTAAGAGACAAGTCCTCTAAGAGAGACAGGGAGGGAAGAGATGAGGGAGAGAATGGAGAGAAAGAGAGAGAAAGATGAAGAGAGACCCAGAGAGAGAAAAGCAGGAAAGGAGACTGATCATTGTCTTGGATAGCAAGAAGAATGAGTCTCCCAGGCAGGGAGGGCTGAGGAAGTGGGGTTATGAAGAGGAGAACTGAAAGATGCATGTTGGCTTGAACACCCAGGAAGTCATTGGTGCCTTGGGAGGTGGTGTGGGCAGAAGGCAGATGGCAGCGTGTTGAGGAGGGAGGAGGCATGGATGCAGAGGTGGTAGAGACGGCAGGTGGATTCAGTTCTTTCGGCACCTTAGTCGGGAAGAGGAAGGAGACACCAATGGCCAGAGGAAAGCATCTGGCTGAAAAGTGGGTTTTTTAAGGTGGTAAATGTGAGTAGATGTGATTAGATTAGATTAGGAGAGAGAGGGAAGAGGAAGAGGGAGGGGGAGACTGAAGAGTTGAGAGGAAGGATGGACCTGGACAGCAAATGGGACTTCTCTTGTGTTGTGTTTGAAGAAGCTCATACATGCAGAAGTGACCGCAGGCATAGAGTTCTGTGGGTGTGGGTGTAGATGCGAGGTGCATCTGGAAAAAACAGGAAGAATATGAGAGGGGTTTTTTTTTGTTGTTGTTGTTGTTCAAGAATCATGCATGATGCATTTTTTTTGAGGATTTACTCAGTTCCAGACACTGTGTGTCTGGCTGGAGACAGGGAAGTGAAAAACACACCTAGCCTTAGGGAGCTGTCTGGGGGGAGCACACTGATATCAACACACAAGTGTGCAGAATGTTGGGTGAATCCCTCCTGTGGCGTGGGGTCAGGGGAGGGGGGTCAGGGAGCCTTCCCCGGGTGCCTCTGGTGCCTACCCTGGAGTGAGGTCTGAAAAGATGAGAAAGAATTTTCCAGGTGGTTAAAGGGGGGAGGCGCATGCTTGGCCATGCAATTTAGCCACAGATATTTATTAAGCACCTGTACATATTAGGCATTGCACCTGGCCCACCAGGTGTAAGGGAAGTGAGCTGCCACTCCCACTGAGTGGTATACCGCATCTGGTGCAAGAGACATACAGATGATTTCAATGCGGTGTGCCGAGTGTTCCGACGGTAGTGAGTGTCCTTTGGGGGCATAGAGTGCCATTTGCTGTAGAAGGAAAATAGAGAATGGGAGAGGGAAAAGCAGGCAGGGCGAAGGGCGAGGTTTAAAGGGTCTGAGATACTATCCTGTAATGGGTTGGCTCCCTGGATTGACTGCCAGTTGTGGGTCAGAGTCCTATTTTCACCTACGGTCTGGTCATTGTATGTTTGCGTATTCGTTCTCTGACGAGTGAAGATGAGGCCATGAGGGTGGGTCCTAAATCCAACATGACTGGTGCCCTTGCAAGAAGAGACACAGACGCACAGACACACAAGGAGAAGGCCACGAGATGATGGAGGCAGAGATTGGGGTGATGCATTCTGTAAGCCAAGGGAAACCGAGGGTTGTGGGCCACACCAGAAACCAGAAGAGGCAAAGAAGGATCCTTCCCTAGAGCCTTCAGGGGGATCATGTTCCTGCCAACACCTTAATTTCAGACTTGTAGTTTCCAGAGCTGTGAGAAAATATATTTCTTTGTCTTTACGCCACCAGTCTGTGGTATGTGTTACAGCAGCCCTAAGAATCTAATATAGGCATCCAATGGGATGTTACCTGGGGATGGGCAGAGTTTCTCATGCATGTGGTCTGTGGGTTACCTGTTTCAGACTTACCAGGGGGCTTCTTGAGAATGCTGATTCCAGGCCCCTTGCACATTCTTTTGGAACTGGAATCTCTGGATAGGGGGCTGAAGAACCTGGATTCTAGCAAGACTCTCTGGTGATTCTTAGGCTCACTAACGTTCCAGACTGTGTTCGTGGGACAAAGTCTGAGAGAAGGGAGTAATGCAATCAGACTGTGCCTAAGAAAGATCATTTATCTTATGGGACAAGCAATCTGTTTCAGCAAATATTCTACAAGGAATACAAGAACAAGATGGAGGGGGAATCTGTAGATTAAAAATGTCTGAAAAGATCAACGAATTTAGTCATTAGTAAGTGACAGAGTCAGGCCTGTCTGTCCCTGAAGCATAGGGGTGCCCACACCCACACCAGTTGTCAGAGAAGCCTTTCTGGCCCCCATGACGGACACGCACACCCTCTTTTGCATGGGGAGCAAAGTTTGCTACTCAGTCCCTCACAATAGTCTGCCTCATGTGTCCTTGGTCTCTCTCCTAGTCCTCAAACATTAGTTTGTGCAAGAATGACCTGAGGACATGGACCCAAACCTAATTTAGTAGATGGGGAGGGGCTCAGGAATCTGTATTTTAAAGTCTTCCCTCGGGGCACCTGCATGGCTCAGTCGGTTGTGTCTGACTTGATATCAACTCAGGTCATGTTCTCATGGTTGAGAGATCGAGCCCGCCTCGGGCTCTGGGCTGAGTGTGGAGCCTGCTTGGGATTCTCTCTCTCTTCCTCTCTCTCTCTCTCAAAAAATAAATAAACTTAAAAAAAAAAAAACAGTCTCCCCAAATGGTTTGTCTGCAGTAGGCAGTGGGCACTGGGTGAGTGAGCCATGACTGCGTTGGTTCTTCTCTGTGGGAAGGATGGAAACTTCCGTTCCACGCAGTCCTTCTTCGATCTCTTGCTACCTGTCTTTGTTTGGGCCGTAAGAAAGCACCGCAGCCAGGGGTGGCTTAAACAACAAACACTTGCTTTCTCACAGTTCTGGAGGCTGGACGTCCAAAATCAAGATGCCGGCAGGTTCGGTGTCTGCTGAGGACTCTCCTGGCTCAAAGATGGCTGCCTTCTTGCTGTGTGTCTACAGAGAGAGAGAGAGAGAGAGAGAGAGAGAGAGAGTCCCATCTTTCTTGTGTCTCCTCTTATAAGGGCACTGGTCCTATTCCTGAGTCTCTTCTCATGACCTAACCACCTCCCAAAGACCCTACCCTCTAATACCATCATGTTGGGGGTTAGGACTTCAATGTGGATTTGAGGGGCACACCAACATTGAGTCCATAGCACCACCCCAAGAGGCATTGAAGTCTCGGGCCATTTTGGGGGTGGGGTGGGGTAGGGAGGGCGGTGGGAAAAACCAGTCTCATGTCTTGTCCCTCATATATATTTCTTTTTTTTTTAATGTTTTATTTATTTTTGAGAGAGCACCAGTGGGGGAGGGGCAGAGAGAGGGGGACAGAGGATCTGAAGCGGGCTCCATGCTGACAGCAGAGAGCCTGATGTGGGGCTCGAACTCACGAACCGTGAGATTATGACCTGAGCTCAAGCCAGACGCTCAGAAGAAGTCGGACACTCAGCCGACTGAGCCACCCAGGCGTCCCTTCATATACATTTTCGAAAGAGACCTTCTAGCTCCTCCTTCCCAGCCCCCTGCCCCCACCCATACTCACTTTCCTGTTTCCCTACCGGAGCACATCTCTTCTTAAAACACCAAACTATTATTATTTTTGAATTATAGAAGAATCGTGTGCTCCTTGAAGATACCTTGAAAACACAGAAGAGCACAGAGTCAAAGAAACAAACAAAACCGTTGAGGGTCCTCTTACCCAGACCCAACCTCCGCAAAAGTGCCGTGCATGGCCCTCCGGTCTTTCCTGTGCACGGTGTCCCCTCAGACAAGCGCACCCTCTTCCTCCCAGCTCACCCAGCAGCTTGCTCTCCCCGGCACCCCCACACTCTCCTCAGCGCCCCGCTCGCTTCTCCAGAATTCAGACCCATCTGTGCCGGCCTCCAGCTACCTGCTCCCCGGCTGGCTTGGCTCCTTCCATAGGAGTCACTGTCTTTGGGGGACACGTGGCAAGCTGATGGTGCCACCTGCTTTACTGGCAGCACTTAACGCACCGTCTCCCTTTGTCCTGTCCTCCTCCTCCCTGCCCCTGGGCCGGGGAAGGGGGTGACATCTTCCCCATGAATATTGTGAAGTTTCGGCATGGTGAATGAAAAAGGTCAAGGACCTAGATTTTCCCTCTGCTAACTGAGAAGTACACAGCTCTGCAGGGGGGCTCTTTTTGTCCGTCTCTTCCTTCAGCAGAGATGTCCTCTTGAAGTCTATAGCAGGCTCTGTCCAGCCTCCTGTTGAAGGAACAGAGGCTGGGGGCCGCTTCCTGCCATCCCCGCGTCTGAGGTTGCCAAGAGTCTCCCGATCATAGTGACTGGAGAGAGTTATGGTTTTACGTGGGGGTAATAAACATGAGCTGCTCCGGAACCCAGAACAAATCCTGTTTCCATGCAAATGTAGTTTGTAATAAAAACCTGCCAGGACAGAAGTATGGGGGCTGTTTTCCCCAGCAAACGGCTCCCTTTGACAGAATATTCTTCAAAGTTATCCTGGGAATAATCAAAGCAGCTGTCGGAAAGGTTCGAGTCTCAGGGATTCCAGCGGCGGCCACTGCTGTTGAATTAAGAAGTGATGGGGCGGGGCGCCTGGGTGGCTCGCTTGATTAAGCGTCTGACTTTGGCTCAGGTCATGATCTCACGGTGTGTGGGTTCGAGCCCCGCGTCAGGCTCTGCGCTGACAGCTCAGAGCCCGCAGCCTGCTTCTATTCTGTGTTTCCCTCTTAGCACCCTCCCCCCACCCACCCCCCAGCTCATGCTCTGTCTCTCTCTCTCTAGAAAAAATAAACATTAAAAAAAAAGTTAAAAAAAAGTGATGGCGAGGCAGGAAGCTGGGCAGTGTGGTTAGGGATTGTAGAATGTGAGGCTGACTACCGGCCCTCTTGCTTTCTTGACATTGTTGGCCAAGCCGTAGTGCAAAGTCAAACTTAAATTCCTACATTTAATACTCCTTTCAGACTGGCGGAATGAGTGCTTTGCAGATGCTCATCCCTGAAGTGCACAGGGACCGGATGAAGGAGGAGGGAATACAAATTTTGCTGTTCCCTCTGTACCTCACCCACTGATGTTGCTTTAGGTGCAGAGCCCAGAATCCCACCGAATCCGCAAAACAGTACAGGGACTTATCACCCTGAGAGAAATGAATGCCCAATCCCACGCCCGGGACGTCAGTGCCTTCCTTCAGTTCTCCCAGCTAATCAGGACACAATCAGAGCCACTGGACTCCAAAGCCAGAGCTCTCCTCCCATGCTTGTGCTCACAATGGACAGAGAGAGAGAGAGAGAGAGAGTCAAGGCTATCCCAGAAGTCCAGGGAGGATGTTACTATCTCAAAGCCCGTGCAAAGGTGCCAGCTCTACCTGGAACCAGACCGGGGTTTTCAGGAAGCAGAGCAGAAAGAGGGTAAGACCCCTCAAGGGCTCTGAGAGGCCAGAGGTGCTTCAGGAGGAGGGCAGTGCCCAGGAGGAGGAGGGTGGAGCTTGGTGGGCTGGCAGCAGACAGATGGCCCAGGCATCATTTCAATTTCATCTTCCTGACCAGCTGTCACTAGGAAAATGCGCCCTGGGCTGGAAAGGGGCCAAATGAGGAGAGGGGAGAAACTCAGGCTTCCAGAACTTCTTTGTTTTTTCATTCGTCTCCCACCCCCCCTGCCAGATGATGGTGGTCTTCATGAGGTGTAGACAGCAGCAAGAGAATCCCGAGTCGACCAGGTGTCGGCTTGCTGGGCTCTGAGGTTTGTGTCTCCAGTCAATGAGTCGCCTGCTCCACTGCCACCCTCACTCCCTGGGGGGGGGGGGGGTCATCTCCGGTGGTCCCTGGTGCCAGGCTGCTGTTTGCATATGCAAGGACTGACCGTGCGTCCGGTCAGCAGACGATTGCAGAACTCAAAGGGTCATAGTAACATTGCCAGGCAACACTGGGGGAGTTTCCCGCGGATCAGAATTCAGCTACTAAGAGCCTTGCCCAGTCCCATCTCTGTTCAGCGTGCTGCGGGGCCATTTTCTGTGCCAGCTCGGAGACAGCAGGCCTCCACTCCTTGAGCCGATCACGGGAGAGGTGATCAAAAGCACTTTGATGGACAGGACGGTGGTTGGTTCCAAGTACAGTGCGTGATAACACGTTGGGATCAATAGTTTTGGTGGATCGTGGTCTCAAGTTCACAATATTGTAGGAACCTTTTTGAAGAAGAGTTCTGTCTTTTAGAGGGTTTTTTTTTTTAAATGATTTTCTCTCTATTTAAAAAATTCCGATTAAAAATAGTTTTGGGGTTTCTTTGGCAAATAATTTCTGCTCTGTGCTGTTGGTAATGGTTATACTTGGAGACCACTGTGGTGTCCACCAATAGAGGCTTGATGAAATGTGCCATTTTTGTAAAAATAGCTAGATCCATGCATGGACAAGACTCTGAAATAACAGCCATTGTTTCGGAAGCTCCTTTTATACCAGGTGTCTGTTCAGGGTTTGGTGGGACTTATTTCATTTAATCTGTACAATCTTGTGAGGGAAGACACCTTAGTACGCTCTTTAAATTTTTTTTAACGTATATTTATTTCTGAGAGAGCGATAGAGACAGAGAGAGACAGAGACAGAGCATGAGCAAGGAAGGGGCAGAGAGAGAAGGAGACACAGAATCCGAAGCAGGCTCCAGGCTCTGCGCTGTCAGCAAGAGCCTGACGCGGGGCTCGAACTCACAAACTGCGAGATCATGACTTGAGCCGAAGCCGGGCATCCGACAGACTGAGCCACCCAGGCGCCCCTGGTATCCTCTTTTAATAATAAATGGAGGAATGGAGGACAGAGACATCGAGGGACTTGCCCAAGGTTGTGGGAGTTTTAGTTCAGGCAGGTTAAACCCAGAGTGTGTGCTCAAAGCCACTGTCCTTGAGCCGAGACTGCTTGTCGCTGGGTGGTGAGGTTGGAGACATTTTTATATTCATCTTGTTGTCTGTTTTTCTTACTTTTAACATGCTCACATTGCTTCCACAATAGGGAACAATATCCCAAAATATATACAAGTAGAAAATGATAAGATAAAAGAATCTGAAGTTTTTGGACCGGGGGGAGGGGTTTAAAAATTCCTAGCCCACTTTCATCCAGCTAGTCTTCATGTTTCATGGTTTTGGCAGGAACTTCATCAATTTTAAAAGTTTGCAAAGTTGTCGCAATAGCCAACTATGTTTTCTATCTCATCTTGGTATGCATCTCACTTTGTCATATACTTTAATTTCTTTTAAGGAATTGATGGACCTAAGTCTGTTTGTGACATTTTGCTGTACAGAGAGCTGGAAATAACCGATTGGAAATAAACTGGAAGTAAACACCACTTCTAATGGGCGCCTGGGTGGCCCAGTCTGTTAAGTGTCCAACTTGGGGCTCAGGTAATAATCTCGTGGTTTGTGAGTTCGAGTCCCGCGTCAGGCTCTCTGCTGTCAGTGCAGGGCCTGCTTTGGAGACTCTGTCTCCCTCTCTCTCTTCCCCTCCCCTGCTCACACTCTGTCTGTCTGTCTGTCTGTCTCTCTCAAAAATAAGTAAACATAAAAAAATTTTTTTAAGAACTAAAACCCTCAAAATAAGGGAAAAATGGAATTGCAGAAAAAATAAAGTGTTATAATTATAAAACCACTTCAGCGTATTCCAGAGTTGCTAATACTGGGGAAGACATTGGGACAGTAATTTGGATCAGATCGTTATCCTGACAAAATTATATTCAACCAAATTGCACTGAAATGGATACTCGTTTTTGTGGTTGCCCACTATGAGAACTGTTTTGTTTACGGAAAACTTTCCCAACTTATGAGACAGAGCTCACCTCTGGAATAACCAGTATGGGATTTCCTAGACTTCATTGGAACTGGGGCACGGGTGCCGTGACATGGGAAGTGCTAATCATATGCATCTACGCGTGGCTTTGGATGAGAAGTCAGTGGCCAAAAGAAGCCACTCTTGGTGACCTTGGTGAATCCATTCTTGGTAGGGTAGTAGCAACAGCAGTGATTATATCCAGGTTTTAGAATGTTCTGGAAATGGGATCCGGGGGTCTTCTGGTGATGCAGATGACAGTGTCCAACCCCTGAGGGTTGCAGCATGGCTGTCCTCACTAGGTTAGTTCTATAGTGTAATTATTGGATTGTACCTGACTGTTTAATCTTTGTCCCTCCTGAGGATTTTGCCGGCGACTCAATAGTCATTTGATAACATTTATTTCTGTGTAAATAAATCAGAGTTAGTTTCTATTACATGCAACTAAAAACTCTGATGGATACACACATGCTACCATTTTCTTCCATGTATTTATCAGGCATATCTTTAATCCAATACTTTATACAATAAAATGATAGTGGGGCCAGGAAATACATTAAGGACGAAGAGAGTTTTTCAGAATTTTGGAGCCTTAAAAATTAATGTAAGATATTTGCATGATTTATAATTTATAAGTGATTTAAGATTAAGGTTTTATGGAAGTCACCGAAAGGTATTCTAGAGGGATCTTGCTTCTTTTAGGTAATAAATTGGGTCATACATTGAAAGTTTCCAAGTGCCGTGAAGGTTGGAATAAAAACATTACTTATAATGAATCTCATACTTCATCATTTTCCCAAGTGGTGGTGCATTTACATAATAGTGGGAGTTTTGTGATGAGGTCTTTTGATTTTCGATGTTGCGGCAATGCCAGCTCATTTAGTCCAATACTGTATTATTAATAACTCATTTTTGCACACCATTGAAATCTCAGTGTCTGGGGGAATATCCAAGAAAAAGAAACTATTCTTTTTCTACCCATCCTCTCCTTCCCTACAAAAGTATAAAATTACATTTAGGTGTACTTAGGTCAAGGATTTTGTGAAACATTTTTTTTATTATGATTTTATTGGGGTTTTACATGAGGTTCGTGAGGGGAAGAAGTTCACAGGCTAGCATTTGGAATGCAGGGAGTTATTCAGGTATGCAGCAAGCATCCTTTGAACAAACTCCCTGAGTCCTTCTCCAATGCCTCACCACGTCCCTGCTGTAAGTGTAGAAGTCATGCTTAACTTATGATTAAGTTCCACTCAAAGTAATAGAAACCCAAAAGAACAATGGCTTAAATTAGGTAGAAACAGGTCTACAAGCAGTCCAGGGTTGACATTGTGTCTCACAGTAACAGTGGCCCAGTCTCCTCCCGTCATATTGCTCTGCTGGGTGCTTTCATCCCCAAGGTCCCTTATGGTGCAAGAGAGCTGCTCCAGTGACAGCCATTGCATCACATCTCTCCCAGCAGGGAAGAGGAAGCTTCCTCCTTTCAGGACACTTCCTGGTTAAAGCATAGTCACATGAGCTTACATGGCTGCAAGGGGTCCTGGGAAATGTAGTCTTTATCCCAGGGGGCCATGCTCCCAGCTAAGAACTGAGGTTTCTTTTACTGAAGAGAAAGAGGAGAAAGGATTCCTGAAGACAGCTAAGCAATTACAAAGAACAGGATGATTTTTTTCCTAAGGAAGGAAATCAACATGTACACTTGTTGACTGCCTTGCAGGGTGTTAAACGTGTCAGTAGTGATGTATTCAAAGGGCTATGAGAAGATGAGAAGGGAGAGGCAGCGTGGAATAGCGTGGAGGCCGGTGAAACCTGATCTAGACTTGACCACCTGGGCTCGAATTTGTTTTGCCATCTCCTAGCTGCGTGACCCCAGGCAAGTTCCTCACTCCAACCCCTGCTTCCTTAACGTTGCTACATAAAACACCAGACACCTGGGGTCCTAATACTTGGGACGTGCTTGTGGTAAAAAAAAATTGTTATTTATCTGAAATTTAAATTTCACTGGGAGTCCTGTATTTTTTTTATTTTTTATTTATCTTTTATTTATTTTTTGGGGGGGAGTCCTGTATTTTTATTTGCTATATCTAGCTACCCCACCACCCCTTCCCCATCTGTAAAATGGGGGTTATTCGACTTCATAAACCAATGTATATTCCCTGGGAATTTACTATATGCTGCATCCCGTTTTAGAGATGGGGATACAACTTATGCAATGGGGTTATCAGAGGATTAGCCAAGAAGGCTCACGTAAAGAGCGAGGCCTGGCCCAGGATCAGAGTTCGTTGACCTCTGCTGCTGCTACACCTGCTCTTTGGCCTGGGGAAGCTCTGGTAGGGGGCAGGCTGAGGTCATCCCAGCAGAACAACTTCTGAAGGGTGATGCCGTGGAACCCGTGACAGAGTAGATGTGTCCTGCCCATCCTAAGATTTAGTCCAGCTTCTCACCTCTAGAAAGCCTTCTGGGGCTACTCTGACTGAAAGCCCTCTCCCCCTGCCTCCGTTTCATGGTACATGTTTATACTTCTCTTTTGGCTATTAAGAAAAAAAGGCCCGGGGGCGCCTGGGTGGCTCAGTCAGTAGAGCGTCTGACTTTGGCTCAGGTCATGATCTCATGGTTCGTGAGTTCGAGCCCCCCCCCCCCGCCCCCCGCCCTTGGGCTCTGTGCTGACAGCTCAGAGCCTGGAGTCTGCTTTGGATTCCGTGTCTCCCTCTCTCTCTGCCCCTCCCCTGCTCGCATTCTGTCTCTCTCCCTCCCTCTCTCTCTCTCCCACTCTCTCTCAAAAAAAAAAGTCCTCACACCTTTCATTCTGTAAAAGATTTGAGGTGACTTAATTGGCAATTTCTCATTGACTACATTGGCAGTCTCTCTCTCTCTCTCCTCTCTCTCTCTCTCTCTGCCTCTCTCCTGTCTCTTCCCTCACCCTCTCTCTGAGCTCTTGCATTGTTATTCGATGTTCGGCAGTCTCCCATCCTTGTCTGCAAACTTCCTGAGTCCCAGGGTCATGGACCACAGTCCGTGAGAAACAAGCCCTTCCAGCCCTTCCATGGAGCACAGTCCATGAGAAACAGCTGTTTCTTTGCCTTTCCTAGGAGGTAGACCTTGCCAGTCTTTCAAGAAATTGGGTGAAGAGTAAGTGTCTCCCCCCCTCCCCCACCTCCCTCCTCCCACCTCCATGTCTTTCTCCCTGGGCATCCTCTGGGGAAGCCCGTAGAACTTCTCCTGGTCTGACCACAAAGCTGTCAGCCACTGAATGGCTCTGCCACGAATGACCTCAAAAAGCGCCATGGTGGGCGGAGGGAGCAGAGGGAGGAAGAGAAGATACTTTGCTTTAAGATACTTTGAATATCAGGCCTCTCTGTGACATCTTAATTGAAGAAAGGGTTGCTGGGCTGCATAAAAGGAAACATTAAAGCCTCTGTTCTAGACGAAGGGTTAACAATCTGGTGTCTATCGATGCATTTCAAGGCATTTATATGTAAAATTGGGATGTGTATATATGTTTCCACTGTTCTGGAAAGAACATCCATAATTTTTGTCAGCTTTTCAAAGGACTCCCTACCTAAAGAAGTTTGAGGGATTATTTTTAGGGCCAACTCCTATTTCTTTTTTTTTTAATTTTTTTAATGTTTATTTATTTTTGAGACAGAGAGAGACTGAGCATGAACGGGGGAGAGTCAGAGAGAGGGAGACACAGAATCTGAAACAGGCTCCAGGCTCTGAGCTGTCAGCACAGAGCCTGACGCAGGGCTCAAACTCATGGACCGCGAAATCATGACCTGAGCCGAAGTAGGCCGCTTAACTGACTGAGCCACCCAGCCGCTCCCCAACTCCTATTTCTTATTTGCATTTCAACTTTTGCTGGGCCCTGTGTGGTGCAGCCCATTCCTTTGGAGTTCATCACTTTAGATAATTTCTTTTTCTTTCTTTCTTTCTTTCTTTCTTTCTTTCTTTCTTTCTTTCTTTCTTTCTTTCAAGTGTATTTATTTATTTTTGAGAAAGAGAGAGAGAGAGAAAGAGAGGAAGGTGGGGGAGGGGCAGAGAGACAGGAAGAGAGAGAATCCCAAGCAGACTCTGCACTATCAGCACGGAGCCCAACACGGGGCTGGAACTCACAAACCATGAGATCACGACCTGAGTCGAAATCAAGAGTCAGACAGACACTTAACCAACTGAGCCACCCAGGCGCCCCTTTAGATCATTTGTGAGTTCACTGCTGCCTCCCCACTTGGCAATCGGGGGGTGGTGGAGGATGCTCTGGGAGTAGGGATGCATCTTCACATCAGCCGAAGTCACGCATGATGAGCCAGGTAAATCCGCTTGGGGAACGGAGAGAGCTGGGTGACTCCCACTGACATCTGAAGCCAATTCTAAATGTTTTGCGTTATCTGCAGCTTGGGATTTTCTGTGCCATTTTCTGTGGGACTTTGGGTGCACCGTTGGGAGTTGGCTGCACCAGGATGTGGAATAGCAGAGAGGACAAAAGGGAGCAGGGGATTTGTTCGTCTTGGAAAGAAGCATATACCCTCCCCTACCCTGGCATACTGTTTTCTTTCCCTAGAGCAGAGGTCAGCAAACATCTGTAAATGGGCAAAGAGTAAATATTCTCAGCTATGTGGACCATGTTATTGCAACCACTCCACCGTCACGCTTAGCAAAAGCAGCCAGACACAACGTGTAAGTGAGTGACCGTGGCTGCACGTCCCGATAAAACTTTATTTACAAAAACAGGTAGTGCCCAGACTTTGCCTGTGACCTCTAGTATGCCCACCCTTGAACTAAAGTTTATGAGGGCTCAGTTTCACTCTTGCTTCCTCCCTTCCTTTGAAAGTCTCAAATGGTGCCCTTTAGCGTGCCACCATGGCGCCCACTCGGTCCCGCCAGGGTCCCATTGCCCTCTAGGAGAGACCTACTTTGATGCTAAATTGATCCTGACATTTTCTGGGTGGTGTTTTGTGCAGCCGAGTTCTTGGCAAAGAGCACTATATAGCTGACTTTTCTTGTTAACAACTCTTGTTTCATAAGCCTGTTTGGATGGTCCCCCTGCAACTCCATCCAACTATGTAATGCTTTTCCAATCTGTGCTGATGAGTTCCTGGAGGCAGGAGATGGAGCCCAGGCCTCCTCATGGGCATTGCTGTCCAAAGCTTCACCAACCAGGGTGGTCTGCACTCAAAGCTTCGCGGTAGGGTTCTTGTAGGTGTGGCTCCTCCCTGAAAAGCCCACTTATGGAAAAAAAAAAAAAAAAAAAAGAAAGATATATAATTACGCCTTCATCTATACATGTGTTTATAGCTTTTTAAAATTGTGGTGAAAGGGGCGCCTGGGTGGCACAGTCGGTTAAGCGTCCGACTTCAGCCAGGTCACGATCTCGCGTTCTGTGAGTTCGAGCCCCGCGTCAGGCTCTGGGCTGATGGCTTGGAGCCTGGAGCCTGTTTCCGATTCTGTGTCTCCCTCTCTCTCTGCCCCTCCCCCGTTCATGCTCTGTCTCTCTCTGTCCCAAAAATAAATAAAAAAACGTTGAAAAAAAATATTAAAATTGTGGTGAAAAACATGTAACATCCAATTGACCATCTGTGAGATAATAGAAAATACATAGATTGGTCTCTGTCCCTGGTTCCTGGCATAGAGCTCCAAAACCCTTGTAAGAACACTAGGATCGTCTCTTGTTCTAAGATTTGTCTTTGGCCCTGTCCCTGACACAGGGCTCTTAAATCCCTTGTGAATTCCTAAGTGATAAGCGCTACAAACATCTTTTGTTCTAATGAAGTGACTCTGGGTGGGCTCTACGTGGCTCCTGGACAGGGGCTGGTCATTAGTACTGGGTTTGGAGAGCTTCCAGATGGGGGACCACAGCCTCATACTGGGTGATGCACCCAGCTTCACGGGGACAGAAGCTCCTGTGTTGGGGACCCTCCAAGGCCTTGCCGTATGTGTCTCCTCACCTGGCTGTTCATCCACGTGTATCTTTTCTTATATCCTTTAGCGAACTGGTAAACGTTAAATGTTATTCCTGAGTTCTGTGAGCCTCTCTAGCAAGTTAAAGGAAGGCCAAATGGGAGGAGGTCATGGGAACCTCTGATCTGTGGTCAAGTTGGACAGATGTTGTAGGTAACCTGGGGACCCACGACTTGAAGTTGGCGTCTGACGTAGGGTGGGGAGTGGTCTTGTGGGACTAAGCCCTTAACCTGTGGGATCCCATGTTACCTCCAGGGGTAGACGGTACCGGAACTGAGTTAAATTGTGGGACACCCGGCCAGTATTGTGGAGAATTGCTTGGTGGGGAGAAAGCCCACACGCACGTAGTGACAGAAGTGTCAGAAGTGAAGTGTTTTCTGAGAGTGGTAGAGGAGACACACAGGAGTCGCACACTGAGTTTTTCCATTACGCCACGGAAGCCATTTTTAAGCGTACAGCCCGGTAGAGTTGACTGTATGCACGCCATTGTACAACAGACCTCTAGAACTTTTGCTTGCCAAACTCAAACTCTGCCTGTCGAACAACAACCCTCCCTCCCCTTAGCTCCCGGTGTCCATTCTACATTCTGTTTCTAAGAGTTTGACTACTTTAGATACCTCGTGTGAATGCAATCAGTAGAGTGTCTTTTTTGTGACTGGCTTATTTCGCTCAGCACAATGCCTTCAAGGTTCATCCATGCTGTAGCCTATGTCAGAATTTCCTTCCTTTTAAGACTGAATGGTACTTCCTTGCATGCACGTACTACATTTTCTTTACTCGTTCATCCATCGATGGACATTTGGGTTGCTTCTACCTCTTGGCTATTCTGCATAAAGCGGCAATGAACCTGGGTGTGCAAAAATCTCTTCAAGATCCTGTTTTCAATTCTTTTGGACGTATACCCAGAAGTGGGATTGTTGGATCAACTGGTAATTCTATGTTTATGTTTTTGAGGAACTTCTATTCTGCTTTCCATAGCACCTATGCCATTTTGCATTCCCGGCAACATATTAATAGGTGTTTTTTTTGTTTTTTTTTTTTTTTGAAAAAGGTAAAAATGGAAGCAGGAGAGTCTATATATTCATTTAATAATATTTACTGAGCCTGCCTTTGGCTAGGCACTGGGGTACTGCAATAGACCAGATAAATTCTTGTCCCTTGGCATTACAGTCTGGTTGTCGAGAGTCAGTAACAAATAGACATATAGTAACACTAGGGAAATTGAAAAAGAGTTTAATTTAGCTATGTTGGGTGGGAAGGGAATGGTGCTGGTGCTTCCGGGATAGACATGGAGGGAGTGGACCCCTTTACGACTCTTCCTTAGGTAAATGCATCTGTAGAAACCTACAGTCGGAGCTTAACTGTGGTGAACTTACTTATCATAGATATTTTATTTTATTTCATTTTTAATATTTATTTATTTTTGAGAGAGAGAAAGAGCATGCATGCACAAGTGGGGGAGGTGCAGAGAGAAAGGGGGGGCGCAGAGGATCCCAGGCAGGCTCTGTGCTGACAGCAGAGAGTCCGATGTGGGGCTTAAACTCGTGACTGTGAGATGGTGACCTGAGCCGAAATCAAGAGTTGGATGCTCAACTCACTGAGCCACCCAGGCGCCCTCATACACTTTTTTTAATGGGAATGAAATTCCTATAACATAAAATTATTCATTCTAAGTGAACAATTCAGTGGCATTTAGAACATTCACAGTGTTGTGCCACTGCCATCTCTGTGTGGTTCCAAAACATTTTCATCGTTCCAAAGCGAGACACTAGACCCAGTAAGTAGTTATTCTCCAGTCCTCTTCCTTCTGGTCCCTGAAAACTACCAGTCTTCTCTCTGTGTCTATGGATTAACCTGTCCTAACCATTCCATTTATCTGAAATATAAATACAAGTGGTCCTTTATGTCTGGCTTCTGTCGCGAACGTCGTATTTTTGAGTTTTGTACACACAGAAGCGTGTATCAGTACTCCGTTCCTTTTAGTGGGTGGAAAATATTCCATTGCATAAATATACCCGTTTTGTTTATCCATTCATCCACTGATGGCTGCTTAGGTTGTTTCCACCTTTTGGCTGCTGTGGGTGGTGTGAATTGTTGGCTGCTGTGAACATTTACGCGCAAGGATTTGTCTGAGCGCTGTCTTCGTTTTTTGAGGGCGTGAGGATCATAGATGATTGTGGCTTCTTGATCACTCGGGTGCCGTCTCGTGAGAGGGAGCACAGAAATGGCGTGAGCTGCCCCAGTGAGCTGGTGGGAAGCCCCAGGTCGCACGTGCCGTTACTTCCATTCCTCTCCCTCCTGGCTGGGCCAGCGTTCACTCTCTTCCTCCTGTTCTGAATCTGGAAAAGTCCCTGCCCTCCTCACACAGTCCCCAACTCCCATAAGCCACCTGCCCTCAAAGGGAAGAGCTGGGGCGCCTGGGTGGCTCAGTCGGTCAAGTGTCCAACTTCGGCTCAGGTCACGATCTCACGGTTCGTGAGTTCCAGCCCCACATTGGGCTGTGTGCTGACTGCTTGGAGCCTGGATCCTGCTTCAGATTCTGTCTCCCTCTCTCTCTGCCCCTCCCCCATCCATGCACACTCTCACTCTCTCTCTCTCTCTCTCTCTCTCTCTCAAAAATAAATAAACATTAAAACATTTTTTTAAAAAGGGAAGAGAAACCCACAGTCAGCCATTCTGGAGCCCCAGAAGCACCTGCCCATTCTGGCTGCCCAGCCCCCCTCTGTGGCCTCTGCAGGGTCCTCTGATGGATATCTCCTGATGCTCTCACTTCCCTCTGTGGTTCCCAAGGGAGCTGGAGGTAGGACCCGCCTGTCCTTGAAGGTGAAGGGGGCTCTGACTTCACACCTGCCCCAAGTAAGTCCTCTTGTGAGGTGTCCTTTGCTTGGGGGCAGTGAGAGATGTTATGGGCCAGGGGAGGAAATCAGGGACTGTTGTGGGAACCCCTTCCCCAGGAGGAAAGCACACCCTTTAGGCCCTTTAGGTGGATCCTCTGCCCCTAGTGGATCCCCTTGGCAGATTCTCCAGGACAAGGAAAAGCTATTTGTCTTGAGATTGAGGTTCAGAAAATTCTAGGATTCTGTCTCTAATCAGGGCACAGGCAAAGCTTCTCTTTTTAGATGCTTCTAAAAAGTCTGAGCTTCTCTTTTTAGATGCTTCTGTTTCAAGGTGAGTGCTTTGTTAAATTCCAAGAATCACCGTTTGGTGATACCTGGGGATGCCGTCACTGGAAGGATTAAATATAAGCCAGCAGGAGGAAAATGGAGAGTGGGAGAGAGAAGAGCGGAGCATAGCCAGTAGAAGAAGACACACACGCACAAGAGAAGCGTACCGTGGTGGAGAGGGTCGCTTCTGTGGGTTCAGGGGCCCCGCTGTCGCTCTGTCTTTGACCTTGAGGGGCTGCCTTTTCTCTAGTGTTTAAGCCTCTCCAGCATTCAGCAAAAAGCCCCGTATGTGGTAAATGCTCAGTAATGAGTCAATTACCATAAATGGGTGACGTCTGCCTTTGGAATGAGGCCAGGATGGGGCACGCAGAGCGCAAGCTGCCGCCCGGCCCAAACCTTTGGGATTTCCTCGCCCCGAGATGGTAAATCACTTGTTGGGCAGGCAAGTAACGCGGTTACCTCTGCCCCAGACAGCATCAAAATGAAATGTCAGCAAGTAGTTTGGCTTTAATTCTGGAAACACTCGTGTTTCTTGCCCAGGTCAGCCTGCCTTCAGGTCCTCAGTGGTCTGATTGACAAGAGTTTCGAGAACTCTGTATGCACTTATTAGTCTAATGGACAGACTGGAAGGTGGCTGCCCAGGGCAGAGAGCTGCTTTTATGTTCCCCTGTTTACATCCTTGGGCATAACTTGCCACTGGGGAACATCTGCATTATCTAATTTATTCCTTTGAAGCATTTCATTTTTGTTGATTGCTGCTTAAAGGTCATTTCCAAATAAACATGGAACGAAAGGTCACTGCACCCAGTGGAAAAATCGGCTTTGGTCGTATTGGTTTCCAACGCTGACCTCCTCACCGGCCCAATCTGTTCTTTTGGTTGTATGTGGCTAATTGTGTTGCCCTTTCCTTCTCGGCTCTGGATTTGGGGTGGGAGTTAGCAGTTGGACGGCAACAGGTACAAATCTCGCTGCGAATCTTTATTTATGGAAGTGTGGGCAGAAGTGTGTGTGTGTGTTGGGGGGATTAAGTCATTTCCAGAAATCACTAGGGAGTAATACAAGTTCTGGCTGGCAGTTCTGAACAACTGTGCTCCTGGCCTGGATGAATTGGATGCCTATAGGCTTAGAGGTGAAATTGGGGATTTGCTGAAAAGGATTTTGGGAAAAGCACAAAGAAGAGACATTATGGCAAAAGACCAGGGATGTTCACCTTTGTCTGCGTTTTCCAAATAGTAAAGAAGGAAAAGACTTCAAACCAAGGGCTTGTTGATTTACTGCCCATCCTGGGCTGTGTTCTGAGAACAGATTAACTGCAGGTGGTTTGTGTGCACTGAGAGGAAAGACTTGAGCTACAAAGAGGGAGCTTTTGATGTTATCTGTTTTCTCCATCGGCCAGTAGATGTGCTATGGACCTGGGACCATGGACTTTCTTTTAAGTCTATTTATTTGTTTTGAGAGTGAGGGGTTGTGGGGAGAGAAAGGATCCCCAGCAGGCTCCGTGATGTCAGTGCAGAGCCCAATGTGAGCTCTATCCCATGAACCATGGGACCATGACCTGAGCCGAAAGCAAGAGTTGTATGCTCAACAGGCTGAGCCACCCAGGTGCCCCAGGGACCATGGGATTTTAATGGGGCCTTCACCACATGGGCCTGATGCTTGGGCAAGATGGGTGGGCTCGAGAGCTGCCCCACAGGGGCAACATCCCAGGCAGGTGTGGGTGAAAACAAAAGGAAGGGTATCAGCACATAAAGACCGGTTGCCAGGATAAGCAAAAGGAGTTGTGATCAGGAGGGTCAAGAGAATTAAGGAGGAAGATAAACAGGCAAAAACAGAGGGAGCAACAGAAGTGAAATTGGTGGCTGGGGGAGGTGAGAGAGAGAAGTGGCTTGTGTGGAGCAGGTAGAATTCCACAGGCTAGCTTCTGCGTAGACAGTGGGGCCAAGGCTCCACACTAAGGACTTGATCTGTGCCGTTTCCACGTCATGGCCACTGAGTCCTCCCATGGTATCGATGATGAACTAGGGGCACCGGTCCCTGAGAGGCAGAGGCGGAGGAGAGAATCTGGCTGTGGGACACCAGGGCTCATGCCCTCTCCTGCTGCGCCACACGCCCCTCGGGGGATACGGCTGGCACGTGGACACGAGGAGGGCCACCGACAGTGGGTGCCCGAATGACGTGCCATCGTTGTCTGTTGGATTTGGCAGCCACGACCCCCACAAAAGCGTTTCCACTTGCCGATAACGGAAGTGGAATTTGGAGAACGCTTTCAGAAGTGTAGTTTGGGGGCTTGGGGGTATCTATGAAGAGAAAACATGACAGATCCTATGACCCAGCTTGTTCCTCCAGGAATGGATCCTCAGAAATGTCCTCATCAGCACTGAAAGATAAAGACAGAAGAGTAGTCATTAGAGGGGTGCCTTGGGTGGCTTGCTCAGTTAAACGACCGACTCTTGGTTTCCACTCAGGTCATGATCTCACGGTTCGTGAGGTCAAGCCCCGCATCAGGCTCTGTGCTCCCGGTGCAGAGCCTGTTTGGGATTCTCTCTCTCTCCTTCTGTCTCTGTCCCTCTTTCCTCCCTCCCTCTCTCTCTCTCTCTCTCTCTCTCAAAATAAATAAATAACCTTAAAAAAAAAGAGTAGTCATTAGAGTGTTGTCTGTACTAGAAAGATTAGAAACATCCTAGAAGTCCTTCAGGAGGGACTGGCCAACTAGAATACAGTTCATCTCAGGGGCGCCTGGGCCGTTCAGTCAGTTAAGCGTCTGACTTTGGCTTAGGTCATGATCTCGTAGTTCGTGAGATTGAGCCCTGACTAGGGCTCTGTGCTGACACCAGAGCCTGCTTGGGATTCTCTCTCTCCCTCTCTTTGTCCCTCCTCTCCCCTCAAAATAAATAAACATTAAAAAAAAAGTATAGGTATGTATGTTTGTATGTATATATATCTGTATAAGTATATAGATGTATGGAAATACGTATGTGGGTATATGTGTGTGTGTGTGTATACAGATAAACATGTACACACACATATATACATAAATGTGAACTTTTGCGGCACGATATAGAGGATGCTCGTGCATTCTGATGTGCTGCACAACTCAACAGATGACCAGTGATTTGGTTCAGCCCCTGACTTAGGTAAACTAAGGCAGTCCTCCTCACTGTGCCTCTGCCCTGACACACTAAAGGACTTGTGGCCCCTTCACCCCCAACGGTGTTCCCAGGGCAGTTATTCTCAATTACAGGATCTTGCCAGTCAAGATGCGGCTCAGACACCCTGGTCATTAGCTCGGGGTCATGCCTCAGTCTGTTTATCTGTGAAGTGGCATGGTATCAGAAAGCTGCAGAAGGTGGCTGTGAAGGTCAATTACGGTGCAGCGGGCAGAGCACTTAGAGTGGCACTTTGTGCCTCGTAAAGTGTTAGCTATTGTCTGTAATTTTTAAAAATCCCTGAGGGGAGCCTGGGTGGCCCAGTCGGTTAAGCGTCTGACTCTTGGTTTCAGCTCAGGTCATGATCTCACAGTTTGTGGGTTGGAGCCCTGCATCGAGCTCTGCACTGACAGCGTGGAGCCTGCTTGGGATTCTGTCTCTCCGTCTCTCTCTGTCGCTCCCTGGCCTGCTCTCTCTCAATCTCTCAAAAAAAAAAATTGAATGAATAAACATTAAAAATGGAGTTATTATTATAAAAAAGTAGAGTATAAAAGAAATTCCTGAGATGGACGTGCTACATATCCCTGCCCTCTCCACCCCTCCACCCCCTAACCAGTAGAGAATCTCCAGTCTAAGCTAGAAGGAGGTCTTTGAACCAATGGATTCATTGGTGAACTCAGCAAATTTAGTTGTTGAGCACCTACTGGGCAGGTTAATTTCCGTAGGTGCTGGTGATACAAGGCTGAGCGATATTGCTGTTATGTGTGTGCTTGGAGCTTTCGTTCCCACAGGGAAGACACGCACCAATCAAACACAACACAGCAACAACCCTTCCCCCGGCCCCCCACAGGTGAACACGGATAAAGGATCCGTGGCAAGTTATTTAAGTTTTCGTATGCTGATCCCCAGACCCTCACCTTTATCTGTGCCCCCTTCCTTCAATGAATATGTAATGATTGCCTCTAAGGGTTTAAAATCTACTGTGATGTGTGGTGCCATCTGCCCAGCCCCCAACCCTGATGGAGGCCTCAGGTTCCTGAAGTCGATCTTGCAGCTGAACGTTCTAACTCCCTGATGGCCAACGAGAAGGAAGGGGACGCCTCTCTCTCTGGGCCAGGCTTATTTCCAGAGGCGAGGCCGGTGGGCTCAGGCCTCAGCTGCTCCCTAAGACTCATCCGCCACCAGGCTCATGCCCCAATTCCCTCTAGGTCTTCTGATCTGGCTATAAAGCAATTCTTTTAGCTTTTAGCCAATTCTTGTCAGATGACCGAGGGACATCAGAGCTCGCAGAGGCCCTGAGAGAGAAATCGGGTGGAGAGGCTGGAGGCTGAGAGCTGGCAGCATAAATGTCATCGAGAGCTACTTATCATGCTGATGCGCTAACCGCCCTCTCTGGTTTCATGACTCACCTGGGGACTCTGGGGTCCTGGCTCCGAAAGAAAGGTTTGTTTCTGGTTCTCAGGCCCTCACAGATGCCCTCACTCAGCTCGCCTGGAGGGGCCGGAGCCAGCCTCTGCCAGCGGCAGCCAGCTGTGCTCCAGATGTCTAACTCACTCAGCCTAGCAGCTCACTCCACACTTTGTTACAGACCCTCTATCATTGAGAGGGGCCTCGGCTGGTTAGAGGGAACTCAAAGAAAGCCACGGTGGTCCTGTGAGGCTGGGGAGGTGGAACTGATATAGGATTCAGAGGGAGAGCCCAGCGCAGGATAGGAAAGGTGGGGAAAGGCCCATTAATCATCTTTGAACACGGCATCCATCGTGGCACAGAAGATAGCATCTAACAGCGGTCTAGCCTTGCGGAGGGAGAGGATTAAACTGTCCTCACAAGAGGCTTGGGTCAGACGGAGCAAAGTTAGAGAGCAGGACGCCGCGTCTTACTGAATCTAAGACTCCGTTCACCGAAGGATATGCTATCGTTTGTGAACCACCAAAGAAGAAAAAGCAAAACACACTCTCAAAACCAATACGATTTGCTTATACTTAGAAATTTCAAGTCTTACTTATTAAAAGAACCCTTTGATGCTTGACTTTATCTTATACACACATGTAAAGGAAAATATACCTACATGCGTACCTACACGTAATACATATGTTATGAATACACATGAAGGAATATAATTGCAATTAATTGCTAGGGGACTCACTTCCTGAAACTTCTTCCTGTCTGAGCCTGATGCTTCTCAATGACTTTTCAAGTCAGAACATTTACGTCATGTATTTTTTGTCTCATTATCCAGCATTGTCCCTATCTAGAATGTTGCTGATGTAGCATTTCTTAAAAGAATCCACGAAAGAAATAAAAGCCGCTGGTGCTAATCTCTTGCGCTAAGCCACCTTCGTGGATTTAAGCCAGACGTGTGGAGGAGGGTTGCTTGGAAGGTTGAGCATCGTCAGAATATCCCGAAGTGCTGGTAGAAACACACATTGCTAGACTCCGCTGGCAGAGATTCTGGTTCAAGAGGCCTGGCATGGGGCCTTAGAATTTGCATTTCTAGTAAGATCCCAGGTGATGCTCATGTCGCTGGTCCAGGGATCACACTCTGAGTAGCTCTGTTGTGGGACTGGCCCGGTCTGCCTCCTTCAGGAATGCCACTAAAGACCTCCGATTTCCCACCTCCACGTTCCCTGGTCGTCTATCTCCTAGGGGCCAAAAGAGTCCTCCTCGGCTTCTTCCCAATCTCCAAGGCCCTGCTGAGAGTTTTGTGCCTGTGTTTCCGATGTGGGCGCATGATCGGCCTTTGACGACTGCTTCCCACCTGCCACCTGGCTGCCGGCAAAATGAATCTGATTTCCGAGGTGCCAAATTGGGGGTGGGGTGGTGGTTCACGCATCCTAGAACGAACAAAACGCAGTAGTTAACCTTCTCTACGTGCCTTGAGTGAGAGTGAGACTCCCGCTGGCCTGGTGGTGGCGGTGGGAGTTTCTCCCCTGTCCCCAAGCCTCCTGGGGCTACTCAGATAGTAAACAGCCCCGCCAGGGTACCCTTTATGTTACCAGGGCTGCGGATTGGGCCAGACGGTTCACTCTGGCGATTTGAACAGAAGCTACCCAGTCTTTTCTTTTTTTTTTTTTTTTCCTGAACAGTGCTGTTAGAAACTCTCCGATATCATTCAACGCGGCACTCCCATAAAAAGGCGAAAAGGCCTTCTTTGCGCTCTGCTGGTTAAATACCAAAGAGCAGCTGTAAGCAGAGGGGCCGGTGACATGAGTTTGTGGCAACAGGCTGCTTGTCTCCATTAGTGTCATCTACAGAGAGCTTCCCCTTAGACTTAGACACGGGTAGGCCCTGAGGCCACCCAGCTGATACCCCCCCCGCCCCAGGAGCCTGCAGGCATCAGCTTGGCCTGTGTTTTTTGAGACTTTAACGAGCTCCCCAGCAGGCACGGTGTCTCCCTGCGCTTCTCGTTGCCCTAAGAGAACCGCTTCTTTGTCTAAGACGGTGGTTCTCCACCCGAGGGGGGGTGACGGGGGCGGTTTCGCCCCTCAGGAGGCATTGGGCGATGACTGGCGACCTTAGTGGCTGTCACGTTGGGAGGGGGTGCCACTGGCATCTCGTGGGTAGAGGCCCAGGATCCTGCTGAGCATCTGACCACGCCCAGGACGGCGTCCGCCACCACAGAGGATGATGCGGCACAAAATGTCCCCAGTGCTGTGGTTGGAAAATGCTGGCCTGATACGGCAACCATGGACTCCAAGAGGTCGTGCCGGACGGTTGCATTCTTCCTTGACGTCTAGAGGAGCGAGTGAAGGGAGGAAACAAGACAGTTCTTCTGTAGGCAGCGTGCTCCGCCGCTTTCCCGCAGTGCGAGGCCGGCATTGCTAATAAAAAGCTATCATCCACCCGGCGCCACTTGGGGACGGTTTCCCCTGCTATTCAAACAGGAAAAGAAACGGCGCATGCGCAGACTCTCGGACCCGTTAAGGAACACATTTTATGCAAAAATCCCATGCTCCTGACACTTGAGTGTATATGGGAACACCCCGGGGGGGCCGTTGAAGCTGTAGGTTCTGGCTCGTCGGGTCCAGACGGGGCTGAGATTCTCCACCTCTACCAGGCTCGCCACCCGAGACCTGCTAGGTGTGTGCCCGGTGCGGCGAGTGCATAGGTCACACGTGACGGGCGCGCCCTAACCTGGCCGGCAGCGTTCCTTCACATGTGTGATGTGATGTGGGGTGACCCACCCATCCTGGTTTGCCTAGACCTGTTCTGCGTAAAACCCAAAGTCTTGCATCGGAGAACCCCCGGATGGTCGGTCACTCTAGGAGCCCCACCGTCTCCCCAGGGGAAGGACAAGGTTGAACCGTCCAAATTTCCTTTAATGAGGAAGGCGCAGAGTCCCATGCAGGGGGGGACTCAAGGAGAGCTTTGTCTCTATTTTAGTTTCTCTCCCGTTCTGGGGATAGAAGCGGGTATGATGTCAGGAACCCCAGCTGCCTGCCGCTGGGACACGTCTGGTGTCACCAGGACTGTGCTTCTCACTCTCTCTCTCTGTGAATTATGCTGCTGCAGCCTCGGCTCTTCTCTTCTCCCCATCCCTATTACTCTCTGCTTCCAGATCCTTCCCTACCTCCTCTGGCCAGGCCATTTCCCGGTGCTAAACTTGCAGTATTTCCTGACTGGTATAGTTCTCGAGGGTTTTTGCCCTTAAGGAAGTTGAGTTTTGTGGTGGGTAGAAAGAAAGCGTGAGATGTTTCCAAACTCATAAGTAGCTCATATTCCCAATGGGTAACAAATACACACGGCTTATAAAGGTCTGAGGGGCACCTGGGGGGCTCAATCCATTAAGTGTCTGACTCTTGGTTTCTGCTCAGGTCATGAGCTCACGGTTCGTGAGTTCGAGGCACGAGTTGGGCTCCGCGCTGACCGGGTGGAGCCTGCTTGGGATTCGCTCTCTCCCACTGTCTCTGCCCTCCCCTCCCCACGAAAAAATAAGTAAATAAACTTAAAAACAATGAAAACTTCTGAGATTTGATATAATTAAGGGCTACCATGCTGGCTGGAGTGGAGAGTCCGTGTTGATGTGGATTCGCAGGTGGATGAGGGTAGACTCAGTAAGCACATCATCTAAACGCTCCGCACGATGGTTTGTTCAATTTCTGTGTAGTTGGCCAGACACTCTGGTTAATTCCTGCCTCTGGGCCTTTGCTTAAACTGGTCTCCCCACCATGATTGCCTTCTCCTCTCCTCTCTGCCTACCCCCATCCCTCACTGTTCTATAAGGATCCTGCCTTTACCATGCCCTTCTCTCTCCCAGCCCTTAATGACCTCTGCTCTAGGACTTTGGGCATGAAATGGGGGTGACACTGCTTTCCAACTGATAGTAACCCCAGTCTGGACCAATGAGGGTTCGAGGATGGGAAAGCCTCCAAGAGAAGAGAATGATTTAGCGCTTACAGTGGGGAGATTATCTTAGGGTGAGCTCCTCCCCAAACCCCCCGCCAGCCTTATCATCTCAAGCCTCATCGGTCCTTGGGACCAGCAGCTGCTCTTACTTCTCTGATTAATCTTGTCCTTGAGGGTTTCTGTGAGATCCTGTTCTGGAAATCTTGCCTGGGGGTATGCACTGTAAAAATTAAGAGTCTTAAAATATTGTATGTCATCCCTCATTTATCTGACAAATATTTATTAAGGGTCTTCTCTGTTCACCAGCGGGATAGCACACATTCATTATAATTCCCTTTGGAGCTGAAAAACCTAATTTGTATATGTGTTAGAACAGCAGTGGACAAGTCACATAGTTAGCTGTTTTGCATGGATGTGTTTACGTTGTTCTCCTGGTTTCTGGATGCCGAGGACCATGTGTTTCATTTATTCTGCAGCTGTGATTCGCAGCTTGGGGTTCCTGAGCTTGAAGGGACTGCCTAGTATCATGTTTATTAATTATTAATATTTCCAAAGGCCAAAACGAGGCAAAGGCAAATTAAAATCCAATTTCTTTGCTTTTGGCTGGAATGACAGCCGCTTAGCTCTGCAGCTCTGGTATCTTATATTGATCTGAAGCTCTGATTAGTAGTTACATCAGTGTGTCTTGAAGGGATTAAAAATGGGGAAAATAATTAACCCTTGTTTAACATCGCTTGCCTGGCAGAATTCTTTCAAACTATTTTTGGGGGAATGGGGTTAGGAAAATAATAACAGGTGGCTTATAGTTAGCACAGAGGTGGTTACACATGGGACAACCAGTGTTCGTTAAAATGAACACAAAGTAGACTTTGGTATTAAAATGGACCAGAGAGTGCTTCCCCACTGTGGCCATAGAAGGTTCTAGAAGAACTCAGGGTAGGCTTCTCAACCCCAGATGGAGGCACTTCAGGAGACAACATTCTAAAGTCCAACTGCCATGTGGCCCCCTGATGGCAGCTGGGTATGTATTGGGGGCCCTGCAGGAAGCCCCTCTTTTTTGTACTTTTCTGGAGCTGGTGGGAGGAGAACAGGAGAGTCAGTTTTGACCGCTTTGCCCTGTGCTTGTGGGTACTTCCCTGGGAATATCTGGGGAGCATTTGGGATGACCAGAGGAACGGGGTCTCCGGTGGGCAGTGGGAGCTCACCCGTCTGTGGGAGCCTCAGGGCTCAGATGTTCTGTCTGAGCCGTGGCCCCGCCAACCATCTGTCTGTGAAACTGGAAGGCGAGAGTGTGACAGGCTCGCCTGGTGGTGACAGGCGGTCCCCAGGGGGCTCCGGGAGGAGCAGGAGCGTGTGCATGTGGGAGGGAGGGAAGGAGGGAGGGACCTTCCTTGGGCCTTTGGCTCTCATCACTTAGAGACTACCTCATTCTGCAGCTGGCCTGTTGAAGAGCTAATGAGGTGCAGACAATTCTTGGAAATGATTGATTAAAATAAATCATGGAAAATTTCAAGGGCACCCGGCTTTCCAAAGAGCTGGGTGTTTTAAACATCCAGGTGCCTTTAGATACAAGCACAGAGTCTATTTTATGGACTGATGGTCTTGTGCTGAGGTTTTGTAGTACCTGGATTGGGTGTCTTTACTGGCTTTAGGCATTATGATTTAAGCTCAGTGCAACTTGTTTCCTGTATTCATCTTCTTTTATACCTTACCAAAATATTTTTAAATTATATATATGTTTTTAAAATTTTTAATTGTTTATCTATCTGCTTTTGAGGGGGGCGGGTAGGGGCAGAAAGAGAGGGGGACACAGAATCCAAAAAAGGCTCTGAGCTGTCAACACAGAGCCCGACGTGAGGCTTGAACCCATGAACTGTGAGATCATGAGCTGAGCTGAAGTTGGATGCTTAACCAGCTGAGCCACCCAGGAGCCCCCGCCAAAATATTTTTAAATTATAAAAGGAACATAGCATTATAGAAAGGGGGAAAGCTCTACCTTCTCGTCACCCGATGCTCCAACTAATTTGTATGAATATCCTTCTTAGTCTTCTGTTCCCTGTGTATTTTTTTACTACTGTCATAACAAAATGGCATATTTTTTGTCTATTGCTTTTTTTCACAAAATATGATATCGTAAATACTTCCTATGTTGCTATGATCTTTATCATGTTCACTAACCGCGTAAAACTCCACTGCATTTATGTTCTGTAATTTAACTATCCTTTGGTTGAACATTAAGATGATCCATATCTTTTTCTCCCTATAATTTAAATGGTTTTATTAAGCGCGTTCCTGAGAAATTCTACTGATGGGCCACCCTCATTAGCAGGAGCAGGGGGCACAGGGCAAAATGCAGGGTTCCATCATTCTGTTTAATTAGGCAAATGATTTATTCGAGTGCCTTTCATGTGGAAGACTTTCTGTCTGTATTGTTATTGTAGGTCTCCACTGAGGTTTTCTGAACATGCGGCCAGACTGTAAAAGCGTTGCCAATTATGATGACTTTAGGTAAAAGGCCAGCGTGAATCTGTGTCAAGTTTCAATTACGTAGTATTTTGAATTTCCGTAGTATCTTACTATGAAAACAACTACAGTATTCTTGATTCGGGGATGTGTTCAGACACGGAATGGGAAAGTCAGCTGTTCACAGAATGCCTGGAAAGTACCTGAACCATTCTTATTAGCTCTGGTATCCTGACCCATGTCCCTGTAGTTTTGCTTCCAATAATCATTTTCCTGGATGAGCTGCGAGGCTGGGACTCTGATCCGACAGCCTAGGATGACTAAGGACTCACAGAGTGTGAAATGTGGGGGAGTTGGGGCCAATGGGAGATGTGGGGGCCAGCCCCGGCTCTGGCACCAACCGGCTGCCGGCCCAGGGTTTGTGCGGCCACCCAGGAAGCCAAGAGGCTTGGACCAGAAGCTCTCGGAGGGGCTTCCCAGCGCTGAATTTTATGGTGTAAGCCACGGTGACGTGCCGTCCTGTGTTAGCCGGAACCACCATAACAAAGCACCACAGACCGAGTGGCTTACACAACAGAAATGTACTCTCTCGCGGTTCTGGCAGCTGGAATTCTGAAATCAAGGTGTCGCAGCGTTGGCTCCTACTGAGGCGCCCGAAGGAAGGATCCACTCAGGCCTTTCTCCTGGGCTTGCAGATGGCCGTCTTGTCCCTGTGGCTCTTCACGTCGTCTTTCTTGTATATGTGTCCCTGTGTCCAGATTTCCTTTCTATAGGGACACCAGTCACATTGGGTTAGAGACCACCCTAATGATCACACCTTGACTTGATCACCTTCGTAAAGACCCCATCTCCAAATAAGGTCCCATTCTGAGGGACTGGGGGTTAGGACTCCAACACGTGAATCTCGGGGGTGGAGGGAGACAGGACATTGGTCAATCGATAAGAGCCCCAACAGTGGAAGTTGAATTGGGAAGTCGGTCTACCTCCCTGTTAGGTTGAGAAAGTCCCCCTTAGCACAAAGAGATGACTTCCTCCCTCCCTCCTTCCCCCTTTTCTTTTCTTTTCTTTTCTTTTCTTTTCTTTTCTTTCTGTTTCTTTCTCCCTTCCCCTACCCCTTCCTTCTTTTTCTTTCTTTCTTTCTTTCTTTCTTTCTTTCTTTCTTTCTTTCTTTCTTTCTTTCTTCTTTCTTTCTGGCACAAAAGAACGCCTCAGCTATACTTGGTAAAGTGTTGGTGCCAGTTTTGTGGTCTGGCACTGTTTTGCTTTGGCAGTTTAATCAGAGAATCAACGTTCAGCATAGGAGGGACCTCAGAGGTCACCTGAGGTCCAGCTCTTACACTTGGCAGTTTCAGAGAGGAAAGAGCTGGCCCAAGATTGCCCAGTGAGTTATTGGCAAAAGCAACAACAACAACAAAACAAAACCAAACAAAGAAAAACTTGGAGCTCAAACAGCAGTGCCCCGATTCCTTGGAACCAGCCTGCGTGCTTCCTCCTTGATTTCTTGCGTCACTGCTGACACCCTGTCAGGCCCTCAAGTCCAAGGGCACACCTGGCTTAAATGACAAATACCTCCCTTCATGGCCACACGGATGCTGTGGTGCACAAGCTCACAGAGCCAAAGGAGGGCTTTACTGAACAAGAACTCAGGTGTCTGAGAAGGTTCTTTGGCTGGGGGGTGTTTTATTGGTTTTATTCACCTTTCACAGATGGTTTTTGGGAGAAATTTGAAGTGATGTGTTTAAGGATGAGTTAGGTTTCCCTACAGTGATTTGTCATGGGGGGTGGGGTGGGAGGATTGGCAGGGGGAGGGGCAGGCATGGAAGAGACAGGAATCTTGGCCCATCTGGCAGAAAGGCTAGCGGGAAAATACGGCATGAATTCACTTAGGGATGGATCCTTCAGAAAAATGGAGAGCCTGGTCAGATGTCTGGGGAGCTGGTACCCGTCTGCCCAAGCAGCAAAGGGATGGGGAGGGTGGGGTCATCGTGTGTTTGTGCTAGGGGCAATTCCTGGCGCTTGGGGGCTTTCCCGCCTGCACGTAGTAGAAACGTTTGGACTCAGGGTGTATTGTTCCCTGGTGGCCGAGACAAAATGCCACAGCCTAGGGGACCTAAAACAACAGAAATGGATTCCCTCACAGTTCCGGAGGCCACAAAACCAGAAAATGGGCTGCAGGGCCACGCTCTCTGAAGGCCCTCGGGGAATCCTTCCTTGCCCCATCCAGCTGGTGGTGGCTCCTGGTCCCCCTTGGCTGTGGCCACATCACTGCGGGCTCTGCCTCCATCTTAACGTGGCTTTCTTGCCCCCGTGTCCTCGTCTTCGTTGCCCCTCTATCTCTTGTACGTACGCGTGTCACTGGATGTAGCACCACCTGGTTAATCCAGGGTGACCTCTTCTCCAGACCTGCAAAGACCCTTTTCCCAAATAACGTCACATTCACGGGCACCAGGGGTTAGGATTTAAAGGTATCTTTTGGGGCGCCTGGGTGGCTTAGTCGGTTAAGCATCTGAGTCTTGATTTCAGCTCAGGTCATGGTCTCATAGTTTGTAGGGTCGAGCCCCGAGTGGGGCTCCGGGGTGACAGCACAGAGCTTGCTTGGGATTCTCTCCCTCTCTCTCTGCCCCTACCCTGTTCGTGCATGCATTTGCATGCTTTCTTCCTCTCTAAATAAATAAATTTTTAAAAATTTTAAACGTTATCTTTGGGGGCAACCGTTCAATGCACTACATGGGGCTTCTCGGATGACTCTGCACAGCACCCATGCATTTCCAGCCCCGGCCTTGCCCCCCCCCGCCCCCCAATCTGGTCTGATGGGACCTGGAGAGACTTGGAGGTCTGCTCCTCTCTCTGACTACGGACAGCTGAGAGACCACCTCCCCACCTTCTTGCCTTCTGCACGCGAGGGGGGTTCCCTTCCCACCATCCCATCTACTGTGGCTCCTGATTGGCTGGTCCTGTTGACAGTTTGACGGTAGGAAACCACCGTCCTCTCTGGAAAGTTTCGTCCACCCCTATCCTCGGGCCTCTATGAGCCTCAGCTAGTGAGATGACTTTAGTTTCTGCTCCTGCTTGGAGAGAGGAATAACGTTTATTGCAACCCTGCCTCCCTCCCCATTCCCTGGGGCCTCTTAGGGTCTTTGCAAGCCCCCAGAGAACTCCTGCGTTTTGGGGTCTCATCCCACATTGCACCGAGCATATATTAAAATGCTCCCTGGGGGCGCCTGGATGGCGCAGTCGGTTAAGCGTCCGACTTCAGCCAGGTCACGATCTCACGGTCCGTGAGTTCGAGCCCCGCGTCAGGCTCTGGGCTGATGGCTCGGAGCCTGGAGCCTGTTTCCGATTCTGTGTCTCCCTCTCTCTCTGCCCCTCCCCCGTTCATGCTCTGTCTCTCTCTGTCCCAAAAATAAATTAAAAAAAAGTTGAAAAAAAAAATTAAAAAAAAAAATGCTCCCACAATCCATATTAAGTATGTTCTTTCCCCCATAAAATAATCAGGAAGATTTTTATAATTTTGCCTTGGAAATCATTTGGCTCCAGGCTGATTTAATTTATGATCGGCTGTGATTTCTTGGCCATTATTGTGCATACTTAGAAATTCTCCTGAAGTGAGAAAAGCTAACCTCTGATTGTTATTTGAATGTAATTAAATTTTTATGAACACCAAAGTCAACAATTAACAAGGTTTTATAGACATTTAAACACTTATTAATTTAAATTTCCAGGTTTTTTTTCTTATTGAGCTAAAAATCTAATATTTTTTTCAATGCTTACCCATTTCATGGGCTGCTGGAAAACTTGGGGACCCCAGATACCGGTCCACTAGCTTCTGATGGCTAAGATGGCCCTGCTCTTCCCTTGGCCTCGCCTCATCCTTCCTGGAGTTTCTCCTGCCAAGTCCCAGGCTTCTCCAGCAGGGTGTCCAGCCCCTCTCTGCAGTCTCCTGGGACTGCCCGTGTCCCCTCCCCAAGCCGCCTGACACGAGCACCTTGGACTGTCACTTATGTTTTCCCTCTGCCCTGAACGTCCTGGTTCCCAATCTCTCTGGGGACTTCTGTTTTTTGGATAACCCACCCTGGCCCAATTTCCTAATTTTGACATCATGACCTTCTTCAGTCTGGCCCCACCATCCCAGCTCCTGTGACAGGGCCAGCTTCATGGGCGTGAGACCGATTTGGGAGTGCAGGGTCTCGTGCTCAGAAAGGCTCTGCACTTGGTTTAATGCCCTGCTGTCACCATCTTGAGATTTCCTAATAATTTTATCTCCAAACTTGGGTTTTGTAAGCAAAATCTGCTGGGACCCTGGAGTCCTCAGTGAGCAGAGAGATGCAGAAGAAAAGAAGGGCTTTATTAGTTAGTCCTTTTTTTAATGTTTATTTTGGGGGGGGGGCAGAAAGAGAGGGAGACAGAGGATCCAAAGCAGGCTCTGCGCTGACAGCTGCGAGCCTGATGCGGGGCTCGATGTGGGCTTGATGTGGGGCTTGAACTCAGGAACCGTGAGATCATGACCTGAGCTGATGTCGGATGCTTAACTGACTGAGTCACCCAGGTGCCCCTTAATTAGTACTTTTTTTTTTAAGCTTATTTATTTTATTTTGAGAGAGAGAGAGAGAGACAGTGCAAGATGGGGAGGGGCAGAGAGAGAGGGAGGCACAGAATCCCATGCAGGCTCCAAGCTGCTAGTGCAGAGCCTGACACAGGTGCTTGATCCCATGAAGCCCTGAGATCATGACCTGAGCCAAAGCCAAGAGTCTGACACTTAACTGACAGAGCTACCCAGGTGCCCCTTAATGAGTATTTTAACGGCACTCTTCCGCCGACCTTTTGAATAAGTGGTCCCCTGTTTGCATTTTGTGCCAGGCCCTACAAATTGTGTAGTCTGTCCTGCCTAGTCATGACGGTGGGCAGGGGCCGAGTGCGGGTCCTGGTGGTTCACGGTGTCACCGGAGAAAGGCACCGGTGAAATCAGATGCTTCCAGGCAAACCCAAGTGTGTTAGTTTCCTTGGGCTGCAGAAACAGAGTACGGAAATCCTTGTCGTTTGAACCACCACAGATTTCTCATCTTACAATTCTGGATGTCAGAAGGGCCAACAGAAGGGCTAAGATCAAGGTACTGGCGGGGGCTGTGCTCCTTCCGGGGACTCTGGGGGCCAATCCACTTCCTTGCCTCTCTGGCTTCTCAAGGCCGCTGGCATCCCTTTGCCCTGACCTCTGTTCACATCCTCATGCCTCCTACCCTCCTTTGACTTTGCTGCCTCCGTCCTTTCCCTTGTGGGGACCCTTGTGATGACGCTCGGCCCACCCAGAGAACCCAGGGTAATCTCCCCACCTCGAGCTCCTTTGCTCAACCGCAGATGCAAATACCCTTTTTCAGTGGGAGGTCCCCATTCATGGGTTTCAGGGACGAGGAGGACGTGGGCCTCTTCTGCCTACCAGAGGAAGCTATTCGTTTTCCAGCCTAAATCTCTAAATATGCACCCAGGGCACATTAGGTTTTGTGGGTTCTGAAGTTTATGCAATTTTAAGGGTCCTCTTTAAGAAAAAAAATTAGAAATTTTGATATTAAAATGAATATTACTTTAGTCTGAGGAAGAAATCACAAGACCTTAGCTTGAGGCCCTTTTCTTCTGAGGCTTCTGGGCAGTTATCAGCAACGACATGTGCCCTGGTCTGCTAGGTGGTAAACCTAGAACATTCTCCACTTCCTGCAACGTAGGTGCTCAGTTGATCTTGGAGTACCGGGGTCCCACAGAGTGCCTAGCATGGATCAGAGGCTTGTGAAATAGGCATTGAGTAAAGGCAGGCAGGCAGGCAGGAAAGAAGGAAGGAAGGAAAGAAGGAAGGAAGGAAGGAAGGAAGGAAGGAAGGAAAGAAAGAAAGAAAGAAAGAAGGGGAGGAGGAAGGAAGAAGGGAAGGAAGGAAAGAAGGAAGTTAGGAAAGGAAAGAAGGAAGTTAGGAAAGGAAGGAAGGAAAGAAAGAAGGAAGGAAGGAAAGAAGGAAGGGGAGAGGAGGAAGGAAGAAGGGAAGGAAGGAAAGAAAGAAAGAAGGAAAGAAGGAAGTTAGGAAAGGAAAGAAGGAAGTTAGGAAAGGAAGGAAGGAAAGAAAGAAGGAAGGAAGGAAAGAAGGAAGGAAAGAAAGAAGGAAGGGGAGGAGGAAGGAAGAAGGGAAGGAAGGAAGGAAGGAAAGAAGGAAGTTAGGAAAGGAAAGAAGGAAGTTAGGAAAGGAAGGAAGGAAAGAAAGAAGGAAGGAAGGAAAGAAAGAAGGAAGGGGGGGAGGAAGGAAGAAGGGAAGGAAAGAAAGAAGGAAGTTAGGAAAGGAAGGAAGGAAAGAGGGAAGGAAAGAAGGAAGAAGGAAGGAAGGAAGGAGGGAAGGAAGGGAGGAAGGAGAGACAGCCAAGAGATAATCATTCAGGCTGCCATGATGGGTGTTGGGCTAGACGTTGGGTGATTCACTCCAGTCACTGTCTTAGGATGGGGAACCTGAGGCTGGGAGGGCTTGGGAGGCGCTGGGGAATTTGTCCAAGGAAACTCATGTGCCAGGCTGAGATTCCTCTTGGCTGTCAGCTCTATGACCTCCTAAGAGAAATCAAGATCTCGGACAGCGAGGGAGGGAGAAGGGGAAGCGGGAAGAAGGGGTAGAGAAGGAAAGACCCAGGACCCCCTGGGCTGGATCCTTTGTGCCCATCTCGTAGCTCTTCTCCACGTCCCCCAACCCGTGGTGTTCGGCTGCAGACACTGCCACTATCCCCACCCCCACCTCCACTCTGCCCCCATGCTGCGAGGGGGAGGCCCTGCCAGCTTGCTTCCCCAGGTCAAGCCACAGTAATGGGCCACCATTCTGCTGCCCTGAGGCTCCTTTGCTGACTGTCAACATCACTTAGTTTTATGGCCTTTAGATACTCAGGAGGCAGCCCTCACAGCCTGCCTAACACCCCGCCTCTCATTAGTGCCTGCTAGTGTGTGTGTGTGTGTGTGTGTGTGTGTGTGTGTGTGTGTGTTTACGGTTCACTGGGGGAAATTCTGAGATTTGTTTCTTGGGGGTCGGCCACCCAGCCTGAGGTCAGCCCGAGGCTCTGCTGACCGGGGTGTTGAGTTCGTCCTGGGAACCCTGTATGTCCGATGCAGGAAGAGTGCCCTCTCTGGAGTCAGCTGGGCTTGGATTCCCACACTACCCTGTCAACCTGGGGTACCGACAGAGCTTTCCTGAGACTCAGTCTCCTTATCTGTTAAATGGAGTGTCACAGCCCATTTGGGCTGCTGTCACCAACCACCACAGACTGGGTGGCTGATCCCCAAGAGAAACTGATCAGTCACAGATCTGGAAGCTGGAAATCCTAGATCAGGGGGTGCCAGCATGATGGGGCTGAGGGACCTGTTCTGGGTCGCGGACTCCTCATGTGTCTCCACACGGCAGAAGGGGGTGAGGGAGCTCTCTAGGGTCCTCTTTGTAAGGACACTAATCCCACACAGGAAGGCTCCACTCATGAAATTCATATGTCTAACCCCCAATATGACTGCATTTGGAGATAGAGCATTTTGGAGGTAAGTAAGCTTAAATGAAGCCATAAGGGTGGGGGTCCTCATGCGATAGGATTGGTGGCCTTATAAGAAGAGGAAGGGAGAGAGAGAGATTTCTCTTCCTCCACAAGAGGACAGTGAGAAGGCAGCTGTCTGCAAGCCGGGAAGATAGCTGTTACCAAGAACCAAATCTGCACCTTGATCTTGGACCGATCCTAGACTTCCTGTTTCTAGAACTGTGAGGCAAGAAATGGCAGCTGTTGAAGCCAGCCCCCGCCCCGGCCCTTCCCGATCAGTGATATTTTCTTGAGTAAGACACCTGGTCTGGTTCTCTGTTGGGTCTGAGAATCTCCTGAGGGCAGAGAGCCCCTACAGTCACCAGGCCATCTCATTTCCTGACACGGTGCGCGAATGTGGTGCCACCCTCAATGTGGATGACAGCTTTTTACTGGACAAAAGATGCCAGCTCCTATTGAATCCTCTGGTGTGTGGCACTGTAGTTATGAACAGTTTTTCTGACCTGGTCATCCTCTGGTAGGTTCCTGAGACAAAACATAGGACACGCAGTTAAATCAGAATTTCTGGTAAACAACGAAGGTGAAATATGTTTTTAGCATAAGTATGTCCCAAATGTTGCACAGGACACACGCTAAAACACGATTTGTCTTTTACTATTTATTTATTTATTTATTTATTTATTTATTTTTTAACGTTTATTTATTTTTGAGACAGAGAGAGACAGAGCATGAACAGGGAGGGGCAGAGAGAGAGGGAGACACAGAATCTGAAACAGGCTCCAGGCCCCGAGCTGTCAGCACAGAGTCTGACGCGGGGCTCGAACCCACGGACCGTGAGATCGTGACCTGAGCCGAAGTCGGACGCTTAACCGACTGAGCCACCCAGGCGCCCCTATTTTTAAAAATGTTTAATTAAAAAATAATTTTTTTAACGTTTATTTATTTTTGACAGAGAGAGAGAGAGAGAGAGAGAGAGAGACAGAGACAGAGACAGAGCATGAGCTGGGGAGGGGCAGAGAGGGAGACCCAGAATCCAAAGCAAGCTCCAGGCCCCCAGCCATCAGCACAGAGCCCAACGTGGGGCTCGAACTCACAGACCGCGAGATCATGACCTGAGCCAAAGTCGGATGCTCAACCGACTGAGCCACCCAGGCGCCCCCACGATTTGTCTTTTAACTGAAATTCACATTTAACTGGGCATCCTGTTTTTTTGTTTTGTTTTGTTTTTGTTTGTTTGTTTGAGAGAGCACAAGCAGGGAAGAGGGGCAGAGGGAGAGGGAGAGAGAATCCCAAGCAGGCTCCATGTTCGTTGCAGAGCTCGAGCCCACGACCCCTGGGATCATAACCTGAGCTGAAATCAGGAGTCGGATGCTCAACTGACTGAGCCCCCCAGGAGCCCCCCCCACCCCCCCGCTGGTCTTTTCATAGAAGGCCTGGGAAGCAAAGCCCTTGACCTAGAGCAATGGTTCTCAAAGTGTGGTCCCAGGACCAGCGCATCAACAAATCTTAGTTCAGAACAGAAAATTGCGGTCCCCGCTCAGACTGGCAGAGCCAGAACCTCTGCAGGGTGCCTGCATTCTGTGTTTTGACATTTTCCCTGGTGATTCTGATGGGAGCTATAGATTGAGGGCCACTGATTCAGAGAACGATGTTAATACCAGGAGGTTCCTCCCCTCCCCCCCCCACACACACATCCGTTCACTCAGCTGCCAAGTGTAGTGACATAAATGATATCAGGGACGTTACAAGGCGCTCTCTCCCCGTGGTTTCTGCGGCTTCATAGGAGACCGCAGAGGCTTGTACAAGCAGAATGTTCTCCTCTTGGCCTCGGGGCTCTGTTCCACCCGCCCCATCTGCTCCCGAGCCTGCGGAGGGCTGTGAACCAGAGAATTGATTCTTCAGGCGGGATCTGCCAGTCGCAGCCGGCGGGGAGGGGCCTGGCGGCTGGAGGGACACGTGTGCCGGGAGGGAAGCAGGAAGTGACTTCGGGAGAGGAGCCGGCCGAGCCAGCGGCAGCGGGGCTGATGGAAGTGGAGTGGGGGCTTGAGAGGGCACCGTAGTGAGTCAGCTCTTTCTCCCTTCAGCGCCTCGGTTGGGCCGGAGGCCCGGGGTCTGGGGCCCTCAGGAGAGTGTGGGACCTGGAAGGGCAAAATGGAGTTTGGAAGGCGGTGCCCTCCGGGGAGAGGAGGGGGTCGGGGGGAGAAGCCGGATGGCTGTGGCAGGTGGCAGAGGAGGGGAGGGGTGCCCGGAGCCCCCTCTTCCCCCTGGCCGGGTCGGCTGGAGGGTGTTGACCTGCCTTCCTTTGACAGTGGTTCACCAAATCCTCTTTGTTCGGCGGTTCGTGGTGGGCGTGCGGCTGTGTGTGTGGGGGGTGTCCCTGGGGCCCTGGGGCCCTGGGGGGGGGGGAGCAGAGGCGGGGCAGTCTGCGTCCCCTCCCACTCATCCTGGGGAGCAGCACGGCCTTTTGAACCTGACTGGACATTTGGTGACGGTGCAGCCGGCCTGAGCATGTGCATTTGGAACCCTTCCCCGGGGTCACTGGCCCCCGGACCACACTTGGAGCAGTGAGGTATCAGAGAACTTTCCACAGTCCCATCGCCCAAGCCTGAATCCCGTTGCTGGATTCAACTCGTGGAGCCAGTGTGTGTGTGTGTGTGTGCAGTTTTATTAAATGTTCCCACCTCTCCAACATCATCAATACCTTGAGGCCGGCTCTGGGAGGCAGGGCAACAGGTTAGCGAGGGAGAGAAAAGAAATCCTGTATCAGTCAGGGAGCCTCCTGTGCCGCTGGAGAAGAATGTGTGCACACATCTTTAAAGTTGGGGAGGGCAGAGAATAATCCTCCCTCTTGCACATTAATCCACGTTTATGTATTAACATCCGGCCCACAAGGAAGTCTGAGCCCCATCGCGGGCGGTGCTGGGACTGGCGCCCCTGTTCCCAAGGTGCTACTTACTGGCCGACCTATTGGAGAAAACTTTTCGTTCACTTGGGACTCTGTGCCAGTCTTGCCGGTCCCTCCCTCGCAGGGCAGGGCAAGTCACTTTCAAGGCTCTGGGCCTCCTAGAAGCGCCAGGGTTAGAGCAATGCTTTCCATTTTCATGGGTGTGAGACTCCCTCACAGCACTTGATAAAATGCAGAGTCTTGTTTCAGCAAGTCCCGGTGGGGCCCAACATCCTGCATTTCTAACTGGCTCCCGAGGGGGACCACCCTTCGAGCAGTGAGGATTTAAAACAGCACCTGGAAGAAACTTCCAGGGCCACCGGGTTTGCATTTTCAATGGTAAATGCTGTGATTCTTGGGACGGAAAGGGCGTGCTTGGCCTTGCTGATCCTTTCCCTTCTATCTTGGGTGCTCAGGTAGATGCAGACAGGCTGGGGTAGTGCTGTCCCTCAAACCAGGCCCTCCCGCCCCCGGAACACCCAGAGCTCTCTTGGTGGCGAACCCACAAAGTCCACGTTGACTTTGGCCTGTTGGCAAATGTATGTGGTTTCCTCTTCTCTGTAGCTGTTAAAAGGCACATTCAGTACTGAAAAAAAAATTGTGTTTATTTTTTTGTTTGTTTGTTATGACCTGTGTTAGATGATAAGTACTAAGGGGTGACAGCTGTGTGCCTTTCTTTGCAAACGCTGTTTTAAATTTTATCCACAAGCAGCCAGAAATAGAAGGTTGAGGGGGTAATGATCCAGATGTCTTGGTTGACAGAGAAACACAAACCACTCATTTTAGGGGGACCTAACATGATGAAGTATGTAAATGGGTGGGTTTTTTAAAAAATATATTATTTTTTCTTTCTCTGGGGCACTCCCTTTCCTGAGTTTTTATTTAGACACAGTCTGAATCCATAGAGGCTGTTTCTCTTAGAGGTTTCCTGGCAAGGGAGCTGGGCTTGGGCTCATCTGGGCTCACCTGGGGACCCACAGCCTTCCCAGGTTGGAGTCCTATCCACGTTGCTGAGCCCCTTGGCATAAGGACCCCGTCCACCCTCTGCCACGGTTTCCTTACGGGGTTAACAGAGTCAGCGTCTTTAGCTCTTGGTCCGGCTCACAGAGCTCCGGGACCTGGCTGGGCTGAGCCCCGTGGGGTCGTGTCCAGCCCTGTGGGAGCTGGAAGACCGGTGGGCAGTTGAATGAGCCCTTTGAGATGAGGCTCTGAGCCCTGATGTTTGTGTACCGGAACATGGGGCTTTTCAACAAATGGGTTTCTCTGCCTTGTAACTTTCCACAGCAAGACTCTGATCCCCTATCGTGTCAGAGCTAGAATTTAAAACGTGTTCAAGTCTAGAGGAGGTCCGCTGAGCGGAAACAAGAAGGAATGGTACTTCCCTTTCTTTCCTTGGTGGGCAGTAGTGTGAGTTCCGTTTCATTGGCGGTGTGCTCAGTTGACAGGGAAATGCTCCCTCTTCTACCTCCCTCTCCTTGTCCTTGCTGAGTGTCCCATCAAGGTAAGCTGGCCCCTTTCTTTTTTTTTTAATTTTTTTTTTCTTAATGTTTTTTTATTTATTTTTGAGACAGAGAGAGATGGAGCATGAGCAGGGAAGGGGCAGAGAGAGAGAGGGAGACACAGAATCGGAAGCAGGCTGCAGGCTCTGAGCCATCAGCACAGAGCCCGATGCGGGGCTCGAACTCACAGACCGTGAGATCATGACCTGAGCCAAAGTCGGACGCTCAACTGACTGAGCCACCCAGGCGCCCCATAAGCTGGCCCTTTTCAATACGAGTGTTTTTTGGATGCCAGGAAGCTCCATTTCATAGGGGTGCCAGGTGTGAAAAGGTATCATCCCTGTTCTTAAGCAACTAATGATGTAAAAGATATAGGAGGTGAGTCCATACAAAGAAAGCACCGCAGGTGTGCATGGAGACAGGCGTGGAGAGGGGTCGAAGTTGGCGTTAGAAGGTGCTCTGGGTCTGCTGGCTGGAACGAGGGAAGGAAGGGATTCTGGGAGGGAACCCGATGAAGAGTGACTCAGAGGCAGGACCATCTGGGACTTGCCGAAGGTGCCACAAATGACTAGTTGAGCAGGAGTTTGGGGTGGGGGGGGTAGTGGTAAAAGAGTCGGTGGGGTATGCCCTTAGCAGGCCATGGGGAGCCATTGAAGGTTTGGTCAGGACTTAGGTGGGAGAGCTTTAAGAGGGAATCTGAGTCACCTGTATTTGGAGGAGACAGAACCGATGCTGGGCAAGGGCAGCCGGAGTAGGCAGGATGTGCCAGAAGGCTGTAATCAGACCCTCCTCGTGCTCTCTTCCTCCCCGCTGAATAATCCACATTTTATGAACTTCTTCTCTTTGGAACTATCTCCCCAATGTCCTAAGCTCTTCCGTGGGCTCCTCTGGCGTCTCCCTAGGCGTCCCCAGGTCTGTGCGTGCAGGGTTAGATGACTTCTGATACGTGTGGGGCTGGACGAAGAGGCCGGGTCTGTGCCGGGTCGTTGAGGCCGCTGAGGGATGGCGGGGCGGAAAGGTGCATAGCGCCAAGCCAGACTGTGGGCCGGCTCAGGTCGAGGGTGTCAGACACCTTAGCACGTGCAGGTGTCCCTGAAAGGCGCTGCCGGCGGCTGACCCCCCTCTTGCTCCTCTGCACACAGCTGGATCCAGCATGCTCCAAGGCCACAACTCTGTGCTCCAGGCGTTGCTGGGGACCTTCTTCACCTGGGGGCTGACGGCAGCTGGGGCAGCTCTCGTGTTCATATTCTCTAGCGGACAGGTGAGTTGGCATCGCTTGGGTTCTGAAGTTTGCAGGGGGCGGGGCTCTTGGCAAGCTCTGAAACCACACAGGGCAGGTTTCCCCGGGGAAGGCCACTGGCCACGCCTCCTCACCCCTGTGGTCTTTCTAGGTCCTGTTTTTCCCTCCTCCTCTCCCTACCCGGCTTCCGCTCCCCTCCTGGTGTGAAGGGAGGACGAAGGGAGCCCAGTTATTAAGCCTCCTTTAGCTCCTGCCTGGTTTCTAGCTTCCGGCTCGTTTCCCTCGGTCCTGGTGCAGGTGGTCAGTTTGGCGGGTTAGCCGTCCCGCCCTGTGTCCTTGAGCTAGCTGGGATGATTGAAGAGCCCTGGGGAAAGGAAGGGTATCTGTTCCCCTTCTCATTGATGCCATCTTTTTGTTCTCTCCCCGACCCTCTCTGGGATGGAGACACACAGACTTGTCTCCCCCTGCCCCCACAGACCCCCACCCCACCCCTCACCCCTGTGCATCCTCTACCCCTGCCCCCAGCAACCTCACTCACCCTGGTGCCTCCACACCCCACCCCCACGCACCCCGTGCACCCCTGTACCCCCCACCCCCCCACATTCTCCCACCCCCATACCCTACACTCCTCCTACATACCGCACACAGACTCCCCTACCCCCGCCCCTCCATGTGCATACCCACAATCCTCCCAGCCCACACCTTATCTCTCCATGTGCCCCCACCCCATACATCCCATATACCCTCACGTACCCCACATGTATCACACAGCCCCCCCACTCCCACTCACCACCCCCCCCCCCCCCCCCCCGCGACACACACCACATACCCCTCCCCACTCCACAACCCCAGCCCACCTCATATACCTGAGATTCCTTCCCCTTCCCCAGCCCTTGACCCCCTCGGTCCATAGGCCTGGAGCGGTCAACCCATCTTTATCTTGAGGAACTGTCAAGTCCCCGCACCCTTCAGCAGGCTGCCTTAGAAACTGTAGGCGTGATAAGCGAGGGAGTGATTTAAGATCCATTTAAACATGCCGTGAGCCGGATCTGGAAAGGCAAACACAGCCTAGGAAGTTGGCAAGCCAGACGCTCTTGTGTTAGAGACCAGTAAGACGGGTGTTTGCTGGCAGGTAAGCTCTGACTTCCCCACCGCCCTCCCCCTCCTCTCCTCAGTGGGAGGTTTGGAGCTTATGAGACTTATACCACCGGCATCCCAGCTTGCCCTTGGCAGGTAGTGAAACCTTTCAAAACCCAGTCCCTGAATGAGAGACACCCAGGTGGCAGAGGAGAGGGCCCAGGTCACCTCCTCCTCCTTCACGACAGTCACGCCAGGTTTTCTGGGGTCCCGTCTCTGTGCCCTTCTAGGGCAGGGCAGCCCGTGGTTGTATCTTCGTAGTTACTCTGCGTTGAGGAGAGGTCTGCGTCGCCCCCAGGCGTGCTGCCCTGCTAAGGGCTGAGTGAACGGCAGCACGACGGTGGATGGGGCCCCAGAGCCCCGTGTGGCCCGGGCCAACGCTCTGGGGGCACTTTGGGAGGAAACAGGTGACTTCCCTTCTTCACCGAGGTGCCCCCTTCTGCTGTGGAGCCTCAGAGCCCCTAATTGGTCTCGTGTTACTATAATCACCGAGGTCAGTAGGAGAAATTGCTGAAGACTTCTACTGTGTGGAGGCACGTTCCCCATGAACGTCACCACGTTTGGTGATTCACTAGAAGGACCCACAGCACCCAGAATATAGTTGTACTCATGGCTAAGGTTTAACATTGAAAGGATCAGCAGGAGAAGGATATAGGCGGAGTCTGGGGACATCCATGCACAGGCCTTTGATGCTCCCTGCCTCCTGTGAGGGGCCCAACGAGGGCGTTCCTTCCCCCAGCAAGGAAAACGCAGTTAACACACGCGTGATGTGTCCGCCCGGGGCACCCTGTGGAGCCTCAGCCCCAAGGATTGTACCAGGGGTGCTCATGAAGGCAGTGCATGCTGCCGAAATTCCAGACTTGCAGAAGGAAAGCAGGTGTCCTGCATCCACGACCTTGTCTGGAAACCAGCATAGGCACCTTGACCCACCCTTACCAGGGAATGGAGGGGGCAGTTCAAGGACCACGTTCCCAGAAGCCAGCCAAGGAGCAGCCTTGCAAGCAGGACCTTGCAAAGGTAGCAGGCGTGGGTGGGCTACAGGCACCCTTTCTGCACAGGCAGATTGCATGAAAAGTGGAGGGAGGCACGGCGTTGGGAGGCAAAGGTGGCCAGAGACAGGAGTTCACAGAGATGTGCTCTGGTCCCCGCAGCAAACCTCAGCTTCCATTCGGCTAAGATGGGGGCCGCAGTGAGGGTCACCTGGGATAGTAGACACGCGGACGCTGCCCTCCTCAGTTGCTCTCAAACGTCTCTTCCCTCAAGGGCGCCTGGATGGCTCAGTTGGTTAAATGTCCGACTTTGGCTCAGGTCGTGATCTCACGGTTCGTGAGTTCGAGCCCCACGTTGGGCACTGTGCCGGCATCTCGGAACCTGGGGCCTGCTTCAAATTCTGTGTTTCCCTCTCTCTCTGCTCTTCCCCCTCTCATGCTCTCTTTCTCTTTCAAAAATAGATAGACATTAAAAAAAATTAAAAAAAAAAGTTTCGCTCAAAATTTGTTTTCTTGCTTTAAAATATATTTTAATTGTAGGAAACTCATAACGTATGAAAAAGCTTAAAGAAATAATAAAAAAGGTGCTTCTCAGAAAAAAAAAAACTTCAAGCCCTGAACCTGTTCATCCAGAGTTCAGTTATATTCGCGTATACATTAACTTACCCGTATCTGTTTCTTTACATGACAGGGATCAAATTTTATGCAATATTTTACAACTAGTTTTCCTCACTTGGTATCATAAACATTCTTCCTACATCCCTAAATGCTTTTTTGATTATTTTGATCACTTTGGTTACTTAACTGGGCGTGTAATATTCTGTTGTCAGGATGGTCTGCAGTTTATGTAGCCCTTCCCCAACTGTTACGTCTTTTCTCCTAATGTCTTTAGAAATACTTTTGTGATGAACATAAACCTTTGAGCACCTAGCTGATTAGTTCCTTGAAGTAAATGTCTGAAAGTGGAAAAACTTAAAAAGTATAATTTTTCTCCTTTCAGGATCCAGATGAATGCTGATAGAATAATTTTTTTACCTGACTTCTTTATTAGATCTGTCTGGTTTCATTAAATTATTTGGTTGGCCAACTTTGCTTATGTCATGGCACGCCTAGAGGAAAATGTCATTTGTATGGCTTCCTGGGGTCAAAACTTTCCGTCCACCTCCAGCCGCTCAGAGGTGGGAGAGGGCTGAGCAGTTGGGGTAATCACCTCAACCAGCCTGTAACGTATTCACGGGGCTATAGATTCTGTTCCTAACTTAGACTACAAAGTTAAACAAGTATTTTTAAATGGAAATATAAAATGCATATAGAAAAGTGCACATTTTATTTTTATTTTTTTAACATTTATTTTTGAGAGAGAGAGAGAGCGAGCACGCACGCGTGCAAGTGGGGAGGGGCAGAGAGGAGGACAGAGGATCCAAAGCAGGCTCTGTGCTGACAGCAGCGAGCCCGACGTGGGGCTTGAACTCACGAACCATGAGAACCTGAGCCGAAGTCGACGTTCCACCGATTGAGCCTCCCAGGTGCCTCAAAAAGCGCCCATTTTATAAGTGTGCAGCTTGGTGATTTTTCACAATCGCCTATAAAACTAGTACCCAGGTCAAGAACTAGAACAGCACCAGCCCCACAGCAGCCTTTCAGGATCCTTAATCCCTACCCTCCATCCCCAGCCTCCACTGCCAAGAGCAATCCCTCTCCTAGCCTGTGCCCGCAGAGATTAGTTTTCTCTGTTTCCGTACATTATATAAATGGAGTAATCATACGGTATGCGCTCTTCTGCGTCTGGCTGATTCCACTCTGCTTATTTTCCAGTTTCCCCATGCCCCTGCCTGATGATGGGCTCCATTCATGCATATGTCGTGTGTGTTCTCATTGCCGTGTGGTATTCTGTTGTGTGAATACATCCTAATTGTTGCATCCATGCTACTGTTGGTGGGGCGTTCGGGTAGTTTCTAGTTTTGGCTCTCACAAGTACTGCTGCTGAGAGCTGCTCTGGACACGTGTTCGGTGAGTCCAAGTAGGCGTTCCTGTTAGGTGATGATTTCACTACTCAGGGGTAGCACTGCTGGGTCGTAGGGTATGTTCATTTCCAGTTCGCTCGATGCTGCCAGTTCGTTTTCCAAAGTGGCTGTGCCATTTTGTCCCTCCACCTGCAGTGTGGGAGAGTTTTGCTTGGTCCCCATGGTCCCTACCAACACTTATCAATTTCCATCTTTTAGGCCAGCTACTTACTAAAGGTTTACAGTTATCATTCACAGGAGAGCCAGGTAAAAGACAACACGTGGGTCAATGGAAGCCAAGCACCACTGAAAAAAAAACTCTGATTGGCTGTGGGATGGATGGAAGGCTAAAAAAAAAAAAAAAAAAAAAAATCTTCCCCCTGGTTCTTGGCCCATTTGATAAAGGTTCCAATCCAGGCTTCTAGCTGGACAGGTTGACAAACTTAGGCACGGGCCAGTCTTTATTCGTGCGGCTCTCTTAGATCATATGGTTTCCTCTTATCCCCAGACTCATCCCTCAGACTCTGAAACATCTTGTTTATATTTTCAGAGGCGGATCTTGGATGGAAGTCTTGGCTTTGCTGCAGGGGTAAGTAGTGTGTCAGTAGGAGCGATGTAAAACGGAGACATGCTTACTCTAACATTTCTGTGCCAAGGGGGTATTTCCAGTCTCTCTTCCTGCCACCTAGATGCATCTCTCTGGTCTCCAGGTGCTAATGGCCCCTTCGTATCTCTGCCCCTACTTATCGTCGAGCTTACTGAAATGCTCCCACCTCTCAGGGAGAGAGGCCTGCTTGTAGGGCAGCTGTCTCAGGACTTGTGAAATGAGGTGGTTTTTAGGAAGGGCCTCCACGGTGCTAGTTAAATATCTTTTCTCTCTTTCCCTTCCCTTTAAAAGCCCTTTTTTTATTGACATCTCCAAACATGTTAAAAAAAGTGGAGAGAATCCCAGGTAGCCATCATTCAGCTTCAAGCATTACCGATGTTTTGCTAATTACATTTCTGCTGACTTCCCCCAACCTTCTTGAGAGGTTGGAATATTTTGTTAAAGCGAATCCAAGACATCGTGTAAGTTCACGCGAAAGTTAAATCCCCATCTCTAACCGGATGGCTTGTTTCGTTTTGTTTTTTTTACAACATAATCCCCTCATCACACTTACCCAAATTAACAACTCCTTGCTGTAAGTAACCTAACAGCAGATTTTCTCCCACTTTTTTCTTAAAAAAAAATTTTTTTTTTGATGTTTTTATTTTATTTTTGAGACACAGAGCACGAGCTGGGGATGGGCAGAGAGGGGGAGACGGGAAACAAAGCGCGCTCTGGCGCTCACAGCAGAGAGCCTGAACCCACTTGCCTTAACATCATGACCCAAGCCAAAGTCGGACGCCTGGCCCACCGAGCCACCCAGGCGCCCCTCCTCCAGTTTTTCAAAGGGGTCATGGGATCAGCAGCTGAGCAAGATTTTCATATCGATTATATCTTTTAAGTGCCTTTTATTCTTAACAACCCTTTTTTTTTTTCTTCTCACTCCAGTAATTTGTTGGAGACACTGGGTCTTTTATATCCGTAGAGTGTCCCACATGGTGAATTTGGCTGATGGCTTCCTCGGTGGGGGGCTGTGTGCCTTGCTCCCCGGTTCCGCGATCTGCTGTGAGCCGGGCGTTAGAGCCTGGGGTTTGGGGAGTTCAGGGCCCGCTTCCCAGGCACGCATATACCGTGGTGGGATGTTCCGGTTGTGTTCGTCACACCGGAAGTCCCGTACCACGTGGTTTTCTCTTCCGGGTGATCAGGATTTGGTTCCTTTGCCGCCTTTTTACTGGGATCTGCAAAAACTGGCCTGGGGGTGGGGTCTCCCAGAGGTCGCCTAAGTCAGCAGCCGTCAGACTGGGGTCCGGGTACCTTCCAGGGCACACAGAGGCCCTCCCGGTGGTGCACAGAGGCACGGAGAGTGTTCACGAAATCCGTTTCCAGGTCCTCAGCGGCCAGAGGCTGTCTTTCCTGAAACCCACTCTGGTGAGGACACCCTGGCAGGCCGAGGTGCTCCTTGCCCGAGTCCCCTTCCGCATTTGCCCTCTCCCACTTTACAAGATAGACGCACTCTTGCCATACTACCCTGTCCCTAGGTGGCCAAATCTCCATGCGTAAATGGGGGAACGCTTGCGATGTTGGTGCTGGAGTGGAGAAAGTGAGGCCTCTAATCACCGATCCCTGGGCATAAATCCTTAAGTGGTTCAGACATGTCTCGCCCTTTGACTGTGGATCTAATCAAATTGTTTGCAGAGCGATGCTTAAAAACCATTTTGGGATTTGGGGCCTGTAACTTGGATAAAATTCAGAGAACAAAATGACATTATTGTAACAAAGTATCTATTTTCTCCATCCTTTTCTTTATGCGAACACATTTCCTCTTTGCTTATGTTTAAAAAAGAAAGAAAAAGGCAAGAAAAATAGAAACAAAATTGATTCCCAACTCTTAATCTAGTGATGATCACTTAATATTTGTCCATGGATGTATGAGTGAATGGAAGAAACAAGGCGGGGGGGCTCATCCATGAAAATACACATTTCCAAAAAAATTTTATTTTTTAGTGTTTAGTCATTGTAAAACAGTGTATTACATTTTTGTTGTTAGAAATCTGTTCTCTACCACTAATCATTTTAATGGTAACTCAATCTGGGAAATTGTTACTTAAGCAGTTAGAGCCCTAAGTTCACGTGAATTTTCCTAAAAATTAAATTAAAATGTATATAGACATTTATATTACAAAGAAGTAGGATAAATAAATCATTAACAGACTTTCTAGCGTAAAACAGAAGTTGCTTTAGGGTAAAATTCTGTGGGGAAAGAGAATTGAAATTTTAGCCTGGGAGAAAAAGTAATGATGTAAGTTTTGGGACTTTTCAAGAAGAGTTCGCTTTTTTGTGTGTTTAGGATGTAGCCTGTGAACAGAAGAGTACGTAAAACATGAACATACAGTTTATATATACATGTTTATATATATATTTTAAGAGGATAAAATATTTGTCCCTGGCTATAGGAATGAATCACTAGAGTAAGAGTGGGAATCAAATCCCTATGCTGTTTAGATCCCAGTGGATATAATTAATTGACTGATGAAACAGAAATCAATATTTATATGCCGGAAATGTCTTTGCACCTCTTGAAATTCAAGATGAAAACCTTTTAAATGTTAACTTTAAAAGGAGTGAGGGGGTACCTAGTTTTTCAAAAATTCTTCTAGGGGTTACATAGATACAGAATTTGAAGAACTCTGTTCTGTACTGTCTTTCTGCTTTTGACTAGGCATTTGTGTCTCCTGTTCTAGGTGGCTCTTTTAGGGCAAAAGCCACTGTAAGGTTTATATAGCAAAAAGCAAAAAACAAAATGAAACAAGAAAGGGAACAAACAAGGAAAAGCAGAGAATAATAGTCTTCAGGACATGTAAGAATAAATTTGGGAGCATAATGAAACATGAAAATTTTAGATGTAATTTCCCCTCCCCCCCCGAAAAAAAATCATCAGGCCACTCTTTTGTGGTCATTTAAGTATGAGGATCTAAAATAAAATAGTTTTACTTCCGTTTTTTAATGTAGTCGTTAAAAAAAAAAGAGAGATTCTAAAAATTATTTACGTGTGTGTGCTTTTTTCTTTTATTTTTAAAGAAAATAGGATTTACTTTTCTGAAATTGACCTTGAGCTAGTTCCACAGAAGGAACTTCTGGAAAGTCACCAGATGCATGGAGGAAAGTAAAAGTGTGCTGTGGGAGACCGTTGAGACTCAAAACTCAGGAAATACCAGTGGCCTTGGTGACTAGTAGTGGGTTCTCATAAATGCTTCCCCAAACTAGGGAGAAGGCAGTAGAGCCCAGGTGGCCTGAGCTGTAATAACCACTTGTACTAATCATAGGAATAATTTGTATTTAACACAGCCATTCTGTTGGCTAGGACAGTAGTTCTCAACTGGGGGGCGGTTTTACCCCCCGCTGCAGGGGGACATTTGGCATGTTCAGTTGTGACAACTGATATCTAGCGGGTAGGGGCTAGGGATGTTGCTAAACACCTTCCAGTGCACAGGACAGCCCCCCTCTTCCCCCCCCCCCGAAGAATTACCCAGCCCAAAACGTCCGTGGTGCCACAGCAAGAAATCCCGGTCCAGAGCATTTTGATGTATCCTCTCTGGTCACAGAGTGGAATGTATAAAAATACAGATGTATTAGAAGTTAAAAAAAGAAGAAGAAGAAAATCATCCTGCCCCCCCCCCCCCCCCCCTTGCTTCTCAGAGGTCACTGCTGTTAACCATGAGCAGCTCCTTGGAGAACTGTTTATTATGCACGTACAAAGTATCGGCATAAACATGCCACAGGGCTTGCTAGCCTTCAGCACTGCTCTGAGATGCTTTGAGTAAATACCTTGAAAAGGGAAAGCCAGCCATCAGTCGGTTGACTGGGGTCCCATTGTACTTTGCACAGATGTAACATGTTTTCAGATCAGCGGGATACATTTATGCATGTGCTCTATGTTCATTGACACCCGTCTCTGCTTTAATGCTGCAGTGATGTATCTATACAATATATAATTGTGCACCGAGAAAGGAGATTCCTGGGACAAAGGAGAAAGGAGATTCCTGGGACAAAGGACGTGGTGTTTTAAATGTGCTTAGCGGTGTATTTCACAGGTGGTTTTTTCCCTCATTAGCAGGGCCTTGGAAGCATTAATCAGTTCTCCTTAAATGACTCTTCAGAGAATCCCATTTGCCTTCTGCCGCCGCACCCCCCCCACTCCTGACTCCTAAAAAAGGTTTAGACTCTTTTAAGTCTTTCATAATCGTTGTCTTTTTCTTAGTACCCATGTCAGCCGTCACGTTTTGCCTGAGGTGTGAACTTAATGGGGAGAAATTTTACCGTTAAAAAAAAAAAAAAAGGCAGAAAAAGAAACCTAGAGCATTACAGCATTAAAGCCGGAAGAGTTTTACAACTTAAAAAAAAAATTTTTTTTAATGTTTATCTATTTTTGAGAGAGACAGAGAGAGATAGGGTGAGCGGGGGAGGGACAGAAAGAGAGGGAGACACAGAACCTGAAACAGGCTCCAGGCTCCGAGATATCAGCACAGAGCCCGATGGGGGCTCGAACTCTCGAACTGTGAGGTCATGACCTGAGCCGAAGTCGGGATGCTTAACCGACTGAGCCTCTCAGGCGCCCCAAAGCTGGGAGAGATTGTAGATGGTTATAATAGTTAATATTTATTGCACCTTTGTTGTTTACAAGGTGCTCTGCTGAGCACTTTGTGTCGACCATCTAATTTAATTTTCATAACGACTCCATGAGGTATGTAGCGTCTACTATTATTTACTGCCACTTTACAGCTGAGGAAATAGGCATAGCAAGTGTAAATGAATTGTTCTGGATCTCCCACGGTGAGCAGAGGCAGGATTTGAACACACAGTCTGACTCCAGAGCTTTCCCTCTTAAACCACAGTGCCTCCCGGCTGATGTCTGGTCCAATTGCCCCCCATGTAGAGGCAGGAAACAAATGCAGAGAGAAGAAATGACTTCTCTAGAATCGGAAATCACTAGGTAGGGGCAGAGCTAGGACCAAACTCAGCTGAGAAGTCAGGAGCTGCTGACATTTAGCTGTGTGACCTTGGGCAAGCTCCTTAGTGTTCCCGGACCTCAGTTGACTCTGCTCAGTTGACTGACATTGGGCTTGATGGTTTGTTAAGGGCTTCTTGGTTCTGTCCAGTTAAAGAGGCGGGTTCTAGCATGGGTTAGTGTATATCCTTTTCTCGTAAGGCAGTTGGGAAGCGTTCGTTCCACTTCACGTGTTCACTCACTCACTCACTTGTTCGATGGCGAATTTACACATGCAGTTGAATATCTTTTCATCCGAATTGAGATGAGCAGTCATCGTCCCGAAAGGTAAACGTTTGGGGGAATTCGAAGAGGCCAAAACATCAAGGGTCACCATTCACCATTTTAATTTTCTTTGCTCTGGTTTTGATGTCTCTTTGGTGAGGTTGATACTCACCAGTAATCTCTGAATCAGTGTACATCCTCTCTCAAGGAAGACGCGCTTGTGTGGCATAAACAGGACCAGGAACCTGCAGAAGAGAAAGGCAGCCTACCAATCAAGAAGCTTGCTTGTAGGCATGAAGAGGCAATTTAATATGTATTCTTTAATCCCATGGGGAGCTGGGTTCTCATGAAAGGCACGGTTTTCTTTTTTTTAAATTTTTTTTTCCAACGTTTTTTATTTATTTTTGGGACAGAGAGAGACAGAGCATGAACGGGGGAGGGGCAGAGAGAGCGAGGGAGACACAGAATCGGAAACAGGCTCCAGGCTCCGAGCCATCAGCCCAGAGCCCGACGCGGGGCTCGAACTCACGGACCGCGAGATCGTGACCTGGCTGAAGTCGGACGCTTAACCGACTGCGCCACCCAGGCGCCCCAGAAAGGCACGGTTTTCTTAAGGAGGGTTTGGCTGAGTCTGTTTTTGTGCAGAACATGGTGAGTAATATTTTCTCCAAATAACTGGCTCCCTGTTGGAAGTTAGTGATGCTCTCCGGTGATGGCCCCAGAGTCTGGAGGGACGAGGGTGACCAGCTGTTCTCCATTTCCATGGCGAAATGGATGAGCAGAATGGACTCAGTAGCATGAGGGACTCAGGGAGATTTCAACCAGAGGCAGTGGAAAAGTGACCCGAGCCACAGTCAGACGCTTGACCGACTGCACCACCCCGGTGGTGGTGATGTTTGTCCGTTTGAGGGCTGAGACTGTCCTCAGCCAAGAAGTGACGAGGTGTACTGGGTTGGCTTCATGGGACTTGGAGCCATCTGCCCCGGGGGTCTCATGTGACCGGCTAACTGTGGCATGGTGTGTGGAGAAAAGGGGGCGGGGGGGGGAAGGGCGCCCGTCTAAGCAGGACCATTCACAGCCTCCCTCCAGGTCCTGTCACGATTGGCAAGGGGCCACCTGCCGCTTCTTGCCTCCTCTGCCTCTTGCACGGGAATGCCGCGGGACACTGGCGCTCAATCTCGCAACCGAGGGCTTTGGACCCTTAAGGTTTGCGTGAAAAGCATTTTATTTGTAAAGGTCTCCCATGGCCAGTTTACAACGGGAAGACTTCTCTGTCTCTGCCGAATGTTTTCAAACCTTGCGAGGCACGAGCTGCAGACGCTGAATGCACCGTGGGGGGCAAGCCTGACTTCCGGCTCGGCGCTCCTGGACCCCAAACCGTAGCGGTTCTGCTGGGCACGAGAGCGATGTGGTGACAGCTGTGTCCCCTGGCCCTCCCCTCATCTTCCGTGACATGTGCCGGCAGGATCAGGGCCTTCCTTCCCGACACATCCGGACCCTGACACCAGGGGTGGCCGGGTGAGAGAGGAAGAAAGGAGAAAAGGGAAGAAGAACACCCAGGAAGGAGACAGACCATCACTATTATTATTCGTGTGTCTTTCCTTTTCAATTTCATGCTTCAGATCTCCAGTGTCGTTGTAAACAGTGTGGGGGAGGAAATGATACACGTTACCTCCCATCTGCACTGACATCTAGGTGGAAGAACCCACGTGTATTGTCTCTAAGCAGCTGGCCCGTGTGGCTGTGGGGCCTGCCCAGAGTCGCCTGGATGGTTACCTCGCTTCCCTGCCTCGCCCGTCCTCTCTCCCTGCCTTTCCCGGGTGCTCAGGCTGTCTGTCCTCTCGTGGCCTGGGCACCTCTGCTTCCCCCTAGTTTCCTCTTCCTTTCCTTGCAGGCCTGGGCCCTGCAGGGATTGGGGCCAGGGTGTTCTCCTTGGGGAATACCTGCTCCTCTTTGTCTGGGGCATCCTTCCCTGTTCCGTGAAGGGGAGGGGCGAGTGTATGCAAGTGACCAGCAGCTTAAAAAAGGGCTTTGAGATTCCGTTTCAGTAGTCAGATGTGAGCGCTCCAAAGGCAGTAGCTCTTACACATCTCCCTGCAGGAGCAGGTAAACGTGTGATAGATATTCCTTAAGATGACTGGCTCAGTGTCACTCATTCAGTCATTCATGCATTCATTCATTCAGCATTTATGGAGGATCTGTTGTATTTCCAGGCACTGTGCCGAGTGCTAAGGATTTGAAGGGGTGATAGGAGGTGGTCTCTGTCTTTAAGGAGGTTACGATCTAGTTCTAGTGGAAAGGTGGGCACCCTGCCTGTTTTTGTAGGCAGAGATTTATTGGCACCCACCACGCCTGTCTCTTCACATACTGTCTGAGGGGCTCGTGCATCATAATGCAGAGTGAGGAATTGCTAAAGGACCACATCGCCTGCAAACCCTGAAGTATTCACCGTCTGGCCCTTTGCAGAAGTTTGCCGACCCCTGATTTAGTGTTTACGGTGGGGTTTTCTGAGGCCTGTTGCAGTACAAACAGCCTGAGCAGGCGTCCGCAGCTCTGCTGTGAGGGGCTCGGGCTGGCGGTCTCAGAACGTCCCTGAAATGTCTGGTGTTCCTGAGCAGATGATTTCCTGGGGGAGCTAGGTTTTGCGGGGGGGGGGGGGGAGTTCCTCCCCAAGGAGTCCTGGCCTTGGCTCATGAAATCGATGCTGCTGCTGCCCCTTTGCTGGGGTGGGCCTTTGAAGAATCTTCAGGGGATAGCTTTGCAGGGCAGCACGGTGAATTATGTGGACCACTTTGCTCTCATCTTGTCACATAAGGCACACTGTGTTAGGACAGATGGCCAAGGACAAAAATGTGCCCTTTGAGATTGTGAATGACTAGGTTTCCCAGCTCAAATCAACCTCAAGCTGGCAACCGTCCTCAGCACCCGTGGTCTAGCAGAGTGAGCTCAGTTGGCCTCACATCCTCGGCAATTTAGTCCCAAGGAGCTTCTCTCTGGCTTTGGAGAAATTCCCTTCGTTCTGATGCAGCGGTTCCACTCAGGCTGCATGATAGAATCCTCTGGAAAGATTTAAAAAGCCCAGTGGCCTGGACACACCCTGGACTAACTACGTCTAAATCTCTGGGGCTGGGATAAGGCTTCAGTGGTTTCTCGAGCTCCCCGGGTGATCACAGCAGTGAGGACCCAGTCCGAATGGGGATGACGGTTTAATGAAGGATGGGCTGGTGTTTGGAAACAGCAGACTCCCTCCAGAGGCTCCAGGTAGCTGTGGGGCTAAGAGTCTGGCTGAGCCCGCGTGTGCGGCTGGGGCCGTGGTTACAGGGGCGCTGGGTGTGGAGGATGGGGCCTCGGAACCCGGGCTGGGGGGCCCAGGGGGAGGCTGCTGCCTGGCGGTCCACTGTGTGCCTGGCGGGTTGACTTTGATACCAGCCTGAGTTGGGAGGGGACAGATGTACTCAAACGTAGGTTTCCCAGTTGGTTAGGTGATACTGGTGTCCCAGCTGCCGGAATGAGAACTCTGGGCTCCCCGACACATGCAAAAGAAAGACGAGAGGCAGGATCTTTGCGGCTTGGAGAACTTGAATGTGAGCTTAAATTCTCACCCGACGCACAGTCTTTGTTGGATCGCACGCTGTGTCTGAAAAAATCTCAGTATGGGCAGGGCCTTCCGGGAGTCATCCAAGGCATCCCTGTGCCATCAGACAGGGCAATGTTTTGCCTAATCCAGACAGATGGTGGGGATGGGGCTTGTTCCCAAAGACTTTTATGAAGCAAGTCTCTGCTTTTTTTTTTTTTTTTTTTGTAACCTAATTGAGTGTTTAGCTAGCTTGTTAGAAACTTACCTAATCTAAATGTCTTCTGCAGTTTAAATAAGAGAGAGTAGCTGACATCATCTTTCTTTGGCATCTTAGCACAAATCACATTACAAAGCATTTGCTTAGGGTCAGTTCTTTTGCAAGCTACTCCAAGTACAAGGGGTCAAAGTCAATCTTGGTTAAGTCTTGTCCTGTGGCCTTAGCGTGCCAAGACCAAATCTCTACACGTATTATTAACACAAGTGCTTTGTGCAAGGCCTGCCTTTGTGCAAGGATTGCTGCTGATTGCTTTTTAGTGGTGGCTCACTCACAGGAGGGGAGAAGAGCCGGTCATCAAAGCTTTGCCAAGGGCCTGTGCAGTTTTAGCGATGGCTCAGACATGTGTTCTGTTTGCAGAAGAACTATTTATTTTCTTCCTTCCTTAGGGAGTGGCTGCCCGGAAGGTGGGAGCAGGGAGAGGATGGGCCTCAGGCCAATCCATCCACCATTTAGTGAGCACCTACTGTGTGGAAGGCATTGTGGGGGTACGTCAAGAAGCAAGATATAATCCCTGCCTGCAAGAGGCTAAGGCCGGCTGGGTTCCTGCAACCACGAGACAGGTCGGCATGTGGTTGTAGGAGGGTAATGTGTGCAAGGTGACAGGAAGCCTGGGGACAGGGAAGAATTAGGGAGGACTGCTTCAAGGATGAAAATGAAACTGGAAGAATAGGTAGTTTGAGGATGGGCACGGAACGGGGAGGAAATGAATTCTGGGCAGAAAGAAGAGCATACTGGAAGCACGGGCATGGAAAACACAGGACTGTTTGGCGAAGGAATGGCGATTGGTTTGGCTGGAAGCTGGTGGCCGCAAGGTAGGTTGGGCCTGGATGTAAACAACCTGGGGCCCCGCGGAGGAGGGTTTGCGCTCTGTTCTCTAGATTGGTGGGGAGACCCTGGAGCTTTGGGGGAGGGGAGGTGACCAGAGTTGTAATTTCAGGAAGTGGGTTCTCTTGGAAGCAGATAGCACGGCCCATAGGGAGCAGATAGCACAGCCCATAGGGAGCAGATAGCACGGCCGCGGGAGGCAGGTTGGAGGCTCTTATGTTACTTTAGGTGGACTCCTGGACTCCTTAGAGGCCTTGAATCAGGCAGAGGCAGGGGAGTTGGGAAGGGAGAGACAAAGGCCGGGCCTGCCGGAGAACTGGGGACTTGGCGGTCCTTCGATTGCGAAGGTAGCCAAAGAAGTTCAGGCCCATCACAGGTACCGTGTTCCTGGGGCTCCTTCCCCTGGGGCAATCAGGGAATTTGGTATCACCTCCTGGCTTATGGGCTGAGGAGGGGGGGCTCCACCAGAAACAGGGAGGTGGAGTTTATATCAGGCTTTTCTCTTTTGAGTGGGTTTGTACTTTGGAATCTGTGTGGCAGGATGGTCTCCATGGCAACCAGCCACCTACACCTAGCTGTACTGATGGTGATGCTTCCTTCTGCTCACCGTGCTTTTGACTGAGAGTCACTGAGACACCCCCCCCCCCCCCAATAGTGGCTTAAACAAGAAAGACTCCTCTCATGAAGAAGAAATCCAGAGACTGTGGCTGGGAAGGTAGATCCATGGAGTCCCGAGGGATCCAGGCTCCTTTTCTACTTGGTGCTTTGCCCCAGAGGGAGGCACTTGCCTTTCTGGCCCAAGGTGGCTGCTGGAGCTCAGGGCATCACAGCTGCCTCCAGGCAGCAAAATGTCAGCCGGGAGGGAGATTCCCTGTAAGTCTTGCCTGACAGCTCCACTTGTAAGTCATTAGCCAGAACTTACCGGAAGACCCCATCCGCCTGCAAGGAAGGCCAGGACACCCGGTCTTTCAGCCATGCTGCAGTGTGGCCAGCTAAACAGTGGGATTGTGTTCCTAAAGGAGGTGGGAGAATGGAAACTGCAGCAGGCAATTAGCACCCTCGGCCACACAGCCCATCACGGAGAGAACGTTGAGCATTGATGCTATTATTGATTTGCCTTCCCTGTGTTCATTTTGTATGTGGTTGTTCTTTCAAGTGAACTGGGTTATTTTTTTCTCTAGTTTCTTTCAAAATGGGGGAGTAAAAACATGAACTTGGCAAGAAATTCAAGTAGCTCAAAGGGCATGCAGTAAAACATAAGTCCCTCCATGTCTGTCATCAGCCAGGGCTTTGGAGGCCACGAATGACGGAAAACCTAACTCAGTCTGGCAAAGGACTGATGAAGGAAATGTGTTGGCCCGTGCATTTAAAATACCAGGCACAGAACTGACCTTGGATAATACTGCCAGACTCTTTAGATCCAAGGACATCACTGGGGTCTGGGTTTCTCCGTCTCCTGGTCCTGTTTTTCCCTGTGTCTCCACTTTTGGGTAATGTATTGACATCCTCTCAGACTCACGTCTGTGGGGAGGAGGAGCCCTTCTCCCCCAGCTTTAATGGTCCTTGGAATTGAGTTTCATGGGCAGGAAGTGACAGGCCTCACTTGGGTTGTGTCCTCTTCCCCGGGCCCTAATTCCTGTTGCCATGGGGATGCGGTGTGTTAATTGGCCAGGCCTGGGCCACATGCCCACACCTACTGGCCTCTTCCTCTTCCCAGTAGGTAAAATGCAGAGACTAAAATTGATGAACAAGGAGGGGAGAGATGGTTCTTCTGAAGCAGAATGGAGGTATCCTTGCCCAAGTAGGTGTGATGGAGATTGGGTGGTCAACGTGCAGCAAACGTGCCCACGTTCTTCAAGATACAGCAAGCATCACCCACACTTCTTGTGCCAGTTAGAAACCACCCGAAAACATGGTGGCTTAAGTCAACAGCACTTTATCACTTCTTATGCTTCTGGATCGACTGGACTCAGCTGGGTGGTTCTTCTGGTCTTTCCTGGTGTCACTCATGGGGTCGGGGCATCTGGTGGCTCGGTGGGGCTGCGGGGTATAGGAGGACTTCACTCACAGGTCTGTGGAGACTCACAGACCTGTCGTCTGGTCTCTGTCACGCACAGTGGCTCATGGGTCAGTGGTGCAGGTGGAAACTGTAAGGCCTGTGGAGGCCTGGCCTCAGGAACGTACACAAAATCACTGGTCGTGTTTTATTGGCCAAAGCAAGTTGCAAGGCCGCCCAGATCCAGGGGGCGGAGAAATACTCCCTGGTCCTTGGTGACCACAACCTGCAAAGTATCATGGCTCTGTGCTACCCTCTACCTCCTCGCTTTGCAGAGGTGATGCCTGTCGACAGTCGACCCTTCCAGGATCCATAGTCCCTTTTTGTTGCCGGGTGCCATCTTGTCATTTCTAGAAGTCCCGAGACCTCTCTCCTGGGTCTCCCTTTGTCCTGTTTTCTCCATCCTGCTTCTCAGCTTCTCAGCTTCTCTTTGGGTGTCACTCTCACCCAGTGGGAGGAAATTCTGTCTTTCTAGGGTTCCATTCCATTCACAAACGAACACGCAAGGAAGGAGTCTGAAGACCCAGTGAAACTTGATTCATGCTCTGGGGGCAGGAGAGAAGCAGAGCTTTTACAGGCCCAGATTAGTCATAGGTGTTCTGGTCTCCTGAGAGGAAGGAATTTGGGCTAAATTCTTAGGACAAGAGCCCCACTGTTCTGGAAGCAAGAACTAGCCGTTGGGTGAGGTGACATTCTGTGGCTAACAGTAATGTAATCGGTCTGGAATCTTTTCATATGGGGGACACATGACCTTTTGAGAGTGGGTGTGTGTCCACACTGTGGAATTGGAAGGACCCGGGAGAAATACCAGTTCTTACATTCCATGCTTCAGCATTGTTTGGTTTCGTTAACCTGTATGACTTTGATTTTTTTTTAAAGTTTATTTATTTTGAGAAAAGGGAGGAGGGGCAGAGAGAGGGCGTGGGAGAGGGGGCTGAGAGAGAGAATCCCAAGCAGGCTCCTCACTGCCAGCGAGGAGCCTGATGTGGGGCTCGAACCTACGAACCACAAGATCATGACCTGAGCTAGAGTCTGACACTTAACTGACTAAGCCACCCAGGCGCCCCTGATTTTTTTTTCTTTAAAAAAAAAATTTTTTTTTTTTAACATTTATTTATTTCGGAGACAGAGAGAGACAGAGCATGAACAGGGGAAGGTCAGAGAGAGAGGGAGACACAAAATCCGAAACAGGCTCCAGGCTCCGAGCTGTCAGTACAGAGCCCGATGCGGGGCTCGAACTCACGAACCGTGAGATCATGACCCGAAGTTGGACACCTAACCGACTGAACCACCCAGGCGCCTCTTTTTTCCTTTTTTTTTAAAGGTCAAAAACTTCCCTTTCAAATTCAGGCATCAGTCTTATTCCCTCTTTGCAGGGGAATCTCTGCGTCATTTTGTGAACATGATTTAAAATATAAAGAGCATATTGCTGAGGGCAGGGTGGTGGAGTGAACAAACGTCCATCCTGGTGTTTCTCTGATGGGCGTGCGGGCTGAGCGGCAGGACAGTTGCCGAACTGTGGGTTTATCCCTCTTCTCACTCCCCCACTGCCCCCAAGCGTGGTGAGTGCAAGGAGACCAGAGAAGCTATAATCAGAGGCTGAGGACGCTCACTCCTGCCTTCTCCCAGGGCCCCTTGGAGAGGTTTGTCAGCCTCTGGCTCTCCTTCCACGATGCCTCCCATCCCAAGGAATCGGACCTCAGGAGTGCCTCCGTCATATCTCCGCTTTCCGAGGCGAGAGGAGCCTTCTTGGGCAGCTGATCCTGCTCGGTGATAAACAGTGCTGGGCTCAGACAGGGAGTCGGGAGCCCTGGGTCGCTTTTCTAGCTGAGCTGTTTACAGTCCCTGTGATTAGCAGCAAGTCTTGTAACCTCTGGGCATCTCATGGCTCCACCGAGACTGAAATCCTTCCCCTCCTACCTCGTGCAGAGAGTGGAAGGGAAAATCAGGGCATGATGGTTTAATGCCTCTGTGCCCTCTGGAGCAAAGCGAGAACAAACTACCAGAGAGGCAGCCGCCTTACTAGCTTGCTGGTGGATGCTGCTCTTTGCTGTCCGGGTGCCCTGGCTTTTAATCCCACATCTGACTTTGGCTCGGGGCCACGATGAGCTGTTTCTCCACGCTTCACCGAGCAGCAGTGGGAATAGAACCGTCAGGCCCGATGGAGAGTCAGCTCCAGGAGGATTGTGCGTTTGACAAGCCAGTGAAGGGAAATGGAAGCCTTCACACTCACCTGTGCAGATTTTTTTTCTTTTTTTGCTTTTTTTCTTTTGGGAGCGTTTCTTTGGAAACGTCTTAACTTTCTGAAGCCCTGGTCTTCTTGTGAAGAAATCAACCACGACAGCCCTGGGGCTAAGTGAGTTAGTGTTCCAGGAGGATAGAAGGGAAAACAAAAACAAAAACGTATCTATTAAACGCATAAGCAAGGGGAAAATGGGTTAGTATTGTATCGAAGAAGGAGGAAGGGACCCGGAATCGTTGCCTGTGCAAAAGCGTTAAGTAGATTACCCGTCTGAATTTGCGGAACCCTCTGTAATTATGCATGGAGAGGTCTGTGGGGTGGGGTGTGTCCATGAGCTGACTGCGGGGAGCACTTACATCTTACGGGCTCATGAGTCCCAAATATTATCATCTGACAGTGGTTTATTGCTTTATACTTTTCAAAGCATCTCCCCATCCATTACCTCATCCGACCCTCATAATAATCCTGTAGCTGTAGGTTTTCTTTTTTGCAAATAATAGATGAAGGGTGTGCCGTATCTCATGCTGGACTTTTCCGTCTGACCTGTTCCTGGGGTGCTGGGGGCAGTGGGGAAGAGAAGGGAGCCTCCAGTACCCCCCTGAGATCCCGCCAAGGTGTGCTAAGCACTGGGGGTAAAACAGAAAACAAAGCAACCCCAAATTCCTGCTCTCATGGGACTGCCGTTCTGGCAGAGAGAGTCACAGGATACACTCTACGCTAAAACATATGGGATGTCAGACAGAGGTGAGTGTGAATGAGAACAATAAAGGAAAGGAGGAGGATGGATACTGGGAGTCATGACTATTGCAGTTTTAAAAAGAATCAATCAGTGAAGATGCTAAGGAGGTGTTCCCGATGTGTGGAAGGCTCTCAGTCAATTCTTTTGACGTATTGAACAAATAAACAAAGGCTCAAATGGATGGATGGATGGGTAGGCGGGTGGATGGATGCACAGATTGTGGGTGGATGGGTGAGTGGATGATGGATGGATAGACAGAAGAGGAAGGATGGGTCCTACCGCCGCCTGCCCCCGCCCCCCACTCCCTGCCTCCAGAGACCTGTGCTTCCTTCAGGAGCCTTACTGTGCCTAACTATTTTTATATTCCCTTGCCCCATTTCATGCATCGATGTGGTGCACCCTAAGTGGGACCTCACCTCATGTAAGACCCTGGTGAGGATGAGCCCCTCCCTGCTGGAGAGAACCAGCATCCCACTGGTTAGGAATAGGAGGGCTCCTGGTTCTGTGCAGGTTGGGTTGGGAGGTAAATTGTTGCCAACTGGTCAAGGGAGAATTTGCCTCTCGTTTACTCCAACTCAGCCTTGTCATCATGGACCTCATGTCCTAAGTCCTGGGAGCTTGCCTGCTCTGTCTTTCTGGGAGCCTGGTCTCTTCCACATCCTTGGCATGGAGACTTTGCTCCTCGAGGAATTGAGTGTCTCATTTTCCCCTTCTTAATTTCCTAACCCCTATCCAAGATGGCACTTAGTGCTCCTTGGCAAGCGTTTGTAGCTCTCTGCTTATTCTGTACGGTCCTTATCTCTAGATCCTAACTGCTTGTTCATTTCTCTTTCCTTAGTCCCAGACTGGAGGCACCTGGAAGGCAGGGGCTGTCCTTTTCACTGTTGACACTTTGTCCCTAGTACAGAAACTCCAACATGGTTGGCACTCAAAAAAATATGTTTTTTTAGTGTATATTATTTTTGAGAGAGAGAGAGAGGGAGAGTGCGCGAATGGGGGAGATGTAGAGAGAGGGGACAGAGGATCCAAAGCGGGTTTTGTGCTGACAGCGGAGAGCCAGATGCAGGGCTCAAAGTTATGAACCCTGAGATTGTGACCTGAGCCGAAGTCAGATGCTCAAACGACTGACCCACCCAGGCTCTCCAGCACTCAAAAATATTTTTAATATAAGCACTGAATGAGTGTGGTGAGTGCATTAAAGGTTTTCCTTGGGGTTGGCTGCCTTTAGGGCCAGCCCAGTTTCTCCAGACCTTCTGTGTGCACTGATGTACATCTCTGGAACATCAGGATGAAATCTCAAAATAGACGAGAAACCCTACCCTCTGGGTCTATAAGGAAATCGGTCTTTCTGATCCTTCCAACGAAGGAAGAAATTAATTGAATGTAAACTCATTACATCTCTGAAGCACTTTGAAAATTTCCCCATAATTTAATTACAGTGAACTTCTCAGGATGTAGTCATGCCAGGAAATGTCTCAAACTGTCAGTGGCGTGGGGTGAGGTAAGGGCAGGGGGCATTGGGTACTGCGGGTGGGGCCTTATTTCTAGAGGATGTGTGCTTTGGTATTATAACGAGCTATGGAGTCACCCTGGTTCGGTTTGATCCTGGTTTCTCTAATTAGTTGTGTGAGCTGGGACTTTGTAAGCCTCAATTTCCTCATCTGTAAAACAGGTTATAACAGTGCTGTCTCCTTTACGGGGTTGTTGCACACACGATATGAGTCAAAATATTTGAAGCTCTTAGCACAGTGATGGTCACGTAGTAAATCTTGATTCGTATTATCCTCTGTCAGGGGAAACGGGTGGAGGACACACATGGAATGTGAAGTTAGTAGAAGTTAGTGAACTTGGATATCAAGGTTTGGATCAGCTTTCTTTCAATATGTGACTCTCACATTACTGAGCATCCCTTAATCGCCCGCAGTTGATTATCTTACCTGTGCACACTCCTTCCTCCTTTCTTCCTGGCAGCACCGTCTTGGATGCTTTCTTTGTTCACGTATAACTTAAAAAAAAAAAAAAAAAAAAGGGATCATACCGGACATAATGTTTAAAAGCATGTTCTAGGGTGCTTGGGTGGCTCAGTCGGTTAAGCGTCCGACTTTGGCTCAGGTCATGATCTCACAGTTAATGGGTTTCAGCCCCGCATCGGGCTCTGTGCTGATGGCTCAGAGCCTGGAACCTGCTTCAAGTTCTGTGTCTCTCTCTCTCTCTCTCTTTCTCTTTGCTCCTCTCTGCCCCCTCAGAAATAAAATAAAAAAAAATTAAAGTTTTTTTTAAAGCACGTTCTTTCACTTCATATATCCTGAACTTTTTTCATATTCTCTTGGATCACAAGAACTGCCCATGTTTGTTTTCACTTTTGATTGAGGTATGATGAAAACACACCCAACTGCACACAGTGACTGGGACATTTTTAACCAATGACCTGTTGCTCATTGCAGTTGGACTTGAGGCTTTGAATCGTTGTTTACTTTTATCAGGGCAATAGATGTACGCGACTAGGAAGAGCAAATGTTCGTAAAAGGCTTATAAAGAAAAGGACAGCATTCCCTCCCCTGCCTCCCATGGCCCCTTCTCTTTCCTAAAAGTGACCGCTTTTGTCTGTTTCTTGAGAAATTTTCCCTCATATTTCTAAACAAATCTATTCTGCAATTTTTTTTTTTTTTTTTTTTTTTGATTGGGAAACCGGTACCCTTCAGTCTGGTCATTGTTCTTTTTAGGTATCTTTACTAGTTTCCCCTGCTGGCCCTGTGTTCTCTCTCGATTAATCTTACTAGTTGGCCGTGGGGCCTCCTGGATGAACCTCTCGTTTTCCCCTCTTCTCTATTTTATAATCTCTCTGCTGTTTTGTTCTGCACGGTGGGAAGTTTCATGGACCTTCAACTCCATAAAAGGAGCAAATGTTTTTTGTTGGTGTTTTCATAGTTTCGGTTTCTGAAAACTTTCTTGTTCTCCTTGTTTTTGTTTTTGTTTTGTTTGTTTTTTCTTTTCCTTCCGGCGCCCTGTCCTTTTCAATGTTGTCTCCTTGAATTCCCAGGGTTCTCTCTAAGAGCCTTCTTTCTTCCTGTTTGGTTCCTGGGGTCGCCCGCGGGAGCACTGGGGGCGTGCATTTAAAGGCAGCCTCCAGGGGCTCCTGGCTGGCTCAGTAGGTGGAGCCTGTGACTCTTGATCTCGGGGTTGTGAGTTCAAGCCCCACATTGGGCGTAGAGCTTACTTAATAAAAAAATAAGAATAAAATCAGTTTCCAGCTGGGTAAAGAAACCGTGCCTCGTAGTAGTACCAGCCAACATTTCGAGTGCCTCTCAGTAGTCCTTGCAACAGCCAGATGAGCGAGGGGCTGCTATTCCAGTCTTGCAGATGACAAGGCTGGGGCTTACGGAGGGGGATGGGACATGCCCAGGCCCTGTTGGGATTTGCCCTCAAGTCTGTGTGATTCTCGAGTCCTTGCCCTAAGCCTGGCGATACACGTTTCCCTGAGTTTTCTTTGATTACAGGGGAGGTCGAACATCTCATTAGTTCCTTGCACCCTTGGGCATTTCTTTGGTGACGAGCCAGTTATTTACAGCCCTTGCCCCGTTTATGTCTCTAAGTTGTTATTTGCACTGGGGCTTCTGCAATCAGGCTTGAGTCTCTCCCCCGATGCTAGTCCTCTCTGCACCTGCCACCTGTATACAGCAGCTTCCACCCCAGCCCAGGCCACCGGATGCCACTGTGGGCTTGTCGCGGTCTCCTTGTCTGGGACATGCACTGATCCGCCCCTGCAGATCTCTAGCCGGTCACCTGATGGGCACCTCGCACTTGACAAGTTCAACCCAGGGCTCTCGACTGCCTTATTTCACTTCCTTCCCCATCCTGTGTTCCACAAGTGCTCTCCCCTAGGTCTCCCCTCTCGGTCAAGGGCACCACCTTCGTGAAGCTGCAGGGGCCCCAAACCGGGATGTCGCCTTGATTCCCATCTGCGCTAGGTTGCGTGGTGTCCCCCTGCCCCCTCTCCGTCCCAGTCTCTGTCCGCCTAGAACCTGTGGGTGTGGCTTTATTAGGAAATAGGGTCTTTGCAAATGTAATCAAGTTGAGATCATGCTGAATTAGGGTAAGCCCCAAATCCCATGTGACTGGTGTCCTTACGGGAAGAGACAAATATGGACACGGGCTTAGAGACCCATGGGGAGAAGATGGCCATGTGATGGGAATGATTGTCTACAACCCAAGGCATGCCGAGGATGGCTCACAGCCCCAGAGGCCAGAAGAGGCAAGGAAGGTGTCTTCTCTAGGGGCTTCAGAGGGACCATGGCCTCGCAGAGTCTTTGATTTTGGATCCATAGGCTCCAGAACCACGAGAGAATACAGCTCTGTTGTTTCCAAGCCCCTTGGTTTGTGGCGTGTGGCTAGGCAGCCGCAGGAGACCCCTACGCTCTCTGTCACATGACCCTGCCTCATCCATTCCACCGACAAGCCCTGTCTCTCCCTCCAGAATACAGCCCAGACATGCCCATCATTCTTCACCATCTGGTCTGCACTGTGGTCATCTCACAGGTGTGCCAGAGTGGCCTCTCTGGCTCTCTGCCACTGCTCCCGCCTCCCCGCCACCCTGTGTCTACACCCCTTCATCCACTGCAGCCTGTGTGAGCTTCTGTAAATGCACATTTCAGCTCCATTGCATCTGCCGCAGAGTTAAATCCTAGCTGCCCCACGATCTGCGAGGACCCTGCCCTTCTCTCTCTTCTCTGGTACCCCTCCCTGCCTCGGTCACTATGCCTGAGTCTTCTTTTCTGTCCTTAAACTTGTTCTGATCTCAGGAAGGTGTTCCCTTTACTTGGAATTGAATATCGGCCCCTCTGATCATTCAGATCTTGTCTCAAATGTCCCCTCCCCAAAGAAGCCTTCCCTGACCACCCACGCAAAATAACTCCTCCCCGTCAGTGTCTGTCTCAGGGCAATGTTTTATTTCCTCTGTGTCATCCACTGTTCTCCGAATCTCTTATTTGTTTTCTTGGGTATTGTTTGTTGGCTCTTCCCAGAGAGGAAGCTCCTCCTGGGCAGAGTGTGCCTATCTTGTGTATTACAGCCCTCAGTGCCCGACTCGTTAACTGTTCCCTGAATTAATTAATGCTGCCCCCAGAATTGTCTTCCTAAATCATATTTGAGATCCTTTCCCTGCCCCTGAAGTTCTCCGTGGTTTCCTGTTTCTTACTGAATAAAGTTTAAACGTCTTGGCACAGCATTCCCGGCTCTCCTGGCCTGTTCCCATCTCCTTCCCGTGCTTCTCCCTATATGTGTGCTCTGCCTTGACCTTTGCTGTTGCCTGAACCTGCCCTACCACTCCTGGAATGCTGAGTTTCTGCTCTGATTTCCCAGCCCCAACCCGGCTTTTCGGGTTGCACGCACCCTGTGGTGCAGTGCTCTTTGTAGCCGGTCTTCCCGGGATCCCTCCGTGTGGACCTCCTTGGGTGCAATGCCTTTGGCCTCATGGTGTGTCGTCTTCTGCCAGATCCTTCTCTCCCAGCTCCCTGCTCACTGTCTCCCACCAATGTGAGGCACAGTTCTTTGTGCACACAGGCCCGTGAGCACAAACGGACGCATCTCCATGTGTTATTGAAGTGGATTAAAACTTCGTGGGGCACCTGGGTGGCTCAGTCGGTTGAGCGACCGACTTCGGCTCAGGTCGTGATCTCGCGGGCTGTGAGCTCGAGCCCCGCGTCGGGCTCTGGGCGACAGCTTGGAGCCTGGAGCCTGCTTCGGATTCTGTGTCTCCCTCTCTCTCTGCCCCTCCCCCGCTCATGCTCTTTCTCTCTCTCTCTCTCTGTCAAAAATAAATAAACGTTTAAAAAAAATAAAAAACAACTTCGTGATCTGGTGGCAAGGTTGAGGCTACTCTGGCTGCTGGGGACGCCTCCCCTTTGTCATGTGTTTTACATATGGGTACACAGCACATGCTTCGTGCTTACACGTGTTGTATTATGCACCTGCAGACACATGTCTATGCAGTTTTCAGGATGGGTAAATTGGGCTTCTGTCCCTAGGAACCCCAGAGTTTAGATCATAAGGCTTTGATTTAAACTCTTCTCTCAAATCCTTTGCTCTCAAAATAGTAAAAATGGAGACCTATAATGAGCATTCTAACGCTTAGTATTTATAGAGTTTTTAGGCCAGTTTTTGTGCTAAGCATTTAACATGCATTATTGCATTAATCCTTGTAGCAGGTATAGGACATAAGCCCCACCTCAGGGACGGAGTTATGCTCTAGAGCAGGGACTCAAGAGCCACAGTGACTGGATTTGAATCTTGGCTCTGCCAGTTACTAACTGCATGCCCTTGTCAATTACTTAAGTGCTCCGTGCCTCAGTTTCCCCAAATGTGGAATAGGGATAATAATAGCACCTAAATTTTTAAATGTTTTTTTTTAATGTTTATTTCTGAGAGAGAGAGACAGACATACAGACAGACAAAGTGCAAGTGGGGGATGGGCAGAGAGAGGGAGACACAGAATCTGAAGTAGGCTCCAGCTTCTGAGCTGTCAGCACAGAGCCCGATGCGGGGCTCGAACTCACAAACCGCAAGATCATGACCTGAGCCAAAGTCGGACACTTAACAGACTGAGCCACCCAGGTGCCCCCTAAATTTTTAAAAGAATATATTCATTTGTTTATTTTTGAGGGGGAGGGGACGGGCAGAGGGAGAGGGGAGACAGAATCCCAGGGAGGCTCCATCCTGTCAGCACAGAGCCCGTTGCGGAGCTTGATCCCACAAACTGTGAGATCATGTCCTGAGCTGAAATCAAGAGTCAGTTGCTTAACTGACTGAGCCACCCAGGTGCCCCCCAATAGTATCTAACTTTAAAAAAATTGTTTTATATGTTTATTTTTTTTGAGAGAGAGAGAACATGAGCAGGGGAGGGGCAGAGAGAGAGGGAGACACAGAATCCAAGCAGGTTCCAGGCTCTGAGCTGTTAAGACTATTAACTTTTTAAAAAATTTTTTTTAAAAATGTTTTTATTTATTTTTGAGACAGAGAGAGACAGAGCACGAGCAGGGGAGGGGCAGAGAGAGGGGGAGACAGAATCTGAAGCAGGCTCTAGGCTCTGAGCTGTCAGCACAGAGCCCGACGTGGGGCTCGAACCCACAGACTGAGATCATGACCTGAGCCTAAGTCAGACCCTTAACAGACTGAGCCCCCCAGGTGCCATTATGGTCCCTAACTTTTCACCTGAGGAGGATTACAAAGGTTCCTGGGGCGGAGTCAGTCTATCTATAAATGTTGTTATGATCAATTCCATTTTACGTATGAGGGTCACTATTCCACTATTATTTCTGTTTTCTGTGTGAAGACATAGGAGCCCTGGAGAGATGAATCTCTTCCCCAGGTCTCCCAGGCTGGGAGCTTAGGTTTGAATCAGGAAGTCCGACTCCACAGTCATGCCTTCTGTCCATTATGCCGCACTGCCTTTCACCAAGAGGGAGGAAGAGGGGAAAAGAATGGGCCGGTGGGGCTAGCCAAGGTTGCCAGACCACATACACATCCCTATGTGAATTTGAATACCAGATAAATAAGAATTCTTTCATATGAGTGTGTCCCAAATGAAAAAAAAAATTCACTGTTTACCTGAAACTCAGATTTGCCTGGGTACCCCATATTTTGGTTTGCTAAATCAGGCAACCTAACGGGGGGGCTCTTTCATTCTTCAGTCCCTTCCTTAAGATTGTGTCCCACCATTCCTGACCTGCTCTCCATTTCCCCAGGGTCGCTGCCACCATACTGATGGGGGGGTCCTTTGCACCCCCCAAGTGAGTTAGGGCAGGAAACGCAGAGAACCTATGTCGGCCTGAGTGGTAAAAATGAAATGTGATCTTGTTTGCAATAAAGCCTGGCATCTTTCCTTCTTGACCATGAAGATTGTGTCCCTAAGCCTCGCTGCTAATTTTCTTTGAGCCAGGAGAGGGGCACAGAGCCAGTGGCATAGTGGTTTCTTGCCACCGGTGAGGGAGAATAGTGAAGTTGAAGAAAATCTTCAACCAGATCTTTGAGTTTTTCTCGGTGGGACCTCACAGCGTACTCTTCACTCCTCCGAACGTTGGCAGGGACTGCTTCCTCCGCAGCCAAACCTGGGACAGATTGGATCAGTGTGAGTGAGTGGTGGTGTCGGGGTAGGGGAGGCTTGACCAACTGGTGCAGTTGTCCATCAACAGGCCGAAGGGAAGAGGGTGCTGATAAATTGGTGGCTGGGTGCCACGGAGAGGTTGCTTTGGGCAACGTCATGTTCTCGCTCTCTTGGTGACCAGCTGGTGAAGAGGTCCAGTAAGGATGCCCTCTCCCCTTTTTTAGTGTATTTGGCATTAATATTTTGGCAGGCCGAAGGATTCTGGGAGTCCTCCCTCATCTGGCTAGACTGAATCTGCTTTGAACGGGCTGAGATAATTAGCATGCCTGCACCTGTCCATTATTCAGAATAACGGGTCTGTGGAAGAGGAATGGCAAGCTCAAACCAAAAGTCTAAATATTATTTGACTTTGGAACCTCGTGGTCCTGTCTTGGGTGCGGCTGAGGTCATTGCCAGTAGGTGCCCCAGTCCCGGGGGGCATCTGACACGACGCAGTTGCTTGGTAAATGTTTGTTGAGCTGAGTTGTACTTGGAATAGGAACAGGAACGTAGGTTTGGAGCGGAACTGGGCTGGGGGGCTGACTTTTTCGGCTCTTTTCCCTCTGTTTGGGCAGGGCAAGTTAGAATTGGGTCGTTGGCCAGTAAATTGGAAGCCCAGATGTGCCTTGGGTGATTATTTTTGCTTTGCCCTCACCACGGAGACCTGTGGTCACTGAGAATGGATACTGAGAGGTCCTTTCGGGCATGATTAACGTATTTGCCTAATACTGCTGGCACTTCGTGTTTGATAATGGCCTGACTCCTAGCTCTGGGCATAGGCCTTGTCGGGTACTTGGTGATTGTGTTGGTCTATCCCCAGAGGGACCATGTTAGGGTGGACCCTAGACCCTGGAGACCCCATATACTGTTCATGGCACAAATGTGGCTCATCAAAATATGGGGGAGCCTCCCTAAGAGTCTTTAAAAAAGGAATATATGTCCAGATCTTACGGCATCAGCCCAATGAGTTTTGACGGTTATATACACCTGTATAACCACCACCCAAAGGGAGGTTGAGAACATTTCTGTCACTCCAGGGAGAGTTTCTATTACCTACGCTAATTCTTCCTCTCTTCCCAGGCAATTACTTTATAATTTCCATCACCATATGGTTTTGCATATTCTTGAACTTAAGTGGTTGCATTTAAAAAATGCACAAGGAAAAAAAAAATAAAAAAAAAAAAATAAAACAGGGGCGCCTGGGTGGCCCAGTCGGTGGGGCATCAGACTCTTGATTTCTGCTCAAGTCATGATCCCAGGCTTGTGGGATCGAGCCCTGCATCGGGCTCTGCGTTGAGCATGGAGCCTGCTTGGGATCCTCTCTCCCTCTGTCTCTGCCCCTTCCTAGCTCGTGTGCTCTCTCTCTCTCTCTCTCTCTCTCTCAAAACAAACACAAATAAAATGAACAAGGCTATATATACAGTGTTGTCAGGTGTCCTTCATTCAGCGTAATGATCTTGAGATTCATACATGTTGTGATATCAGCGGTTTCCCCCCTTTTTATTGTTAAGGAATGTTTCATTTTATAAGTGTAGTGTTAAGAATGTATATCTATTCTCCCACTGATGGACATTGGGTTCTTTCCAGGTTTGGCCTACGAATAAAGCTGCTGTGAACATTCTTGTGTAAGTCTTTGTGTGGATGTATGTTTTCATTTTTCTTGGGACAGCTATCCAGGAGAGGAATTACCGGGTCGTAGAGTAGTTTTTTTTTTTTTTTAAGCTCGTATGTTGTCTCCTACTTTGGAGCATGCGTGCAAACTTGTAGGCCAAGACCTTGCCCATCATTTTCACCGAGTGGGTGTGGCTAACAAGAGTCAGGCCATTCAAGCCGGTCTGCATCAACTAATAACTGTAATTGAAGCGAAGTGTAAATTATTATAATTCTGAGTTGTTAGATTGAAGTCTGTAAAATCATATGAAGCTGGTATATTATGAGGGCTTTCTGATAAAAGAAAATTAAGTACAGATATGGCCCCTGTATCAATTTGATTCATGCTTGAGTCATGAGGACTAACCGGCTTGTCAAATTTGAGAGCTGACTCAATGCAGAATTCATGTGGCCACCCATCGTGGGGTCCTGGGGGGGTGACTCAGTAGTCAGTGGGCCCGGCCAACCTCATTCTGGAGGGTTCTGATCCCACAACCCTGGGATCGTGACCTGAGCCGAAATCCAGAGTCAGACACTCATCCGACGGAACTACCCAGGCACCTCTTCCCTTTTTCGTTAAGAGGGAAATTTTGTTCTGTGGCTTGGATTTTCTTCCAGTCTTCAAACTGTCTTTGCTATCATAAAATAAATGCTTAACTGCACTCATCATGCCAGACTATTCTGATCCTTAAGGAACTCTTCACAAATTCATTTATATGATTTCCAGAGCAGAAATCGTCTCAAAATGGGCACTTAAGCAGAAATGAAAAGGTTTGCCTGCTGTGGGCTAGGTGTTTAGCTGATTGTTTTTGATTATTCTATGCTGGTACCTCTGACACCAGAGGGAAATTAATAGCATTGCAAAGTATGGATCCCTGTGGCATTTTACACCATATTTTGAGAAAAAAAAAAAAGCATCATATGGGTTTTGCTAGCTTTTGGAAACTGCAGAAGGGAAGTGGGTGATGTTAGTCTCCAGCAATGTGAGAAAGAGCTTGCAAACACATCTGCTGATTTTTAAATGTCTCCTGCAGTCCCTTTTGGCTCCCTGGTGTCCAGGCTGTGATTAGGAGCCTTTGACAAAATCATGCCGTCTGGGGCAGGGGGTGTCTCATTATCATGCAGAAACATTTCTGGAAATTGAGTTTTTGTCCATAGGATCCTTTTCTCCCAGTGGCTTTTTTTTTTTTTCACTGTGACAGCAGGCTCTTCTATTATTAAAACATTCAAAAATTGTATTATATATTTATTCATCACATTTACTTACATATTTAAGTATTTTAAAATTACATTGTCAGTTTATTTTAAGATTGTCCCCCAAAGATATGTGCGTGTGTAGTTTGAAAAGTCAAACTCTTGGGGCGCCTGGGTGGCTCAGTCGGTTGGGCTTCTGACTTCGGCTCGGGTGATGATCTCACAGTCCGTGGGTTCGAGCCCCGCGTTGGGCTCTGGGCTGACAGCTCAGAGCCTGGAGCCTGCCTCGAATTCTGTGTCTCCCTCTCTCTCTGCCCCTCCCTCGCTTGCGCTCTGTCTCTCTCTGTCTCAAAAATAATAAAAACATTTTAAAAAAATTTAAAAAAAAGGCAAGTTCTTCTACAGGGTTGATTAACAAAAAGCAGCGATCTGCAGACCCTCCCCTCCCTCTTTCGTACGTCTCAGGGATGAGTATCAGTGTTTATTTGCTTCCAGATTTCTCAGCTGCACACCTACTCGGCCACTGCTTGGCTTTTTCAGCCTCAAATGTAGCCAGTGACTTCCAGGTGTGGAAGATGAGAACCCGGTTCTCTTATCTCCACCTGCATCCAATGCTGTAGATGTGTTGTATTTTTGGGGGGTTAGTTCAATAATCACAGCTTAATCATGGAATATTATTGAGCCATAAAAAGAATATAATTCTGACCCACACTGCAACATGGAGGAACCTCAAAAGCATTATGCTAAGTGAAATAATCCAGATGCAAAGGGAGAGATTGCACGTTTCCACTAACATGGAACACGTACGATAGGCAAATTCGTAGAGACGGAGAATGGATTAGAGGTTATCAGGGGGCAGGGTGGGGGGAAGAGGACGGGAAAGTGAGGAGTTACTGTTCATTGTTTACAGAGTTTCTGTTTGGGGTGGAAAGTTTTAGAAACAGCCGTGATGGTTGCACAACACTGTGAATGTAATTAATACGGCTGAATCGTATAGACCTTTAACGTGGTAACTTTTATGTTACGTATATTTTATCACAACAAATAAGCAAATCACTTAATAAACAATATTAGTCAGTTTACATTAAGACTGTAAATATTCTTGGGGCGCCTGAATGACTCAGTCGGTTGAGCGTCCGACTTGGGCTCAGGTCATGATCTCACGGTTCCTGGGTTTGAGCCCTGCGTCGGGCTCTGTGCTGACAGCTGGGAGCCTGGAGCCTGCTTGGGGTTCTGTGTCTCCCTCTCTCTCTGCCCCTCCCCAACTCATGCTCTGTCTCTCAAAAATGAATAAACATTAAAAAAGAAAAGTAAAAAAAAGACTGTAAATATTCTTCATGAATTTCCTTTCTTGTGCAGCTGTGTTTTCCAGCATTAGTAAAGGTCTTTTTTTCCCCTTTACTGGACACCAGGCTCCTGCCTAGAATCATAAGTCTGTCCTCCAGACATTAGCCAGGAGGTCTATGATTTTGCTCTTGCCTGGGAATCTTGTAGCCCCTCTTCTCCTTCGGGCTCTTGGCCCTGGGCCTGCTGAACTGTAGCTCCTGACACAGGGTGCCAGGACGTAAAGTCTTCAGCCGGCTTCCCCCCTGACCTGTGCAGGGAATCTGGGGAGGCAGAGTGCTCTGGAGAAGCCGCCCAGGGGGCAGGAGGTGGCCGGGGCCGGGGCAGGAGGGGGGCTGGAACGTGGGAGCACACTGGGCACTCCTGTTCCATACACGGGCTTTCACTTTCTCCTGTTTTCGGTGCGGTCCAGCCCCTAGCTGGGTGTGGAGTGGGGGTGGGGGTGTCCCCGAGTGTCTGGCAGGCCAGTTGCTTGGCCATGTGAAGTTCAGGAAGAATCTGGGATCTGATGGCTTTCCAGCCTTTCCACCAGTCTTCTTTGCCACCCCATCTGCACCCCCATTTTGGATGGGTCTGGGCCCCTCCGTCCCTGGGCTGCTCTGGGTTCTGTGGGGGGAACCACCTTAGGTCAGCCTTCTCAGGGTCTCTGTCAGTCCTTACCTGCCCCTCCTTTCCCTCTCCTTTCCTTTTTTGTGATCAAGATCCTTCCCGTCCCTATACTTTAAGTCCAGAGGGAATTCAGGAGCCAGCAGTCTGTGTTCGATCAGCCACCTGTAACCGAAAGTTCCACAATTTCAATTTCACGGTATTCCCAAATGGGCTAGGATTGACACACAGCAGCACGGTAAACATTGCTGTTTTAAACACAGTCAACACTGACAGTTATATTTAGGGGGAAATCGTTCTCTGCTTAGACGTACTGAATAGGTGACATTGTGAATGTTACTGTTTCTGAGGAATTTCAAACATCTAGGGGATGGAATGGAGCTTTGGCGTTAAGAGCGTGGCCTGGGTTTCAGATCCCAGCTCTGTGACTTCCTGCTGGGTGGCCTTGGGTGACTTACCCTCTCTGAGCCCCAAGGAGGGAGGCCGTGGTTTCCCAGAAGTGAAGCTTGTAAGGGACACAGTCCCCTCCGGCTACCACGCATAGCGCCGCCCCCGGCCGGTCACTTTGCTGACCCCACAAAGCAAACCGCGGGCCCTCTTGGCTTCGAGTCTTTGCTCGCACAGTTTACGATCCTTGGCTGCAGTGATCCCCCTCAGTCTTCTCTCAGGCCTTGGTAACTGTTATTATTAATTTTTAATAAACTCTTTGGAAGTATTTTAGATTTTGAGAGAACATTCAAAAATAGCACAGGGAATTTCCGCAGACCCTTATCCAGTTTCCCCTAAACATCTTACATAACCACAGCCCATTTGTCTAGGCCAAGAAATTAACACTGGTACGTTACTCTTCCCTACAGCCCAGACGTTCAGTTGGATTTCACTGTTTTTCCCCCGCTGATGACCTTCCTCTGTTCCCAGGATCCAGTCTGGGATGTATGTTGCATTTAGAGCGTCCTTGTTTTAAAGCGTGGTCTGTAAGGGAGGAAGGTGTGCCTCTCATTCAGAGCCCTACACGGAAAGCATAATGTACGTGGGCTTTGTTTTGAAACCGCCAGCTTTAGCTATGCTGCTAGGGGGGACATTATCTTCTTGTTTGCCTCCCTCTAAGGCAGTCATGGGCTAAGGGTTTCAGTTTTTAAGGTTTATTTCGGTTTGTAAGGTCTGATGAATCTTGCAGAGAAAAATGTTCCACAAGATCATTTCTCCTGTTGATGAGTTGCCAAAGATTTCCCAGTGCTGCGTTTTCTTGGAGCAGCTTATATCCCAATGGTGGGGAATGGCCATGGGATCGATTACATTTGATTATTGCTAAAACCGATTCATCCCAGGCTATCATCGTGGGATGCCTTGCCTGGGAATGAGGGAGGCACTAACTTTACCTTTGTCTTTACTCGGTAGCCCTTAGAATTTCTTAAAAGACCCCCAGGGGTCGGTGGAGGTGGGGGAGGGGTGGGGCTGACCTGATGTGGGAGGGTGCAGTCAGTTTTGGATTACATCAGCTTGCGCTGGGGCTTTGGGAAAGCCACTGGATCCCTTCAGGTCTCTGTTTTCCCACCTGTCAAACGAAGTGCTTGGACTGGGCAGCCTCCCGAAACCCCTTTCAACTCTAAGAGTGCAATTCTATCAGGAGATTGTATTCAATGGATTACCTGTGATGCTCTGAAAATTCTATACAATCTTCTTTCCACACCTAAGAAAAACTCCATTACTTTAAACAGTGACTCATCCAGTGTTTGTCTAAGAACTGAAGACATTTGAGTACGAGCCTATATAGTACTTAATTTGGAAGGTAATTTAGGTAGCAGACTAAAAAATGAGTGTTGAATCACTTCCCGATGACGACGCCTTCTTTTGATTCCCCCCCCCCCCCCCCCCCCATCGCTCCCCTTCACTAGCAGGGATAACAGAGGATTCATTTGGGCCATCCTGTATTGAAGAGCTGCTCTGCCCAGCACTGCCCAGGTCTGTGGTGCTAGGATACAGAGATGCTCACAGCGTGGCCCTAATCCTAGTCCCAGGGGAATATGGACACAAATAATGACTCCAGTGTGTTGGAAAGGGGCCACCCTGGAGGAGGCGTAGGCAGCGAGATGGGGCCAAGCGGGGGAGCCTGCTGAGTGCAGGCAGACTCAGAGAAGAATCCGGCAACACCACTTTGACACTTAACTTCCTGCCAGGAACTAGGTTGGTGTGGTATATGCATCGGCCCGGTGGAATTCTTTGAGACAATCTTGTTACGTAGTAGCATTGGTTTGCTCAGAACTGTGCTGCAGAGAGCTTAGGTTGCTTGCTGAGGCTACCTAACTACCAAATGGCGGAGCCGACGTTCAAATTTGAACCTGATTCTAAATCCTGTGTTTTCCTGTCCATTGTATATGTGGACCCAGATAAAGGGTTTTGGATGCTTGAAGAAAGGGCCATGAGAGGTAGGTAGGTCTTGGTGTTTTGGCATTTTCGCCGATGAAAGTGCTTGGACCAAGGCAAGTTGGCTGGGGGTTTCAGCTCATAACCAGGGGCTGTAGGGCAAGATCATTGCACTAATGATCTACTGGTTAGGGCAAGCCCAACTGTTTTGGTTTTTGTTTTTTTTTAATTGAGACCAAATTTACCTACCGTTAATCATTTTATAGTGCCCAAGTCAGTGGCATTTAGTATGTTCACAATGTTGTGCAACCACCACCTCTGTCTAGTTCCAAATATTTTCATCACCCCCAAGGACGGCCCTGTACCCATGAAACAGTTGCCTCCCCCCGCCACCCCTCCACCCATTTCCTGTCCCCACCACCCCCTGTCCATCACTGATCTGTTTTGTGTTGAGGATTTACCTGTTCTGGATACTTTGTGTAAATGGAATCATATATATTATGCGACCTTTCCTGTCTGGCCTCTTGCACTTTGCGTAATTAATATTTTCAAAGTTTACCGATACCATAGTATGGACCCAGCGCTCCATTCCTTTCCAGGGCTGAAAAGCAGTCCGTCATCTCTTAAGGGACATTTGGGGCTGTTTCCATCTTTTGTCAGTGATGAACAAGATGAACATCCACTTTTTTTTTTTTAACGTTTATTTATTTTTGGGACAGAGAGAGACAGAGCATGAACGGGGGAGGGGCAGAGAGAGAGGGAGACACAGAATCGGAAGCAGGCTCCAGGCTCCGAGCCATCAGCCCAGAGCCCGATGCGGGGCTCGATCTTACGGACCGCGAGATTGTGACCTGAGCTGAAGTCGGACGCTTAACCGACTGAGCCACCCAGGCGCCCTGAACATCTACTTTTTAAAATCAAGTCTTGTCATCCATTCATTCATTCGCCCCTCTGTAGGGATCATGTTGAGGTCAGGATGGGGCTGAGACACCACGGGAGGCATGTCAAGAAGAGAGCCAGGGCGGGGCCACCCTTAGTGGTGGGAAGAAGGGCAGAGTACACACATTAAAAAAAAAAAAAAAATAAATAAATAAAAATAAAATAAAATACATTCAAAAGAATGTAGGGGCTCCTGGGTGGCTCAGTCGGTTAAGCGTCTGACTTCAGCTCAGGTCATGATCTCACAGTCTGTGAGTTCGAGCCCCACGTCAGGCTCTGTGCCGATAGCTCAGAGCCTGGAGCCTGCTTCGGACTCTGTGACTCCCTCTCTCTCAGCCCCTCCGCCGCCCACACTCTGTCTCTCTCTCTGTGTCTCTCAAAAAATAGATAAATGTTAAAATACATTAAAAAGAATGTATTTCCTCCTTAGCTCTTTTTTTGCAGGAGTTGTTATTATTGAAATGCTCACTTCCTTGAGCTGCTTTGATCATTTAGCACAAAACTGGGCCACTTTGGCCGGTTTAGCAACCTCTGGCTTGGAGGGTGGACTTCACAAAAGCTTTCCCATAGCGCGTTTGATCGATTGGGTTTTATGTTTTCTTTTTGGCGGTAAAGAGGCAAACAAGGACTTTGGGGAACAGCGAGGTCCCTGCCGTGTACCCCAGAACCTGATTATGCATGCCTTTCGTAGACAAAGGTGGGAAGAGGAAGGTACCCACTGTCTGCTCCTCAGGCTTCTATCCAGTGTCTTCAGGGCTGGTGTTGCTGGACCAGTTTTTGCCTTTATAAGCAGGTTTGCATCAGTGGGAAGGCTTTCGAGATCTGTCATCTGGGGTCATAAAGGGACCGGCTGGCAAGGACTTTCCTGTGGAGCCCGTTACCTGAAATCTTGAGCCCTCTCCTTGGTAACCTATCCCCTCCAGGCTCTGCTCCTTAAGGCTGAGAGTCCATCGGCACACGACTTCTTGCCTCTCTACAGCTAGTCAGTGTCACTACGTCCACATCAAAAAATGCTTAACATTTAAAGGAGCTTTTCTAGTATCGAGAGTTTCAGGCCAGCCAGCTACGTTGGGGGAATTACTAAATAGGACTTACCATGCAGTCCAGCAGTGGCACTCCTCGGTATTTACCTGAACGAGCTGAAAAGTTCCATCTATGCACAAACCTGCACGTGATGCTTAGAGCAGCTCTATTCATCATCGCCAAGACTTGGAAACAACGAAGATACCCCTCTGCAGATGAATGCATAAATAAACGGTGTCCGTCCAGGCAATGGAATATTGTTCAGAGCCCAAAAGAAATGAGCTAGCAAGCCATGAAAAGACGTAGTGGGGGCGGGCGCCTGGGTGGCTCAGTCAGTTGAGGGTCCGACTCTTGATTTCAGCTCAGGTCACAATTTCACCATTTGTGAGTTCCAGCCCCGCGTTGGGGTCCGCGCGGGCAGTGCGGAGCCTGCTTGGGATTCTCTGTCTCTCCCCTCGCCTGCTTGAATGCGCATATGCTTGCCCTTTCTCTCTTTCAAAATAAATAAGCTTTTTTTTTTTTTTTTTTTTTTTTTTTTAAAGAAGACACAGAGGCATCTTAAAAGCATATCACTAAGTGAAAGCAGCCAATCCAAAAAGGCTACACACTGTAGCGATTGATTCTGTCTGTATGACATTCTGGAAAAGGCAAAACTATGGAGATGGTAACAGGATCAGGGGTCTCCAGGGGCTAGGAGGAGGGAAGGATGGATAGAGCACACGGGAGTTTTAGGGTCGTGAAACTACTCTCTCTGATACTGGAGGAGTGGATACTTGTCTTTATGTGTTTGTACAAACCCACAGAACGTACAGCTCCAAGACTGGTCTCAAATGTAAACTATGGGCTTTGGACAGTAATGGTGTATCAATATGGTGTAACAACTATGCCACTGAGGGGCGGGAGGTTGATAGTGGGGAGGTTGTGGGCGGGAGGTTGATAGTGGGGAGGTTGTGCAAGATGGCGGGGCAGGGGCGGGGGCTTCTCTGTAATTTCTGCTCTATTTTTCTGTGAACCTGTAACTGCTCTAAAAAAATTGTAATGCATGCCTTCATATGCTGTATTAGTTTCTTGTTGCTGCTGTAAGAAGCTACACAAATGTAGTGGCTTAAAGCAACACAAACATGCTATCCGAAAGTGCTAGAGGTCAGAGGTCAGGAGTCCAAAATGGATACAGTCAAGGTGTTCTCCGGGGTGCCTTCCTTCTGGAGGCTCTAGGGGAGAATCTGTTGCCTTGTCTTTTCCACTTTCTGGAGGCCGCCTGTATTTCTTGGTTCACGACCTTTTTCTCCATCATCAAGCCAGCCCGACAGCATCTTCCAGTCCCTTACTGACCGTGACCTCTGCTCTTGTCAGTACATCTTTCCTGTGACGCTTATTTTTTACAATTATTTTGTAATGTTGATGTATTTTTGAGACAGAGAGAGAAAGAGCGTGAATGGGGGAGGGGCAGAGAGAGGGGGAGACACAGAACCTGAAACAGGCTCCAGGCGCTGAGCTGTCAGCACAGAGCCCGAGGCGGGGCTCGAACTCACAAACTGTGACATCATGACCTGAGCCGAAGTCGGACACTTAGCCGACTGAGCCACTCAGGCAACCCTGTGACTCCTCTCGTTGTCTCATGGAAGCCCTGTGATCCCATTGGCTCCGTCCAGATCATCCAGCATAACCTCCCCATATCAAGATCCTTAACTTGATCACAAGTACAGAGTCCCCTTTGCCATGTAAGGTGACATATTCACAGGTTTTGGGGATTGGGATGTGGCTGTCTTTGGCGGGGCGGGGGGGAAGTCACCACATCTTCGTGTACCACATCTGCCCTTTAAATAACTTTTCTTTGGGCCTTGTGGTCGCTTGGGACAGGCAACCCAATACTACCTCATGACTGTTCTCTGGTCTTTTTTCTAGTTTATGTGGGTGGCAGGGATGGTGAGGAAAAGAAATGAAGGAAATCCAGTTGGGTCCAGTTGGGTATCTGGAAGGATGAAGAATAGTGATTCCCAAGGAGGGGTCCACCCGAATCATCTGGGCTGCTTTTCTGTTTAAAGCACCCCAGATTCTGGCATACCCCTGCCTTGAGGGGCACATCTCTTTTGCCCTGTACCTCGTGTCACTTGTCCACGGGAACATTTTGTATTTCTCATCTGGAGGGGCAGAGGAAAGGTTGGCACACAGGGATGCTGAGGGACGGAAAGGAGCTGGGGCAGAGGGAGACGCACTTGGTGTGCAAGACGGGATGGGGAACCGAGGCTGAGGAAGTGCCCCCGACCCGTGGCATCGACAAGGATAGGGTGCCGGGAGGGATTGAAGGATGAGATGAATGGCTTTCCTGGATGGTACCATTTTAGAGTTGCTGATGGTGGGGCCGTATGGAAGGCCCTGGAACGTGCAGGGAAAGAGGTTGCTGGACAGGTGCGTGCAGATCCTCCTTGGTGTGGAGTTCACCACGAACAGCAGCTCTCAAAGGCTGTTGAATTCTGAAGCCAGTGAGACAACAGTCTGGGACGTGTTGGGCTGTGTCACGGAGAAGGGGCCCACAGGCTTCCTTGGATGACCTCGTGGAACTGAACTGATGAGACATTTTCTTTCTTTCTGGAAGTTTCTGAGGCAGATACAATTTTCCGGGGGGTGGCCCTAAGACTTTTGCTAGGAGAATCGGGCCCAGAGCAATTGATCATGTGTGGATGATTGTTGGCAGAAGAGAAATTACTTTCTGCATGGGTTTATTCTTTATTGTTGCTTTTGTAATGCCTGGTTCTGTCACTCTGAGTGTTATTTTGGAGATGGGTGATGCAGATATTTTTTTTTTTAAAGGCAAGGCATAATTAAATCATTTTTAGAAACCCATTCAACACTTTGCATGTCAGTGACGACTGTCATATGGTTACGATGGGTAGTGGGTGTATCTGCCAAGGAGATGTCACAGCATCTGTAAGAGTAAACAGCTATCGACGAGCGTTTACTTCGGTAAACACTGGAAAGTTTTATCAAATTGACCTCACTGAGGTTTTTTTGGGTTCAGCTTCATTTTTCTCTTTCCTTTCATGTTTCTGCCCTCATCGAGGTGATTAGGTCCTACTTGTTCAGTTCAGGATCTACCATTTATTGGCTGTGCGCCCTCGTGAAAATTCTTACTACTTCTAGATTCAATTTCTTTCTCTACAGATAGTAATAGAAAACAGCATCTGCCCCCCAGGTTGTGGCAATGATAGAATAAGGTATCAAAGATACATTTCCCTGGAAATAGCAGGCGGTCCATGAGTATTAGTTCCCTTCTTTCCTTTGAGAGATAACAAAGTTGGCAAGACTGAGCTGGTATTGATCAGTGGTTGTCCTCAAATATTTCAAAGGGTGCCACGTGTCAAAGAGGAAGGATACCTTCTTTGGTGCCTCAGAGAGCAGACCTTGAAAGCTAACAGGTAAAAATGGAAGGGAGACAGACACGTGTGACACACATCTACTGTGACAACCAAAACTGCCTCTAGACATGGCCAAACGTCCCCTGGAAGGCACAGTTGCCCATGGGTGAGAACCACTGGATTAGAGGCTGGATGACAGCATCTAGGACTCCATTCTCCCAAGGTCAGCTCTAGTCTGCCCCGTGTTTTGTTCCTATGGCACTCGTTCCAGGCATTCTGGCGGTGGCCTTTCGGTTTGAGATAGTACCTACCGTGGAAGACTGAAGGCCTAGCACATGTGTTGGGTTCAGTTCAAGGGCAACTAAAGTCTGCACTTGAAACACCTTCTGTGTGGTTGGTTTAATGGCTTATTGTTCACTGTGGTTTTTACAGGTCATGTTAGCGGCTTCTTACTGGTCTCTCCTGGCCCCGGCAGTGGAGATGGCCACGTCCTCTGGGGGTTTTGGTGCCTTTGCCTTCTTCCCTGTGGCCATCGGCTTCACTCTCGGAGCTGCGTTTGTCTACCTGGCTGACCTCCTGATGCCTCACCTGGTGAGTACCACTCTTCACACTTGATGTAGCCATTCATGTCTCTGTTGAGCAGCCAGTGATATTGAAATAGATATTTTAAGGCATTTAGGGCTTTTACCTAGAGGCACTGAATTGTGACTGGTTTTTTTTCCCCCTAAAAGAAAATAAGCTCTTGGTAATATGACTAATCGTTCCCTTAGTTACATTTTGGTGAGTTCAGATTTTAAATGTCAGATTTCATTATAAATATAGAGTATAGCTGATGTCGTACTCTGTGGCACTGTGTATATGAGCGGACCTAGAAACCGAGAGAAGCGAGTGAATATGATCATGGTCTTGACCCTTAAGGAGCGTTCACTGTCATCAGGGAGATGACGACATACCCAACTCTAGCCTAAGACCATTGGCCAAGCGTCACATGGACGGGAGCTTATTTATAGGAGGATGAAGTGGGGACATTGGGTAGCAGGGCTCTGAGTTTGAATTCACTTCTGCCATTTGCTGGTTGTGTGTCCCTCAGCTCCATTTTTCCTTCCTATAGCTTGAGGATAACTCCCTTCAGGGGCTGCAAAGTAAAAATTTAAAAATCTAGGGGCACCTGGGTGACTCAGTCGGTTAAGCAGCCGACTTTAGCTCAGGTCATGATCTCATGGTCTGTGAGTTCAAGCCCCGAGTCGGGCTCTGGGCTGACAGCTCAGAGCCTGCAGCCTGCTTCAGATTCTGTGTCTCCCTTTCTCTCTGCTCCCCCTCTGTTCGTGCTCTGTCTCTCTCTGTCTCAAAAATAAATAAACATTAAAAAAATGTTAAAAAAATGTTTTTTAAATCTAAAAAGGCACCAGAATTGGGGGGTTGGGGTAGCCAGAGATGTTAGGCCTTTTTGGTAAACTAGGGCTGGTGGGTTGGGTTTGGGGGATGAGCGTCTACTTACTCATGCAGTAGCATGGTACGAACCACAGCCCGCCATCTGGCTGTGATCACTGACAGAGAGAGCCAAGGTCAAGCCACGAGCTTGTAACTGAGTGCCATTGGTTAAAACCAGGTAGTCTGCATATACTGTTGTCAGTGGAGAAAGGTCAGTGTCAGTAAGAACCCAGTACGGGAACATACAGCCTCACCAGATGCTGTGTCCCAAGCAGCCCTAGAGGCAGGCAGAAGTCCTCCGTGAGATCTGAGCTCGTGCTTGAATTCTCTGCTCACCCAGAAAGGGAAGAGGAGGAGGAAGGACCCTATTGGGGAGAATGAGGTTGAAGGTTATTGCTTCTGTTGGATTCTGATGAGCTGGGATCAGGTCAGGCTCACAGGAGTCAGCTGGACATCTATCCCAAGAGGTACTCTGACATTGTCTTCCCTGCCTTCCTGTCCTCCTTCTTGCCTTAAATTCCTGACCGGAGAGAGAGAAGGACGGGTTCTTGGGAACCTGGCCCTGGGGCTGGTGAGAAGCTGATTACTCATGTCCCAGAAGGACCAGCCTCTGGACCAGAGAGCTGGATGTGATGGTTGGGTGGAGAGGCATGATATTGTCTTGGAGGAAAGACCATGTATCATTTTTTTTTTTTTTTTTTTTTTTTATCGAGAGCTTGAATGTCAGTGTCACTTTCTGCCCCCTGGACCCTTGGCTTCCTTGCTGTTCATTATGTTGCGTGATAATGACTTTGAGAGGTCTCCCGTGTGGGCTGCCATATTCTGCTCTCAAATCCACCCTAGTAATGTGTGAACTTGCTGTTGGGATGTATTCTACTGGCCCTGGCAGGAAGATCTGACAGCCAATGGCCTTAACTCTTGCAACAGCAGTCCAGGGGCTGGCTCAGAGGCTCTGCACAGTCCCCGCTGGGTCTCATTCTGCCCTTCCTACCTAGTCCCCACTGGGCTTCTAAGACAGTCTCTTGTAGAGGGCTCTTTGCACTCATGATGGGCCACTGCTCACTGGTACTGGGGGCAGGCAGGAGGTCCCCAGCTATATTTGATCAGCTGTCTGAACGTGGGGACTTTCTCTGGGCAGTGTAAATAGTCATTGGCTAATTTGCACCAGGCAGCAGCACATTTTTTTAACCTTTTGCTTGATGTCTATTCTAATATATGCTTTGAATATGGAGAAGATCCCAGGGAAAAGTCTTGGACAGACTGTACAGAAAATTAGGAATGGCTTGGGAGTGGCGGCTGAGCATCCAGGGAGAGAACTTGAAGGGGCTTGAGAAAGGACATAATAACCGTTAATGCTCAGAAGCTCGCTAATCAACAGAAAGATCAGCCTGAGAGTAAACATCTGTTCTAGGACAATAAATAAAAAAAATTTTTTTTAATGTTTATTTATTTTTGAGGGAGAGGAGCAAGTGAGAGAGACAGAGCATGAATGGAGGAGGGGCAGAGGAGACATAGAGTCTGAAGCAGGCTCCAGGCTCTGAGCCGTCAGCACGGAGCCCGACGCGGGGTTCGAACCCACGAACCGTGAGATCATGACCTGAGCTGAAGTCGGACACTTAACTGACTGAGCCACCCAGGCAGGCGCCTGTGTTCTAGGACATTTTAAAAGAAATTAATTCTGGCCATTGATATGAGAAGGGGAATTTGCCCTGGAAGGTCTTATAAAAGGATAAGAATGATTTATAATTGCTATAGTCACCGAATACAGATGCTGCCATTGACGAGTGGTGCTTTGAAGCCCGACCTGCCATCGCTCTGAGACAGGACGAGGTTTCCTGGGTTTCACTGCTAATTTGCTTTCCAGACCCAGAAAGGGCAGCAGCTTGGATCTGTCGAAGATGCTTTCTGGAGTCTGAGTTCATGGGTTTTGACCTGGAGTCCTGGTGGTGGTCCCGCACTGATTGAGCGCCCCCAGGGAAGGTAGTGGTCTCAGGCAGCTGAGAAGGCAGTTTGGGAGCCCAGACTCTTGGGTTTATGGGAAGGAGATGGTTAGCAACCCACTCCGTTTCTGTTCATGCCGCCTTTCACGTTTATCTGTTGCCCTTTTGCAGCCCAAGCAAAATATTGCTCATGAAAAGGGTTTTATTCCTAACAGCCTGTCAGGTTAACCTGTTGTGGCTTTGTTAACTTCAGATACATCAAATCGCTCCCTGAACTGGATATTTGTTTTCTTTTCTTTATCGGGGAGTAAAGCAGAGAAAGCTCAGGCAGTAACTGTTCATGGGCAATGAGCTCACAGAGGTTTACGGAGATTTTGCCAAATGGTGTCTTTTTTTTTTTTTAAATTAAATTTGTCTATTTTTGAGAGAGAGAGAGAGAGAGAGAGCGAGAACGCGAGCACAGGGCGGAGAGAGAGAGGGAGACAGAGAATCCCAAGCAGGCTCCGCACCGTCAGCACAGAGCCCGACAAGGGACTAGACCTCATGAACTGTGAGATCATGACCTGAGCTGAACTCAAGAGTCAGACACTTAATTCATCGCCTGAGCCACCCAGGTGCCCCTGCCAAATGGTGTCTTAATGGGAGAGGGGAGGAGGCTGGGGGTAGGCACACAGGTGCCACCTCCTAGACCTCAGGAAGAAGGCTGGCCAGAGGGGGCTGATACATGTGACTGGGACCAGCCCAAGCCCAGGGCTCCCTTTGGAGGCCCCAGGGAGAGACAGAATGGATATTAAAGAGCTGTTTGGAGACATTGGCATTTTTATGATCTTTGCAGTTTTATTTCTATATGAAGGTAAGGATAGCAGCAGGTGGGAAGCCTTCACCCTGAATTTAAAGCAGTGATTTTCTACTGGTGGGTAGAAGGGTAGGGTTGGGAAGGATGGTAGGGTGTGTGTTTCCAAGGCCTCCTGTCTTTCTTTTTAATCCCATTACTATTACACCAATACAACACAGAAATCTCATCATAAAAACTAAAAAACAACAACAACAAAACCTTACGTGAAATTCCCTTCGTGCTATAGACTGCGTCCCCCTCAAATTCATGTGGCGAAATCCTAACCCCCAATGCGATGGTTTTAGGAGGCGGGGCCTTCTGGAGGCGATCAGGTCACGAGTGTGGTGCCCTTACAGTGGGCTCAGTGCCCTTATAAAGAGGTTCCCAAGAGCTCCTTGCCCCCCTGGCAGGTGAGGACACACGGGGACACACGGACACAGTCTATGAACAAGAAACCAGACCCTGATTCTTCCAGCGCTTTGATGTGGGACTTCCCAGCCTCCAGAACTGCGAGAAATCCGTTTTTGTCGCACATAAGCCACTCTGCTTATAGTCATTTTTAAATAGGTTTTATTTTTTTAAGTAATGTCTACACCCAGCATGGGGCTTGAACCCACAACCCTGAGATCAAGAGCCATGCGCTCCACCGACTGAGCCAGCTGGGAGCTGCTCTCGTCATTTTTTTATAGCAGCCTGAGTGGACTATGACATTTCCATCTTCCTGTCCTTTCCCAGACCAACCGTTGTTATTAGTTTAGGGGGTATCCTTCCAGATTTTTTTTTCTCTCTTCTTCCTGCAAGAAAATGAATTATGTTGTGTGTTTTAAACAGTGAAATAGAAACACGTTCCCCCTTTGCTTGTATCGCCCGAGTGTGCTTTCAATCCGCTCTAGAGCAGTCCCAGCTCTGCCTCATTTAGAGCTCCCTTCTCTCGTGAATGTGTGTGCATGCAGTTTTATACCATTGGAAACTGTCTGTGCATTCTCTTGTGTGTTATTTAAAAAAATTTTTTTTTAATGTTTATTTATTTTTGAGAGAGAGAGACAGAGTGTGAGCGGGGGAGGAGCAGAGAGAGAGGGAGACACAGAATCTGAAGGAGGCTCCAGGCTCTGAGCTGTCAGCACAGAGCCTGACGTGGGGCAGGAACTCATAGACCGCGAGATCGTGACCTGAGCTGAAGTCGGCCGCTTAACCGACTGAGCCACCCAGGCGCCCCTCTTGTGTGTTATTTTTAAATTTGAAATGACTTTTATCTGCAGTCATTTTAATACCTATGCAGCACCCCACCACCTAACTTGTATGTATGTAGTTTGCCGGGTGATTTCCCCATCATTGAGTAGCTAGATCCCTCCGTGCTATTACGTATGTATACATGTACATCTGGAAATGTAATTTTGTTTTGTGTTTTCTGAAAAACAAATGGTAACATACTGTCTGTGTTGTTGCTACTTGCTTTTTTCAGCTTGCTTTCTGTCTTGGCAGCCTTCTCCCTGGGAGCTGTGTGCTCCCCACCCCCTCCCTCCTCTCTCTTGAGGAGGCTGCCCGAAGACTGCAGGGGGAAGGGGAGCTGGTGGGAATCTGATTCCATCTGAGATCTCTCATCTGAGAGAGCTGGCTGGTGGTCCTGCCCAGACAGGCCCTGGGGGGGCAGGTCAAGTTCATAAGCAGTGGGGGTCCTACCTTCTTCTCTTCCCCCTCTTTATCTCTGCCCCCAATTTCTCTGTGTCCCCAGTCCCGTTAAGTGTCTCTTCGTGTTCTCTGTAACGGCAAGAAGATGGCTCTGCTGAAAACTTGAACGAGCAGTGTGTGCACATACTTGTAACACGTGTCCAACTTTTGCCGACGTCCATGCATGTTGGTTGGAGGGAGTTGCTATGAGGGACCACCTATGACAAGTGTCTGGAAGTGACAGATGTTGCAGGAGGCAATTATTCCGTTCCCCTCCCCGCCCCCCCCCCCCCCCCCGGGAGGGTTCAGATGCTTTTCTTCTCCTTCACGGATTCTCTCCATCTTTAGCATTCCGATTCTACCTCACTAAAGAAAGAACACCTTACAGAGAGAAGATGGGGGTGGGGCGGGGATGGCAAGACTCTCTTACAGAAAAAGGGGAACTGCCGTAGGAACCACCTGGGAGTCTGTAGCACAAGCCTGGCATCGCCTGATGAGCCCAACTAGCTCCATAGCAAAGGTTGGTTCTCTGCCTCAGTTGCCAGTGCTTCCTTCTTTCTCCTACTTGGTTGGGCCATGGCAGATGCAATTGTGTTTGACACTGGAAGGCTCATACTGTTTGATCGGTTGTCGGCATCTTGGCTGGGCTGGGGAGAGCCCCCGGTGCAGGGGCCGGGGCGCGGGGTGGATTGGGCACCGCCAGTGTCTACAGAATCAGGTCAAAGAGGAAGGAGGTTTTGCACACGGGCATATTGCTTAACTTTCTGCGCTTCTGTGTCCATTTCCTAAGTCTGCCAGAACATAGTAGTGCAGACCAGGTGGCTTAGACGACAGAAATGTATCTGCTTCCAACAGAAATGTATCTGCTTCCAACAGAAATGTATCTGCTTCCAGTTCTGGGGGCTGGAGCTCCGGGATCAGGGTGTCTGCAGCGTGGGTTTCTTCTGTGTCTTCTCTCCTTGGCTCCGAGATGCTGTCTTGTTGCCGTGCCCTCACGTGGTCTCTCTTCTGCGCAGCTGTGTCCCTGGCATCTCCCTGTGTGTCCAAATTTCCTCTTATATGGACACCAGTTGGATCGGATCAGGGCCCATCCTAACGGTCTTGTTTCTTTCTTAACGACCTCTTTCAAGACCCTGTCTCCAATTATAGTCCCATTGTGAGGCACAGGGTTTAAGGCTTCAACGTAAGGATTTTAGGGGACGCAGTTCAGCCCATAACAAAGTTCCCTCAGTTTCTCTTGGTACTTACGGTACTAAGATTGAGAGGTGACTCGGGTAGGTAGACAGAGAGCTCATCTGTGGATGTCAGTGGAGGCCATCCATTTAGGGACTGGGTGTCTTGAACAAGAACCCGCTGCAGTCCTGCACCGGAATGGGCAGGCTGACTGAGCACGTACCCTGAGCAGCCAAGCCCACTAACCGGTACGTGGCACTAATGAATACTTTAGTTCCTGGTGGAGCAGACCCATAAGGTAGCCGGCAACAGAAGCAACAGCGTGTGAGCCCTGGCTAGAGAGCACTGTGGAAAGGTGGTCTTTCGGAGGGCTTCCCTAACAGGGGTTTTGAGTCTTTTAAGGAACGGGCAGGAGATTGCATCGCCCTGGGGAGCTCTTGACGCACTGAAGCTGGAGGCCCTCCGGCACGCGGTATCTGGAGAGAGTGGCATTCAGGCCCCCCTGGGTCTCAAGGTGCAAGTGGGAGCCATACTTGGGCCTACGATGCATTCTGCAGCCTCCTGCGACTTTCAGGAAGATGCTCGGGTGTCGATTTCGGTCCTGCCGGCATGCACAGGGGCTACAAGGGGCGTTGCAGCAGTCTAGCCTGGGGTGGTTGCTGCTGCTTGGAGAAAACTGCGGGCGTCGCCAGTGCGCAGTCTCGCGGTGCACGATTGGCCGTGGATACACGTACCGCCTACTCCCTCTCTTCCCCTCCGCTTGCCCCCCTCGCTTTCTGGGGTGGGTGGTGAATGCTGCAGAAAAATGCCTGCAGCTTTGCAGCCAGTGGCCCAGACATCGGGGACTGTGTGTTCCGGATTTTGACCAGAGGGCTCGGGGCCGACCTCTGTCAAGGCTGTGTCTTCCCAGAGGACCCTCGGTGGGTCTGGCATGAAAACATGCACGTATGCGTGCATGGGGGCACACGTAAGCTGTCGCTCTGGTAGAGGCCATAGAGCACCGTGAAAGCAAGCGCTAAACGCTTCTCATTTTTATAATAAACTGGAAGGGATTAAAAAAAATTTCTTTTAATTTATTATTATTATTATTATTATTATTATTATTATTATTATTATTATTATTTTGAGCGAGAGACACAGTGTGAGCCGGGGAGGGGCAGAGAGAGAGGGGGTCACAGAATCCGAAGCAGGCTCCAGGCTCTGAGCTGTCAGCACAGAGCCCGATGCAGGGCTCGAACCCACGAACTGCGAGATCTTGACCTGAGCCAAAGTCGGACGCCCAACCGACTGAGCCACCCGGGCGCCCCATAAACTGGCACGGATTGATTCTTAAATGCAAACCCTTCTAGAACTTGGCATTTGCTCTCCGTGCTTAGATTCCCTATTTTTCCCATGAACTTGTGACTGAATACATGTGTAGTCTAGCTGTTGAGTCCAGCTTATGGCACAGGGGATGGTGGCGGAGGGTTACAGGGCCGGAATTGGGTGCACGTCTCTGTTAGCTCCTTCCTCCCACAGGTGGCAGCCTGTGCGTCTGTCACTCGCAGTGACATCCCTGGCGAGGCGCCGGGTGTGCCCTTCCCCAGCTTGGCAATCCGGCCACACCCCTGTTGTCCGGCTCCTCCGGGATGGGATCCGGGTGCCGATGGTAGGCCCCAAGGCTGGGAAGAGTCGAGCCCCAGGGCAGTCAGGGTTCTGGTGTCCGAGAAGAACAGAGGAGGGAACTGTGGGCACAGAGGTGTGGTCTGGCCAGTTCCTAGGACAGAGTCGGATGACATCTACCCCCTGTGGAGCCCCGGGGAGAAACGACAATGTATTTCTGTGGTAGCGGTGGTGTGGTGTTATACAGAAATGGTCTGTGCTGCGTGAAGTCTGCAGTTCCTTTCTCTGTCCTGTGTCTCAGGGGTGGCCGGAGGGGAAGGGACTTCATCCCTGTGTTGCAGGAGCACACCGGGGCTCCAGAATCACAGCCAATCCCCCCTGGAGCGCTCTTTTTCCAATCGGAGGACTTTCCTCACCTTGACCCGAGTAAGACAGAAGTGTTCCAACTCTAGCACAGAAGCTAAGTGACCATTACGAACCCAGTGGCGATGGCAAACAGCTCAGAACACTGTTCTCTCCTGCTTACCCCACGGGATGCCCTTTGTGTGTTCCTCCTCCGCGAAGCTTCCCTGACCACCCCGCGTCTTGGTTCCACTTGGCACCTTCTCCCGTGTGGCCCTCGTCTTCCCTGTGCTGTGCTCACCTGTGGACCCGATCCCTTGGGGGCCTGAAGGCAGGAGCGTGGGTAAGGATGAGTCTGCTCTGGTCCCCGCTGTGTCCTCCACACCAGTCAGCACAGTGCCTGGCACATAGTAGGTCTCCAGGAGGCGTCTGATGGATGAGCAAATGAAGGTGTAGGGAAGATCGCAGGGGATCGTCTTTGTGAAAACTCCCTACAGCTTCCAAGTTTTAAAGGACTTTGTGCCCGTGAGTTATCTTCTGGAAGCGGATCCGTGCCCTCTGTGACTGGCCGCTTTCTTGGAAGAAAACAAACATGAGGCAGAGATAGTTAAACGTGCAGGTGAAAAAACCAAAAACCGAATCTGAAATATGAATCCGTTATACAGGTTTCCATGGCCGTACTTTCTTGGTGATGTTTGCCTAAGAAGGGGTATGATCAGGAAGTGTGTTAGAAGGGAGGTGGGAGGGGCGGTGGGAAGGAGCAGGGAAGTCGTCTTTGGTGCTTTAGAAAAAGACTAACACCTGAGCCTCCCTCTGGAGCCTCTGATCTAGATGCCTAAAGCGACACATCCCCACAGAGGCTCCGATGTGCAGCCGATGTGGTGACGGCCGACCGAAGGCAACTCATAACTTGTTTTTTGTTCAGGTGTTTTTGACAGATTCACTGCCCTTCAAATACCTTTCTCTTTCCCTTCTAAGCCAAGTTTTCCTATTGCAAAAGCCTCCGAAAAGAGGGACAGAAGGACTTTCTGCCGGTGACGAAGGGACAGTGTCAGGATGAAAGGGGAGAGGATCCGGTTCTCTGAGTTGCACATTTCCAGGCTCTCCAGAATCACCTGGGAGACCTTTTGGCACACGCTCCCCTTTACCACTGCCCTTACCACCTCCCCCTTACCACTACCCCCTTACCACCTCCCCCGATTCTCCCAGCAGCCTTTTGCGAAAGCGATCGCCTTGCTTCGTCTGACGCCCTGATCCTGACTCTGCTCACCACCCCGTCCATTTTGTCAGAAGCTGCTTGAATATCAAGTTTCCATATGGCGGTGCCATTGCAGTTGGTGGCGTCCCAGGAGACCGGCTCGCTGAAGATGCCCGGAAGCGATTTAAGGCAGGACCTGTACGTAATGAGCCTGGGGACGCGCCAGCTAAAGCTAGGTTTTCTTGCTGAGAGAGTGCTAGTTCAACATCACAGTTGGGGATAAAGGTGGGTTATTTATATTATATAATGATACTATATTTTGTGAAGGCATATTATATGCTGACGTAGAAGGATACTCCTCCATAATGGCATTAGGTAATAATATTGCCATTATATGTATTGTATCTTAATTCTATCTAACACCGCCATACTCCCCACCCTAGTCTGCGTTTCTAGGTGGGTATGAAGATTCTTTAGAGGCAACATGTTGTAGTGGAACAGGCATGGGCGTTGAACCAAATTGCCCTGGATTCATAGGGCCGCCTGTCTTGCGACAGCTACTTATCTCTCTGAGCCTCAGTATCCTTATCTGTAGAATGGATAGAATCCTACCTGAGATGGTGGCAATAATGCTTACAGAGTACCTACCGCACAAGTTGGCTGGCATACAGTAGGTGTTTAATAAATGTCAGTTCCCTTACATCAGGAAATGTGGAAGCTGTTGGGGATCCAGGCTTAGTAAAACGTGTGTGTGTGTGTGTGTGTGTGTGTGTGTGTGTGTGTGTGTGTGTTGGGGAGACGTGTCTATGTGTTTGTGTATGCTTGCCGTCTTCAAAGGAGGAGGGTTTCACTGTGATGTTCATTGGTCTTGCCTCTGGGTTCTAGAAAGTGACATGTTCTCTCATAGATGTTTGGATATCCTATAAGCAGATGGCCCCTCCTTTCTACTATTCCCAAGGGAATGGGTTGAAAAGTTCTGCCCATAAAACCGGACCCTTAGGACCACAGCCCATCTTTGCCACTCCTGCTGCGGTATCTTTCTCTCAGATGGATTATTCAGAGGAAGAATGACCAGTAGCCACTCAGAGGCCAAAGTGATTTGAGTAGGTGAGGCGGAAACCTTCAACTTGCCCGATGCCTTCACTTTCCGTAACTAGATTTACCATACTCATGTGACAGGTTGCTAGTGGATTGTGCCCCCGGTTTGACGTCTGGGTTGTTGCCAGGACTGAATTAGGCATTCCCCCGGCCCCCAATGTATGAACCCCTAAACCCCAGGGTGATGGTATTCGGAGTGAGGTCTTTGGGAGATAATTAGGTTCAGATGAGGCCTCAAGGGTGGGACCCTCAGTGGTGGGATTAGTGCTCTTCCGAGAAGCGGCACCAGAGAGCTCTCTCTCTCTCTCTCTCTGCCACGTGGGGACGCGGGGTGGCTGCCTACTCGCCAGGAAGAAGGCTCCGTGGTGTGTGTCTTCTCCATGCTGCCAAGCGGTTCTCCAACACCCGCTGGGTACCCTACAATTCAACTCAGTTCTGACGCTATCTCCCTGGAGGTATCTGTCTACCTGCCAGTGTCCTGATCGTCGAGCAGCCATAGATCGAGGTTCCCAATCCCCCTTCCTCGGATTTGATTAGTCGGCTGAAGCAGCTCACAGAACTCAGGAAAACAGTTTGCACTTGACCCTTGAACAAAGCAGATGTTAGTGGTGCCAATGTCTCCCCCACATACATGCAGGCCCCATGTAACTTAAAAAAAGTTTTTTTTAATGTTTTTTATTTTTGAGAGAGAGACACACACACTCACAGAGAGAGAGAGAGAGAGAGAGAGAGAGAGGGTGGGCAGGAGCAGGGGATAGGCAGAGAGAGGGGGAGAGACAGAATCCGAAGCAGCCTCCAGGCCCTGAGCTGTCAGCACAGAGCCCGATGTGGCGCTCGAACTTGTGAACTTTGAAGTCATGGCCTGAGCCAAAGTCGGAAGCTCAACAACGAAGCCACCCAGGCGGCCTTCCGTGTAACTTGTGAATCCTCCAAAACTTAACTGGTAATAGCACGCCTTCAGTGTTGACTGAAAGAAAGCCTTATTGATAATGCAAGCAGTTGATTAACCCGTACTTTGGATGCTGTATGTATTATGTACTGCATTCTTCTAGTAAAGTAAGCTAGAGGGAAGAAAAATATTAAGAAAACCATAAGGATGGGACCCCTGGGCGGCTCCCGTCGGTTGAGCGTCCGACTTCGGCTCAGGTCATGATCTCACAGTTCAGGGGTTCGAACCCCGTGTTGGGCTCTGTGCTGACAGCTCAGAGCCTGGAGCCTGCTTTGGATTTTGTGTCTCCTCTTTCTGCTCCTACCCCGCTCTCTCTCTCTCTTTCTCTCTCTCTCTCTCAAAAATAACTAAACGTTAAAAAAAAATTAGAAAAGAAGAGAAAATCATAAGGAAGAAAAAATGCATTTACGGTGCTGTGCTCTGTCCGTGGAAAAAAATCTGCCTATCATTGGACCCACACAACCCATGTTGTCCAAGGGTCAGCTGTACTTGTGAGATCCCTGGTCTGTTGAAAAAAGATAAAACTCACAGCCAGGTGGTACAGCAGCGCAGGGAAGGTACGGGAAGGTGCGGGGAGCTCCCCACACGTCAGCCCTCCGCGTCTCCCTGCCACCCTGGAAGCTCTCTGCATCTTGTGCCTTTGGGGTTTTATGGAGATCTCATTACAAGGGCACGGTTGATTAGGTCACCCATTCAGCCTCCAGTCCCTGGCTGCTTCCCAGAGGTCAGGAGATGGGGCTGAAGGTTCCAGCCCTCTCTAGGTAGGTTCCCCTGGCAACCAGGTGCTTTCTAAAGGTCACCTCATTCACATAAACTCAGGTGTGTTGGAAAGAGGTTTGCCATGAATATCAAGACACCTTAATCCGCTCTTACAGCTTAGGACTTCCCAAGGGTATTTTTTTTAAGAGCTCCTGTGCCAGAAACAGGGACGAAGACCAAACACCGATTTCTTCTTACAAATCCCAATATCACAAGGATCCTTGTCAGCACCCAATTCCGCGGGCACCCTGAGCTTGGACTCTCAGCCTCCAGAGCTCTGAGCAATAAATGTCTGTTGTTCAAGCCCCACAGCGTGTGGGGGGGGTTTTGTTAGGGCAGCGAAGACAGTGGTGGAGGCGATTGTCAGAGGCCTGGGGTGACCCGGCCCTTCTTCGCCCCTGGCAGGGGTCAGGGCCAGTTCCTGCAGCCGCCTCAGCCCTGGCTCAGAGGTCCTGGCACCACCGTGTGTGTAGGACTCACCCCTTGAGATGAGGAGTCTGAGACCTTAAAATCATTGACTGATTGATCGATTGATTGATTATGTTTTTAGGGTCTCTGAGACCTTAAATCTTCACTTGAGGGTAAATTTTGATTCCTTCTCATTTTCATTTCTCTCCTCTCTGGCGGCAAAAGAGCTACTCAACTCACACTGGCTTTCCTTAAGGCTAGGATTCTGTGTCACTCAGGGTCCAGTCTGGGAGAGAAACCACACTCGTCATTTGAACACAGAGACTTTACTATGAAGAACTGCCAACTGGGTACAGAGTCGTTAGCCAGGGTAAAAAGAGGGCTCCAAGGCCTCAAAGGTGGTAGTGCTTTTACCCCTGGGGCTGAGGAAATCGAGGAAGAAGGCAGCATCATTAAAACTTAGAGGGGGGGTGGCCCTCAGCATCCAAGGAGGACGTGCCGGCAGGCTGGTGTTGATGTCGTGGGCTGGGGCCCGGTGAAGCTCGTTCCACAAGTACCGGGAAAAGTCCGGGTTGGATTCGGCCGACAGTACTGGAAGGAGTTGCCACTGCCGTGGCGGAGACGAGCTGTGGGAGGGGCAGCGGCCAGCAGACAGGAAGGAGCACGGCCCCTCTCAAGCCCTGTGAGGTTCCCTTTAGTCCCCTCACTGGCAGAAGCCACCAAAAGAACGACTGGCGGGACCAAAACATAGTTTGCAAGGCCTCAGCCCGAGGATTACAGAGGTGTAGAAGCAGACGCTCGGGCCGGTGGGGATTTCAACCGGTGGCCGTTGGCCCGGGAACCCTGGGATCCCGTGTCTAAAAAGGACCGGGCCCATGGGTCAGGGTTCTGGGTTGTAAGCAACGGACACTGCTTCTGGCTGGCTGAACGGAAGTGGAGCTTGTAAGAGGCTACTGTGCCACTCCCAGAATGTCAGCAAGAGAGGAGGGAAGCTGGAGAACGAGGCTCAGGGCTCAGATTTCGAGAGCACCACCCAAAACCAAGTCACCGCACTGCTCTGATGAGCAACGCACCGCTGGCCCCGGGGCAGCCCATGCCTCTACTCTGCCCCGCGCCCGAGTCTTGGCCAGATACACGACTTGATTACAGTGGCCACTACTTTTGCATCAGCCGACACCAGAAGGACAGAGGAGGCGTGGGGGCAGGGGGGAGATCCCCACCCGATTTCACTGCCTTCTCAGGCAGCCCAGCGTGGGTGCTTTTGACTGGCGGAGCTAAGTCCACGTGGCTGTGTCCCAGTTGCAGCTACGCCATCGTAAAACTGGGTGTCTGTAGGTTTTCAGGTCCTGTTATGGGAAGAGGTCTTCATTCTGTATCAACTGTCAGAAAGCGGGCAGTTCTCTACATACCACGGGGTTCAGATACAGCAGAACCAAAATAAAAGAAATCCATCCACGGTCACGGGCAGTGTTCACCACAGTAGGGAGTGGGCTCCTGACTTCCAGTGGATTCTTTGAGAAGTGCACAATCCCCGACATGCTGAAATGGCTGAGAATTACCTCCTAGAAAGTGCTCATCACACACGTATCAACTTCCCTCTAAATGTAAGAGCTCGGGGCACCCGGCTGGCTCGGTCAGTTAAACGTCCGACTTCAGCTCAGGTCATGATCTCATGGTTTGTGAGTTCGAGCCCCGCGTCGGGCTCTCTGCAGACAGCTCAGAGCCTGGAGCCTGCTTCCGATTCTGTGTCTCCCTTTCTCTCAGCCCCTACCCCACTCATGCTCTGACTCTCTGTCTCAAAAATAAATAAACATTTAAAAAAATAAAAAAAATAAGCATTAAAATATTTAAAAAGTATATGAAAAAGATAAATATAAGGGCTCAATAAAGCCTTGGTAATGAGAACCCTTTGATGGTTGAGGTTTCAAGGTGTTCAGCAGGTTTATCAATAATTAGCAGCCCAAGAGGGTCTTACCCGGCTGAGTGCTAAACACTACGAGATTCCTGGCTGGAAAGGGTCTCTTTGAGCCCTGCCTGGCTTTGATTCATTTCCCGGCAGGCTTGCGGAGTGGGAAGATCAGCTGTTCTTGCATTCCCGACAAAGGCAGGGCTGGGAGATGAGTACATTTTTGAGGATGGCAGGAGGCAATGAGAGACAGAAGGTGAGGAATGAAATTTGGATGATTGATCGCTCCAGAAGGGGACACCCACGTTGTCATGAGGACCGTCGAATTCTCTTCCCTCGGCAGTATGCATCCCGGGATGCCAGGGCTCCAGCCGTTGGCCAGTGGCCTCCCCGAGGGAGATAGGGCTGTACTCGTGTTTGCAGACCTGTGCCTTCTATGAGTCACTATTGCCATTTTATCGTCTTGTCTTTCTCTGCGAGACCCCGAGCCACTTCTAGCTCATGCTCCATTCCCACTGCACGTGGCGGAAAATGCTGCCTACCAGCTCTTGAAAAAATTGCTACTCTTCTCTAATTAACCCTTCACTGTGGTCATCGTCACAGAAATGTCATCAGTTCCTTTCTATCTCAGAGTCTGCGAATCCTGTGCAGGCTGGCTCTCCTTGCCTCTTCACTGAGATGCTTCAGCAGGGACCTCCCCGACCCTGACTTTCGCTTCCCTTCCCCACTCTGTTCCGTGCTCGATGGGATCGCACGAGTTTTTATCCGGGGGGGGGGGGGGCGGGGGGGCTAATACCCCATCGCAGTCACATGTGTCAGGATCACACGTCGATGGCGTCTGGACTGGCAGACTTTTGCCCGTGTTTGTGGTCTTCCTTCCCGGGCCGTGACCTGGGCCGTGACTCTTCTTCCCCCACTTTTGTCCCTACCCCTGACGGCCCTGTTCCCACCAGACCTTTTTCTTCTGTGATTCATTTAGCGCCAAATTTTGGAGCCAGGCATTTTGCTAGTGCCAGGGATCAAAAGCCTTATAATTATGCAAACAAGCAATTACAGTGCAGTAATTACTATAATGGGAAAGAGTATAAGGCGAGAGCACTGAGAGTGACTCAGTCTGCTTGAGGGATTCACAGAAGGCTTCCTGGAGTTGGTACTTGTGTTTAGACTTGAGGATGAGGTTGGGATTTGTCAGGTAGATGGCCTTGATAGGAAGTGGGGTATGCATTGCAGACACAGGTTCTGTGGGGGGCGCCTGGGGGGCTCAGTCAGTTAAGCGTCCGACTTCGGCTCAGGCCATGATCTCGCGGTTTAGGTTTGTGAGTTCGAGCCCCGCACCAGGCTCACTGGTGTCAGCCTGTCAGCGTGCAGAGCCTGCTTCAGATCCTCTGTCCCCCTCTCTCTGCCCCTCCCCTGCTTGCGCTCTCCCCCAAATAAATAAACCTTGAAAAAAAATAACGATACAGTGTAGCAGGCTCTTTGTTGCTGTGGTCCAAAGTGTACAGGAGCGTGAAACCTCAGCGCATACATACAACAGTCAATAAGGACTGATTTCCTCGCTGTCAGCAAAGTGTCTAAGTGGCAAGTCTGTAGACGGGTGGGGTGGCTCTGCTCCAAAGGCCTGTTGTCTGCCTTCGCTCTGAGCCAGTCACCAGGCAGGGTGCAAAGTTGAGGGGCGGCTGTACTGGGTTGAATAGGAAACCCCAAATTCGTGTCTTTCCTAGAAACTCAGAATGTCACTCTCCTCGGAAATAGGGTCTCTTTGCAGATGTAATCACTTAAGTAGAAGTCATGCTGGAGTAGGGTGGGCCCTGAGTCCAGTATGACTGATGTCCTTATAAGAAGAGGAAGAGATGGGCGCCTGGGTGGCTCAGTCAGTTAAGCATCCGACTTCGGCTCAGGTCACGATCTCGCAGTTCGTGGGTTCGAGCCCCACGTCGGGCTCTGTGCTGAAGGCTCAGAGCCTGGAGCCTGCTTTGGATTCTGTGTCTCCTTCTCTCTCTGTTCCTCCCCTGCTCACTCTCTCAAAATTAAATAAAGGTTTTAAAAAATTAAAAAAAAAAAAAAAGAGGAAGAGAGACACAGGAACAAAAAGATGGATGCAAGACGGCCATGTGCCGGTGGGGCAGAGATTGGAGCTCTGCTACGACAAACCAAGGAACTGCAGGTCGCCCAGAACCATCAGGAACTGGCGGAGGCAAGGAAGATTCCTTCCCTTACAGGTGTCAGTAGGAACATGGCCCCAGAGCGCCTGGGGGGCTCAGTCGGTTAAGCGGCCGACTTTGGCTCAGGTCATGATCTCACAGTTAGAGGGTTCGAGCCCCGTGTTGGGTTCTGTGCTGACAGCTCAGAGCCTGGAGCCTGCTTCGGATTCTGTGTCTCCTTCTCTCTCTGCCCTTCCCCTACTCACGCTCTGTCTCTCTCTGTCTCTCAAAAATAAATAAACATTGAAAAAAAAATTTAAAAAAAGGAAGCATTTAAAATTTGATAACATTAAAAAAAAACTTCTCTGTGACAAAAGATACCACCGAGTTATTAAAAAAAATTTTTTAATGTTTATTTTTGAGAGAGAGAGAGAGAGAGGAACGACTGGGGGAGGGGCAGAGAGAGAGGGAAACACAGAATCTGAAGCAGGCTCCAGGCTCTGAGCGGTCAGCACAGAGCCTGATGTGGGGCTCGGATCCATGAACTGTGAGATGATGACCTGAGCTGAAGTTGGACACTTAGCCGACTTAGCTATCCAGGCACCCTGAGATACCATCAGCTGAAACCCGGTGAGATGTTTACGGTGCATATAACTGACAAAGTATTGGTGTCTAGCTTATATAAAAATCTCCTGCAAATCGACAAGAAAAGGACAACCCATACTCAATAAAAAACGAACCAACTATTAGATTAGGAGTTCAGAGAAGGAAGCCCTAAAGGACCAACAAATACGTGAAAAGATGCTCATCCCTGGTAATTAGGGGAATGCAACTTACATCCTCATCCATTATATTTAACAAAAAATGAAAAAAAGTTGGACAGAACTAAGTGTTAACCGAGGAAGATCTGGGCACATGGGAACTTGCATGTGCTGTTGGTAGGAGTGCAAATTGATTACAGCCATCACAGTGACTAGTTTGGAAATATCTAGTAAATATTCGAAGATGCACACATCCCGTGAGCAGATAATTCCCATTTCAGGTCTGTGCTCTCTAAACGTTCTCACAAAGGTACACGAGGAGCCATAGGAAGTTTCATTGCAGCATGTCTCAGGATGGTGAAAAATTGGAAATGAAACACTAGTCATCAGAAGAATGGATAATGAAATTGTGGTAAATTCACAAAATGGGATGCTAAACAGCAGTTAAAATGCATGAGCCACATCTATATATTGACATGGCTAAATGTCTCATGTTGAGCAGAAACCAAAAGTAAGTTGCAGAATGTGACATAAAGTGAAATAGTGCTTAAAATTTGAAATTATAGGGGTGCCTGGGTGGCTCAGTCAGCTAAGTGACCTACTTCGGCTCAGATCACGATCTCACGGTTCGTGGGTTCAAGCCCCGCGATGGGCTCTGTGCTGACAGCTCGGAGCCTGGAGCCCGCTTCGGATTCTGGGTCTCCCTCTCTCTCTCTGCCCCTCCTCTGCTCATGCTCTCTCTCTCTTTGTCTCTCAGAAATAAATAAATGTTAAAAAAATTTAATGTTTGAAATTATATAAAATAACATTGTATATTTTTGTGGGCCTATAGGAATATATAGGTGTGTCTATTTTTTTTTTTTTAAATTTTTTTAACGTTTTATTTATTTTTGAGACAGGGAGAGACAGAGCGTGAACAGGGGAGGGTCAGAGAGAGGGAGACACAGAATCCGAAGCAGGCTCCAGGCTCTGAGCTGTCAGCACAGAGCCCGACGCAGGGCTCGAACTCACGGACCGCGAGATCATGACCTGAGCCGAAGTCGGCCGCTTAACCGACTGAGCCACCCAGGCGCCCCTAGGTGTGTCTATTAAAAGTGTAAAAACGTGACTATGAAAGGTACTCATGAGCTTGTCCAGAATTTAATGCCTCTTAGTTGGGGGTGGTGGTGGAGGCAGCTCCAATTCTTTGTGCAAAATTTTATTTTAAAAATCTGAATCAACAGGGGCGCCTGGTGGCTCAGTCGGTTAAGCGTCCAACACTTGATTTTGGCTCAGGTTATGATCTTATGGTTTGTGAGATCGAGCACCACATTGGGCTCTATACTGACGGTACAGAGTCTGCTTGGGATTCTCTCTCTCCTTCCTTCTCTGCCCCTCCCCCGCTCATGCTCACACTTTCTCAAAAAGAAATAAACTTAAAATAAAATTTGAATCAACTATAGTAAAAGGTTTACCTTTGTGAAATTAAGGTAGGGAGTGCATGGATTTCAATCTTGTTATTCTCTGTGCTTTTCTGCATCTCTGAAATAGTTCTTTAAGGAGCAGTGTTAAAACCTAAAGACAACATTGTAAATCATAAGAATAAATGACACTGAAGCGAAGGGGGAAACATCGTGTTCGACAGTGGATCAGTGGCCTTCGTGTTTTTACGTAATCTTTACCAACACGTCTCTCCCACATTTTGTAGTAATGGTCCCTGGCCTTTGGCGGTCATGTAATTCAAGTACTCTAAGTTTTTGTGTGTAGGCTACAGAAAAATCTGCCAGATTTTGGTGTGAGAGAGAGTGCATGCGTGTGTCTGCAGGCGTGCGTGTGTGTGTGTCCGTGCGCATGTACGTGTGTGTAGGTGCACGTCAGGGGAGGCGGAGGGTAATTACAAAATCCCAATATTAAAAGGAAGTAGGAAATGTCTACCTTGAATATATTCACACCATTGTACTGTATCTCCTGTATTTTCTTCCTGGTCCGTTTTAGTGACAATGATTACATTTCTAATTTTGATAACTACCGAGAATCAAGTTGCCCAAATTTGGGCAGGCTTTGAGTTTATAAAGTTTATTACCAATTGTAGTAATTTATCTGCAGTAGTCATCAAGGTCCTGCATTAGTGTGAATTTCAATGTTCTAACTTTGGAACCAAGGAGGACACGAGGGTAGCACACAGCATCAGTTCTTATCTTGTTTAATTAAGTTTTCAGCTTCCTGCTTGCCTTGAGATGGGATATTTGTGATGTTACACTTGTCATGTAATGAGACGGATAAGCCATTTACAGCGTCATCTGCAAATAGTCTGATAATACGTGCGGCATTATCCATTTTTATGCTGGGTGATTTAGGATGAGTTCTCATCAAAAGAGAAAATTGCTCTGGTGATGAAGACAAAAGAAATTACTGGAGAACCTCTTAGAAGAACATTCATTGTCTCTTAGGTGACAGTAATGTCCCCCAAATAATTAAGTTTTATGATAATCCATATGTGAAGCCCTTTGCTGGAAGACCGGTATCCCAGGACTGGAATGCTGATGGATAGTCTATTGCGATGGTCTGTGTTTAATTTTCAAGGTGGGAATTCATTACTTTTCTCTTAATAAATGTGAAAGTCTACATCTTGAAACCGTGGAATAAGAAAAAGCTATCTTCACTCGTAGATATAGGTATCTACGATACCTATACTGGCTTGAGCAAGTATAGGAGGTCAGGACGCATGGCAGACTGTCATTTTAAGTTAACATACTTCCCAAGTACAATGGTAATTTCCCAGAACAGTAGATGCCCTTTAAACATTCTCTTAAAAGGCAAAAACAAAGATACCAGTCTGGATTGCTGAAAGGTAATCTATATCCTTAAGACATATCTCGCATATTCTTGTAAGCAGAATGATTTGACATAAATGGAATATTTATATGCTTGCTATTACCGAGTTAAAAGGCATGATAGTTCCTCCAAGCAATTTAAGAGAAGCTTGTACTGCCTGCTCCTTGTTCCTTGTTATCCCCGTAAAAATCACTTCATGGCAAATAAAAGGATTCAACAATTAGAGGAAAGGCAATACCAGAGTAAGGAAAACACTGTAAAAAGGAGCCAAGATCCGGCTGTGCTGTGGAACGCCAGCCTCTAGCAGTTAGTGATCACGGTCTGCTGTTCTCTTTGTTGTCGTTGCTTTGTTTTTCTTTTTGTTTATTGTGGTAAAAAAAACCAACAACACATCACGTGAAATTGCCCATCTTATTTTTAGGGTACGGTACGGTAGCATGCAGTATGCTCACCTTATCGTGAAACTGATCTGGAGACCTTTTTCATCTTCCAGCTCTGAAACTGTGTGCATTTAGCAGCACCTCCCCGTTCTCTCCCTCCCCCTACCTCCAGCCCCCGGTAACCACCCTCCTACTTCCTATTTCTATGAATGTGGCTACTTTAGATCTCCCATAAGTGTGGAACCACGTATAGCATTTGTCTGGCTTATTTCACTTAGGATAATGTCCTCAAGGTTCATCCAGGTTGTAGCTGGTGTCGGAATTCTCTTCCTCTTTCAGGCCGAGTAATATTCCACTGAATGGATGTGCCACATTTAGTTTACCCTCCCATCTGCTGATGAATGTTTGGGCTGTTTCCACCTCTTCGCTATTGTGAGTAGTGCTGTTGTGAACGCGAGAGTGTTATTGACATCGAAGGGAAGGGGGAAACGATGCCTTTGGCAGTGGATCAGCGGGCTCTCCTTGAGACCCTACTTTGAATTCTTTTGAAACTCACAAAAGGTATTTCTGGATCACATGGTGGTAGTTTTGTTTTTAATTCTTTAAGGAATTGCCATGCTATTTTTCATAGCAATGGTGCCATTTTACAGTCTCACCAACAGTGCGCAAGATTTCCATTTTCTCCATAGCCTCACCAGCACTGCCATTTTCTGTTTTGTTTTGTTTTATTTTGTTTTTGGTGGTAGCCGTCCTCAGTGTGAGATGACATATCCTTGTGGTTTTGTATTCCTCCGATGATTAGTGATGTTGAGCATCTTTTCCTCTGCTTGTTGGCCATTTGTATGTCATCTTTGGAGAAACGTGTATTCAGTTCAAATGCGTATTTGATTTTTTTCACTGGCTGTTTTCCTCTCTAGGCTTTTCAATGTAACTGACTTGGGGGAGACATTTTTTTTCCAATATGGCACTTCCATTTTTAAAAGCGAAAATCATTGACGAGGTAGAATCTCCTGTTTAAAAAAAAAAAAAAATGATGGTTATAGTTAACCTTAAAAAAAGGCTTTGATTTCCTAAAATGAAAAATAGCTCTTGTTGCAAAATGAACACTTGGCTATTTAAAACAAAACATAGGTCTGGGGACTTTTTCATTTGTTTTAAGTCTGCTCAGCTAACAAAGAAACAGATCAGAAACTGGCTGCTGCTTTTCATGGGAATCTCTTCTGGTTTAGGGACGCCCCCTTTTTAAAGCAGAAAGCTGTAGTCATTGCAGTTGGGGATAGTAAATAGGTCATCCCTTAGTTTTTATCTGGGGCTAGATAGCACTTGCCGCGTGATTAGATACTAGGCACTGTTCTAAGGCCTGCCTGTATGTTAACTCATTCAGTCCTTAATCCTATGAGCAAGGTTCTGTATTATTCCCATTTTACAGGTCGATGGAATCCCAGGGTTGAGGGGCCCTGGGAAAGTTCTGTGGGCCAGTGCCTGGCGGGTGGCATCTCATACCTGACCCTTGGATATTCCGATTTAGGAGGCCTGAGGTGGGGCTCAGATGCTCCTACTTCCAAAAAGCTTCACGGGGGCTCTTCGGACTGGGTCTGGGCCAGGTTTGAGAACCGGCCAAATGAGTCCACCTCCCCAACGACAGTTTGGATCACTGCCCCAGCATCCCCTGCTAAAGGTTGTGCAGACACTGGATAGGTTCCACTTTCAGAGGTGGCTCCCAGGCCATCCTGCCTTTGGGGAACCTGGGGTCTCGCTGGAGGGAACGTTAGTTCCTAGGTCTGCTTCGACATACTGGCACACGTTGAGTGGTTTAGACAACCAAAATTTATCATTTCTGTAAGTTCTGGAGGCTAAAAGATGAGATTGAGGTGTTGGCACGGCCATCCTCCTCCTGAAGGCTCTAGTGAAGGATATGTTGCAGCCTTCTTGCCTGCTTTCTGTCAGTTCTTTGGGTTCTGATCGCATAACTGCCTTCTTCCCATGGCATTCCCCCTGTGTGCCCGTCTCTATTTCTGTATCCACATTTCCCCTTTTAACAAGGACACAGTCATATCGGATCAGGGCCCACCCTAATGATCGCATCTTAACTTGATCATCTGCAAAGACCCTATTTCCAAATCAGGTCAAATTCACATGTACTGAGGGTTGGGACGATGATATCTCTTTTGGAGGACACTGTTCAACCCATAACAGGGAGGCAGGGCATACACAGCTAGAGGCTTAGCAAATGCAGTGTTAAATGTCAGACATTGGTGTTGCCGGGGGACATACAGGGGGTGGTGTGGAAATAAGAAGGGTTTGGATGGAAGTGAACATCTCAGATAAATACCACTTGACCAAGGGGTTAGAGCATCAGTCCTGTCAGCAGAGATGGGGACAGACTTCAGGGAGCGATGCTGTGACTCGTCCCTCCCTCCATGGGCACCTCTGCCTTTTCCTGTCCAGTCCCGGTGTGGCTCTCCCTCGAGGGGCCCATCAGCTCCAGCCGATCATGCCTGGTCCCCGGCGCCTGGTGGAGGGGCATCGACCACGCTGAGTTGGGTGAACTCCTTAGAAGGACTGCAGCCCCACATGAGTTACTGTGCTTGTACCCAATCCCAGCCTGGGCCTCCCAGCAGCACCCTGATGCACTAATCAATGCAGGCAATGTTAGAGGCAGAGACTTCTTTGTTCCTGACCAGAGAAAATCGATGCTAGAAGAGGGTTATTGCTCCTGTGCACCATTTGCTGGAGTTACTGGTCGGCAGAATCATTAGCTTGAGAAGCAAGTGAAATAGACTACGTTTCAGATAAATAATCATCCTCCTCCTTATTTATTTAGGATTCTGTTTCGACGGGGAAGGTGGTGGATGAGTCAGGGGCCCATGAAAACACTTCGTGGCACAAAAGAGAAGCCACCAGATGCTGTGTGACTGTGCTTTCCTTGGCTCCCACAAAGGGCTTCGCCTCTCTGTGGTGGTGGTCTTCACGCTTTAGCTTCTGGGTCACCTGGATTACGGGCCCACCCCCAAGGTGCCTGGTTCTGGAGGTCTGGAAGGGGACCTGAGAATTTGCATTTCTGCCAAGTTCCTAGGTGTTGCTAGTGCTGGCCTAGGGACCCCACTTTGAAAATAGCTGCCTTCCTGAATAAAATCCAGGCTCTGTTCATTGGCCCGGACTTAGTGGGGTTGTTTGAGTGACAGATGCTCTGAGTTTCTGTTCTGTGTAACACTTTGAATGCCTGTTGTCAGCTCACCCCGCGTCACTTGTGTGTTAGTGCAAGTATTTATGCCAGTTACAGTTGTTGTAATCATTTCATTTAACCAAATATCACACAAACTGATGAAATAGGAGGTAAGAAGGAAAAGAAGTTTGGATGACAGTTCAGTCGACTGCTGCGAACAGGTTTGCTAATGTTGAATCACGGAATTTCCATTAAATAAGGCACAGAAGAGACAGCTGTCAAAGACTGGGCAATGGTCCAAAATATTGAGAACAACTCTGTTTTAAGATTTCTTCCCATGTGTTAAGTCCTTCCACCACTTTAAGGAAACCAGATATGAAGACTGTAAATGAAGTATTATGGGTAAGGTGTTTGCAGAATAGAGAAAGCCAAACTCAATCCATTAAGCTACATGCACTAAAATGGCCTCTTGGGGCGCCTGGGTGGCTCAGTCGGTTGAGCGTCCGACTTCAGCTCAGGTCACGATCTCACGGTTCATGAGTTCGAGCCCTGCGTCAGGCTCTGGGCTGATGGCTCGGAGCCTGGAGCCTGCTTCCAATTCTGTGTCTCCCTCTCTGTCTGCCCCTCCCCCATTCATGCTCTGTCGCTCTCTGTCTCAAAAATAAATAAACATTAAAAAAAAATAATAATTAAAAAAATGGCCTCTGTGCTACATCATAGGGTGAACAGGTTAATGCACATTTATTTGCTTGAAATTAGAAGTTATTTTTGGGGGAGAGTCTTTCCTTTGTCCGCTTTAAAAATCAACCCACTAATAACCAGTTTTGGCTGCATGGGAAGAGAGAATATCTACCAAGTACGTTTAGGTCCACGTGAAGAGGTCAGTGGTATAAGTTCCTGAGAATAGGATTACACAATGTTTTCTGAATTTTCCATCTTTATAGGAATTCTCAAGTTGCTCTCCGTGGAGCCTGACCCGATTTACACTTTTACCAGCAATGTTTGAGAATGACTTTCCCCCACACCCTCATCATATGGGGTTTTTGCCTGCTTTTTGTTGATAGGGGTAGGTGAAAAGGGTACCTCGTGGAGTCCGAATGGGTATTTTTCTTCTTGTGAGTTAGCTTGAGCATCTTGCCGTATGTTCCAAAGACACTTCTATTTCCTTTTCTGTGAACTGTGTCCTTCTCTTGTTTTTCTGTGCATTGTTCATCTCATTTTGGAGTTGCTTATATACTGAGGAAATTATCTGTCATTGTTTCAATTATTTTCTCTGTTCGTCTCTTACGATTCTGTTTATGGTACTTCTAGCTATGTAGATTTTCATTTAATTTGTACTTGTTTGAACTTACCAGTTTTTCTTCAGGAGTGCCGAGTGAAGTTTTCCTCATTCCAGGATGATTAAAAAGATCATCTTTTCTATCGATTTTATTTCAGTTTTTACATTTAAATAGTTGACCCATCCAGAATCCATTTTGACGTACGAAGTGGGGTAGTATTTAAGATACTTGTATTTCCAGACGTCTGCTAGAAGTCCTGATGCCTAATTTGTTGAATAAAACACACCTTTTGTCCATTGATGTGAAATGCCAACTCTTTTGTTTATCAAATTAGAGAATATACTTACTGATTAATTTCTGGATGTTTTAGTTGTAAAGTGGATAACATACTAGTCATTAGCCTCGTGTAGCTACTTAGCACTTGAAACGTGGCCAGTCCAAATCGAGATGTGTTGCAAATGTAAAAGACGTACCAGATCTTGCAGATTTACTAAAGAATGTATAACATTTCAGTGATTTTCATATTGCTTACATGTCGGAGTGATAACATTTTGCTGTTTCTTTTCACTGTGTTTGTTCTGGCTACTAGAAAGTTTAAAATTGCATCTGTGGCTCAGATTATATTTTTATGGTGGAGCACTGCTTTAGTCTTTCCTGTTCTATTTGTGTTCTGTGCTATTTCAATTATTGGAACTTTGTTTTATTACCTGTTAGATCCCCTACAGCTCCATCCCTTTCCAGGGATTCTTTGTTGTTCTTCTAGCCCGTTTTTCCATGTCAACTTCAGAGTCAGCCTTTTAGTTTCAAAAACATCCTCTAGGTATTTCTGTGGAGTTTGTTTCAAATTTATAGATTAATTTGAGCAGAAGTGGCAGCTTTAGGATGATGAGAGTTTCTGTCTAAGAACAAGGTGTGCCACTCCATTTGTTCAAAACATCGATTATGTCCCTTGGTAGTGCATTTTCTTTTGTTTCTATGGTAAATGAGATCTTTTCTTTCGTAATACATTCTGTCTGGCTACTGTTGCATAGGAAAAGTATTGATTTTTCCAAGCTGTTTGTACTAAACCACCAAACTGAATACTGTTATTGGTACAGTTGTTCCTTGATAATTCTCTGTTATGTATGTATGTATTATATGTTAATATATACATTATATATATTAATATATCCATAAATAGTGATGGCTTACTTCCCCCCCCCAATTTTTTTTTTTTAATTTTTTTTTAACGTTTATTTATTTTTGAGACAGAGAGAGACAGAGCATGAATGGGGGAGGGTCAGAGAGAGGGAGACACAGAATCTGAAACAGGCTCCAGGCTCTGAGCGGTCAGCACAGAGCCCGACGCGGGGCTTGAACTCACAGACCGCGAGATCATGACCTGAGCCGAAGTCGGACGCTTAACCAACTGAGCCACCCAGGCTCCCCCCCCCCCCCCAATTTTTATACCTTTTATGTCTCATTTCTTTCCATCTCTCTTCTCTCTTGTCTTATTACACCGATAACCCAGCTTTTAATTATCAGCTCTATTGTGCTGTTCCATTGGTTTATTTCTATCCTTTTTCTGCACTGCTATGCAGTGAAGGGTTTACATTTTATATTTAATGTTCGTGCTGTTCTTTGTGCCTCCTTCCTGAAGCATTAACCTGAATGATGGGGTTGCGTGCCCGTGAACAGCAAAAAGCCTATGCATACATTGAAATTCTGGAAAATAGCCCAGTAATTCAGATTATTTGACACTGAAATTAGAGCGGAATGTGGGGAAGTTCATTAGCACAAGACACAAGACTTTTTTTTTTTTTTTTTTTTTTTTTTTAAGAATGAGATTGGTTTTATATTTGAGCAGCTTCCACATGAGCACTAATGTTCTTGTTGCTATATTGTTCTAAGAACATGCGGTCTAGCGGTTATGGCCGTTTCACCAGAAAGTCAAACTTGGAGAAGTAAGGGACTGTCTCCTCTGTGGGTTTACCTTTCGTCCCCAGGCAGGGTAGAGAAGTAGAGGAGAGAGGGAAAATCCGAGTTCTCATGGAAGGTACAGACTCTCCGAGGAGACAAAAAACCTTGTACCCAGAGGGTGAGAGGGCAGTTGGTGGCCTTAAACAAGCCAGAGGGAGGGGGGGTTGTGTGCATCGCACATGCGTGTGTTGTGTGTTTGGTCATCTTTGAGCAGAGAAGGGGGGTGATGATGGCCAGGGGGCCAGGAAGAAGCACAAGTCTGGGGTGCCAAGAGGAAGAAAGGACTGGCCGGGTCTGGGGAGCGGTTCTCTTGAAGGAGAGGCGTCCTCCGTGTGGGTGGGCCGGCCAGTTGAGGGCAGGGTTGGGGGGGTGGCGTCTCCTAGTGGCCAAGGCAAGAAAGGCACATCATGGGGGCATGGAACGTGAGACCTGTCTCTTTTTGCTCTCACTGCAGCTGGAGGCCAATGTCAGTTATTAAGGGGGGAGCGGTGGTGAGATCCTATACTCTTAGAACCAGAAGGGCCCCTGGAGTCTCTGCTGCTGTTCACCATCCGTCCAGAAGCCTTCTTAACAGCATCCTTGGCAGGGGCCCTTCAGCCTCTCTCTGAATGATGATGGAGAGCTGACCCCTCCTCCTACCCACCCCTCCCGCCCCCGCCACGAGGTAACCGTTTCTCATGCAGTTCAGATTGTCAGAAAATTACCTTTTTACCCCAAAGTTGAGCATCCTGTGAGCCAACAGTTTGGAAATCAGGTAATGTCAGACGAGATACCTCATTTTTGATCTCTCTGACTTTTTGGCAACTTTGAGGCCGGCGTCTAGCCTGGCAGCGGTCGGCCGGAAGTGGGTGGCGCCGCCCCGTCCCAGGTGAGATCTGAAGTCATCTCCCGCCCCCTCCCCTCCCCCCAGCTCTCAGCTCACAGGTGTGCCTGGTAGGGCTTCTCACCTGGGCCCTGCCAGGCATTTGAGCTGTGACCCCGGTTTTGATTTTGGGGGATGAATTCTATGCAGTGCTTGGAAGCGGAGAGCCTCCAGAATCTAATTTACCGTCTTTTTTCAAAAAGATCAGACGGTCTTTTATTACTTGCGAACCCAGCTGGCTTTTCCTTTCCAACCTGTGTTGTGCGGTGCCATTTTCATGCCATTGCTCGTTTGATTTCTTCTGTCCCTGGACTCCTTCTGTGGCAGTCCTCTTTCTCTGACACCCAGCTTAAGCCACACTTCCAGAAAACCTCCAGTGACCTCGTCTTCTGAACCTCCAATAGCATTTTTGGTTTTGTCCCCATCACGCGGCACTTTTCAGATACCGCTTTTGTTTTGTGCTCATTTGCATGCACGGGCTGCAGAGGGTGTTTTTTTTGTAATGCCTCTTTGTCTCCCCTACAACTGCAGTTTGGTGCTTTCAGAATACTGGCTATTCAGCAGATATTTGATTATTGATTGGAAGCTCAAGGGGAGAAGACAAGGTTTGGAGCAGCTGCGGTGGGGACACGAAGTTGAAGGCTGGATGAAGAATTGCCAAGACGTGTCTGGCGTCACTTGCTGAGCTTAGGGGACTCAGATCTCTCTGGGTGTGTTATTTTGTCCAGGAGCAACCTTTGGACTAGCAGGAGGCGCAGAGAAAGAGTGCACGGAGGGATGACGGGAGGGGGGAAGAATGCACATTTTTAATGGATGCCCTTTGTGGCCAAGTGTGGCCAAACGCACAGGCGATTTTATTTAAACCTCAGAACCATGAGCAATATTCTCTCCTATTTTGCAATCACCGAAGCCTCAATTTGGAGAGGTTAATAACGTACCCAAGGCTGAACAGCTAGAATGTGGTGGGGCTGTGCATCGATCCCAGTGCTCTCTGACTCCAAAACCCCGAATCCTGCTTTCTCAGGACAGTGGGGACAATTGAGGGCTCATATCGGCGAGGCCAGCTTTGCAGAAGGCTGGGTGGCCGTGAGTCTAGCACAGCAGTGCAAGAGGAGTGCTGAGAATGCCCTGTGTGGGGAGGGAGTCAGTGCAGATAACGTGAGGCCCAAGGACGAAGCTTAAAGGTAAAAATGACCCCCCCCCCCCCTGCAAAAAAAAAAGGTAAAAATGACCCAGTAGCCCCCCGGTCGAACATTCTACCCAGTACGGAAATATTGGCTTCACGTTAACAGATGGCCATCTTGCCCTCTGCTCTGGACAGTTCTGTGAACTGAAACCTACTCTTTCACAAGAGAGAATATTCTATATGGGGGCAATTTTAAGATGAAGGTAGTCTCTTAATTTCTCTGTTAGAATGAGACCAAGCACTGGGACAAAGGGAGAAGGTGAGCAATAGATTCTGGAAAACTCTTTGGCTTCGGCGAGTAGGTTTTTCTTATGAGGCAAAGCCACATAAAAACTCTGTAACTTTTCCTAGGCCCCGTGCTTACCCTCAGAGAGCTCTTTAGAGCTCTTTAATCACCAGATTCCCAAACAGGGATGCAGCCTTGAGTTGTGTTTCTGCTGAACATCCCAGTCTTGGTGGTGGAGGACCACTGGGAGGTCAGAGGAAATCTGATGCTCCGGAGAAATAATTCTCTTTTCCTTTTCAATTCACGTGGGATCTTCTCTACAAGAAACACAAAAGAGACCTCCCAGCATCCTGTTTCTGTCCATGCTGCTGGCTTCAAGCTCTGTGGCTAAAGGTGGTACTCCATGTACTTACTGAGAAATAGAGGTTTGTAAGTACTTTGCCTCTTCGATTTGTTTCCCACCCCCTGGAGATTCTCCTGACTTCGGCAGTAACCTTTTTTACCACAGGCTTTCTGAGTCACTTGAGGGACAGAAGGCATTTTGCCAGTGGGAAAACATAGCTCAGGATGTGTCCATTGGAGACCTTCAAGGGTTTATAGCAGACTCATTAAAGCATTTGCAGAGAAAAAAGCCAAGAATGCAAAAGCATCCCAAATGCCAACCAGACTAAAGCCTCCTTGAGCTCAAGTGAATATGCTTGACCAATAAATCAGCCATTCGGCATGATTTTCTTTGACTCATCCTGGGCTTGATTATCAAGGGAGCAGTGGCACAGCCACTTTTGGAGTCCCCGGTTTTGTTTTCTTTTGTTTTGTTTTTTTTTAATTCTTGGATTCTTTTGGCAAAGACTCACCGGATTGCAACTTTGGAAAGGGAAAATAAGTCAAAAATGGGTTGTCAGATGCCCAGTGTGGGCAGAAAGGGATTTATTTAGTGCTGGTTCATATAGTGAAGGCGGACTTCTGAGATGATGGGTCTCAAAGCCTCAGTGAGGCGACGCTCCAGAAGCCTGTGCCGGGGACATTATCGCACCTGTACATCAAGAAGAGAGAGCTGTGCCTTATACCTCAAGGGCTGCCCAGGAAACAAGCTCATCAAAAACTCTTTTGGGATGGCCGTTGCTGAGATCACTAGGGATTCCTGGAGCAAACCCTTCTTTGAGGGCCCCCGGCAACATTGGTGGTCATCTTTTCTTCCCGACACAGTGGCGGCCTCTCCCACCCGTTTCCTGTTGCTTCAGGGTTAATGTTGGAGCCACAATCATGAGACTTACAGCCTCTTTTGTGGAGGGAGGTGGCGTGGTTGATGGTTATAGGAGTAGAGGTCTGGAATCAGATTGCTTGCTTTTGTTTCCCAGCTCCTCCACGCTTTGCTGAGGGTCCAGCCCCCTGAGTCTGAGTTTCCCTATTGGAAAAATGAGGATAGAAACACAACTTGTGAGACCTGGGTGGTTTCATCGGTTTGAGAGTCTGACTTCAGCTCAGGTCATGATCTCACAGTTTGTTGGTTCGAGCCCCGCGTCGGGCTCTGCGCTGACGTCTCGGAGCCTGGAGCCAGCTTCCGATTCTGTGTCTTCCTCTTTCTCTCTGCCCCTCCCCTACTTGTGCTCTCTCTCTCAAAAAAGAAAGGAAGGGAGGGAGGGAGGGAAGGAGGAAGGGAAGGAAGGAAGGAAGGAAAGAAGGAAAGAAGGAAAAAAGGAAGAAAAAGTGCCTTATGTTCAGTTAGTCTTAGCTGGTGTTATCTCAGTGAGACTCTTCTAAGAAAAATGACTGGCTTCTGATGTAAGCAGAGCTGTGTCCTGAGGTTTCAGGTTGCTAGCACTTAACAAAATCCAACCCTTTCCTGATCTTTACTTTTTATTTCCCTTTAACCTAAAGTATGGACCCGAATACCTGATTCTTCTTTGCTAAGATAGCTTGACATTTGAAAGGAATTTAACTATTCAGAGGACAACAGAGAAACAAATGAAAACCTAACAGCATCTAGCTTGCAGAGTGGGGTCCATTCCCTCCAGCCACTGTGGAAAACAATATGGCGGTTCCTCAACAAGTTAAAAATGGAACTGCCCTATGATCCAGCAGTTGCACTACGATGTATTTACCCATAAGTTACAAAAATACTGATCTGAAGGGGCCCATGCACCCCAATGTTTGCAGCAACATTGTGTACAACAGGCAGATTATGAAAAGAGCCCAAGTGTCCATGGACGGAGGAATGGGTAAAGAAGATGTGGTATATATACACAATGGAATATTACTTGGCCTTCAAAGAGAATGAAATCTTGCCATTTGCAACGACTTGGATGGAGCGAGGGAGTACAATGTAAAGCGAAAGAAGTCAGAGAAAGACAAATACCACATGATTTCACTCAAATGTGGAATTTGAGAAGCAAAACAAATGAACATAGGGAGAAAAGAGAGAGAGAGAGAGAGAGAGAGAGAGAGAGGGAGAGAAGCCAAGAAACAGACTTACTCTAGAGAACACATTGATGGTTACCAGAGGGAAGGTAGGTAGGGAGATGGGTGAAATAGAGGATGGGGATTAAGGAATACACTTGTGATGAGCAGCGGGTGTATGGGAGTATTGAATGACTGTATTGTACACCTGAAACTAGTATTAAACAGGAATTTAAAGAAAAACTTAAAAAAAAAAAGAGGTCCAGCCCCAGGACCTTGGGACCTACATTCTTGCAGATGGCCTGTGTGATATCTATGATCTGGTCCCAGAGCGGTAGCACAACCTTTCAGGCATTTTGCCTCTATTTTTTTCTTCCTCACTCCAGCTTTTCTCTCTGCAGGGGCCAATCAAGCTGCGGGACCCCAGAGCGTGAGGAACCCCCAGGGCACTTTCTCGGCCTGAGGATTCTCCTTCAGGTGCCAGACCTCAGAAGGCGTGGGTGCTGTTTGATGATAGAACGCGGCCCTCCCTTACACCTTTGTATTTCTTCCTGCTTAACTACCAAAAGACACTCGTGACCCCACAGTAGGAAGCCTCAAACTGGCGCATTTACATTTCTTCTAGAATTCTCCAGGTCCTCTGATGTGTTCAGTCTCTGCTCAGGGGGGCAGCCCCTGGTCCCTCCAGGTATGCTGGCTGCCATTTGCTCTCGTGTGGCACTCCGGATGCACTCTGGCCGGGAGCCCAGTTAGGCGACAGCAGGACAGAGAAGGGGCTTCAGTTCCTAATGTGCTTTCTGGCCCTGCGTCTCCTTAGGGGTAGGAATACTTTGACAGGCAGGTGGTTCCATCCCTCGCTCATCTTTAGACACGAGGCAGGCAGTTGAGTTGAGTAACTGTTATCACTAGGGGTGTCCTCAGGCTCTTCCAGCTCTCCCAGGGGTGCGTTTTACTGTTGACACACTCATGTTGCCTGGCGGGTTCTTCCGGCCAGCCGACGTTGGCTCAGGTGACGGTGACTTGAGCATTTCCCTGGGGTGAACCCCAGCGCCGTGATCACTCTGCCCAGAGCCCGGGGCCTCCTTCCGGGCCTGTAAGGTTTTCACTTTGAACGTCTCCGGAGACCCAGGTGCTGGGGGAGCAGGTCCCGGGAAGCGGGCCTCCTCATCTTACCTTTAGTTATCACGTGTCTGGTGCGATGGCTGCCCGCCCGAGGGCAAGAGCCAGACCCGACACCCCCTTGTGTGCCAGGGCTGAGGGCAGCGCCTTGTCCAGAGTCTGTGCGCAGTGAGCGTGGACGAGAGTGAAGATGAATTGTCACATGCAAGTGCCACTGGCTCTGTTCCCAAGAGGGCTGTTGAATCCATTCACTCCTTTCCATCTCCATTTCCAACATCCTAAGCCATCATTAGCTCCTTCCAGGGAGCCCCCTTGCAAACGCCTCCCTGTAGGTCTCCCTGCTTCCACGGCCTGTGCCCCTGCTTAGTCTCTTCTCTGTAAAGCAACCAGAAGACTCTATAACACACGTAGATTGGCATGCCCCCAGCCCCGCCCCCGCCTAGAGCCCTCTGACTACCTTCCTTTGCGCTTAATACTAAGGACAGATGTGGGGCGTCTGGGGGGCTCAGTCGGTTGAGCGTCTGACTTTTGATTCCAGCTCAGGTCATGATCCCAGGGTGGTGGAATGGAGCCCCACATCGGGCTCCGCACTGAGGACAGGCACCTGTCAGTGTGCTCTTAGCCCAATTATCAGCCCCCAGCAGAGGGACTGACGACGGTAAATGCTCAGCGAATCTGATGATGGAAGGAAGGGCAGGTCAGATGCGTGTTGTTCCTATGGTTTACAGTTGGAGGCCCAGGCCCCAGGATCTGAGGCTCAGCCGGGGTCTCTATGTGGTTTTGCCCACGCCGCAGGCCAGAGGACGGCCTAGAAGCCTCCCAATGGGCCATTCCAGCCAGGAAGCCAGTGATGTTGGAGAACCCTGGGGACCGACACTCTGTTAGCTTTTCTCTGGTGGCCCCATGACTCACTGCTCATTTTCATTCCCACAGTTTTGCGGGTGGGGAGGCTCCCGGGGGCAAATGCTGATGGAGTCTATTTCCTGGGCACCTCTGCTCTCCGACACAGCTGGCTGGCCGATGGAGTTTTCCAGGGCGTCTCAGTTTATTGCTTTATTGAATGAAGGCATTCGTTCACTTGGGGAGCTGTTGCCCTTTGGATATTGCCACTAATGTGACTCTCGTTTCCCCAAACTCGTTGCTGTGTAGGTTTCTATGACGGCTGTTTATTTTGTGTACATTATATAAGGGGCTAGTGCCTCACGGTTATTTTCCACACGTCTTCCTGAGTCCCTTTCTCTGGGCACTGTGGGGCGCCGCCCTTTGCCTCTTTGTGTTCTCTGATGCTTTTGCAGGTGGTTAATCTAACCCTCGTTACTGGTTTGTCTCACGGGGCAAGGGGACGATTTCCTGCTGCCTCGTGATCTCCTAGGTGGACTTTGTCCTGCAAGGACTAGGCCCCTAGGCCACACCTCTTTCCCTGCTGTTAGCTTTCTCTTGCCTGTCTAACGAATGGCCACAAACTTGGTGGCTTTAGGCAGCACCCATTTGTTAGCTCAGGGTTCTGTAGGTCTGAAGTCCAGGCCCACATGGCTGGGTTCTCTGCTGGTGTCCCATGGGCTAAAATCAAGATGGCGGCCAGCTGTGTTGGTATCTGGAGCCTGGAGTGCTCCTTCAAGCTCATTCCTGCGGGCGGAAGAGTGGGGTCTCCATTCCCTTGCTGGCCTTTGGCCGGGGGCTGCTTTCAGTTCCTTAAGGCCGCTCAAGTTCCTCCTCACATGGCCTCCCACCTTCAGACCCGCCTTGGCACCTCACCTCCTTCTCACCTTTGGATCTCTCCGACATCACCCCAGAAAGCTCTCTGTTCTGAGGGCTCGTGTGTCTAGAGGAGGCCCTTCAGGTCATCTCTCTTCTTCAGGAAAACTGGGCCATACACCTTACCACAGGCATGGGACTGAGAGCTTGTCTTAGGGGGATTAGGGCAGGACATCTTTGGGGGCCATTTTAGAAAATCTGCCTGCCACACCTGGCCCAGGAGTCGAAATGTATCATCCAGGGACCTAATAGAGAAACTTGCTTGCCTTCCTGGGAATTAAGACCTTCTCCCCGCCATGTAGTTTTCTCAGCAGTGGTTGCCAACACATGACTTTTGCTTCCTCCAACATGCCAGTTACTACTTTATAAAAGATTTTTTAAGTGGACAATTGGGATAGGAGGTGAATGCTTGCTCGACCCAGAGGTCAAGTTACCACCTGTGGTGTCCAGACTCCTGTGTTCATTTATAAGGGAGCTGTGACCTTAAAGCGAGGTCCTCTAAGTATGGTATGAGCACTCTGGGGACTCCTGGAAGTTCCTTGAGATCCTTTCAGGGGAAATGAGAGGTTAAAATAGCCATCATCATCATCATTATCAGGGGAAATGAGAGGTAATAATAATAATAATAATAATAATAAATAATAATAATAATAATAAATTGAGTCATGAAAAAGCAAGTTAACTTTTATAACAATACGAAGACTTTGCATTTGTTTCACTCTGATTCCCCTCCAAGAAGTCCTTGCTGATACCCGCTCTATTCTCCATACCTACCCTAGATTGACTGCCAGGACCTTTTCCCAAGAAATAATCTATTGTCCTTTATCCATTCTTAATTTTCTCTCCTTGTTACAGCAGCTGAATGGATTCTTTGCCAAACATCCACTTACCCTATCTTCCTTTATAACGGAACTCCAATTTTGTTTGACCTCGTGATGAGCCGAGCTATAAAGTCTCAATCTGGCAGCCTTCCGTGGGGCTAGACCCAGGTGATGGGGTTGGCAGAAGTCTTTTGGGAGGGCTTGCTTTCTCCTCTTCTCCTCACCCCTTCTCCTTCAACAATAGGGTAGCACCTGGGGTTGTGGGACACATGGCTAAGGGCACCAGGGCGGGAAGCCAGAAGGAGCCTGGTTCTTCCGGGCAGTGTGGGAACCACTGAACTGGCTGGATTGTTGACCCCCAGCCTTCTTGCAGTGAGACAAGTAAGCCCTTTATGTGTTTAAGTCCCTGCGATAGCGTTTTCTGTTTCTTCTTTTTTTAAAAAAAAAAAAAAAAACTTTTTTGAGGGACACCTGGGTGGCGGTTAAGCATCTGACTTTGGAGGTGTCCGTGGTGGGGCACAAAGAGCTTAGTTGGAACCCTGTGTGGTCGCTCTCCAGGAAGGAGCCAGGTTGAAGGTGCTGGCCATCGTGTCTAGCAACCCACAGCATCCTCCTCCTTCCTGCCCGACCTCCCACAGAGCCTGCCATTGACGTTTTGAGTTCTGGACAAAGAAAAAGAATGTCCAACAGGAGGTCTGTCCAAAACCTGACCCTGGCAGAGAATGGGGGGGTGGGTAGGAAGCCAGGCAACCAAATGTGATGGCTAGTGTGGTTGCCCTGGCTCGAACAGCATCCTGGTTCTGAAGTCAGTGCCACGTGGCCCCACGCCGACTGTCTGTGGTTGATACGGTCTGGGAAGGGAGCCTCACGGACCCCAGAGAATAATCTGTATTTGGCAAATAGAGGAGAACAAACTCAGACACAGCGACCTTTTCTTTTGAAGCTTCTCCGAGTGAGGTAACGATGGAAAATAATTATTAAGTCTCTGTTGGCCCAGGGCCCCGAATGGAAACGGGCGAGGGTATCGATTAGCTCAATGGCTCTTTAAAGAGCTGGCGATATTTGCCCTCATGCCTCATAAGCAGGCAGCCTCTTTTCTGTCTCCATACTTATTGGATTTTAGATGGCAACGCACACAGAATCCTGCTTTCACTGGGTAAATATTAGGCTTCTGGTCGGGTGGGGAGACTGCAGAGGGAATCTGTCAAATGGAAGGGTTGCGGGGAGCTGTCTCTATCGTAGTGCCCAAACCCAGGCCTGCTGTGAACCCTCCCCCGCCTCCTTCTGTCCCCTGAGCCTCACCCTCACTTTCCTTAAGTGACAGGCCACCACGGCCGTCATCCACGGTGAAAGGAGAAAGCAGTGGCAGTAAGCACCACGAAATGTCTTTTTCTCTTCTACCGCGGGACACGCTCTTACACGCTCACTTAGATCTGAGTGAGATTTTGTCACAGCTACGCTGAGTATGTCTTCTTTCCCCTTCCTTGTGGTTTCCACCCCTAGGGCAGCCCCAGTCACAGTATTCCGTGTAATAATGAGGATGATGATAATCATAGCTGGTGGTAATCAGGGGCTTATTGCGTGCCACAGGTCCTGCTAAGTTCGTTACACAAATGTCTTTATTCTCCTTCTGGAAGAGAAGCTCCAGTCCCAGCAGGTTGGTTGAAAGCAGAACTTGGACCTGTGCACACTTGGCCCAAAGTCAGGATTTCAGCCCCTTTTTGCGAAACGTAGGTGCTTTGTAGATACGATCTCGACTCCCCAAACGGCTACCCTGGAGGTCTGCACAGCTTCTCTTCTTTAATTAAACAAATGACACCAGTTAGGTCTTGTGTGCCCAGTTATACCGGGTTGGGGGAGCCCCTTGAGGGAGCCCTGGGCTCCTGACCAGCAGCCCGTCTGGAGAGGTCCTCCTTCTGGGGAAGGAGGGGTCTGGCCCACGGGCGCGGTGCTCATGCTCTGCCCCAGCCTAGGCTGCACGGGAGCTGCTCAGACACTCTGCTCGAGTCGCAGCCAAACCTTCCGGAACAGCTACTGATCACGAGGGCCGATGGAGGCCTCGCTCTTGTGATTTTAATGCCTGCTCTCCATCTGGATGGAAAATATATTTGCAGTCAGGAGGGGTTTGGGAATAAAGGGTGAGATTTTCATTAAAATTGGGGACGTTATGCCATTTCCTGTGGGAGACAGCACTGAACAGTCAACCCAAAGCTGCTTTCTGGCCACCTGAGAGAGAAACTGATTTTCAGAGATAGGGAGGGGAAACGTGTGTGCGTATGTGTGTGTGTGTGCGTGCGTGTGTGTGTTGGGCCGGGGATGGTGAATGCACACCTTGATTGTGTCTACCTCTGTAAGAGGCAATTGGCTTCTGAAAGTCTCATTTTATTTATTTGTATTTAAAAATTTTTTTAATGTTTTTTTTTTCATTTATTTTGAGAGACAGGGAGGGAGGGAGACAACAAGTGGGGGTGGGACAGAGAAAGAGAATCCGAAACGGGCCTCCCAAGCAGGCGTCACACTGTCAACACACAGCCTGACGTGGGGCTCGATCCCACAAACCATGAGATCGTGACCCGAGCCGAAATCAAGAGTCAGACGCTTAACCCAACTGAGCCACCCAGGCGCTCCTGAAAGTCTCATTTTAACTCAGGCTCCCAGCTGTGCCCAAACCTGTTGTACACAATGGCCATAGTAAGCGGGAGCTACGGATCTCTGTTTTTCCGTCTCCCCCGCTCCTGCCCCTCATGCTTTGGTAAGCAGAGATTGACGGAAAAGCATGAAATTCAAGAAACGAGAGGTCTGGGTGATTCAGAGGCAGGATACTCAGCCTCTTGGTGATGGCATCCAGCAGCACAGGGGAGTCACTGAGTCCCGAGTCCCGCAGACGTGGAGTGGGTGAGGAGACACAGTGGTGGGCCTGCTGGGCCCTGTGAGGAGAGCTTGAGGGAGTCCTTTCAGGAGAAATGACTTTCCACTGTGCTTTTTTTTTTTTAATGTTTATTTATTTTTTCGGGGGGTGGGGGGGGGGGAGGAGCAGAGAGAGGGAGACAGAGGATCCGAAGCAGGCTCTGTGCTGTCAGTACAGAGCCCTATGGTAGGGCTCAAACTCATGAACTGCGAGATCATGACCTGAGCCAAAGTCAGACCCTTAACCGACTGAGCCACCCAGGCGCCCCTCTGCTCTGCTTTTGTTGGAGAGCCTTCCTCTTACCCTCTGGTGAGGTTAGGAGCCCAACATGACCCCAGGACTCACGGTCCTTTGATTCTGGCCCCCCTGGATTGCCATCCTCCCGGTTAATCCTCTGATTGCCTTTTTAATAGGCATAAAATGAGAGCCTTCTGGGGCAAATCCTGGTGTATTACAGTGGACCGAATTCTGTCCGTTGAGTTTTGCCCTCAGCAAGATGTCAAGGCTTGACTTTTCATGTAAATATTAAGTTGATGGGGCTGTTATATATTTTCTTTTATTAGCGGCTTCTCTTCCCTGCCGCTCTGGCAATTCAACTGCGTATACTCAGGATTCTCTTTGTTTGGGGCATAAAAGAGAAATCCTGTATTAGCATGGTGCGGCTGGTTCCTGAATGCACAGCTTCTGATGAAGGGCTTGTCGCCTGTAATAAACTCATGCTTCCTAGCCCAGATAAACGGTATTGGAAATGTAAAGGTAAGAGAGTTGCAGCCACAGGAAGCAGAAAGTCAGCAAGCTGGGCAGCAGCGTGTGGGGAACAGAGAATGTAGTCTGTTGGCATTTTTTCTCTAACCCCACAAAGGACTCTGACTTATTCAGTGATTCTTCTTATTTTTTTTTTTAAGAAGCTGGCCTTTTAACTGTTGAGAGTGTAAAGGTCAAATGGTTGGGGACTTAAACAAATTTTTTTTGGGGGGAGGACGCCTGGGTGGCTCAGGCCTGCATCTGACTTCTGCTTAGGTCATGATCTCACATGAGTTCGAGCCCCACGTAGGGCTCTGTGCTGACAGCTGGGAGCCTGCTTCAGATTCTGTCTGTCTGTCTGTCTCTCTTTTTCTGCCTCTACCCTGCTCGCACTCCATCTCTCTCAAAAATAAATAAACATTAAAAAATTTTTTCTCTCTCTCCGCCTCTACCCCGCTTGCACTCTGTCTGTCTCTCTCTCTCTCAAAAATAAATAAACACTAAAAAAATTAAAAAAAAAAAAAGTAAACCATTGGCGCCCGAATGGTTTGGGACTTTTAAAAATTATTTGAGCGAAAGATAAGTGCTCTGTGGATCCTGGGGAGCCCTGGCTCAAGTGTAGTAAGCTGGTGGTGCCGGGCACCCCTGGGGATCAGGCCCCAGGCTCTGGCAGGATCCATCCTTTTTAGGAGGAGGAGCCCCAGCAGCTGGAATGCCAGGCTTGGGGAGAATGTGCTAGAGCCCATGGTATTCTGGGATGAACTCACCTCACTGTGGCCTCCCCGTGTCACGCATGCCCTGTGCGCTTCACCATCTTTACAAAATATTAAAGATTAGACCAACATCTGTTGCCTTTGATCACCAGCTATTCTCGGGATCCTCATTTCCCCAGAAACCGAGGGAGATGGGTTTGGTGCGTCTCCTTTTGGATAGTTCTTTCTGTATATTTACACGCATCTTTAAAATACCCATAGAGGGGCGCCTGGGTGGCGCAGTCGGTTAAGCGTCCGACTTCAGCCAGGTCACGATCTCGCGGTCCGTGAGTTCGAGCCCCGCGTCGGGCTCTGGGCTGATGGCTCGGAGCCTGGAGCCTGTTTCCGATTCTGTGTCTCCCTCTCTCTCTGCCCCTCCCCCGTTCATGCTCTGTCTCTCTCTGTCCCAAAAATAAAATAAAAAACGTTGAAAAAAAAATTAAAAAAAAAATAATAAAATACCCATAGAAAATATAGTTGTGTGTGTGTGTGTGTGTGTGTGTGTGTCTGTCTGAGAGAAGGAGAGAGAGGGAGAGGGTTACACACACACACACACACACACACACACACACACAGGGAGGGGGTAGTGGAAGAAAGGGAGGAAGGAAGAGGGAGAGAGCCAATGAGAGCACAAATGGCGAATTGCGCAGGCTCATACGCTCATGGTTCCCTGGCCGGAGCTCTGGAGCTCTGGAGATGCCCTGTTTTTTGCCCCAGGGGTTTGTTTCAGTAGACAGTTGCCACGGCCCATATCTTCTGTTAGTCTCACCCCGTCTCCCTCTCCCACATTGGACCCTCTAAGAAGTTAGAGCCCTCCCTGGGAAGCTCCTCCTCTGTGAGGCTGGATCCTGGTGGCCGCAACTGAAATCAGTTTGGTTGTGTCCTCCCTGGAAGCCGCTGGTTTTCCCATCCTTCCCTGAGGCCCCGCCCTGGTGTGGGGCTCCCTTAACACATCTAACCCTGAAACTTCCCTGTGGTCCGGCTCCCTGCGATAGCGTGCTTCCATAAACTGGGGGAATGTGTCCCAGGCATAAGAAGAGCCGCCAGGAGGACTCTTCGGCCTCCCCCTTGGTGGCCCTGGCGTCCTGTGCTGACGCACAGGCTGTGCATTTCAGGTGGGGCAGTCGAGGTCTCCGGATTTGATCCCCTGCTCCTGCACGGGGCTGCTGGAGGCCAGAACAACCCTGGCTTGGGAGGTCCGCCCCTCCAAAATATAATAAATAAAAGGTTTTTTTTTCCTTTTAGTTAGCCCTCTGGGAGGCCCAAGGTAGAATAATCCATCGTGGAGACTGGTTACATCCTGCTCGAAGGGAAGGGAAGTGCTTGCAGAGCTGGTAGGGAGGGCTCAGGCGCCAACAGCACAGGCTTGTGTGGTAGGCGGGGCCTCTGTGGATGTCACTTGTCCCACCCACCTGCACCCAAGGGCCGAGGCAGGTGGGCTGGTGGCAGGCGGGTGGATTTGACTTCCGGTTAGTGGGTTCTCTCCATGTGACCTTAAGCACTGCCAGTAGCCCTTCAGACCCTCACCTAGTTCCTTCCACACGATTGTCCCCGACTTAGAAATGGGAGGGAAAGGGAACGTCAAGTAACCAGCGTGCAAGGAGTCCGTCCAAACGGTTTCCTGCTCTGAGCCTTGCGCGGTCCGTGTTTACCTCCGCGGGGACACATTAATCAAGTCCCTCTTAATCAGTGCCCTCTTAATTCAATCGTGGACACATTCCCTCCCGGCTTGCCCCCTTAGCTCATGGGATTTGGGGGCAACAGCTAATATTCCAGATAAGCATTTGCTTCTACTCCTACTGGCAAATCCCAACTCTGCTCTCCAGGTCCCCGGGGGGAACATGATAATCTTGTCCTCTTGCGCCGCGCAGGTATGCAGGATGCGGTTCCAGATCAGATGAGGGAGGAGGCGGGGGGGGGGGGGGGGGGGGAGGAGGCAGGGGGAGGAGGCAGAGGGCAGGGAGAGGGGCCTGAATCATAGTAGCTGCGCCCGGAGAAAAACAGCAACAACGGAGGGTGGAAAAGAACAGAGCAGGCAGAGGAGATCACTCCCTTTAGTCCAGGGGCCAGGACAGAGTTAACCCTGCATATTAACCCCTCTCCTTGATCCCACACTGCCTGATGAGGTCTGTCCCTCCAGCCCTCACTCGATGAAGCTGAGGCCGATTTGCCAGCCTCCTGCACCCACTCCAAGCGTGTGTGGTGGGAATAGCTCACACATCGTTCAACCTGCAGATGCGTGTTGGAGAAACGCAGTCAGCCCCTTTTGCGTCTTGATGAGTTTGTGTGGTTTTTTTTTTTGTTTGTTTGTTTGTTTTTGGCAGACGGTTCTTTCCCCTGGCTGTCGGAGCTCTCCATGATGGATTGTTTTTCTAGTTTGGGAAGAGACATCTTGTGATTTTTCTCTTAAATTAGTCTACCTCTCCCAGGCACCTGTGGACATACCAACCCTTTGGTCTCCGTCCCGGGACGGCGCTCTGATGTGGAGGCCAATTTCTGACTTCTGCCTCGATATATTTGTTATCTGGGTCTTCCTGATAACAGGGACACCCACGTGCTCTCTCTCTCTCTCTCTCTCTCCCCCCCCCCACACACACACACCCCACTTTCTCACCTGTGCTTATTCATCTCAGCAGGGTGCTTTCTCTATAACAACAAGGTATGGTATCCCACTATAGCAGGTCTGTGACCTTCTGAAAATGCTGTCACCTTCAGAACATCCGTATCTGTCACCTGTGGTTATTTGCTCAGATTCCCTGTGTGGTAGGGAGGGCGTTGTTGCCCACAGATAATCCTCATGAGAGAAACGCCCCCTGCCTGAAAGCTCGTTGGGCTAGCTTGTGTGGGCATCCCGTCTTTCTCAGCCTGGAAGCCCAGGGAACCCATCCTCGGAAGGGCTGGGCATTCTACCTCTTGCCAGCCCTGTGGGTGTGGTGTTCCCGTGAGGAGACTTCGCCTGAGAAGAGACAGGCTATACCCTGTGCCGCTAGACCTGGCAGCCGCTGTCACCCTTGATGCCCTTTTGGATGTAAAGTCACTCCATTGTTGCCCTCTGCTGGGCTTGTCACCCCGATCTAGCTGGGATCCTCCTTGCAGCCAAGGGCTTCTTCCTCAAGAGGCACCTATATATAAGTGGCTTGGAAAATTATGGGGCGGTGTGGGTGGAGAGATTATCCGTTCCATGGAGTGAGAGTAGATGTCTTTGTCTGGAATTAGACACTTGTAGATTTACCGAAGGTTGGGTGTAGGACAAGCCTTTGGCGTCATCCACTGCCAAGCCCCCTTGTTTCACAAGCAAGAGTTGATGTGTGTTGTTATCAGCAGTGCTTTCTTTCTGCTCAGGCTCCACAGCTCTTGGGGCGGCAATGACCGTGCCTCTCTCTGCAGCTTTCTGTGGTTGTCTGTCCCGGGTTCCGCCCTATACTTTTATCTTGATATCAACTTTTGTCGACCCTTGCTGGGATTTCTGTACCCCCTTCATCCTCATGCCTAAGTGTCTCGTGCTGATGCTTAACTCTGAACATTGAACACACACACAATTCCTGCTTTCTCTTTTTCATTTTAATAGGTTAATGATCTTATTGACGTTGTTAATGACGAAGAGTTTTATGCCCTTTTGCTGGTGTCCGAGGAGGGTTTGAATGGCTTCAGTTCTATCCTTACCTCCCCCTGGAGGCCACTGGCTCCCAGCTGTGAGGTAGTTGATGGGAATTAGGAGTCTAGCATGACCATGGACTCAAGCAAAACCAAGTGGCTCATCCCAGGACCAAACATGGCCTTATGAGCCCTGTGTTTATAACTTGAGGCTGATTTGTTCCCCTCAAACTAATTAGCATATCAGCACTGCCCTGCAGTGGCCCGGGACTGTCCTGGTTTGTCACTTAGCACTCTTAATTCGCTTCGTCCAAAGGTCAGCATTGTAGGGCTGACCCACAGGCTTGACTCACTCCTCTTCCCCGGACAAACTCCGTTGCCCTTTGAAATCACTGCAGAGCTGTGCTAGGAAAACCAGCGTGCACCTCGAAGAGGCACCACTATCCGGCTTGCCTTTGGACTTTCACGAGCCCCCCTTCCTCCACCGAAAAAAAAAAAAAGACTAAAAGTTGTGTTTTCCAGCTGTGTTGGTAGAAAGGTGAATAGAATGCTGGGTGGGTTCATTATTACACATTCATTATCCCTCATTTTTTTCCTTCTGATTTTAAAAGAAATTAGAACATTTTCAGGGGCCCCTAAAAGTGGGCCACTGGGCACGGCACTTCCTGTGCCTAGTGGGTCAGTTGATCCTGGGGGACGCTACAGATTTCTTCCCCTTCACGGCCAAGCCGAAGCCTCTGCCTCACAGAACCTCTGGAACACGCCGTCTTGCCATGGCTTACTGAGTCTGAAGACTGTTCTGTGAGGTTGGGCTTTGATGGGAAGTTTGTGTTGCAGAGAATTGGTGGAACACTAGATCTTGCTCGTAACACATGGCTCCCGATTCAGGCATTGAAGGAGAAATTTAGACTCTAGAAATGTCAGGGTGGACCTCTGAGGTGGTCCGTAAGGGCTGTGGGCTCTTATGGTGTGCACTCTGTAGAATCCCCTCCCCTCTTTGGGATTTCATCCCTTTAGGTTCCTGCTCTGGTTATCCATCAGATAATTTTGATTTCATCAAAAGGGAGGTCACTCTGGGTGGGCCTGACCTAATCAGGTGAGCCCTTACAGGCGAGACGAGGCCCTGTCTGAGGTCAGAGGGATTATTGCCGGCCTTGAAGGAGTACGGCCATGCTGTGAATGGCCTGAGGTGGGGGCCGCACGGCAAACACGTGAGGGTGGCATCGAGTCCCTGAGAGCGGCCCCCAGGTGGCAGCCAGCAAGTGAAAGGGGGACCTCAGTCCTTCATCAACCGGGAACTGAATTCTGCCAACAACCGGCACACTCGGAGGAGGGCCCCGAGCCTCAGATGAGATCATGGTTTTGATTTCCGCCCGGTGAGAGAGACCCTGAGCAGAGGACCCGGTTTGAACCGTGGACACTGAGATAGGAAATGATGGTTGCTTTCAGCCCCCGGATGTGCGGTGATTTGTACAGCCGTGGCAGCCTCACACACGCAGGCTGTGTGTCTGCCCTTGGTTGTTTGCTTTGGAAAAGAAAGACAAGGGAAGATGTGGGTCTCCACGTCCCCATAGCAGGAAGCAGAAAATCATTCCCTACAAGCAGGCTGCTTCAGAACCTTTTCAGCTGCCAAGTTTTCATCCAGCCCAGATACGTTGAATAATTAATTCCGCTCCAAGCAGAGTGATGCCTTGGATAAAGGCTGTTAAAAAAAAAAATCAAGTCTGTTCTTCAAAGGCAGAGCTTCTGTTTTGAAGTGGTTTGCGTGCCATTTGCACGCTATTTCCTTAGCACCGAAACGCGCGGGGATTTCCATCCTCACGCGGAGAGCCCCCCTTCCCTCTGTGCCATCCTCGGAGTCACTAACCGCCTCCCGGATTCCACCCTTTCCAGCCTTTTCAGCCGGCTTCCTCTGGGCCGTAAACTCTGGTCCCAGTTCCGTCCGGGAAGCCGTGTGTCTCAGCCCTGGAGACACAATCATCAGGAGGCAGACTGTTTTCAGAAACAGTTGGCGGCTTCAGACCCTGGTGGTCAAGCCCCCTGGGGGCCAGGTGCTGCTGAGCTGGTGGTGGTGCCTTCCCACACCCAGGGCCCCCACCGTCGCCCTGTCCCCGCCTCTCCTACCAGGCCGCTCCCTGGCAGGCCGTGAGGAAATCGTGCTTTGCCCAAGTGGCTCCGGGGACAAACGCTGAAGCCGTGTTGAGGCCTCAACCCTGTTGCTTCCCTCCTGGTCTGTTGAAGCTGGTGCTTGTCTGTCCGATCCCCTGGACCGGTGGCTGAAGGTTCAGTGGCCCCTGGCATGGCGCTGAGGGCACCCTTGTCCCTTCTGATGACCACCTCTGTGTCCTGCTTTCCATTTGAGGCCATCTTTACCAGCAATGAGATTTCTAGGATTTTTCTCTTGTTGCCTGGAGACGCGGTTTTCAGGTGGGGCCCTTACCCCGTAGAATCTCACGTTAGTTTCCATCCATCTACACCCGTGAAGTGAGTTTTCATGGGCCGTTGCATGTAGGTTCGTGGTTCCATAGCTCTGGGATTCTGCCAGGTCTGGAGAGAGAGCAGCACCAGTCGCCCCTGCGTGAACACCACGCTCAGACAGCTCTCCCTGCTGGATGTGGCAGCAGAGAATTGGCACCTAGTGTGTGTGTGTGTGTGTGTGTGTGTTCACACACGTCCCATCCTTTGGGTTGATATCGGTGGAGTCACTTTTTTTTTTAATGTTTATTTTATTTTTGAGAGAGAGAGAGAGAGAGAGAGAGAGACAGAGCATGAGCAGGGGAGGGGCAGAGAGAGGGAGACACAGAATCCGAAGCAGGTTCCAGGCTCCGAGCTGTCAGCACAGAGCCGGATGCGGGGCTCGAACTCACGAACCGCGAGGTCATGATCTGAGCTGAGGTCGGACGCTTAACTGACTGAGGCACCCAGGTGCCCCTTGGTGGGGTCACTTCTTGAAGTGTAGGTTGCCTTTAGTACATTCTTGGTTGACCGCAGCCTGGTGGTTGGGAGGACTAGCGAGATTTGGAGTCAGAAGTTCTGGGTGCAAATCCCACACGTGCCTGTGACTCACTGTGACGTTAGGTAAGTTATTAGCTTTTATGACTTAGTTTCCTCAAATGTAAAATGGGGGGTGCGTCAGTCAGCGTGGTACAAAGTACCACAAAGCAGCACAGACCGGGTAGCTTAAACAAAAGAAATCTATTGCCTCACAGTTCTGGGAGCTAGAAGTCCAAGGTGTTGGCCAGGTTGGTTCCTTCTGGGGGTCTCCAGGGAGGATCCATTCCAGGCCTGTCTCCATGGCATGTAGGTGGCTGTCTTGTCCCTGTCTTCACATTGTCTTCTCTGCGGGCATGTCTGCGTCCAGATTCCCTCCTCTTGTAAGAACACCAGTCAGATTAGATTACAGCCCATCCTAATAACTTCATTTTAATTTAATTACCTCTTCAAAGATCTTATCTTCAAATAGGGTTCCATTCTGGGGTGCTGGGGGTTAGGATTTCCACACAGGAATTTTAGGGGTGAAGTTCAGCCCCTCACGGGGGTAATGATGCTGTCGGTCTACATCACAAGAAGATACCGAGGATCCCATGTGATAATATAAGAGGGCATGTTAGGGACGCCCGAGTGGCTCTGTCGGGTAAGCATCTAACTTCGGCTCAGGTCATGATCTCGTGGCCCGTGGGTTCGAGCCCCGCGTCGGGCTCTGTGCTGTCAGTGCCGAGCCCGCTTCAGATCTTCCACCCGCTTCTTTCTCTGCCCCTCTCCTGCTCGCACGCACGCTCGCTCTCTCCCTCTCTCAAAAATAAAGAAAGAAACATTAAAAAAAGGGACATGTTAGAAGCTGAGCATGGTGTAGACAAGAGGCTTTGCACAAACAGAGTTGCTTTCTCTGACATTGGTTCCGGCGAGTCTGTCCCAGCAAGAGGTGCTGGATGGAGTCAGCTTTCCGGCTGCTATTCTAGAACTAGAAGCCTCTATCATCTGTACAGGGCTCCATGAAGTCATTTGGTCTGAGCTTGGCTCCCATGTGTAATCTGTCCGTTGAACCTGTGCTCAGCAATTAGCCCTCAACAGCCAGCTCAGCACTGCCGGGCACCCACTCCATCGTCAACATGAACGCAGCCCCAGGCGCTGAAATCGAGCAGTAGGTTATAAAAGAGTCACCCTGGTGATTCAGATTGTTGGCGTTATTTGTTTCTGTAGATTATCATCTAAACGAAAATACAAAATTAAAAATTTTTATTTTTATTTTTTTTTATTTTTTACATTTATTTATTTTTGAGAGGCAGAGAGAGACAGAGCACAAGTGGGGGAGGGGCAGAGAGAGAAGGAGACACCGAATCCGAAGCAGGCTCCAGGCTCCCGGCCGTCAGCACAGAGCCCCACGCGGGGCTCGAACTCACGGACCGTGAGATCGGGACCTGAGCCGAAGTCGGACGCTTAACTGACTGAGCCACCCAGGCGCCCCCAAAATTAAAAAACTTTCATATTAAACTTTCGGGCCTCCGAGAACGTGTCCTTGGGTCCCCATCGGAGAAGCGCTGTTTTGTGCGAACAAGACCGAATTGTGGGTTTAATCCAGAGCAGTTGTGTATAGGCTAGGTCCATGGAGGGCTGCGTGCCAATTCACGGGCTCCCTGATGTTGGGTGCAACATTTTATGTGTCTGTGCACATGTGCTGTGGTAGATTGTGAAAATGGCCACAGAGTCCTCCCCCGCTGAACATCCATACTCTGGCAACATGACACTGGACCTTCCAGTAAGAGCTACGGTCGATTTGTCCACGCCTCCGCTGGTCACTGACTTGCTGTGGTCAATGGGGTGGTAGCAGATGGAATCCAGGCAGAGACTTGCATAGCACTTGACGTTGGATGTCACCTTATCTTGCTGAAATCCTGAATTCACTGTATGAACGGGCCCAGTGTAGGCTGCCAGAGGATGACAGGCCACGTGGAGAAGAGCCCTGGTTTCCCAGCCAAGAGTCAGACGACTGCTGGCCGGCAGGCTGTGGACTGCCGGATGCACGTGCCGTCCTGGGCCATTCAACCCCTGGGCGAGCTGTGAGTCCGGGCGATACTGACTGAGCCTAGGCCGTTGACCGTAGACTTACAAGCAATAATAACTGTTGTTTTAAGCTGCTGAGTTTTGGGGTGTTTTGTTATCTAGCAATAAATGTCTGATACACATGCACTTTTTCTTTTTTTTTTTCTGGGAAGAGTAATCTTGTCTTTTAGCAGATTTCTGGAGGGATCTGATATCCTTCTAAAGGAGAACATAGGTAAGAAAAAGTTGTATGAGAAAACCCAGCTGGAGGTTCTCAAACTGTTGGACAGCGAGAAAAGGCTCCTGTGTGTATTTGGGTGTATTTTAATGGGTGTATTTTCGTGAATTCTACGACTAAACCTAGAAGTAGGTTAAGAGTGATGGATATTCACTGAGGATTAGAAAGAAAATACCTCATTATACGTAGGTACTTGTATTCCTTTAGAATCATATTATCGTTTTAAGGAGAAGTTCTATTTCGAGTTATAAGAAAACGCATCCCAGTTTGGAAAACTCCTCCAACCGCCGCCCCCCCCCCCGCCTCGGTCAACCATGCTAGCAAAAGACCCAGCTCTTTGGAGCACAACCATACCGTCGCTTACCTGGGACAGCTATTGGAGGGCTCTCTTTGCAGGCTCTTGTAGAGTTGTGTCTGTGCAAAGCCGTGTGTTGCTTTAAAATCTGTTTTATATGATTAAATAGGCTTGATTACGAATAGTAATTTGGCATCAGAAATAGGAGAAGGTTTCGTCCCTAAAAAGATAGTCTGAGTAATAGCATACTTGCGTAGCTTAAATATAGCCAGAGGTCCGCAGTTAACTTCTGCCATCATGAAGCTCCGGGCTGAGGTCGTGGAGGAGAGAGGGAGAACGGCGGAAGGCGTGGCCTTGGATGGGTCATGGGCTTCAGAGTGGAAAGGTCTCCCCTTCGAGGCAAGAGAGCTGGGCTGCCCCGCTCTGAGCGTTCCTGCCAGGAAGAGGAATGGATTAGCCTTTGGGTGGCGGGTCCCAGGCCAGACGGCTGCACATCCTCACGTGGCCTCGGGGCTGATATCGAAGACCTTATGCAGTCATCAAGAGGGCAGATGGGGGGGGGGGGGGTTGGGAAGCCCTGCTTCGTGCTCTTAGCTAGAATGTCCTGAGTGCTCTTTAGCCTTTTCTCTCCCATTCTTCACGAATCCTTCCCCCTTCCCTTCTTTCCCACGGCCTCAGCATTTTGTGGTCACCTGGGTCTTTGTGTTGCATGTTATGCAACATTTCCCCCGCCCTGCCCCCCTTGGAGATTTCGTAGTGTTGTTCATCCCTTCCTGGAAATTAATGGAGTTAGTGAACACTGACACTGTCCTGTCTCTCACAGAAGAGCCAGAAGACACAGCTCCTGCTCTGAGAATCCTGTGGCTTTGACATAGCCAAGGACACCGAAAGTGACCGTGCGCATTTTGGTAACTGTTGTGACACAAGCATGTGTGGGATGTCAGGGGAGCGCAGGGAGGGAGGCGTAGTGAATCCAAACTAGACTGGGCCTATCTAGGAAGGCTTCGTGGAGGAGGGGGCTTAGTCTTCTTCAGCCAAGATTTTAAAAGTATTAAGTATCGAGTAATCAGAAGCTTGAAAACCTCCTCGCTGGCCACTGATTGGATGCCGTGCTGTTGCCATGGGGAGAGGGGACACAGGCTGAGTTAGAGGTGCAATCCTAGCATGCTCGGGCAAGGTAAACCAGGAGGGACCAAGTCCTTTGAGCTGTGATTCTCCTTGTCTTTAAGGCTCCTGGTTATGACCCATGATCCCTGAACACATTGGCAAACTGAGGTAAGAAAGATGACAGCGTCCTGCCTGAAAGAGACTGAGCGTCTACCCCACCCTGTGTCCCCGTGTCCCTGTTTGCTTGGAGGCCAGCCACTTGTCGCCCTAAGCCAGCCAGCCCTAGGCAGCCAGGCTGCTGCCGGGCTCCCTGGGAGAGAAGGTCATCTATTATGTAAGTGTCATCCATATTCTGGCTAGTGATCAGGGGTGACATTTAATTTTTTTTCCATTATGTGGAATAATTTAAGATTGTGTTACGAGTGTCATTATTATTGCAATTTCCCGGTAATAAAAACAGCATCAATTATTTAATGTCACCTTGCGCGTCTGGGTTAAGTGGGGGTGATGGGAGCAGAGGCTGGGCGGGGGAGGAGGCCCAGCCCACGTGGGCTCCAGCTACCTTCCGAAACAGCTTGCCGTGAGTGCCGGTGGGGAGGGAGTGTGGCCCCTCTTGCGAGCCTCATCCCCCTTCTCCGCTGGGGCTGGGTGGCTGGCAGGGGCACCAGTTAATCCTCTGACCTTTCCCTCCACCCTTCATTAGAGAGCACTGACCCGCGGGCAAACCTCAATTCAAGACACTGCACTCCATGGGGCTGGGGTGGCTTAGAGTCAGGACTCCCCCAGCCTGAATGAACATGGCAGGCAGTGCGCCCAGGAGAGTCAGAGGTTGGTCTGCTTTGCCCTCCCTGACGGTTATTAGTAGCAATGACATCCTAGTGGGAGAAGAACCAGGGACAGGTGGGCACGTTGAAGTTGGCCATTGGAACTTGGAGCAAACCCACGAAGCTTCTTATAGCGAGCTTTGGGGCTTGCAGACCTTTGGCCCCCCATGGCACGTATCCGTATTTGTGCCCTGCCCAGGGGCTGCTGTTTGCTGTTGCGGACTTTTTTGTCTGGATGTGACTACATGCTCTTGGCTACACTCTAGGCTTTTCCTTGTGGGACTGATTTCTCTGGGGCTCTAGAAACTTCAGGCTCGTGCCTGGGGCAGCAAACCCTGATGAGTAGTCCCCGGATGGTATTTCTTAGAGGAGATATATGTATGATTTCTTGAAACCTGTGTGTTTTCTTTTTATTTGAGAGAACTTGAGCAGGGGAGGGGGAGAGAGAGAGAGAGAGAGAGAGAGAGAGAGAGAGAGAGAGAGAGAGAATCCTAAGCAGGTTCCATGATCAGTGCAGAGCCTGATGCAGGCTTGATCTTACAACCGTGAGATCATGACCTAGACAAAATCAAGAGTTGGACGCTTAACTGACTGAGCCACCCAGGCGCCCCAAAGCCTTTATGTTTCCATGTAAGGCATATCGTGGGGCTGCTTCCTTTCTCCCTCCCCCACTTTTATTTTGTCCTTTCCTTTTCTCTGCATTCCTTCTCTTTTGCTTCTGGGAAGTGCTAATTATTCTCCAGGTCCTGCCCCTTTTGCACAGCCTTTCCAGAGTGAGTGGAAATTGTTGTGTTTGTTCTGAACCGGACACTCGCTCTGAGCCATTAACAACAACATTAGTAATAACAATAATAATTCTGTCACAAGAAGACAGTGATCTCAAGTTCCACGGCCCTTGATGGTGTTGCCTGGTGCCTCCCAGCAGCACCCACCCCTGCTTTCGGGACGAAACTGGATTTGGAGGGGCGTGTAGGGGTCGGGGAGGAGGGCAGGAGGAGGGCTTGGGGGAGGGGGTGGTGCAGAAGAAAATCAAGACTGGTGGCTTGGGAAGGGGCCTGTGTGTCTGGCAGCTTGACATTTGGGAGCTGCAGGGTGACAGGGCAACCCTGAAGGGCCTGGAGTGCCAGGAGCCCGGCTGCAGCTGTCAGGGAGAGCAGGGGGACCCATCCCCGTCTGATGGACGGCTGAGCCGGCTGTCAGGGCTGCAGTGGAGAGCTGAGCAGCTTGCATTAGTCAAATGTCTGCCCTGGAAAGGATCATGCTCTCACCTTCCTGTCCTCGCGGGACCCTCAAGGATTGAGTAGGAAGCACAATTGGAAAAGCTTTGCAGAAGATTTAAGAAAGAAAGAAAGAAAGAAAGAAAGAAAGAAAGAAAGAAAGAAAGAAAGAAAGAAAAAAAGAAAGAAAAGGGAAGGAAGGAGAGAAAGAAGGAAAGAAAGAAAAGAAGGAAGGAAAGAAAGAAAGAAAGAAAGAAGGAAAGAAAGAAAAGGGAAGGAAGGAGAGAAAGAAAGAGAAAGAAAGAAAGAAAGAAAGAAAGAAAAGGGAAGGAAGGAGAGAAAGAAAGAAAGAAAGAAAGAAAGAAAAGGGAAGGAAGGAGAGAAAGAAAGAAAGAAAAGGAAGGAAAGAAAGAAAAGGGAAGGAAGGAGAGAAAGAAAGAAAGAAAGAAAGAAAAGAAGGAAGGAAAGAAAGAAAAGAGAAGGAAGGAGAGAAAGAAGGAAAGAAAAGAAGGAAGGAAGGAAAGAAAGAAAGAAAGAAAGAAAAAGAAAGAAAAGGGAAGGAAGGAGAGAAAGGAAGAAAGAAAAGAAGGAAAGAAAGAAAGAAAGAAAGAAAGAAAGAAAGAAAGAAAAGGAAAGCCCCAGAAATGTAAGGACATGCTAACATCAAGTAAAGAAGGCTGTGCTCCCATCAGCAAAGCAAGAGGAGGATGCAGAGAAGGAATTTCTCACTGGGGTCACTCACATGCAGGCCAAGGCCTTCTGTGTTTAAGGCAGTGCTCCCTCCACCTGCCGTGTGAGTGCTCCAGGAGCAGACGAGGCTCTGAGGAGCGTGGGGGTGGGGGTGGGGGGCTGGCAGTGTCAGCCCTGCGGGACGGTCCCACAGATGCTTCCTGGCTTTCCCCCCACCTTCAGGGGCATTATGATAAAGCCACCAGAGCAGGGTCACCATCCCCCACTGGGACCATTCCTGGAAATTTCAAGGGATGTGTTTCTATTTCTGTTTTCCTCATCGGCGGTTGAGAGTGGAGGGCAGGGACATTGAGAATCCCAGAAGGGAGTCTGGAAGGAGCCCCGGGAGGCCGGCCGGTGCCTGGGCTCAGAGGCACGTGGAGAGTGCTGCCGGGGCGTGGGTGTAGACGTTGTCCTTGGCTTCGCCCCGGATGCCCCCCGCGGCTCTCTGCTGCATGGCTCGCCCCAGGCCTTCGGAGGCGAGGTGTGGGATGGGGCGCACCGGAGGAGGCTGGGGACAGGTGGAATATGCTGGGTCCTTGTCTCGCTTTTAGAAGGACAGCTTCTAAGTGAAGTTGGAGGGGGGATAAAATGGTAAACGCAGACGGCGGGGAAAGGGGACACTTGCCTTGCCGTGTCTGGCCTGAAACACGGTCTCCAGAAATCCTGGAGGCTTCTTGCCTTAGTTTGAAGTCTTTGCACAAACGCCACGGTCTCGGAGAGGCCTCCCTCAGCATCTTGCCTGGAGGAGCACGCCGTCTGTAACAGTTCGCGACCAGCTGGCACACCTTCAGTTGCTGGGACAGAGCCCGGCTCACGCCGGGAACCCAGCGAGGACTCCGCTGTGCTAGGAACGCCGTGGGAACGGTTGGGCCTCCTCTTTCTCCTTGCATTATCGCTTCCTGGCGCTCTGTTTTATATCCGGTATTAGTTTATTGTCTGTCTCCGGAAGGAGAGTGCCAAGATTCAGGAGCCCAGGGGGCTGGGCTACTTGGACCAGAACCTGGCACAGTTCTGGTATACAGTTGATGCTTAATAAGAGTTTGCCAGATGCAGGAAGGCGAGTGGCCTTCCAAGACAAAGTGGCAGAAGTCTTCCCTTCGCAGTGAAAAAGAGGGCCTGTGAGTTTCCAGCACCACGAACAACATGGGGAGCTTTGGGGCCCTGCCCGTCCTAAGTTGTTCTTTTTTTTTTTAAATTAATTTATTTATTTTAACGTTTATTTATTTTTGAGACAGAGAGAGACCGAGCACGAATGGGGGAGGGTCAGAGAGAGAGGGAGACACAGAATCTGAAACAGGCTCCAGGCTCTGAGCGGTCAGCACAGAGCCCGACGCGGGGCTTGAACTCACGGACCGTGAGATCATGACCTGAGCCGAAGTCGGCCGCTTAACCAACTGAGCCACCCAGGCGCCCCCGTCCTAAGTTGTTCTAAAGCGTTCCCCAGCCTCCGCCTGTTGACGCTCGGCTGGATCACTCTTTGTTGGGGGGGCTGTCCTGGGCGGCACCCCCCTGGCTGCTGTCCGTTAGATGCCGGTGCCACTCCTGTCCCCCACCCCACGCACACAGAGAAGAGCCCACTGCCAGTGTGCCCTGCCTGGGGGGGCAAAATCACCGCGGTTGAAAACCACTGTTGTCGGCTACACCCAGCTCTGCCCAAGCTGCACCTTGCTAAATGGGCCAAGTAACCAGCCTCGAGCATCTGAACGCTGTGGCATTTCTGCGCAACGAAGCGGCTCTCTTTTCATCTGCTTTCCCCAGGTGCGCGTCAATCACGTTGTAAAAAGAAGGAAGACCAAGGCAGGAGAATCAGCCGACACAAGCTCGTAGCGACACGCGTCTTTTAGGGCTGCGGTGGTTCCTCGATGTCAGGGTGAGGTGTAGAATTGGAAATAATTAAAGCGTAGAAACAAAGAGCTGCGACGATATGGCCCACGGCACAAGCACAGACACCAGCTGTCCCTCGGGGGTGCTGACGGGGGGTTTCAGCAGGGGGCGGGACTGGCCCTCTCGAAGTCCCTTCTGTCCCCATGATTCTGTCCATCTGTAGTGCCAGCCTTGACTGTGATATGCTGTGACAGGCTGCCTTGCTTTGTGCTTCTCCCAGTGACAGAGCCGGTGAGATCCTGTAGCCCCTAGGACTCCGTAAAGGGACCCGAGGACTCTAATGAGGGAAGCTCAGACACAGCCACGAGGCATCTTTGTTTCCCCTTTTAGAACAAGTTTTAAAAAAAAAAGGTGGGGGGCATCTGGGTGGTTCAGTCCGTTAAGCATCAAACTTAGGCTCAGGTCATGATCTCACAGTTTCTGAGTTCGAGCCCCGCATCGGGCTCTGTGCTGACAGCTCAGAGCCTGGAGCCTGCTTCGGATTCTGTGTTTCCCCTCTTATCTCTGCCTCTCCCCTGCTCACGCTCTGTTTCTCCCTCTCTCTTTCTCTCTCACTCTCAAAAATAAACATTAAAAAAATAAAAAAGTCCAGGGGCATCTGGGTGGCTAGGTCTGTTAAACATCCAACTTTGGCTCAGGTCATGATCTCACGGCTCGTGAGTTCCAGCCCTGCATCAGACTGTGTGCTGACAGCTTGCAGCCTGGAGCCTGCTTCAGATTCTGTGTCTCCCTCTTTCTCTGACCCTCCCCCACTTATGCTCTGTGTGTCTCTCTCTCTCAAAAATGAACATTAATAAAATAAAATAAAATAAAATAAAATAAAATAAAATAAAATAAAATAAAACAAGGTTTAACGACTGTCGGCACCCTTATTAACGTGTATCATAGAGGGTGTTGTAAATAAAATGATTAGAATAATATCGATGTATTGGACAAGTGGGAGGACATGAGGGAGGGATTATGTTTTCATTTGCAACCATTAATTATAAAGAAATAATTGAATAAGCGATCTGAATTATTAGATTCTCTTTCTGATTCCTGATCCACAGAAAACAGGAAGGTGCGTTTGTGTGTGTGTGTGTGTGTGTGTGTGTGTGTGCACATGCGTATGCATGCATGTGTGTGAGACACAGTCAGCCATAACTTTGGTGAGATTCCTTCATGAAAGAAGCTTAAGCAAGAATTTTAGCAGTTGCTTGTAAATGGATGCATTTCACTGGATCATCAGCCTTCTCCTCTCCCATATTAGAGACACATATTTTAAATGGAAACTTCTGTTTGGAACTACGTTTGCCTGGGTTTCAAAAAATATCTGTGTTTTTTTTTTTGTTTTTTTGTGGTTTTTTTTTTTGCCCATTGCGATGATTCTACTCCCCTTCCCTTAGCAACTAGTATCAACATGTTTGGATGAAAGTGGAGGATGAAAGCCATTTTGGGGGGGACTTACCCATCTTCCTCATTCCCGTCGAGATCTTACACATTGTAAAATGTCAGCAGGGTGGGGGGTGGGGGTTCCGTGGATGGCTTTGGAAGAGAAGGTTGGCCCCATTATGGATTCATTTATCTGTTCCTACTCGAATATAGCCTCCATGAAAAGCTGTGACTTTGTCTTGTTCCCCAAGTCTGCATGAAGTTGGCGGTAAATAAGGTTTTGTTACATAAACAGGGGGCTCAAAATCCAGACTTTGCCTGGTTGATGTAAAAACCGTCACATTAACTAGTTACAAAGCACAAGGGTGACATGGCTGTCTTAGGGTCTGTCTGGACTTCACACCAGATATGTTGGGTCCCCGGGACTGTCCCTGTTTCCTTCTTTTGAGGTGCTTTTGTTTGGCTCTCCTCCCCTTTTGATCTCATGAGAAACGTGAAGGTGGTCAGTTACCAAGAATGTTGACCTTGTTCCAGAGCGAGGCTGCCATCTGAGACAACCTGCCATATTGGCTTCTTTCGACAGTTCAGGAACGGAGCCCCTTGTGCCGTTGCCTTGCAGTGATGAAGCGTGGGATGGGGCCCCATCTTTCCCAGTACGTGTTTTTCCCATTTCTAGGATCAGCATTGATCCTCGGACCCCAGACTTTTTGTCACCCCGAAAGTCCCACGCCCAGAAAGTGAGTTGTCTTCCTTGTGAGCCGGCCTGGCCAGACATCTGGGTTTGGTGCTTTTGGTAGAGACCGGCCAGCTGCGTGGGCAGCTCTGAGCTGGAGGAGTCTGGGGGATGAAGGTCGTGGGGGTGTTACAGTGACATCACTGCTTCTTGTTTCAGGGTGCCGCAGAAGACCCCCCAACGGCCCTGGCACTGAACTTCGCCCCTGCGTTGATGAAGAAGTCTGACGCTGAGGGTCCCAGGCTGCTCTTCCCCGAGAGTGAACTTTCCATCCGGATAGGTAGAGCTGGGCTTCTTTCAGGCAAGCTCCCTGCAGACCCGGGGCTGAGTCAGGCAGGATAGGTGGGAAACGGCAGGTGTTCTGTCCATCCGAATTCCTCACCCCGCAGTTGGACGGCGCTGAACGGGTGTCTGGCCCCATGCCTTCCTTTCTTGTCGTTCTCCAAACCACCTGCTTCCCGCACAGGAGCTCACAGTGCCTTTCCATCGTCTTTCCAGCTTGGCTGAGTGGGCAGGGACCCCTCTGATGGGGCAGGGCTGGTCTGGGTCACAGCATCTGGCGTTTGTCCCTCCGTCTCCCCATCCCTGACAGACCCTAAATGCTCCTTTCCACTCGTGTGACTTTCATTTTTTTTTTTTTTTTTTTTTTTTTTTTTTTTTTTTTTTTTTTGATTCATCTGGGAAACTGTGGATGTTTCTCTCACTGATTCAGTTTGGAGCCAGAAAACTCTTAAGGTAGAGGGAGTGCGCTTCCCAAGAGGGATCTCATCACAGTTCATAAATCCCCAGGGGGGAGGTGTGGAAGGGGCTGGTGCCCACTGACAAGGAGTGGAAGGTGCACGGGCAGGAGTACATTGGTTTCCGGTCTCGGGGTAAGACTGCCCCTCCTTGCCTCTTCCTTGCTCACTCGGTCAAGGCATTTGGCCATTTAAGGGTCCATTAGCATGAGGAGAGGTGGATGCCTTTCTTTCTCTGGCCCCTGCTCTTCCCACTTCCTCTGTAGACCACGGACGTGCAAACGATATTGAGAACAGACTCCTCCTCCCCTGCACAGAGTTCTCTCTCTCTCTCTCTCTCTTTTTTTAATTTTTACTTTTTTTTTGGGGGGGGGGTGGACAGAGAGAGAATCCCAAGCAGGCTCTGTACTGTCAGCACAGAGCCTGATGCGGGTCTTGATCTCATGAACTGTGAGATCATGACCTGAGCTGAAATCAGGAGTCGGATGCTTAACCGATTGAGCCACCCAGGCGCCCCCTGACGGAGTTCTCTCTTGAGTGAATTGGGCAGAAGCAAACTGGCTTAGTGATTCAAGGGAGAAAAGCCCTTTCACACTTCCGTGCTGGTATTTTAATTCAATCTTTTTGCCATGTGTAGGCTACGACGAATCTCTAGACCTCAGGGGGAGTAAATGTTAGAGCGATGCTGGTTCTCCGATCTGTGTTCAGACTGTGCCCTGCATGAATTATTCATGGGGAACTCGAATATCTTCCCCACTCGGGTTGATCCTCTCTGCCTCTTACAGCTTCCTAGGGGGATGTAACCGGGAAGTGGAAACTCATCTAACATCAGCTCACGTACTAGAGGGCTTAGCACGGAAAAATCTGCCCCCTGCCTCCCATCACACGTGCCATTCGTACTCCAATCAGAGCGACTCAGGTGTTGTCCACTGTTCCTTTTCTATCGGGGAGTCACGAACTGTCCTCCAGGAAAGCTTGTCACTTTTCGTGCCGAACCGTGGGAACACGTGTCAACTCTTACTGGCCATACCGGGCTAGCACTCCTGTGGACCCCTCTGAAGACTTTACAAAAGTCCTGATTCTGAGCCTTCTCTAGGATGAAAAAGTTGACCAGATTTTATTCTATCCCATTTTTTTGGTTTTGTTTTGTCTTCAAGGCCACACGGGGGAAGGTTCAGAGCGTGTCAGTGAAAACAGTGTCAGTCCCCTGTGCTAGACCTTGTCCAGTGGGGCCGTGAGAACATAGAGCCAGTGGGAGTAGGCCGTGCAGGGGGGCCTCCTGGGACCGTGGGGTCTTCTTGGCAACCCAGGGTGAAGCGGTGAGTGGGGGTGGAGGCTGTGGGGGAGGGAGATGAAGTCCTATCCTCTGCTCAGGAACACCGAGGCCTGTTACCAGGCTACCTCCAGTCGCCATTGCTAACTGGTCAGACGCAAAGGCAAAGATCCCTTGCGGGGAGCACAAAGATGATTTGCCGAGACTGAGGGATGCCAGCCATCTCCAGAAAGGTCTCTCTGCTGCTCACTTGGACACGCCTGTGGATGTCAGGCAGTTGACAACCCTAAAACCGATAATCGCTATTTGCTGACTGGCCTCACGCAGATCAAGCCCGAATATGCATTATTTGTGCCATCTGGATGTGCCCTTAAGCTGGCTGTAAGTGCAACGTGGAGATCGGCTTAATGGGTGTTTAGTGAATAACATTAGCCTTTAAAAAATAATATTGGTGCCGCTGTTATAATGTCCCATAATTGGTTCAGCAAGAGGAAAAGCCAGAGAAGCCACACTGTGGGAGAGAAGATTCAGCTATTCTGAGTGGTGGTGGCAACCCCACGGAGCCGGGGAAAGCATTTATGAGATACTTTTCCTATTTAGCTCCTGGTGCCTAATGTTTCACGATGGCAACTCTTCTCAAGGCTGGGGATATTTTGGGATTAGCTAGACCAGAAGTTCTTTTAAAACCATCAGTCAATCTCTCTCTCTTTCAATTCAGCTGTTTATTTCTCTCTCTCTCCAACTGGCTTTCTTTTAATTAAAAAAGTAATCACATGGATTAAAAACGGAGAAGTAATTTTTCTTCCAACTTCAACTCTTTTACGGTCCAGGCATCCATCTCAGACACACACACACACTCTTTCTTGTGGGTCCTTTCAGAAATGGTACATTCACACGGTCGTGCTTGGCTCATGGTTTCGAACCTTGTGTTTTTCACTAAGCAATACATTTTAGCCTTAGTTTCCTGGGATGCTCATAGATTCATGCCATTCATGTTATTGGCTATCATCTTACTTACTTAGTCCCCTCTTGATGGCCCTATAGGTTGTTTTCAGTCTTTTGCTTTTATAAAGAATGTGGCAGAGAGCATTCCTATACGTATACCTCTGTGGGCAGTTATGTTGTTGAGTAAATTCTAGATATTAGGTTAGAGGTTCTGTATATCGGGGGTCCATGAATGGGCACCAAAGGGTTCATGTATCTCTTGACATTTCATACATAATAATAGGTGTTTTTAGAAGGCAAAACTCCAAAACATCCATCTTTCTTCAGATGGTGCCATGACCCCGATGTTCATCTAGATCTTGGGTTTTTTCTGCCTCAACCTTACCCATTCAGCTGCCCAGTGGGATTTTTATTATTATTATTTTTATTGGCACTCCTTCTAGGCTAAAGAAGGGTAGTAAAAAGTGAATCAGTCCCTTCTTTTACTAATTGTTAGCTATCCATCTCAGTCTGTTGTTTGTTCTGAGGATGTTGAAACTCTTCAAGAGTGAGGTTTTTTGTTTGCTCGTTTGTTTTTCATTGATCCATTAACATAGCAGATGGAGAATTGTCTGTAATTCTGTGTTATCTGTGGAAGGAGCAGGAATGGGTATTATTTTCCAGTAGAGAAAGAGACGGATTAAATTTGGGAAATTATTTAGTTATGACGTGGCACTTACTTTATTTTCTGTAAACCTTTCCAAAGCTTATTGCAGGGGTAAGTGAATGGGGACTTGAGTCAGGCACGCATAAGCTGTAAGAAACTCCAGTTAGAAACAGATTTTCCTTTAGTGTCCTGTTCTTTCATAATGGGAGAAATCACCAGGCAGGAATAATTCTACCTAGACAGCCTGGCAGATTCGAAGGCATGTTTTACAAAGCAAAACCAATGCAAACCTAACGTCAAGCGGGTTATAGGCTTGCCTGAGCTACCGTCACCAGCCCACCGGCAGCCTTTATTTGTTTGTATTTTAGTCTAAAATGTCAAATTCCTTCTCGGTTATGCTACTGACTTGCTAGGTAGTACCCTCCTGTGGAGACAGAACTGATCTTGGGAGAGAGAATTTGCCCCTTCTGACTCAAGGTTCCCAAGTGCCAAATGCCCAGATTAGCACCTACCCGGCTGTCCGTTCACAACCGGGATGGAGTTCAGGTGTTCCCTGGTGTCATTCTCCCTCCTCAGGAACCCTCATTTGTCCACTGGATATCATGCTGTCCTCTTTTAATCTTGAACTCTCCCGTTTTCCCTGTTAAGCATCATCCCTTAGATGCCTCTGGGAAAACACTGGACAGCACCGTGGAACACGGAGCTGTCCGGCAACCGACAGTGTTTTATTCCTGCTCAAGTGTTTGCATTTTTTTTTTTTTAATGTTTATTTATTTTTGAGACAGAGAGAGACAGAGCATGAGCGGGGGAGGGGCAGAGAGAGAGGGAGACACAGAATCTGAAACAGGCTCCAGGCTCTGAGCTGTCAGCACAGAGCCCGACGTGGGGCTCGAACTCACGGACCGCGAGATCACGACCTGAGCCGAAGTCGGACGCTCAACCAACTGAGCCACCCAGACGCCCCTCAAGTGTTTGCATTTTAACTGGGGACAGTTTCTCCAGCTGGATGATGAACCTGTTCGTTGGATTTCCACACTGGTTGGCCTTTGGAGGATTATACTTTTAGGTAGCTGTGGGGTACCAGGGGAGGGCTCTATTCTCTTCCCCCTGTGCAGGGAGAAATCCCCTCTCGGAAGACAACTGCCTGTTCTCTCTGTGAGTCCATCCATGTGTATTCAACTCCCAGCTGCTAGATGTCCTTGGCAATGAAATTCCTTGTAGTAGCCTAATCCTAGGGAAGCAAAGAGGGCTTACTTAAACAGCTCCCAAGCTCCTGTGACAATCGCTTTTTTCTTTATTCTATATCTTCTGACTTTGAGTCTTTTTCAAAGGAGACGCTCCCTCTGTCACCAATACTTATAGGCAAATTCAGTAAACTGAAATCTATCAAGAGTCCAATGTAGCTCCTAGGAGAAATTCTGAGTGTTTCTTTGTAGTTAGGTCTCCAAAATAGCGTGGTTAGGGAAATCTCTGAGATGTTTATTAGTAGTTTTGACTTTTTATCAGTAAGATCTCTAAAGCTGCAAGAATAACTTCACAGTTTTTCCCGTAAGTTTAATGTCCTGGCATGTAGTTTTAGCAGTTAGACACCTCACCTCCCCTGTAATTGGTTGATTAGGGGACACGTTAAAGTCTCTTCCTGGCCTAATTGAGAGTTGTCAGGGGCCTGGAAAATAGGCTGGCCCTGGCATTGTTACCTGCTTTCTGGACCAGGGCCTGCAACCTGGGTTTCTTCATTAAAAGGTTGGGAATGAACCAAACCTGTCAGCACATGGCAATAGCAATGTGCCACATCTTAATACAGGAAAATATGAAAATATTTTGCAGAACGATGAAGAGCAAAGCATTCAACAAAAATAATTACCAGGAGCTCTCTGGCATCCTGGACGTTGAAGGAAATAAGGAAGTAATACAGAAATACCCTCTTGGAGGGGCGCCTGGGTGGCTCAGTCGGTTAAGTGTCTGGCTTCGGCTCAGGTCATGATCTCACGGTTCGGGGGTTCGAGCCCCGCATCGGGGGTCTGTGCTGACAGCTCAGAGCCTGGAGCTGCTTTGGATTCTGTGTCTCCCTCTCTCTCTGCCCCTTCCCTGCTCATGCTCTGTCTCTCTCTCTCTCTCTCTCTCAAAATAATAAATATTAAAAAAAAAAAAAAGAAATACCCTGTTGGACAGGGCTCTGCGTGGGGGTATGAGTGACTGTTAGCATGTCCCAGCTCCTGGAGGCATTACTGGGTGGGTCCATTTTATAGATTCTTTTGCTTCTGAAGACGTTACGTTTCACCTGATAGTTAACACTCAAGTGTTGCTTAGCCTGTCTGTGCGCCTTCTTCTAAGGGAGGCAGTCAATTTGGGGAGCGCATTTTCACGAGGCTTAGAAGCAATAATGGCACTTGCTTAGACTCGTATAAATCTGCTCGGGCTGCCATAACAAAGAACCACAGACTGGGTGGCTTCAACAGCAGAAGTTTATTTTCTCCCTGTTCTGGAGACTGGAAGTCTGGGGTCAGGGTGTCTGCAGGACTGGTTTCCTCTGAGCCCTCTCTCCTTGGTTCGTAGGTGGCCGCTTTCTCCCCTGAGTCCTTCCCTCTCTGTGTGAGGTGTCCTTATCTCTTCCACCTAAATTGGATGAGAGCCCACCCTAATGACTTCATTTTAACCTAATTACCTCTTGAAAGATCCTGTCTCCGAATACAGTTACCTGCTGGGGTACACAGGTTAAGGCTTCAACAAAGGAATTTGAGGGGCACACGCTCAGCCCAAGGCAGCGCTTAACAATTTTTTTTCTTTTTTAAGTCGTCTTCCCATGGATGGTAACCAGTCTAAAGGAACACCAGGTGGCAAACGTTTCTTTCTGTCTTTTAGATTCTCTCACGGTATTTCTGTCTCCTCATCTGTTAGACTCATAGCCGGATGGGCTGGGAACATAGAGAAAAGGGTACAAAAAAGAACTGAATGAATTTGAAAAGTTACTAGGAGTCAGCACCAAGAAAGAAAGTTAGGGGATTTTAAGTTTGATCTTTTTTTTGGTATTTTTTGAATGTTTATTTTATTTTTGAGAAATAGAGTCAGAGAGAGAGAGCACACAAGCAGTGGAGAGGCAGAGAGAGAGCTCCAGGCTCCGAGCTGTCAGCGCAGAACCTGATGCAGAGCTCGAACCCACGAACCGTGAGATCATGACCTGAGCTGAAGTCAGACACTTGACCCACTGAGCCACGCGGGCGCCCCTAAGTCTGATCTAAGGCTGCTGGCAGGTGTGGCCATCTATACCAATGAAGCTAAAGGGGTTGAACACAGCTACCCGCTGCCGTCATCCCACGAAATGAGAGATGGCTTTGGGGGAGATTAATATTAATATACAAGTAGACATGCAAACATGCTCTCCTGACAGTATTCACCTGCTAGGGCCGCATACCGCAAACTGGGTAGCTTAAACAACAGAAATTTATACTCTCCTGGCTCCGGAGACCAGAAGTCTGAAATTCGTGTCATCGGCACCACACCCTCTCCGGAGGCTCTGAGGGAAGATCCTTCCTTGGCTCTCGTAACTTCTGGCGGCACTGGCGTTCCTTGGCTTGTGGCCGCACTGCGCCAGTCTCTGCTGCCATTGGCACCCGGCCTCGTTCCTCTTGTGTCTGCGTCTGATTCTCCATCTCCCGTAAAGACCCCGGTTGCTGGCTTTAGGACCCACACTAATCCAGTATGGCCGCCTCTTAATTACATCTGTACTCACGCCTCTGTTTCCAAGGAAGGTCCCTTTCTGAGGTTCTGGGTGGACGTGAGTTTTGGGGGGACACTTTTCAACCCAGTGCACTGACCAGTCCCCCTTCGTGATCAGTCCGTGACCAGGCTCTGGGAACTCAATTAGCGTGGAGGGGTTTGTTTGTCAAGCAGAAGTGAGGGAGAGGGGAGAACACGAGAGGAGACGGGAGGAGGCTAATCCTGGCAGTAATAAAAACCCATTTAATTCATCAGGAGCCTTTGGAGCAGCTGCTGGGGCTCTTTGTTTGAAATATTCATGAAGTGTCTACCGAGGAGTTAGGGATACAGTCTCCTTATGCAAAATTTAACATTTGCTGGGCTAGCAGGTTCTATCATATTTATAAGAGTTCTGACACATTCATTTCAGCTCATAAGTCTATTAAACTGGGAAATGCGTTTTTAATATGCTTTTGGGAAACAGACAAGTGGCTTGGGCAGTGCCAGCCCCCATTAGCATAGTCCTGCCAGGCTTTTATTACCCAGAGATGTAGGGGGCTGATGCCAAAGCCAGGCGACCTGGGCTCTCTCCATGTCTTTTTGTGTTTTGGTTTTCAGGTGTTATTTTTTGCAGAAGCCCCTTAAGCTGGAGAAAGAAGCACAGGGTGACACCATCGTTTGTTTATTTATCTTTTTTCTTTTTGCCTGTTAGGGGAAGTGCCCGAGAAGGAATGGAAGCTGGTTGTGAGCCCATAGAACTGGGAAGTGCCACTCACTGAGACAGGCAGCCTTAGAGAAGGCAGGGGCTGATAGGGGAGCATGAGGAGTAGGGTTTGAATCCATGTAAATCAACAACAGCGACGCTAGCATCTGGGATGGGGTCAGTGCAATCTTGCCTTAAAGAAAAGGAGTCTGTGATGAGCTCCATCGACCTGGGCGTCCTTTGTTAGCACGCAGGGTCTGACCTCCTCTTTTTCAGGGGGTGCACGCTGCAGTTCTGTTCTCCTTTCCTGTCTAGTGCATTTCCCTTCCTAGGGCCAGAGAAAGTAAATAGCGCCAAGTGTCTTAAAACTAATTCAGTTTGTCTCAATGAAACATGATTTCAAGGGTTGTGGCATTTTGGAGCTAGAGATACTAAGGGACATGCCAATGTCTTCCAGTTGACGATCCCAGACAGAACTAACTCTCAGGACTCCTGGACTCCTTGATAATCCTCAACTAATTAATCATCAGCCAGTAGGGGAGGCAGAGGTGTTCACTGGAGATGGCAGGAGAGGTTGTATAAGATGTTTTTTGCAGCTCTTAGACACGGCGGGTCAGACATTTGCTGTCTTTCCTAGCAGATGAGGCTCCCCTGGTGATTTCAAAGCACCGATCCTCAACAAACCTCAGTAAAGTTTGCTCAAGTCAACCTTATTAGTAAACATTGATTATGGTCTTTCCAGTAGTGATGCTCCTGTTGTACATATAGAAACAATTAGGAGGGACACCTGGGTGACTCACTGGTTGAGCGTCCGACTCTTGATTTCGGCTCAGGTCATGATCTCACAGTTTGTGGGATCGAGCCCCACATCAGGCTCTGTGCTAACGTTGCGGAACCTGCTTAGGATTCTCTATCTCCCTCCCTCTCTCTGCCCACCCCCCCCCCACAACTTGCACTCTCTCTTTCAAAATAAGTAAACAAACATTAAAAAAACAATCAGGAGGCACAAACCCTCAAGGAGATTCAAATCTTCTTGGAAGACAAATAGGCCATTTTATATAGTTCAACAAAACATATGCAAGCTTCTGACAATCCCGTAAGTGGGTCTTGAATATGTCCTTGGGGCTCCCCCACAGCACCCTTCGTTTTGAGTTATTTCTTTTTAGATAAGGAGTGGGGTACAGTTTGAGGTTCAGCTTCTTTCATATAGATGTTCAATTGTTGCAGCACTATGCATGGGAAAGACCGACCTTTCCCTATTGAATAGACGTTGTGCTTTTGTAAAAAATTAATTGACCATATTGGTATGGGTCTGCGTTTGGACTCTGAGTTCTGCTTTAGTTTATGTGCCTATCCTTTTACCAGTATCACACTCTTTTAATTATGGTAGGTTTATCATTAGTCTTGAAATCAGACATTATGCATCCTCCCACTTTGTTCTTTTTCAAAGTTGTTTTGGTTATTCTAGCTCCTTTGCCTTTATATAATTTCAGAATCAGTTTGTTAAAATGTACAAAGAAATCCTGATGGGCTTTAGACTGGGATTGCATTGACTCTGTAAATCAGTATGGGGAAAATTGACACCTTAATAATCTTAGTCTTCTATTTCATGAACATGGTATATCTCTCCATTTACTTACATTGTCTTTGACTTCTTTTGTCAGTGTTTTGTGGTTTTCAGCATGTATATCCTATACATATTTGGTTAGATTTATACCTAAATATTCCTTTTATGGTGCTATTACAAATGATACTGTATTTGAAATTTTGACTTCTAATTGTTCATTGCTAGCTCAGAAATATAATAGATGTTGTGTGTTAGTCTTGTTCCTGTAATCTGGCTGAACTCATTTATTAGTTCTGAGAGTTTTTTTGGTAGATTCCTTGGGATTTTCTCTGTCCTGTCTGTGAATAGTGACCGTTTCATTAACTTCCAGCCAATCTGTATGCCTTTTATTTCTTTTTCTTGACTTACTTGCACTGGCTAAGGCTCCTAGTACGTTGTTGAATAGGAGTCATGAGAGGAGGTATTCTTGCCTTATTCCTAATCTTAGGGAGAAAGCATTCAGTCTTTCACTATTAAGTATTGTGTTGTCTATGGGTTTATGGTAGCTGAAAGGCATACATATTTGAAAAGCCACCAGGTTCCTAAGAGATGTCAGAATACAGAAATGGTATAGAGCAGGCCAGAAAATAGGTTATATGGTACAACTTGGCTTGGATTCTGACTCAGCCCTTGGGCAGCTACAAGACCTTGGGCAACCTTCATAACCTCCTTTTTACCCTCAGCTTCTCTATCTAAAATGGGGATCATAGTAATTACCGCATGGAGCTGCTATGTAGATGGACGTGGATGATGCGTGTAAATGCTTAGGACAGCACTCAGTGCTTTGTATGCCCTCAATGAATATTAGTCATCATTATTCTATCTGGAAGGCAGGAAAAATGGCCCCAGAGCTCAGGGTGCCTGGATGTGGGATTTTTTTTGGCACAGACTATGGAGATTTTGCTGCCCCTATTAAAAAGTACAGAAACGGGAGCCTGGGTGACTCTGTCAGTTAAGCATCTGCCTTCGGCTCAGGTCATGATCTTGTGATTCATGGGTTTGAGCCCCATGTCAGGCTCTGTGCTGACAGCTCGGAGCCTGGAGCCGACTTGAGATTCTGTGTCTCCCTGTCTCTCTGCCCCTCTCCTGCTTGTTCTCACTCTGTCTCTCTCTGTCTCTCTCTCTCAAAAACTAAATAAAAACATTAATTTTTTTTTAAAGTACAGAAAGCTTTCGGGTTTGTATGTGGATTCTCCAGTCATTGAGCACATTTGGGTCTGTAATACTCTCAAGGTGCTCAGACAGATGTACAACATTTACATTTGGTCCAGTTTAGGGACAGAGGAGCCACCCTGGAAAAGAACAGGTGATCCTTAAGCTGGAAGAAGAGGTTTCTCATGGGGAAAAGAAATCCCTAAAGAAATTAAAGAAGCATAAATGTATCGTTAACGAAAAATATACCATAAGATAGATGTGAAACATTATAGAGAACCAGAAGGTGAGGAGGAGAGAACGTGTGTGTGTGTGTGTGTGTATGTGTGTGTGTGTGTGTGGTGAAGAGCAAGGGGCTAGAGTCAGGGTGCGTGGTAGGTGTGGGAGTAACCTGGGTTCACGATTCACTAGCATCAGAATGGACTTTGTCCATCTTTACTTTTTCTCTGCCCAGGACATAGAACAAGGTCTTAGATCAGAGAACGAAAGTTGATGGGATAAGCTTTGGAATTGTACAGAAGGCTGAGCTGCCCATCACTGGAAGGATTCAAGCACAGGCTAGGGGGCTAGTGGTCAGGGAAGTTATAGAGGGGCTTCATGGGCAGTGTGAAAGTTTGGGCCAAGTAACTTGCTGAGGCCCCCTTGCTGCTCCAGGATTGCTGGACCCTGAGCCTACCAAGAACAGCTGGGGGAGGCCTCCTCTGCCTGTCTGCCTCAGTGGACCTGAAAGTCTGGGACAACGGCTTCTGGTCTGAGATCCTGGAGTTTGCGAGTGGGAGCTTTGGCACAGGCTAAGGGAAGCAGCATGGGTGTGGCCATCGGGGGCTGCAGGTGCCTTCTCTGGGCTCAGCTACGGGACCTGCTGGGTGTTGCCATGGCAACCTCTCCCCTCCTTTCCCCGCTGTCGACCAGTACCTCTGAGTGTGGTGAATCCCTGACCCCTTGTGTGGTTTCATCTCATCCCGTCTCTTCCCTTGGTCTGTCCATCTCTCCTGGTGTCTCTCACTCACCTCTCTGCGTCTCACCGTCAGAACCTCTCTTTTTGCGCCCACACCCCTTCCCATCCCATCTGCCAGGGGATCTGCGTGCCTGCCTTTCCTCTTCTCTCTCTGAGGCAGCAGTGAATCTGCTAGCTTCTCCCTTGCTCCAACTGTGGGCAGCCTTCGGAGAAGCCTCTCGGTCTCTGTTGGGCCCGGTGGTGCCCCCGTGGCCCCAGAGTAGTGGTTCCGGGGTGCTGCAGCAGTCGGAAAAGCTCTTCAGGGACCCTTGCTTCCCTGTGTGTCTGGAGATCCATGCGGGCAGATTCCGCCCGCCCCTCTTTCTGGAGACTCTGATCTGGGTGAAGTTCTCCCCCAGGCCTTTGCTTTGGGTTGGCTTTGCAGAGCAAGAACCCATCAGCTACACTGCTAATTAAACTCATCCGGGCGATCTGTTGTCAGGGTCCCTGCCTGCCATGCATTTGGGGCGGAGCCCCATGAGAGTCTAGACACCCTTCAAGTTTATTATGGAGAACCAGCCTCTCCTTGGAGGCATCATCTTTCTTAGCGTCTGTCTTGGTAATGATGCCTCAACCCGTCCATCATCCAGCCCAACTTGATTAGAGTTATTAACCACTTAGTGTCAAAATATCCTTGCTTCCTGTCTGCCTGCCACAGCCGGGGCATAAAGCTTTGCCATGTTAATTTTCTTTTTTTGCAGAGTCTTCTGATCCAACATTACTCCACCTGAGGAATCTAATTGAACCATGAGTCTCCCCTTGGCGCTCCCCCGCCCCCCCGTCTCGGCCTGGAAAAGAGCAGTTAGGAATGAGGGTAGATAGACTCTGTCCTGGCATCTAACGGGATCCTATTATCTGACCAAGACTTCAGGGCCGATTTTTGCTAGTGATTGGATTTCACAGTCCTGTCGCTCAGCCAATTTTCAGCACTGGGCGAAGGGAGGGAAGCCTTCGAGGGTGTGCCGTTTAACAACAAAGGGAGGGGACCGGAAAGACTGCAACCAGGACGAGATTGAAACGACTCTCCCAGAACTAACGAGCTGCTTCTGGCCTCCCCGCCGGCCTGCTGATGGGAAGCTGTGGGCTCCAAAAGCTTGTTTAAGATTCTGAATGCAGAAGGCTGGACCGAGGCAAGTTTTGATCATACGACCTGACCAGCAGAACAGGACATTTTAACTGCAAACCTGTGCTCTGAAAGTCTGGTTAGGAGAGGGTAGCATGGGGTTGTGGGGCTCTTGCTTTCCTTCCACCCTCTCTCCCCTTTTGTTCGGTGTGCAAAGGCAGAGGCATTTCAATATGCCATCGCATTGGGCACAGGGACACAGACAGCCCACACTGCTTCACCTGGGAAGGGACTCTTCACCACCGCGCATCGAACACGCTGATGTGTCTTATCTTCTCTGCACAATGTCTTCCTTGAACCGATTGGCAATTATCTTCTTTTTTTCTTTTCTTTTTTTTTTTTTTTTCTAATGTTATTTATTTTGGGGGGGGGGGAAGGGAGGGAGGGAGAACCCTGAGATCATGACTTGAGCCGAAGTCAGGTGCCCTGAGCCACCCAGACACCCTGGCAGTTATCTTCTTTGATCTGTAGGGAGCTTAACAGAAGCGAAATCCACAGTTTCCAAGGATTCCAAGACCCCCGGGACACCGCCGGAGGGGTTAGGAGGGGAAGTGAGTCGCCTGCTAGGACCAGCAAAGGGGACTGATGCCTGTTTTCCTACCCTTCAGAAACAGATACGCCTCTTAAAATGTCAAATTTCAATATTTGAAAAATTGTAAATTAAATAGAAATGTTGGCTCAAAAGCAGGTAGCAATTCTTCTGAGGTTTCCGTGATGTCTGTCTAGATGCTCTGAAGTAGCTACTTACCTCTTACGTGGTGACCCTCGCATGGTGACCCCTTCCCCCACCCTAACCCATCTTCCTCAGAACATCTGTCTTGACTGTTTTGTGGGGAGGAGACCGCCCAAGCACCTGATGAAAACCATACACTGTTGGGTTATTGGCATTTGGGGGTGGGATGGCTCTTTGCGGTACCACATTACATGTTGCTTTGTGCCCTGGTCCCCAGCCGCTCTAAACCTGGAGTACCCCCTAGTCTGTGTGACAGTGGGGCAGAAGTGCCCCAGACATTTCCAAAGGCTCCCTGCAGCACTGTCCCCAAGGGAGCAGAAAAAATAGGACAGGGTGGGTCTCGCACAAGCCTGCCAACTCAAAGAGTTTGAACTGCAGCCCAACTTCTGTTGCTGGAGGTATCAGCCTGGGTCCAGGCTGGGGCTGCCCAGAAGAAGGGGCGCCTTCCGAATGTACCGAGTGCTCTGTGGGCCACCTGCCGTCCTGCCCTCGCCCCTGACGAAGAACTCCTGCTGGAGACCCTCTCCCCAGAAAAAGCACACCTATATGGGTTCTCACACATTTTTACCTTCGATTTCTAGCACTTGGGGACTGGCCCAGCACGATGCCTGGCACACACCGGGAGCTAATGGCATGTCTGTCGACTGAGCAAAATAAAACCCATTTATGGTTCTATCTGGGGCCCAAAGACCCTTGGTGATGAGCCCCAGATGCATGCACTTCCCTTCCTTTGTATCACCTCCGTCTCCAGGGCATCGTGGTCTTGTAGTCATGCTTGACGTGCAGACGGTGGGAAGTGGCGAAACGTCTAAGGACGTTCGGGCCGCGAGACTGTATCGGACAGAGGCAAAGAGGAGAGACACTGAAATCCAGCAGATAGGGAAGCTCAGTTTTTCCCCTTCGCAGCCACACCCTAGACTTTTTGGATGTAACAACTATACTCTCTGCTTTCCCCCACCCACTGCCCTGTTTGGGCTCCTCTTTTCTTCCATCCCATTCTCATCTCCTATCCACACTTCTTAATGGGATGTTTTGGAATTGTGTGCTATTCTAGGAGCTTGGAGTAAGACTTCCTATTATTGTTTGTTTCTTTTTTTCTTTTTTCTTTTTTTTAATGTTTATTTTTGAGAGAGAGAGTGTGTGAGCAGGGGAAGGGCAGAGAGAGAGGGAGACACAGAATCGGAAGCAGGCTCCAGGCTCCGAGCTGTCAGCTCAGAGCCTGACGCGGGGCTCGAACCCGTGAGCTGCGAGATCATGACCTGAGCTGAAGTCGGATGCTTAACCAGCTGGGCCACCCAGGCACCCCTGTTTCTTTATTTTCCCACCAGGTTTCTGATGGGGTAGGACTGGTCTTGGTATTGTAAAGATCCGTTGTTTTCTTTTTCTTTCATAAGGCATTTGCATGTTTTTTTTTTTCTCCCCATTAGTTCATTAAATTCATTCATTCCATGAAGCCAGCCACTCTGGCTAAGTCTAAGCCAGGAACTTGGTCTCTGCCTTCAAAGATTGTGGGAGAGGCAGATGCCTAAAAACAAGCCATTACACAGTAATTACAAATAGTCATACTGCAATTTTGATGCTTGATTTCTTTCATAGTCTCCGGAGGGTGGTTACATTGTCTAGGAAAGAACCCGATCATTAGACCTGGGATCCTTTTCTTTGCAGGAATTTTATCACTGTTTTTGGATCAATGAATGTTCAGGAGTACATCAAATTCAACCTTCTAGAGAATCACATGGTTTCTTCCTTTATCCACCCATGTTCTTTGGACCAAGGCATATGGTCCAGGATGATATTGCAAATACTTCCTTTCATTGATATTCTCTGTGTGTGTGTATAAAGGGGGAATGAGGGCTCCCCAGTGAGTGTGTGTGTGGATGTGTGCATGTGTGTGCGCACACACACGTTTGCATGCATATGTGTGCATGTTGACGTATTTACTTCCTGATAGAATCAAATATTGCTTCATGTAAGTGATGAAATTGCCTATTGATTTCATAGACTATTTAGACTCAATATACTTTGTTTCCTGAAACCTGATAGGGAAAGGAAAGGTAACTGCTCACCAGATGCATACTAACATGCTTGTGGAAAGGGGAACGCGGTTGCCGTGAGGGATTGACATTCCCACTGGTTCTTGGCAATGAATGCTCACTTAAGAAATATGTGTGCTACTTTCTGTAAAGCTTTAAAATCACCAGGTTTTTTTTTTTATTTTTTTTTTAACGTTTTTATTTTTGAGATAGAGAGAGACAGAGCATGAACGGGGGAGGGTCAGAGAGAGAGGGAGACACAGAATCAGAAGCAGGCTCCGGGCTCTGAGCCATCAGCCCAGAGCCCGACGCGGGGCTTGAACTCACGGACCGCGAGATCCTGACCTGAGCTGAAGTCGGACGCTTAACCGACTGAGCCACCCAGGCGCCCCAGGTTTTTTTTTTTAAACGGTGTTTCTGAAACTCATGGGCTGCCTTCCATCATCTTTAATGAACATCACTAAGAGCCTCTTTAGAATGTGTGTTGAGACGTGTGTATACGAGAACACGGTGACAGGCTTGGGAATGTTTCAGCGAACACTGGTTCAGATCGGGGGTAGGGGCACCAGATAATGTCACCTGCAGGAAGCTTTTCATTCAGGGCTCTCTGTGTGTTGGTTGCTGTTCAAATTGGGAAAAATGGTCCCTTCCATCCAGTGACTCGCATGCTGGCTCACATGGGGCATTTATTTGCTACCAGAAGACTTTGAGGCTACTCTTCACCCCAGCCCCGTCTGCAGGGGCCCCCCCGGGGAGCTGCGTCAGGAGCAAAATAAACCACTAGGGCCCGTGTGCCCCTGAGTGCCATTCTGAGGTGCTCAGTAGTCCCCTTTTGGGTCGAAAGTAACAACTGATTACAAAACAATAAAACCAATATGTGAACAAACACTATAGAACTCCTCTGAAGGGGAGAGTTTGGCCCCCTCCCCTCCGGAAGTGATCCCCAATTGATCCCAATTTGGGATGATGGCGTTTCTCCAAAGACTCTTGGGAGTTCTTAGGAGGCTTTTCTGGGTTGATTTACAACCCCAATTAAACAAAACAAAACAAAATGCTCCCTCCCCCCAAATCAGCCTGGTTTTGTTTTGGTTGGGCATGATTTTAGCAAAAAGGGCCTTCTCCAAACCGTTTCCTTCCCCCCAGAACATTTAAAGTAATGATCCCAAAGTCAGAGGGGTTTGCGCTCCCTTGTCCCTGATGCTCTGCAGGGCTCCCAGGGGGCAGCGTTCACTTGTGCCGGGTTTGCAGGACATTTTCTCATGTCTGTTCGGCCTTTGTGGCGTTAGCTGGCCTCCTCCTGGTCTCTGGAGTTGTCGAGGTTGGTGAGAAGACACAGAAGGACAAGTTCTAGGTATGGTTTCTTGTCCAAAACATGGCTGGTTAAAAAAAAAAAGTAGATTAAAAAAAAAATCATGGTTTGAACTCTTGTTTTCAGTATTATTAAGTTTCACCGCTCGATGACTCACAGAGATGAGGGCATCTGCTCAAAATTTGAAGAAGCATTTGTCTAGAGCAAACCGTGCTCTGGCCTCCTTCCCGGGGAAGATGAGGACATAAAGACCCGCGGGCCCACACGTGACCCCAGGCAAATTCCTAGCGTGAGATTTGTGTACTGACCAGACTTCTAGCATCGGCTTCAGCTCTCTGAGTGTAATAGGCTGTACCTATTCGGCTCCGCCTTGTACCAAGCAGCTCTCCAACCTCAGAGGCTTGCAACCACAAAGGTGTATTTTGCTCCCAGGTTATGTGCAGGCTGCAGGTTGGCTCTTCTCCTTCTGGGTCCCCGCTGAGGAAGCGTCCCCTGTCAGGACATGCCTGGTGTCATGGTGGAGGGGAAGAGTAGGAGAGCTAGTGGAAACCTGCCGTGCCTCGTAAGAATTCTCCTTGAGTGTGGTTTCATCTCCACTCACGCCCGTTGCCCAGCAAATCACGTGGGAATGCCTGTCCTTGTGCAGGGAGGTGTACTTGACCTTTAGGGAGGCACCGCCAGTCCAGGTGGGATGGAAAAATCCTCTGTAGGGAAGAGAGGCATGACTAATTGTGCAGGTAATACCCTTTGCCACAGTCCTCCCTCTCGGTCACAGATAATCACTTTCGTTCGTCCTATACACAAAATAAATTCACTTTTTTTTTTTTTTTTAAGTTTATTTATTTTTGAGACAGAGAGAGACAGAGCATGAACGGGGGAGGGTCAGAGAGAGCGGGAGACAGAATCGGAAGCAGGCTCCAGGCTCTGAGCCATCAGCCCAGAGCCCGACGCGGGGCTCGAACTCACGGACCGCGAGATCGTGACCTGAGCCGAAGTCGGACGCTTAACCGACTGAGCCACCCAGGCGCCCCAAAATAAATTCATTTCTGACCCAACGAAATGTGCCTTAAAATTCTCATCCAGTCACGGAATTGGCTGTGAATTCCAGGACCTTGTGGTAAATTTCGGACACCTTCGTCAGGTCTGGATCTAGCCGCTCTTGATCTGGAGACACACCAACTGAAAACAGTTTCCTGTCCTCATGTCTGACATGGTGGAACGGGAGCAGGTTGAAGCCTCCTGCTCGGAAGGAGGAAGGATGGAGGCCACATAGCCATCACTGCTACATGTCAGTTCTGAAGTCCCACCAGACAGACATGTGAGGGTTCCCTACCCGGGGCATGGGGCATACTCCATGAGTGGGTCTGTTTCTGCGCCCTGCAGGAAGCTCCAGTGTTCTCCAAGGCCCTGGACTTTTCACTTCGGGAGATCCTTCCTTCTTGACGATTCCCTTTGGGCACATCCAAAAAGAAAAAAAAAAAATAGTAGAGCGTATCCCTTCCTTGGGGACTAAGCAGCTTCCCTAGCCTGCTTCCCGCCTGTAGAATATTTGGGACTCCTAAAGTTGTTTCACGTGTTCAGTGGTCACCGTCTGTTCTGTGCCTGGGTAGTGGCCCTTTTGGTGGCATAGCTCATTCTAAATCATTTTCAGTTTTCATTTTCACTTGATCTCAGTTATTCCATGGGCCAGTAGCCACACCCACATTTCTACGTGAGATAATCCTTTCCCAGACACACCCCGTCTCTAGGTTTAATTCTAGGCACTTGGAGCTCATCAAGTTTTGGTGAAACCGTGCCACTAACCACTCTTCCTGCAGACATTGCATCCAGGTAGAAGGATTTGCCGGATCGGGGAGGGGGGAGTGTATTTTAATCCATTTATAGGTCTTACCGTCGTGTCCTTGGTTTTGTGTGTGTCCTGAGGTTAGGTCTTAATCATCTTTCCTTCTGAGAGCATTTTTCTTTTTCTTTTTCTTTTTCTTTTTCTTTTTCTTTTTCTTTTTCTTTTTCCTTTTCTTCTTTTTTTTTTCTTTATTAATATGAGATGAGAAACAGTTGCAACTTCCAACTTTTTAAGTTCCAAGTTTTCTCGATTTTCTTTTCTTCTCTCCACCCTACTGGCAGTCAGCTAATACTTTTCTGACCTCTTCTCTTTCTTGTAGCACTTTGTCAAATGCATAATGACTAAAGCACATTTTGTAGTGCTGTTTTATGACCTTTTCACCCAAAGCCATGCAGTCAACCTTGATGAAGCAGCATGTGTCTCAGTGGCTCACAGCGCGTGTAGGCTGCAGATGGGGCGTGGTTCTGCTCTGCATGAATTCTTTTTTTTTTTTTAATTTTTTTTTAGCGTTTAATTATTTTTGAGAGAGAGCAACAGAGCGCGAGTGGGAGAGGGGCAGAGAGAGGTGGAGACACAGAATCCAAAGCAGGCTCCAGGCTCTGAGCTGTCAGCACAGAGCCCGACGTGGGGCTCGAACTCAGGAACCGAGATCATGACCTGAGTCGAAGTCGGACGCTTAACGGACTGAGCCACCCAGGTGCCCCACTCTGCATGAATTCTTATTCTGAAACTCAGGTGTGAGGGGCAGTCCCTGTTGGTCACACCTGGCGATCCCTCTTACACCGTCTGCCTGGATGCTGTGTACTTCACATCAAGTCCTGTTACCCAGGCAGCTCACATGGCCAGCCCTGACGACGGGGGAGGAAGGGAAGCGGAGACAGTCTATAACTTCACATCACATGGCATTGAGTGGGGCTGTATAATTCTCCCTCAGCAAAGGGGAGGATTGAGTAATTGTGAATAAAAATTACAGTCTATGACCAGGCCTGTTCTTCGTTCATTATAAAACAAGAAGAAAGGTGAATGATGACACCAGAGCTTACGATGAAGTTATACCCATCTCACCAAATAAGCAAGATTTGGGAGAGGGGGCAGTTTTGTGTTTTCTTGGAGAGATTTCTTTCTGGTGATGATTTTACTCACTGAGTTCCTAAAAACTCCTCGAGGGAGTAGCAGCATATTCATGGTGTTTTCATTCAGTGCAATGGGTGTTTTTTTCTTAAGACCTCTGTCTCCTCACCCTGGACAGTGCACTGCCCCACCCGACCTTCCAAGACTTTCCTTTATTAATTCTTTGGTAATAGGTCTGTGTTTTAAGACTGACAAGGGGGGCGCCTGGGTGGCTCAGTCTGTTGAGCAACCGACTTCGGCTCAGGTCTTGATCTTGCACTCCGTGAGTTTGAGCCCCGCGTCGGGCTTTGTGCTGATGGCTCAGAGCCTGGAGCCTGTTTCAGATTCTGTGTCTCCCTCTCTCTCTGACCCACCCCCGTTCATGCTCTGTCTCTCTCTGTCTCAAAAATAAATAAACGTTAAAAAAAAAATTAAAAAAAAAAAAGACAAGGGATCAAACACCTTTCGTCTCTAACTCCCCTTTCCAACACAGAACTCTGTGTGCTCCCGATCGTGAAATCCCACTTAAATGGTTGTTTGTGGAAGCGAGAGGCGGCTGTAAAGTTGATGGGGAAAGAGACAGTCGGTGGAATAATACGTGTGAAAGTCTGCTCTGGACATTTGGAGATTTGTTGGAACCATTGCTCCTGATACAAAGCCACGTGCTTTTGTAGGTCCTTTGATACCCAAATGATTACTTCTCCATGTCACCGGTGCTGTCGATCACAGGCCGTAAGATGTCCTGTCTCTGTTGGGAGGTGGCAGGCTGCCCTGAGGGGCTCTCGGACACACCTAGATTTGAATTCTTGCCATTCTGGTGGTGCCTTTGTTACAGCAAATACTTGGGGCCCAGGAAGAGACAAGCCACGTGCACCCGGGGAATCCGAAAAGACTGTTTATCGCGCACCGGTGCCGGCTCAGCAGAGTCACCTCCAAAAGCTGAACCCCAAACCTTGGCAGCGGCCTCCTTTTATGGCTGGGAGGGTAGGGGGTTGAGGGACAAAAGGAAAAGGGAAGGGGCCCCTTATCGGTGGTGCTCTCCGGGCAGTTGGTGGACACAGAAGGCAAACAAGATTGCAGAAGCCAAAAGTCTGCAGGGGAGTATCCAGCCTCGGGTATCCGGCTGGCCCCTTTTATCTCGTTTTTGCTAACTTTGCTTCTCTTTACTTATGGGAATAATATGTGTTGCACTGGGACGTAGGTAAAAATGTAATAGGACTGGTGGTGGTGTTTGACGTACTCCGTGGTTTCCAGATTCGGAGACTCACTCTTTACTTGGAGCATCTCTGCAATTAGTATTTCTCTTCCACAACCAATGGCAGGTCAGAGTGGAACTGACCTGCCGCATAAAATAAAGGTGTGTGTTCAAGTTGTCGTGTCCTAAGATTTGGTGAAATGCGGAAATAAGCACTTGATAAAGATTTAGTTCTTCTTCTTTTTTTTTTTTTTTAAGTTGATTTATTTATTTCGAGAGAGACAGAGACAGCGTGAGCAGGGGAGAACGGAGAGAGAGGAGAGGGAGACAGAATTCCAGGCAGGCTCTGCATCGGTAGCACAGAGCCCGACTCGGGGCTCAAACTCGTGAAACCAGGAGATCACGACCTGAGCTGACACCAAGAGTTGGACGCTTCACCCACTGAGCCACCCTTAGGTCTTAATAAAGAACGAAAAAGAAGTACAGATGTATACGGAGGCCTCCTAAGTCATAGCGAGACGCTGGCTTTTGTGCTGAGGGTTCGAACAGGGTCTGAGTGAAGTTTTAAGGGATCATCCTGGCTGTCCTGTTTGCTCTCACGCTGGTGTACCCCCTCCTACCCCCACTGTTTTCCTACCTACGTACGTCTAAAATGGTTCCGGCACTGTTTGGTGGGCAGAGAAATCATAAGTTGATAAAACGATCCGTGAGAACTTGAAAATTGCCGTGCAGGCCAAATTTATTACTGCTGCTGTCACTACCAAAATAGAAAATAACCCAAGCTCTGGCGTGTGGCCCATTTCTGGCCAGCATCATTCGGTACGGTGAAAATCTACAGCAGCACAAACATTTGAAGAGATCCTTGAAATTCATCGCGGCCAGATTTGTCCTTGTCAACTGAGCCCTCCGAAACCGAGTTTCAGCCAGACCTTGCATTCCCAGCAGGGCTCTGGGGTGAACCCCAGTGTCACAGACGCGGCCCTGGCCCCCAGTCACCCCTGAGGCTCGGTCTCCACCTCACACGGGGTCCTCATGGTCAGAGGACTCTGAACTTCTCTCCCTTAGGGTTGTCAGTTGCCGACCTTCTCTTGGTTTCTGGAAAGAAGATCCCCTTCTGGGTCCCTGGTGCGGCTTCTCATGGTTGCTGTGGACAGTGCACGTGTCTGCCTCTGTCTTTCTCCATTTTTATGCTCATGGTAAAGTGGTTTGCTCTTTATTTTTGTTTTTCCAGATAGCTTCCCCATTTTCTGCCGTTTTCTGTTCTACGCTGCGCCCCCTCCTTGTAAGAGTAAGAAGAGACTTCCTCTCCCTGCATTCCTCTCTTCCTTTTCATTTCTAGAGTGTAGAGCCTGGCACCTTGGGGAATGTGGAAACAGGCTGGGATGCGTGACATGGGGAAAGAGAGTCTGTGGAACCAGGTCTGGAGGCAGGAACTGGGGTCTGAGCGCGCTTTATAAGGCTGGCCTGTCGTTGGGTCCGGGCCACTCCATAAGGTGACTGTGGCTGGATTATGAGCATATCACCGATATTGAATCTGTTTGCCACCGTGCAGTGCATGCCAAGGGCAGACTTTGAGGGAAGTTGAGCTGAGTTGAGGGGGACGTTTCTTCCCTGATGCCAGTTGTTACCAACTCGCCGAAGTTCTTCCCATGCACGTTTCCTGGGAGTGCCGTGGAGCCCTGGGGCTCTGGCTGAGGGTGGGGGATGCAGTGTGGCCCACGTGACCAACAGTGAGCCCGGGGGTCCTGGAGCCTGAGAACCGGTAACCTGTAGCCTCGGGCACACCAGGGTTCCCGTTTTGGCCTCACCACCCGGTGCTAAGTGGCTTTGGTAAGATAGTGTCTCTGGTCCTTGGTTTTCTCATCTGTAAGGTGGGTATGATAACATCCCCTTGCATGTTCACTGAGGATTAATTAAAGTGATGCGATACTGAACGGCTGCCCAGCGTTCGGTCCTCTGTTCGGCTGTAGCACAGATGATATGAGGAAGCAGAGGAAGAGGGACCTGGGGGACATTTGCATTTGGACCGCCTGATGGCCCCTTGCCCCACAGCGGAACCGAGGCCGGGATGGCCTGTGGGTTTTGCCTTTGTGGCTTCTCTCCCTAGTTGTCTAAAGCAGCACCTGCTGGGTTGGTGAATAAGTGAGGCACTGGGCCAGGTGTACAATTAGACAAAAAAAAATTTTTTTTAACGTTTATTTATTTTTGAGACAGAGAGAGACAGAGAGAGACAGAGCATGAACGGGGGAGAGGCAGGGAGCAAGGGAGACACAGAATCGGAAGCAGGCTCCAGGCTCTGAGCCGTCAGCCCAGAGCCCGACGCGGGGCTCGAACTCACAGACCGTGAGATCGTGACCTGAGCTGAAGTAGGACGCTGAACCGACTGAGCCACCCAGGCGTCCCCCAAAATTTTTTGTAATGCAATATTTTTGAAACTCCGAATGAATGCAAAAAGTCCACAATGAACAGAACGTCAAAATTTTAAATACAGATAGAGTTCGATAGTGTTAGAATTGGGGAGCTGAGTAAGGCAGGGCTATGTAAGTGCAGCGTCGGGTCCAGCTTTTTTAAAAAAGAAATTTTTTTCATGTTTATTTATTTTTGGGAGACAGAGCACCAGTGGGGGAGGGGCAGAGAACGATGGAGACACAGAAGCCACAACAGGCTCCAGGCTCTGAGCCGTCAGCACAGAGCCTGATGTGGGGCTCGAACCCACAGAGGTGAGATCAGGACCTGAGCCCAAGTCGGACGCTCAGCTGACTGAGCCACCCAGGCGCCCTGGGTCCAGCTTTTATTTTCAAACTTTTGGTATTTTTTTTTCTATCATGGATTTAGAGAAATTTCTTTTAATTTAATTTATTTTCTTAAATTATTATTATTTAAAAAAATTTCTTTAATGTGTATTTATTTTGACAGAAAGAGAGACGGTGGGGGGGAACTGACTGGGGGAGGGGCAGAGAGAGAGGAGAGAGAGAATCTCAAGCGGGCTCTGGACTGTCAACTCCGAGTCCGATGCGGGGCTCGATCTCATGAACAGTGAGATCATGATCTGAGCCGAATTCTAGAGTCGGGCATCAGTGCCTTAACCCACTGAGCCACCCAGGTGCCCCAAGCGACGAGTCTTCTTAGATCCGTAAGGGAAGTGAGGTCACAGGCCAACCGCTGCCTCCCAAACCGTGGACAGAGGGACAGAGAGTCTAGGGAACCTCCGATCACGGGACTAGAAACCCACGAGCCGAGCCACTGTGGGAACCAGCGCCTGCGTTCTCCAGCAGCCTCCCCGTGAAAGCGGAAGGTAGAATTTTCCGCGTGTGACAAGTGTGAAGGGAACGTTGAATATGATCACAATGCAGATGGGGGTCTTTTGTTTTAACCGAAAAAAGTGTATTGGCTGCCAGATCAGGGGCATTTGGGGTTCAAAATGATCAGTCACCCGGCTTAACGCTTTCACGTTGTGAGGTGAGCACACTGAGTCCCTCTAGGAGAAACGTCTGGCCCCAGATCTGGCCCTGGTGTGTCTGAGTTCAGCCCATCAGGTCTCCAGTCTTTTTCATCCACAGCGGGCCAGGTGATGGCGCTGTCGAGGCCAGGCCTGTGGATCCGGTTCCTTGGTGGCTTCCCCACTCCCACTCTCGTCAGGAGCATTGGTGGGTGGTAGTCGTAGGTGAGAAGGAAGGAGCGGCTGGAAGAAGAACATCTACGCGAGAACACAGCCCAGATCTCTCACTTGTTAATCCTCATCCACCAAGGAGAACTCGTGGCACCCTTAGTGTCTCAGATTCCCGTCTTGGTGATTCATGCACACTTTTATTTTGTACCCAGCCCAGTAAAGAGCAGCGGGTGGCTTTTAGCGATGCCCACCTGCCACCGGGGCTCTGGCAAAATCGTAAGGCAGATTAAACTTTATTTTGGAATATGCCTCGCCTCCCTCTTTGTAACCACCTCTCCCCATTCCCAGATTTTCCAGGGCCCCCAAGCTTTCCCTTTGGCTGTGCCAGCCTCTCCATAGTGAGATGCTCCGTTGAAAACTGGTAAATGTTTTTGGGGCTTAATCCAGGAAACAGGGAAGATGGGTTACCTCTCTGCTTTTTTTTTAATTTTTTAATTTTTTAAAAAATATTTACTTAGAGAGAGAGAGGGAGACACAGAATCCGAAGCAGGCTCCAGACTCTGAGCTGTCGGCACAGAGCCAGACGTGGAGCTCGAACTCACAAGCTATGGGATCATGACCAGAGCTAAAGTCGGATGTTTAACTGCCTGAGCCACCCAGGCGCCCCTAACTCTTTGCTTTTTAAGTTCTCGAACATCTTTAGTTGTCAGCCTGTGGGAAACGTCAGGTCCCTCCTGGCAGATTTATATTGTCATGCAGTGGCTGGGCATCACAGTGGGGACACAGAGCTACTCTCCCCTTTAAGGTGACAGTTTCCAAAGGCAGGAACCACCTTCATTCTGGTTACTGAGGTTCGAGGAGGCAGCCCTTGGCGAGTGATGACATTTATCCTCGTCCCCTTTCTTTCTTTACTCTTCCCACTGTCCTCAGACCCCTGTTTATTTTGCAAAGGTTCTAAGACGCATGCAATCCCATCACAGGTTTAATGAAATATAAAGTCTCCCCGTGTGTGTGGAGTGTGTGTGTGTATTCCTAGCTTGAGCTTGGGCTGTGTTTGCTCTTCTAGTGCTGGGCAGCCTCTCTGGGCACGTGTGATACACTGACCTGGGAGGGGCAGAGGGGATGGGGAGCCTCCCGGGAGAACGCGTCAGGCGCTCACGGACCTGGGGAAGACAGCCGCAGTGGCCAGCGGAAGGTAGGCTCTGTCCCTGGAACTTGGCTCCCAGTGCAGTTCAGATGGTTGCATCCTGCCCAAGTGCTAAGGCGAGAGAGAGAGGACTAGAGGAGGTATGTGAAATACGAGTGACATCCTGAGAAGTGGCAATGGTGCCTGGCTGAGCTGCCGCCGTGGTGACAGCATGGCGTGGCCGGCTCTTGTTCAGGAGGCCCAGAGAGGAGCCCTGGGAAGGAAAGGGAAGTGAGGTGCTTGCCTGGTGCATAGCGATGGGACCCCAGCGCAGCTCCGAGGTCTGGCCTGGGGACCTCCAGATTCCCCTGTACGAGCCTGGAGGCGTGCCTTAGCCAGTGTGGCAAGAGTTAGTGACATGTGGTTATGTTTATGTTTAAGGGGATCAAATAGTGTTTTAAGGGCTTTTTTCTCCCCTTCTGTTCTAAGGTTTCGTGTGTGTGTGTGTGTGTGTGTGTGTGTGTGTGTGCATATTTCACTACTGTGGGTGCAATTTACAACATGTCATTTCTTGGAGATTAAATGTAGTGTTGAGATTAATGGGGCATTCAAATGCAATTAACTTCAGTGCTTGCTAATTGACTGAGCAGACATTCCCATTGTTGCAGAGGATAGAGTGGCTCCCCACAGGATCCCCTTTGGAAAAAACAAAAGGCCAGAACTTCGGGTGTGCGCGTATTCCTGGGTGAGGCCAGACGTGTGCATGCGGCTTTCTGTCGGTGGCACTAGACTTCGGCATATGGCGATGGGGGTGTAGGTGGCTGGTTTGTGTTTGTGCAAAGAGACAGCGGAGGTTTCTGAAAAATGTCTGCTTAGCAGACTTAGGAAAAAAAAAATGAATTCAGGGCATTTTAGTTAAAACAGTCACAGAGGTGCGAATAAGAGCGGGCTTTCGTGTGAGCAGCTCCAGGCCGCTCGTTCTCGGGACCATCTGGCACATGGCTGCTTGTCGCACGGGCTCAGCTTTTGTCCGGTGCCAGGATGAACAAGGTGCTGGCATGTGAGTTAGTTGTGCGGTGATGTGGCATGGGATGGCAGAGGGGCTGGCTGGAGAAAGGCTGATGTGGGCCGGGGTGGGGAGTGGGGTGTCTCGTCTGTACTGGTGGGATTTTAATTTACGGGGGTGACTGAGTGATGGCACTCTCTGTGTTCCTCCCTCCCAGAGCCAAGTTCCTTTTCACGGCATATGAGGCCCTGTGTACTCTGGGCCTAAGCTACCTGTCCGGCCTCAGCTTACACCCGCTCCCCTCCACTCACTATGCTGCAGCCACAGGGCCCTTGCACGTGCTGTGCCCTCTGTTTCCAATGTCCCTCTGCTCTTCTCATGGCTGGCTCCTCTTCCTTCTTCACACGTTAGCTCATATATCACATGCCACCTCTCTAAACACATTCACCTGCTTCTTTCTCAGGACTTATTCTCTTGAAACAATCTTGGTTATTTACTTACTGACTTTCTGTCCACCTCCCCTATTAGAATGTAAGTTCCCTGAGGGTCTGGGTCTTGTCTGTCCACCTTTTATTTTTTTACATCATATCCTGGTGCCTGGAACAGTGCTTGACACATAGTAGGCGCTCAGGGAGTTTTTGTTCAGTGATGGAGTATAAGACCCGAAGGCCACTGTGGTTTATTCACTGTCTTTTCTGTACAATATCTAACGCGATATCAGTTCTTCCCAGAACATGGCAAGTCACAGAGGTACAAGGTGACAGCACGGGATGTGTACCAGGAGAGTGTTTGAGTAGTGAAGTTTTTAAAAACTGCTCAATTTCCAAATCTATAGGGTGGGGGGAAGTGATATTCTATTTTGCATGTGTGGTGAAGATTGATTGCTAACGGCGTCATTGCCGCGTTACCTCTTTCGTACGTGGGTTTTAATACCTGTGAAGCGAGAGAGAAGAATCTGGATCGAGTTTCCATTGAAAGTCCCACAGAGACACGGCGGGAGGCGTGGTGCTGTGGCTGGTAGGATGTGATGCAACCCGCGTTTTAGAAACCGGGAGACCCGGGTTCTAGTCTGACCTCCAAGCAACTGCCAGAGAAACTGGATCCGTGGACCTCAGTTTCCTGATTTGCAGGTGAGGAGTCCGTCCTAGGTCAGCAGCTCTTCGCCTCTGCCATTTCGGCCGTGCGGGGGACTCTCTGGATGCTGAGGACCCTCTCCCCTAAAAAATACCCGGATATACGATTTTGTCCCCTTAGGCTTTTGGACGGTTACAGAAACTCTGCAGCCCAGCTAATGAACCCTTGCATGAGCTCTTCCTAAAGACCAAGTTGGTCTCCCCAGAGTGTATTCCATGGAGACCCTTCTGTTGGATGTCAGTGGATAATGAGTGAAGAGAACTCTTGACTCAAATAAACTCGGAAAGTGTGATTCAAGTTAAACAGGTTTCTGAAGTGATGCCTTGCTTTCTTTCTTTTTAAATTTTTTTTAATGTTTATTTATTTTTGAGAGAGAGAGATAGAGTGTGAGCAGGGGAGGGGCAGAGAGAGAGGGAGACAGAATCCGAAGCGGGCGCCAGGCTCCGAGCCATCAGCACAGAGCCCGACGCGGGGCCCGAACCCTCAGACCGTGAGATCATGACCTGAGCCGAAGTCGGGCGCTCAACCGACTGAGCCACCCAGGTGCCCCTGAAGTTACGGCTTTCTAAAGACCCTCCTTGGGATAGTGTTTCTCCTTGCCTCCCTCACTGTAGAAGCCTCCTTTGCCAGCATGGTCCACATGACTAGCTAGAACTTTCCAGAAGAGAAACGGTTCTCTGAGATTAGTTTCAGTTGTCTGAGAGGTATAGTTTCGAGACACCTCAGTTCGGCTCCGGGGTCCCACATATGTGGTGGATGAGATGGCCCGACTGGTCTCCCGTGGCTTGGAGAATGTGAAAACGTTCCCGGTCATGGTTTAAAGTTTGGAGACTTCTCTGGTCAGCGTCCTTTCTTGCCTGAGTAGGTATAGTCATGGGTTGGCGTAGGGGCAGCTAGAAGTCTCTGCTACCCATCAAACTGAAATTCGCCCTGTTCTGGGCCGCGTGCTTTTGTCCCCCCATATTGAAACCCTGATCCCCATTGTGGTGGTATGGGCAGGCCAGGCCTTTGGGAGGAAACTAGATCACATGAGGGGAAAGGCCTCACAATGGGACTAATGCTCTTGTAAGAAGAGACGGGAGAGAGCTCGGCTTTCTGTCTGCCCTCCGCCACGTGAGGGTTTGATGAGAATGTCCGCAAATCAGGAAGAGGGCCCTCCCCGAGAACCAGATCTGCCAGCACCTTGATCTTGGACTTCCAGTCTCCAGAAGCGTGAGAGAAAAGTATCTGTTCTTTCAGCCACCCTGTGGTCATTTGTTATAGCAGCCTGAGCTGACTAAGGCTGACAGGCCAACACTTTGGGATTCGGATCTCACCTGTATGCTGAAGGCCGCCATCTTGGGGCCCCCTTACCCTCTGGTATGTGGCTCCCACCTGGTGTCGTCCTATGGCATCCCCTTCTCTCTTGCTCGAGGTCATTCCCATCACATGGTGGTTCATTCGCATCACATGCGGAAGCTTCTTGAGCGCCCTCCTTCAGAGACCTGTCTACCTTGATGATCTGCGTGTATCCACTTTCATTGAGAACAAGCCAAGGGGCTCTGGATAATTCTGCGCTTGGCAGAGGCCGTGCGGCAGTGTCATACAGCTAATCATCAAGTATCTTGCTCAGATGTAACCGCCACGTTGTTTAGGTTCTAAGGCGTTGCGTCTGGCCCTGTCCTTGTGGGAGGCAGGTCGCAGTAGTGGTTTGAAGGGGGCTCTAAGACCCTGCCCCCGACATCTCCCTCTCGTGATGCCTTCTGCCTCCGGAAGACTACTACTGAAATGTTCCTGTTTGAGAAGGGATGGGGGCTCCTAGGCTCCTTCCACTCACACCTGTGGATTTGTTAGGCTGGATAGTCAATATCCCAGGAGGTAGAAAGCGCCTGTCCCGGGGGTCTGGCCGCAGAAGCCTCGGGTTTCAAGGAAACAGTCACGGCAGGGGCAAGCCCGGAGGCCGGAGGACAGCCTGGGGTCTCGCCCGTGGCAGATCCAGGAGAAAGGGACTTTGAGGGAGAAAGAGAGAAAAGACAGAAGGCAGGTTCCTGCACCAACGACAGCGCTTTCAAGGGCTAGCCTTCCCGGAGGTCTTGCCAGGAACATCATGGAGTGCTCGGAGTGCTTTTTGGAGCAGGTGAGAGCCGAGCTTTCTGCTGCCCAGTGTTGGGGGCCACATGCAGCCTGTGGTTGTCGTCTCTATCTGCAGAGGACGCCGCGCCTGGACCCGCATAGGGGGAGCAGCCCCGGAGCACCTGAGTGGAGGTGGGTTGGGAGCAGCTGAATCCGTTCGCTATGTTCGGGGAGGAGGGGAGAAAGGACAGCTATTTTAGAACGTGTGTGCGAGGCAGGAAGACCAGCGCCACTCTCCACTTGGGTTGTGCCGGCTCCGCGTGGGCAGGGGGTCTAATGCCATCCTCCTGAGTCATTCTCTTTCGACAGCATTTTCCTTCCACACCCCTAGCAGGACCCCTAGCAGGACCGGGAGAAGCGAGCAGGACAGGCCCGCCGAACGGAAACCCGGGAAATATCACTGCTTCCGAAATGCCAGCTCCCCGCTTCCCTCCTCTTGTGAGGGTGGGACTTTAATCAGCCCATCTCAGTTCTTCTGGAAGGCAGCCTCTCACCCTGTGGCTGTCAGAGGTTTTCAGGCAGGAGCAGGTGTTTTGATGAGGCAGCCCCGGCTTTCAGGTGCAGGAGTTGGCTCGGGGGCGTCGCTGGAGGGTGGTCTGGATTTACCCCGTCACGTTTATGTGGTAGGTTTCCAACTAAACAGAGTGAGGAGGAAGAGGAGAAACGCTGTAGTTATGGGAAAGATGGCTGCAGAGGGAAGGATTTTCTGGGACATAACTGGATTTTGATTTTAGGCCCCTAATGAGATTTATTTAAGGAAGCCCAGCCAGTGGATATTATTCTGAGTTGTCCATTAAAGCCATGTTTCAGTAAACAAGGTCTGTTTCAGATGAGTTGCCTTCTGTCATCAATTGCAGTCAGCACGATTCGGTGCATATCTCTCGCAGCACAACAGGCCAACTGAAATACCCTTGGCACGGATGTCCTTCTGGGCACCGGCTTGGGAACTGCCTGGCACCCACCTCCCAGCCCTCCGCTCTGGCAGTTTATCCATGTTTTCTTCCTGTGGGCTCAGACTCAGCTGAGCCCTGGGTCTGGGTCCGGTTTTGGGTGGGAAGGAGGTCTAGGAGGTGACCCTGCCTCCAAAGACACAGGTGCCATTCTCACCTGTGATGCCCGTGTGTCCGTCCTAACTTTGTCAGATGCCTTGGCCAGGCTTCCTGGCCGTTCATGGCTCAGACCTCTGGCTGACCCCCTCTCCTCCTCTGGACTCGTAGGCAGGGTTCTGGACACACTCCCCCCAGCCAATTTCCCATCTGCTTGTGTTTGCATCACTGACCTCTTTGGATCTGATCTCTTTCCCGTGTGACTCACAGGAACCTTTAGGTGTCCCCTTGCCAGGCACCCCCCATTCTGGCCCTTTTCATCTGCTCTATCTAGTTGTGAACTTAAAGCAAGCATTCAGTTCTCACTCTCGATGCCAAGAGTGCTGGTCATGGGTTGGGCTGAGATGAGATGTTAGCACGGGAACCGTGTGGCCAGCACAGATGACTGGAAGAGCCCCAGAAGCACCTGTCTTGGAAAAGTGAAACTTAAGAACGGAGCAGACCGGCGTCATCTGGGTGGCTCATTCGGTTGAGTGTCCGACTTCGGCTCAGGTCATGATCTCGTGGTTCATGAGTTTGAGCCTCCTGTCGGGCTCTGTGCTGACGGCTCGGAGCTTGGAGCCTGCTTTGGATTCTGTCTCTCTCTCTCTCTCCCTCTCTCTCTCTCTCTCTGCCCCTCCCCTGCTTGCACTCTGTCTCTCTCTCTCCCTCAAAATAAATAAACATAAAAAAAAAAAAAATAGAGCAGAGCAGACCAGCATCTGCCAGGGTCAGATTAGAAGAAGCCAATCCAAAAAAAAGAACTGAGGGGATTTGGACTTGGGGCCTGGCTTGAGCAATGTGTTTGCCGAGATGCGCCTTTATTATCTGGACCATTGACTCCGAGAAGCATCTCCTGAGGACATGCTTGCTCTGTTCCAGGTCTGTGTTCTTGGTCAAGAGTTGCTCATTGTAGAGAGGACACCTGGAGTATTTGCAGTGCCTTTAAATGGACCGGAACCTAGTGTTGAAATGATTTTCTGATGGGGCACCTGGGTGGCTCAGTTGGTTGAGCATCCAACCTTGGCTCAGGTCATGATCTCGCAGTTCATGAGTTCGAGCCCCGCATCGGGCTCTGTGCTGACAGTTCAGAGTCTGGAACCTGATTTGGATTCTTTCTCTCTGCCCCTCCCCTGCTTGTGCTCTGTCTCTCTCTGTCTCTCAAAAATAAATAAACGTTAAAAAAAATGATTTTCGAAGACACATAAAGGGTCAACGTGCCTCTGTATTGAACAAGCACGAGTCATTTTGATGTACAGGCACATGGGTGGCATGTGACATGGAAAATGCTGGCAGAACTGGGGCTGGGACTTAGGGCGGTCTAGACCGTCCTTGGGACATGTGAGGGCCAGCCAGCACTGTCTGTTCGCTTAGCCTTGGCAGGGTTCCCTCTGTGCAGTCCAGGGGAGTCTCCTTCGTAGTGCAGAGGGGCGGGGCAGATGGTGGGAAAGGGAGCTGGTCACACATCCCACTGAGGTTTGTCCCGTCCAGTTGGGGACATTGAGTCCAGTGTGGCATTTGTCCGGAGTCCTGTTGGTCCTAACTTTGGTGTTCTCCGGAGTGACAGATGGGAATGGGGAGCAGAATTCTGGGACAGACACCCCCTACTGACTCCACTCTGGATTGCCAGGCTGTCTGCAGAATGTGCCGGCTGTGGCTTTCTGCACAGGAGGGTAGCATAGTGGCCGAAACTCAAGAACAAGGGGGTAAGAAGCCAGAGCTTGCGGTCAGCCCCCACCTCCAGCTTTCCTGCGAACCCATGAGCGGCTGTGGCCCAGAGCAGCATCAGCCACTGCTGTCTGTGGCCACCCCTCCCAGCTCGCGGCCTGAGTCATCCAGAGTATGAAGGCCTGAAGACCAGTGACAAAGACTCCCTTCCGCGACCAGACTTGAGTTAGCTTTCATTGAATGCGCTTGGCCTGCTGAGCCCAGTTTGGGCAAGGAATCCCGCTAATTCAGCTTATGGGGAATCCCCACTTCCTCTGTCATCTGCCGACCTCCCACCAGAAAAGGATGTCTTCAGCCGAGTTTTCCCTCTTCTGGTCACTGGATGGGGAAAACCCAGTTGACACAGTAGATATCAGGTTCCCTTGCCTGAAATGCCCTTCCCCGTCTGTCATAGGTCAGGCTGCTGTCACAAAGTACCATAGACTGGGGGGCCGATGAACACCAGAATTTTATGTCTCACAGTTCTGGAGGCTGGCTACCCCAGGTCAAGGTGCTGGTAAATTTGGTATCTGCTGAGAACTGACTTCCTGGTTCACAGACACTGTCTTCTTGCCGTGTCCTCTCACGGCAGAAGGAGCTAGCGGGCTCTCTGGGGTCTCTTTTGTAAGGGCACTACCTCCATTCTTGAGGGTGGAGTCTAATCACCTCCCCAAGGCCCCATCTCCTAACACCATCACATTGGGGATTAGGTTTCAACTTATGAATTTCGTGGGGACACAAACGGTCTATAGCACCTGTATTCCTGCAAAATCCTTCCGGGGCTTCCCATCCCTGGGCTCACTCATTACCTTGTTTTGATGGAGCTTTCCCCGGTCACGGATTCCTTATCACTGTCTTCCCTCTCTCCAGCGAGGCCTGAGCCGTGTGCTCTTCATTTCAGGGTCCCCTCGTGCCGGGCATACGCTGGGTGAGTGACCGGCGTCTGTTGCCACGGCCCACGGCGGCAGGAATCGGGGCTGCCCTGGAGCTCGGGGGCTCCCGTTCTGTATGAGGCAGGGGTGGGAAGGAAGGCAGGGCAGTGGTTTTCGGGAGAGGGCAGCTGAGTTTAGGGGCTATGGGAGGAGGCTGGTTATTGAGACCTCGGGATGTCCCCTATTTTGTCCTCTCTTCCTCCAGGCAGACAAGTCTTTTCAGACAAATAGAAAGAAAAGACTAATAAAGCCCAATTACTTTAAAGAATTTGATCGTTTCCCTCCCTCCATTATCTTGTCTCCCTATTTCCCCCTTCAAATGTAATGGGAAAAAACCCATGAAGATAAATGATCCAGTGCTCCTAGGCCCCAGGAATGCTCGCGTTTGCTGATAACTCTGAGGCTTGGCTGGCCCTTTGCTCTGAGAGCCTGGCTCAGCCTCCTGTGGCCACGGTCCAGCAAACAAAGCCTCTGGAAAGACTCACAATCGCTGGGGTCATTACAAGTGGTCTTGCAGAACAGGAGCAAGCTTCAATTATTTTTCTCATGCCTGACAAGGGGCGTCTTAGAAGCAGGAAATATTACAGATTGGGATGTGCCTAAAAGACACCCTGCGTCAGGGACTGAAACGGGCTTTCGTTGCAGAACGTCCATCCAAAAAGCTAGACCAGCCCTGGCACGTGCGTTCCATCCGTGGCTCCTTCCTGCATATGTCGATGGAGTTTCCTAATGGCCCTCTTCTTCAAACCATTCCTAACTACAATTTATCATCTTTGACCAAGAGGGAAAAACACAAAATGATTCTCTGGTTCCTCTGCCTACTTGTAAGTCCAGATCCACAACCCCATGGCCACGGGGAGAGAGAGAGCTCGCTCCAGAGAAAGGCCCTGGGTCTTGTGCGTGTCCCTCATGGGCAGAGGGGTACCCGTCAGAAGAGGGTAGCTTTGAAGCTAACACTACACCTTCTCATGTACTTTTACTATCTATATGTTTTTTTTTAAGTTTATTCATTTTCTTTTGAGAGAGAGAGAGAGAGGCAGGGAGGGGCAGAGAGAGAGAGAGAGAGAGAGAAAATCGCAAGCAGGCTCCATACTGTTAGCATGGAGTCTGACGAGGGGCTCGAACTGCAAACCGTATGATCATGACCTGAGCTGAATCAAGAGTCCGGATGCTTAACCGACTGAGCCACCCAGGGGCTCCTGGATGCCAAGTATCTTGCCGGCTTTCAGCGTGTGCACAACTATTCCATCCGCATATGCTTGTTCTTGGCACGCCGGTGGCCCAGCCTTCCCTTCCCTTTGTTCACTTGTTTATTCATTCGCCCTTCCCTGAGCCGCTCTGTTAGTTTCCCAGCGCTGCCATAACTAATTAACCACAAACTTGGCCGTCTTCAAACAACAGGCATTTATAGTCTCATAGTTCTGGAGGCCAGAAGTCTGAAATCAAGCTGTCAGCGGGGCCTTCCTGGCTCTCCTGGCTCCTGGCAACCTTGACGTTCCTTGGCTTAGAGGTGCCTTACCCACCCCTTGCTTCCGTCTTCACATGGCCCTCTTCCCTGTGTGTCTTCTCTTCTTCTCTTCTCATCAGATTTAGGGTCCCCTGTACTCCAGGATGACCTCATCTTCATTACCTTTGCAAAGACCCTGTTTTCCAATAAGGTCACATTTTGAAGTTCCAGACGGACACGAAATTTTGTGGGGGGACCGACTACAGCCGTTAACTCATCAAAAACCTTAACGTGTGCCAGTCACTACGGCGTCTGCTGGGAATAAGTTAGGGTACAAATGTAGAGGGGGCCCTGCCCTCCTCCCAGGGCTTACGGTCTGGCCGGGAAGACGATGGCTACATCGTCACGCACATCCAGCTGCGAACTGGAGCCTCTCTTCTCCCACCCGCGTTCCCAGCCCTGCCATCCAGGTAGCTGTCTTCCTCCATGCTGCTGCCAGGCCGCTGCTTCCTGTCCACGGAGTCAGTGCACGTCTCATCCTGTCGTCTTTGACCCCAGCCCGAGAGGGCGGGGCTCCTGTTGGCAGCCGCTACCTTCCACGGCAGCTCACGCCTCTGATTGCCTTGGGATTGGACGCCGAGTTGCGCACGGATCACCTTCAGGATGCAGTGGGCCTGCACCCTAGCGGAGGGGATCACCCGGGGTTCTGGCCCACATTGGAGTTCCAGCCCCACACCCACCTCGTTGGCTTCCAGCCTTCATTCTCATAAATCTGCAAGGGGGAAATCGTTCTCTCCAGCCGTGCTTGAACCCCGTTTTACCAGTCGTATCAGCATTGCTGAAAATCTGATGGAGTTTCTTTGGTGGCTATGACCTCCTGCAACATAATCCTTCTGGGGGAGAAATGTGCTTTCTCTCTCTAATAGACACAGACACGTGGGTGACATTTTGAAGCTTGCGTTCTGCTTAGGAAAAGGAAGATGCTAAAAATAAGGACCCGCCCACCCCCACCCCTGCACTGTTTCTGGTGGACGCCAGACCCTCTAATTGCTGCTGCTGAATAATTAGTGTCCACTATCCTGGCGGTAACTCAGAAACGCCTGGAAGTATGGATTCTGTTGTTTATTGTTGTTGCATTAACGATCACAGACACTGATAAGGCTCACTAAATAATTGCTCCCAGTTCCTGACCCTCATCTCCTCTGCCCTGGAGGACTGTGTCTGCCTCCTCACTCGCTCTCTGTCCCCACCCTTCCCTCCTACAACCAGTTCTCTGCCCAGCCACCCCGTAAAGATGCAAATCGGATTGCACTTAGCCTTAGACTTCCAGGTCCTTAGCGTCGGACACCTGGCTGCCCCTCTGGCCTCATCTGCAGTCACCCTGCCCTCCTGTTTTTCTTGCCACCCTCTCCAGGCCATGCAGGTCCTCAAACATGTCAGTGCCTTTCTTCAGAGAGCCATTGAGCTTGCACTTCCCTCCGGCCATCCACGGGGCTGGCTCTTCCCTTACTGATTTCTCTGCTCAGAGGTCCTGATGGAGAGAGGCAAAGGCTCCTCTCAAAGAAAGCTGTCGGCCACGCCCCTCCGCCTCTCTGCCACGCCCCCTCTGCCTCCTGGCCACGCCCCCACCGTGTCCCTCCCCCTCCCCCCAAGCACAGAGGCCTGTTGGACAGTTCTTTGTTGCCAGCTCCCTTCCTGGACTAAATTCCACAGAGCTTGGGATTTCTCTATGTTGCCCAGCACCATAATCCCAGTGCTGAGACCAGCTCATCGTAGGTGGTGACCGTGGGCAAAGGAGGCTGTGGCATTGACGTGAGGAGGGGAATGAGAGAGAAGGGCAAGTCTGTCAGACCCTGGCCTTTCCGTGAGGACCCGTCCTCCGCTCCTCGAATTAGGATCCAACACAAAGGACACAGGGTTTAAGGAAGACAAAAGGTTAGGTGGTTGTGATTGTTGGGTTTGAGGATGAGAAAGCCGAGCAGGATTCAGGATCTAGTTGGGTTCGGGAGGCCGAATCCGCGGGGACTGTTTGAGCCCAGACACCATTAGGCACAGCACAGCGCTCGTCCTCAGGCGGTTGCCGTGTTTCCCTTTCTCAGGTTTGGGTTTATGAAAAGCCATTGGAGTTCCCGGCAAAGCCAGAGAGAGTGCAGCCCACTTACTGGGGCTGATAGGGTTCACTAAAGTGGCTTTTACTTAAACAGGTCTGGACGCTCAGCACAGCCCTTCAGCCTGCGCCCCGTGTAATGCATGGAACGTCCCCTCTTGCTCTGGAAGAGACCGTCTCTTGGCAGTAGCTTCCCTGGGCGTTGAACAGATGCTGTGGAGGAGAGCGCTGGGTCTGGAGTCAGATCTGGGTTCTCGACCTGGCTCTGCAGAAGAGGAAAGGGAACAAGGAGGGTGTGTGTGTGTGTGTGTGTGTGTGTGTGTGTGTGTGTGTGTGTGTATTCCTTGTTTGCTAAGCTCATGAGCCTTTCAGTGAAATGAGAATTCCTGCCTCTAAACCACAGTAGGTTTTCGCTACATTTCTCATTGGGGTTCCTGGGTTTGGGTCAGGTTAGGAGAGAAGCCCAGTAACTTATCCCTTCCCTCTTTTGGGGACCACCTTGAGGCTGTCCTAAAATGTTAGCATGGATGACACAACGTTTCTTCCCTAACAGCGGTGGTATAACGAAGAATGGATTCCCTGGGGATCTGACCTATCCTGATCGTTTCTACGCTCGTGAGATTGGGTGCTTCAGCCCCTCAGAAATTCCCAGTGTATCCCCATTTTTTGGGAGGCTGCCAGTTGAAAACAAACATTTCCGTCGTGCTTGTGTGCTTCGTTGTCTTTCCACCATCCGTCCACTGGAGCCGGTTTCCTAAGGTGACTTCCTAATTGCTGAATGCTATGGACGCTTCTCAGTGCGTTATTAGACTTTCTGCATTTGGTTCGCTGGGCTCCTTATTCTTGTTTATCATAAAATTCTCTGTCCTTGCTCTCCTTCCCTGCTCTGTTTCTCCCAGTGTCCTGTCCTGTCCTGTGCTCCCATCCATCCCTTACGTGTTGCCTTCCGCCCTCCCTTTGGCTCCGTCGTCTGCCCTCTTCTCTTGGGGGGTATTTTCCATGCAAGACGCTTCATTTGTTCTCAGTACACGCTCACTTCCGGCTCTGTTGCCAGCCCACGCTTCTCCTCGAGTGTCACACGCACGTTCCACCTGCCTGTCACGCGTCACCAGGATGCCGGACTCTGGCGTCAGACCCAGCTGGTCCAAAGCAGAGCTCATCAGCTCCCCCCAGACCCATCGCTTCCCTGCCATTTCCCCTAATTTGTGCCACCACCTTTCACCTGCTTGCCTCAAGCCAGAAGCTTGGCTCTTCTAGACCAGCCCCCCCCAGTAGAACTCGTGTGTCGATAGACGAGGTCTCTAACCGCACCGTGCAATGTGGGAGCCACCGGCCACATGTGGCCGCCGAGCACTTGAATTGTGCCCAGTGTGACTGATTGACATTTAACGTCATTGAATTTTAACAACTTTATATGTAAACAGCTGCGAGCAGCTGGTAGCGCCCATACTGGACCACACAGTGCAGGGGGCTTTCTGTCCCTCGCTCACTCACCTCCCGTCCCGGGATTCCCTCAGTTCGGGCTTCTGCCTTTTTTCCCAGGAAGGATCTAGGACCTTCCAAGATGGTGCCCACGGTCTGATTCTTTCCAAACGTGTGTTCTTGGAGTGGGCTTTCAGGGCTTTAAGCGTCATCTCCCCAGTGAACCCCTTCCTTCTCTTACACCCACGAGCAGACAGCTCTGAGCCCTTTCTCTTCTGTGTCTTTTTTTTCCCCCTACTTCTGTTAGGACAATGAACAAGTGTGTTAGCTGTGCCCTCGCTGTGAACCCTTCAGGAAAGGAGCAGCTTAGTGTATAAACACATTTTCTGGTGTCCTGTGTGGAGTACAGCACTAATAAATGTTTACGGGGCACACGGAGGAGTGATGTGGATTGTCTCCAAATGTGGGCCCTTTGGCTTTGGGTTACATTTTATTCTTCTGATAACGTGTTGTAAAAACTCCATCTATTGAAAAATCATGTAACTTGAAAACTCAGTTTTCGTTGTACCATAAATTGAGTTAGATTCAATGAAGACTGCTGATTTTAAGATACTGAATCGTACATACACCCCCCCCCCCCAAATTTTTTTAAATCCCTAATGGGTCTTTGGGATTATGGGTACTTTATTAAGCACAAATAGCACTAATTCTTTTTAAAAAAATAGCAATTTGTGTATGATCTATGTTTGCAATTTTCATTTAACTACAGCATTTGGTTAAATAAAATCCCCCTTTCCAACCATTCTTCACAGAGAATGCGTTTCTTGAACACTCTCAACTGGGTTTTGCTGAAGGTAGTGTTTACATGGAATTTTCTTTCCTCGGACTCAAAGCAGCCACGGTCGGGGGCACTGGCTCAGAAGAACAGAAAATAGCGAAGGAGGGAAGAAAACAGAAGGGGAGGATTTGTTATGGACGGGGGCGTTGGCAGCTGAAACACTTTGCCTCTCTTCAGAGGAAGGATGGAAAAGGGCTTTTCTGGTTGGAAACAGCATGTGTTGAGACAGACTTAGTCCCCGTGGGCAGTTTTCAAACCAGGTCAGGGAGCTTTCTTCCTCCTTGCGCGCTCAGATCTCGGGAATGTGTTTCCAAGCTGGCTTCTCTCCATCCCAAGGGGGTACCCCCCCAGCGTTCCCCGCTGTCCGCCCATCCCTTCACATGCCTACCTCATTCCCAGAAACTGCCAACCGTGTTTGCCTCAAATTAGCCAAAGAAACAGTCTCCCGTTTTTAATCAATTAAGCAAAGATACGGATGTTTGTTCAGGTACAGTGCTGGGTTCCGGGAAGGTGGTGGCCAGCAGGATGGGCATGGTCCCCCGTTCACAGTACTCCCTAGATCCGCCGTCCGTGCTGCTGATCGGATCAAGTCCAAACCCTGGCTTTGTGCCATCTTCTGCAGCCCCGCCCACACGCTCTACTTGGGACGTGCCCTCTGTGCCCATGTTTCCTCCCCCTACCTGGCAATTCCACTCCTCCTTCAAGCCTCAGCTTAAATATCCCTTCTCCATGAGGCTTTTCTGACTCATTGGGGCTGAGGCGTCAGCGCCTTCTAGATTCCCCATTCCCCCCTCCCCTATATTATTAGCATTGGTTGTTTTGTATTTTATTTCATGAATTCACACATCAATCTCACTCAGTGCTTGGTTCCTCACGTTCAAATCCTGTATCGTATCTGTCTTCATATCCCTGAGACAGTGCCTGGTATGTGGCAGGTATTTGGGAGATATCTCAAAGGAGAACAATATACTCATTGGAGTAGCATGTACCCTGTCACTTAAGAGAGCTCTCTTACCGTCTTTCTGATGAGCAGTGACTTGTCCTGCCATGTTTCCATCTTTTGTCCCTTCTGCTTCCTTGTACCCCGTTAGAATAGCGGCATCAAGGTCCAGAACCACGTCTTTCAATTTAAAATTAATCTCTTCCTAACGATGGTTCCTCTCATGTGTGTGTTGTGGGTTTGGACAGCAAAGTGAAGCTCCCCCTGCCTCCCCACCGCTTTGTACCCATTATCCCTCCAGCATAAGATTTTCAAGCAATCCAGCAGAGATGAGATTTAAAGACCAAATTGTGTAGCAGAGCTAGCCAAGGAATTTACTTCTCAATTGAGCTGCTGTGGTCCACATGCTTTCGTTCAAGAGTATCGGTTGCTTTTTCCTTTATTCTCTTATTTTTGGGGGGGGGGTGGCGAGGGTGGGGGAGGTGGGTAGAAGGTATTGTTGTGTTAGAACTCTGTATAAATGATCATTTTGACAAAGGAACAAAAGCCCTCATTCCAATTGGCACCATATTTGAAATCAAAGTCACAGCTATCATTATGAAGACCTCATTTCCTGGTGATTGATTTAACATAATTGCTTCTTGGAGAAGTTACCCTGGACAACACATCGATGCTGGCAAGGAGGGACAAGCCACACTCACTCCTCTCCCTCCCTCGAGCTCATGTCTCTTGGATCTAACGGGGCCATTAGTTGGAGGGAGCAGTTTGGTGAGCAGCGGTGCCCGTGAAATCTCCCCAAACAGTGTCACACTGAGCTCTTAGTAACTCCGGAAATTGGGTGTGAACCAGCCTCGTGCATGGCTTGCAGACCAGTTGCTTCTGGACCACGTCATCTCACCTAGAATCCATGGAAATTTATAGCATCTTTTATCCCCGGGGACTAAGAGATTCAATTTAGTCTGCTGCTCACTTAGACAAGATAGGAAAAAAGCACCCCAAATCAATGGCAAAATCGACGCCTCAATCTGGAAGGAGTGGTGCGATATTATTAAACTATTTCTCTTCCTCCTTCTATTACTACAGAAAGATAAGTATCTCATTTTTTTTTTTTTTCCTCTCCTAAGACTCTGAAGAGAAGGAGATTCTGTATTTTTCTCTGTCATCTATACCGGGCTCCCAGTAATGTTTGTAATTTGAAAAGAAAATTCTAAATGTCTTCCCTCCTATGGTCATGGAAGCTCACTTCCTTCTGTGCAGTCCTTGCTAAAAATCAAGATTCTTGTCTCTGCACTGGTCCTTCGTAGCATTTGTTCAGCAAATCCTTATTGAGCACCTACTGTGTCCCTTCCTGTCCAAGTTGAGGCTCCTTCTCTCCCCTTCTTGCCATGGAGCCAAGAGGCAGGGTTCACGTCACTCTTATTTTGACCTTTAATTAAAAGCCCTTCCTCTCCGGATACCTGAGTGTCTCAGTCAGTTAAATGTTGGACTCTTGATCTCAGCTCAGGTCTTGATCTCAGGGTCGTGAGTTCGAGCCCTAAGTTGGGCTGCAGCTGGGTGTGGAGCCTACTTAAGAACAAAGCAAAAAGCCTTTCCTCTCTAAAGCTTGTGTTGTCTGCCTTTAGCATTCTTGTTTCAGTGAGCACAAGCTAACTGCTGTAACAAACAGCCCCAGGGGCCCCAGGAAAGGATTATTTCTTGCTCAAGCAGTAGTCCCATCTGAGTAGGTTGGAAGGGGTGTTTGGCTCCTTCCCTGCCCTGTGATCTTTGCTGTATTCTGGTCCTCAGCCTTCATTCATCTGGAGGCTCCTACCATCTTGAAGGTCTCCCCTAGACCCTCTGCATCAGGCCTGCAGACAAGGAAAGAGCATAATTGAAGAGAATTTTGGGTTTTTAGGTGTCCAAGTCGAGAAATGTTACGTATCTCTTCTGCCCGCATTCCATTGGCCAGAACTGAGTCACATGGCCCACCCAACTGCTGGGAATGCCGGCAAGCACATCCCCCTGGATTCCCAAGAGGGAGAGGAGATGGGATTTGGGGACTACGTAGCAACACCTCCCCACTGCTGTCAGCTTCCACGTGGACAGCTCTCAGTGCTCCCCTCATGGTGCTCCCTGGTGGTCACTGAGCCTTGCTCTCAGCTCAGACGGACACTTCAGTATCCTATTCTCTGACCTCAGCATCGTGTCTCTCCATGCCCCTGGTCACCTCCCTGCCTCCAAAGACCTCTGTTTGGGACATGTTCTTACGGTCTTTGCCCCTCCCTTCCCTTCTGTGCTCCCTGACTCAGGGGCTGCTGAGAGCGATCACACACAACTACAGGCATTAGTGCCGTTCCAGATTCCAGGTCGCCCACCTGGCTGGCTTGGCCAGCTCTTTCTGTTGTGCACTTGGTGATTATTGAGAGGTCTGTCACACCCCCGGAGCCCCCGTCTCAACCTTCATCCCCCTAACTCTCAGCCAACAGCTTTGTAATAGACGTAAGGCAAGGGAACCCTCAGCTTCTTGCTGTGTTCGCTCCTGACTTCCCCATTTGTTCCCGGCCCGCTTTTTGTCAGCCCCAGAAGACGAGGTGTCTGCTCCCCCAACTCAGGGTTGGTCCTTTGTTCTTCCCACCGTGTCTTTTTCCTCTTCTTCCTTCTTCCATCAATTACCCTTTTGTTCTCTGTATCCCCTCTTGTCCTGGCTCGTTCAGCCTGTCCAGACACACTGATATGTCTTTTATCTTGACAAATAAGGTCTTCCATCAACCCAGCACCCGCCTCTAGCTGCCACCCACTTTCTTGTCTCATCTTTCAAACAAAACTTCTGCAAGTAGAGATTCACACTAGCTGTTTTCATTTCTTCGCCTCCGATCACCCCCCGACATGCGAATCCTAAACATCAAATCCAACGGGAAAATGTGTCACTTGACTGACGTCCACAGCATGCCGTCTGCGATGGTTAGTCTCTGCTGCTTCTCGAACCTTCCCTCCCCTCGCTTGTGGGACGCGTGTGCCTCCCAGTTCTCAGCCGTCCTTTCCGGCCCTGTCTTCCCAGTCTCCCTTTGGGCGTCTACCCGTGAAATTAGGGTTTCCCTCTTGTATTTCAGCAGCATCCTCTTTCCCTTGTACTCACGTTCTCCCCTGGGGAGCTCACCCAGGCTCAAGGTTCTGCTTAGAACTTGAGTACTGAGTCGCCTTTCTTTCATGGATGCTGGAATCAGATGTCCCCTCTCAGTGAGGATCTTACTTGTTTGTCCTACAGCCACCTAAATGGAGTGGGTCTAAAATGGAATACCCAATGTCCGTTTTCCCTGACCTCAGCCTTCTCTGCCTACTCTGTTCCTCACATTAGGAAGAATATGATGGAACCAAACCTCAGCCTCTCAGGCAAGAAACCTCAGCATCATTGATTTCTTTCCTTTTTTTCTAAGCCCCCAAATCCACTTAGTCACCAAGCCCTGCTGATTAGGCTTCATAAATATTTCTTGAATCCCTTCCTACCATGATGGGTCTCGTCGAATCCCTCATGACAACTTAGGTGGACCATTCCTCAATGCACCTCCCCGCCTCTGGTCCCCCTCCACCTCTCACCCACCTGACCCTGTGCATTTATTTGCTTTCAACCCTTCAGTGGGTCAGAGTCCCTTGCCCTTTACTGGCACTGAATACAACATGCAGTTACCTGGTACAGGTCAAACGTTCTCCTATAGGAGGACTCAGAACAAAGCAAAACAGCCATCTAGGGGCTGTGCTGTGCAAGTGGGTCCTTGTGGCTCAGGCTAAAATTAGTAGTGACAGCATCATATGTGGGTTATGAAAGAGCCGAATTTTAAATAACCTAGATGAAAGTGAAAAGAACTTTTTTCAACTCTGCTGCTGAAATTGTTTGATGACTCAAGAACCCTGTCTTGTGAATGCAGCCAACACTGGTGTCAAAGACCCAGAGGTGGAATCTGAGAACGCGCAGAAGCAGCATTTCTAAGTTAATGTGTTATTTTCTGTGACACTTTTTAAAAAACGTGCATTTACGACTAAGTTAGTGGATTAAATCGTACAAATGGCCATTTGACTATTCCATCCTCATCTGCGTCTTCAAAAGCTTTATATTCGGTTGGTCAGTTCCTTCCCTTTTCGCTGGGAAAATGGGAGACTTGCCCTATATTCGGAATTAGTGCGCGTCTGGGCAGTATTTATTTTAGTATTTTGTTTGGATTTTGTTTGACTCTTGGGCCGCCTCTTGACTGGGTTTGAGCTTGATAGCACCGGGCCTCTGCGACTATACCTGGTTAGTCCCCAGCGACTCTTGAATGAAACAAGCTTAGGGCTGATGAGGTCGGCAAAGCGATACCGCAGCATGGGACTCTGAGAAGATCATGCCTTGTGAGATGTGTAGAAGCTTCTCTGTTTAGGCCAGCAGAGGTTCCAGGAGGCCTTCTGAAAGACCCCTTGTTCCTAAATCCGAGTCAACAAGCAGGCGCCAACCCCCTCTGTTGCCTTTGGGTTCTGGTAGGTGGTTTTGATCATATCTGTGAAAGATGCTGAGTTGAAAATTCATGTGTCAGAAGCCCGTACAGCCCTTTTCTTAGCAATGCGGTAAGATACCAAAGAAAGAGAAGGTGTATTTTAGAATCTTTGTGTACCTTATAACCTAATGGAGCCCAAAAATGTAGAAAAAAGTTTAGTCTCAGAGTCTGGAGGTGAGTGTAGAAGTCCTCTGTCCCACACACAGCATTTTCATCTCGATGTCTGTGGAAAAATGATTCAGTCCTGACTCGTATGACTCTGGGAAGAATTTTCCAGTTCTTAAGATGGCTCAGTTAACAAAAATAGGGAAAAAATAAAAAGCCTATTTTTAGAAACCATGACTTCCAAGGCAGGACGGGAGCCATTCAGGGAAGTTTCATTTCTAAGTCCCCACCGGTAATGATCGAGAGACGGGGGAAAATAAATACTTTTATTTATTTTTCACAAGTATATTCCTATTTGGGGTTTAAGTTTGCATTTAGTCAGGGCTGAAAGACAAATGGGAGCAGAGATCTGCTGAGGAGAGCTGGTATTTTTAATGAGTTCTCCCCCCCTTTTCTATATTTGCTGTCACCCCGGCAAGCATGCCCACAAATAGCCACAATTTGTAAATTGTTCCTGACATATTTTCTGCTCTTTGAATTCCCTGAGTGCCTGCAACATAATTAGAAAGAAGCAATCTTTTCTATCAGTGATAGGAAAAAGGACATGGTTTCGGCATGCAAATAAGATGTTACCTAAACAGAAAATTATACGTGCAACAGCGACTGATCTCATCATGGAGACGGAATGGGAGCTGTTGACGGCAGTGGCCGCGGGGACCGTTCCTCCCTCTGCACGCTGACATTTCTCTCTGCTGCTCACAGCCACCCACTGTGTACACGGGCACAGGGAAGACAATGCAGACGAAAGAGCGGGACACAGAAGCCTCCGGAGAAATGCACGCAGCCTCCGCGGAGGGTTCCTTTGGCGGGTTGGAGGCTCTGGAGTTGAAAACCAGAGTTTTTGATGTGCGTCTTCTGCCCTGTTGCAGAGCCCCACTTCTGCACAAAGCTAAACACAAGAGCTAGACAAACTTTGCAAGCATACACCCTCTCATTTCAGTTGCTGACCAGTGGATGGATTAATTGGTTGATTCATTGATTCATTCATTCATCTACTCACTCGATGAACATCTATTTGGTGCTATCCTAAACTCTGGGGAGAGAAAGGACTTACATCCAATGGGAGACAGTGGGGGATGGTTTCCTCTGGTTCCACGGGAAGAAAATAAAGCAGACTACTAGGATGGAAGTGTGACTGGGCTGGTTTTTTTCTTATATGAGGTGGTCAGGGAAGGCCTCTCTAAGAAGGTGGCTTTTGAGAAGAAGAGGGCACCTTTAGAGTATCTGTGGAGAGGGTATCCTGGTCAGAGGGAGCATCCTGGTTAAAGAAAGCATCAGTGAGAAGGTCGTGTTGCTGGGAGGTGCTTGATGTCTTTGAGGGACGGCCAGGACACCGGTGTGAATAAGAGGGACACGGAGAACAGGCAGCCAGCACTGTGGACAGGTCTGGGACCACTAGGGCCTTCAGATTTCATTCCAAGTACAACAGAAAGCCATCAGGAGGTTTCAGTCAGAGGCATTACATGAGTTGGCCCAAGTTCTACAGAACTGACCTGGTGGCCGTGTGGGATCTGGAAGGACAAAGCTGAAATCCAGGTTACCGGTTGGGAGGGAATGTTTGTAGTGGAGGAGAGGGTCCCTCGGACGGAGGAAATAGTAGTGGAGTAGAATATTAAAGTGATGGGAGGTGTTGATGGATGAGGCTGTGAGGGAAGGAGAAGGACGGAGGCAGACTCTTAGGCTTTTTGGATTGAGCGACTGGGTGAATGGCTGGGGGAAGAACAAGTCTGGGGTGGGGAGAGTCGGGAGTTTTGTATCTGAGATCGTTCTTAAATATCCACATAGCGCAGTTGAACAGGCAAATGGAGCCACGACTTGGGAGTTCGTAGAGGTGTCCGGGCCAGAGATGAACACTTGGGGATGTTGAAAGCCGTGGGGTTGGCTGAGATCGTCTCAGAAGCAGGTGTAGGCAGGAGAGAGGGAGGACCGAGGACTGAGCACCAGGGACCTCCGTCCCGAAGTCAGCAAGTTTGAGAAGACCCCAGCAGAGGAGGTTGATGGGGAGTGGCTCACGAGGGCATAGTAATGCCAGGAGGGGATCATGTCTCAGAAGCCAAATGAGGAATGTTCGAAAAGGAGGGTTTGGGGGCCACGTGAAATGTCGAGGGGACGAGCAAGATGCAGTCTGGGCAGTGACCGCTGGGTTGGGCCAAACGGAGACCAGTGGTGACCCTGACAAGCGCGGTCTCACTGCAACGGTGGAGCTGAAGGGCTGATAGGAGAGGGTCAGAGAGAGAAGGAGAGTTTGACAAGTGAAGACAGAATATAGGAGATTCTGCTGAGGAGTTTTTGTTGTAAAAGGGGCAGAGGAATGGAGTGGTGGCCGAGGGGCTGTGACATCGTGGCAGGATTTATTTTTACAAGGGACCTATTATGGAAGGTGTACACTCATAGAAGTAATCCAGCAGAGAGGGAGAAATTGATGACCCAGGAGAATTACAGGAGAATTGCTGGCTACGTGAGAGGGAAGGGGGTAAGAGTGAGGATGTCTGTTGCCTGGGGGCAGAAGGCAGAGCAGATGGTGTGGACACGGGAACACGGGTGCACTTGGTGGGGACACGCTGAGGAATTTTTCTTCTGATGTCTCAAGGAAGTCAGAAATTTAAAAAAAATATCAACTGGGAGGAAGGAGGATTGGAGGACCGAGGAGGAAGAAAGTATATAGTAGATTCCTTTGGAAGTGGTAACATGTCTTCTCGAACAGACTCTAGTAGAAATTCCAGCCAGCCCAGAAAGCTTTCAAACCAGGGCAGACACCATGCCATTACGTTTTTCCCAGCCCCCTTCAGCTTTCTGGGAGAGATGCGGAGAAGGTGGAGGGATGACATTACTGAGGCATGTGTGCGGGTGTATGCCTAAGAGTAGGTTGTAACACAGGACCACTGCTGGATGAGGAGGGAGGTAAGGACACAAGGTGAGCGTTGGAAGTAAAATGGCGGTTGGGCCAATGGAGTAGAGGTACCAGTGAGACCAGAGAATTATTGGATGGAAGGTTCAAAAGAAAGAGCTGGAAATATAGAAGGCGGGTGTGGTTGGCTATCGGGGACGCCTCAAATTGACATTTTGGAGGCAGTTCCTTTATTAGTAATACCCTTGGGGTTAGCGGGCTGAAACAGTGTGTGGGACAAGTTCATTAAAGGTGAGGATGAGAAAATACCAAATAAGGGACTGAAATCAAGGGGTCAGACAGTGTATCTACATGAGCCAGGAACACTGACATCGTGAATTATGAATTAATGATGGTGCTTATATCTTCAACGAATGGAGGGAGGGTCTAGGTGGGAACTGTGTGATTGCAAGAGGCGACCTTTTAGCCAACAGTATAAGAGGGTGTGAAAAGGGACCACAGTTGATGGTGGCATTGGAAGAGGTTCACAGCTGCCTGGATGTACCCAGTGCTTGAGTTGAATAAATGCGAATCTCAAGCATATTGGAAACACTGGGATTTCAGGCTCCATAACAAGCAGAAGCTAAAGAGTCGCTGGTCTGAAAATGTTGGAAAAATCTAGAAGTCGGCTTGAGAATCTGAAGCTAGCTTCCAGGAAATGATTTCGATAACATACGAGTATCGTCAGAAGTCCTTGAGTCAACTAGATAAGAATTGCCATGTTTTTTTTCTTCTAATTTTTTTTTTTAACGTTTTATTTATTTTTGAGACAGAGAGAGAGCATGAACGGGGGAGGGGCAGAGAGAGAGGGAGACACAGAATCGGAAGCAGGCTCCAGGCTCTGAGCCATCAGCCCAGAGCCCGACGCGGGGCTCGAACTCACAGACCGCGAGATCGTGACCTGAGCCAAAGTCGGACGTTTAACCGACTGAGCCACCCAGGCGCCCCAAGAATTGCCATGTTTCGAAGGCACTCTAGAAACGTATACACAAAGTCATTCAAGTGCTAATAGTACTTGTCTGCTAGGCTCATTCGGTTGAGAGTCTGATCTCGGCTCAGGTCGTGATCTCACGGTTCGTGAGTTCGAGCCCCGCGTCAGGCTCTGTGCTGACAGCTCAGAGCCTGGAGCCTGCTTCGGAGTCTGTGTCTTCCCCTCTCTCTCTGCCCCTCTCCTGCTGGTACTCTGTGTCTCTTTCTCAAAAATAAATAAACATTAAAAAAATATTTTTAAAGCTTCAGTTTTAATGCCTGAGCATCAATTTTACACCATTTCAATGTCACCCAGGGGCACGCCTCAACTGGCTCAGTCATCAAGAAGGTGCCATTCTGGGTTGTCTCTGATTTTCATCCAAATGTTTGGCAACAGCCCTCTGCAGCTTTAGAGAGGATTCGAAGAGGCTGCCGTATTGAGAACACAGAGCTGGCACAGACAGCTGTGATACCATCCAGGCCTGAAGCTCAAGTGTACCCAGATTTACACCTGTTAATAGTGCACAGAGGGGCAGATAGTTAACAGCAGAGCCCTGGACCACGTTTTACGCGGGTTTCGCTCACATATGCCTCTGCTTCCACGGAGCCAATCTGCCCAAGTGACACGTGGCACAGAGATGGACCCTCCGCGATGAATCCTCTATCCTTAAGTGGATAATTCCACTTAAAAGCGTCTTCTGCCTCAAGCAGCCTGTGAAATCTTTCATCAGGAAAAGCGGTCGACCCTCTCCTGCTGAAGTCAGACATTATTCCTTGCCAGCGATTCCAGCTCCCGATGAAACTCAGACTCCTAGATTGAATGGTTGTAGTAAGTAGCTTGAATGAGTGAAACAGCAGAGCAGGCCAGCTTAATAAAATGGTTTAAAGATATCCCTGTAGAGCTTCAAATCTCAGGGTCAGTCCTGGAGGAGTCAAAGCAAATACAAGCAGAGCAGTAAAACGAGCGATGTGTTCTGGCATCCTCAGAGTTCGGAGATGTCTTTCTGATCGTGGCTCTCAGACTTTCTGGGCTTTTCCCGTCTCCCTCTCACTTGAGTTGTGGGTATATGTATGTAGTGTGTCTTAAAGAAAGAGTTCAGGGTGCCCGGGTGGCTCAGTCGGTTAAGCGCCCGACTTCAGCTCAGGCCATGATCTTGCGGTTCCCGAGCTCGAGCCCCACATCGGGCTCTCTGCTGTCAGCACAGAGCCTGCTTCAGATCTTCTCTCTCTCTCTGCCCTTCCCCCACTTGCACTTTCTGTCTCTCCAAAATAAATAAACATTAAAAAAAAGAAGTCGAAAAAGCGGCTGTTTTGATCGCTTCCTTACAACGTCTACTCTGCAGCGCTCAGAAAGTTTAGTAGTGTTATTATTGACAATACTCACCACCTCTAGCCAGTGTCTTGGGATGCAGGAATAAAACGGACTAACACATCCTCGCTTCTTCTTCGGTGGGAACTAGAGAAAAAATAAGTAAGATCCGGCGCTGCAGGAGAGAAGCCAGTTCTGCAGCCTGTGAGGCTCAGCGCACACACTCATTTGGGCAGCTCGGATGTTCTCACGTATACCAGAGCAGATTTTATGAAATTAGGGGCCTCTCTTGTTTTGAAGACGACGGAGAAGGCGTCTCCGTACCATTTCCATCGGCCACTTGCACGGTTCTCAATCAACAGCTGATGTGGTCGTATTTCCCAAAGTGATCCGTGCAATACAGCTTCACAAGATACTCGTTAAAAAGAATGCAAGGTGGGAAAAAGATTCAGCAGTAGAATAAGTTTGGGAAGTGACATATATTATGTTGTCTTCTGGCGGAAGAGCAATGCCCACTTAGAGGCTCTGGAAATCCTCCGGTAAAGAGACTTATTCGACGTAACTGAACTCAGGCTTTTCAGATGCTTTCTTTTTTTTTTTTTTTTAAATTTTTTTTGATGGTTATTTATTTTTGAGAGAGTGGGAGAGACGGAGTGCGAGTGGCGGAGGGGCAGAGAGAAAGGAAGACACAGAATCCGAAGCAGGCCCCAGGCTCTTTGTGTCGGCACAGAGCCCGACGAGGGGCTCGAAGCCACGAACCACAAGATCATGACCCGAGTCGAAGGCGGGATGCTCAGCCGACTGAGCCACCCAGGCGCCCCCTCCAGACACTTTCAACAGCTTTACTGACGTCCACTCACAATAAACAACACGGGTTTAAAGGGCACAATCTGATGAACTTAACGCATCTGGACGCCTGTGAAACCCGCCCCACGATCCACATAGTTCCTTCTGATTTTCTGATTTGTATTTCACGGTGTGGCTATGTCAGCGTGTCTGCGCCTTCACTCGCTGACACGCACGTAGGTTGTTTGCAACGTGGGGCCGTTACAGACAAGGCTGCAATGGACGTTCGCGCACAAGTCTTTATATGGACACACGCGCTTTCCTTTCTTTCGGATGCGGACCCGGGAGTGGAATGAATGGCTCCGTCACGTGGGAGGTGTCCGTCTGACTTTTTACGCACCTGCCAGGCTGTTTTTCCAAAGTGGTTCTGCCATTTCCTGTCGCAGTCAACCGTGGGTGAGCTCACCAACACTGAGTATGTTCGGTCTCTCTAACTTTAGCTCCCCAGGTGTGTACTCGTACTTCCTTCTGGTTTTAATTTGCGTTTCCCTGGTGACTAACGGTGTTGAGCATCTTTCCGTGGGCTTACGTGGCGTCAGTGTCCTCCTCAACTCAGGGATTCCGCCAGGCTCTGCCTAAGGTCCCTCTCCTCGCTCTGTATCCTGCGAACTCTCAAGACGGCCAGCCGAGGAGGTCACAGGGCTCACTCTGCTCCCCTCCCTCAGAAGTCACCGTCTTTTGTTGCCTGATGCCCACTTGGAAATGGTTGTTTCATGTATTTTGTCTGTTTTTTGTTTTGTTTTCTTTTCTTTTGTTTTAGCTGTTTCTTTCATCCCATCCTTGCCATAAACAGAGGTGTCTAAACATATCGCTTATGTTTATTTGACCGTGAAAATCAGTTTCTCTTGTCTGCTTTGTAATCCCACGGGACTTTTGTTCAATGGAACGCATATTGGCAGAGATGAGATTATATTCATATCCCTGGTCAGGGAGCCCTATGATTTCAATTAATGTGCCAGATTTATTTTAATTAGAGTCGCAGGAATACTTCCTGACATTTTCATTACATGAAACGTATGTGAATGTACGTTTCGTGTTCCTACACCAGGTTTGAAATGGAGGCAGATGTCATCTTTTCCATTTTAAAAACAGGGAAAGAATGTCGCACACGTTTTTAATGAACATCTCTCAGGCATACTGATCCTTAGCGAATACAGGTCTTTATTCTGTTCATGTTGGAACCTCCATGGGATGTACCTACCACTAGGTTTCGGGACCGACGTGGATTTGGTCTCTCATCCATCATCATACTGCCAGCAGTGTGAACTTTGTAAAATGGCAGAATCGATGCAATATGGCTTTTCTATTTAGAAGCTTAACATTTCCAACAGTTGTGGGATAAAGTCCAAGATCCTCAGCATGACGTAAAAGCTTTTACTATCTGTGTCTCTTCCATCTTTGTGACATCGTCTCTTATTTTCCCCCTCATGCCCCTTACATTCCAGCCACGCAGGGCTGCTCTTATTCCAAAAAGAGTGCCCCAATCCTCTACATTTTCTTGCCTATGAGAAATGTTCCTTTTGTCTACAGAACCCCGTGCCCTTCAAGATGGTTCAGGCATCTCTTCCGAGCTTAAGGCTTCTTTGACTTTCCAGGCAGGATCAAGCATTACTTTCCCTTGCTAGTCTCGTGCTTTGGCAAACCCAACACCTGTGTTACCGTTTCGTGTGAAAACTGTCTATCCACTGCTCTCCCCTTCCACCTCGTGCACTAGATACTGGGTCTTTTAAAGGCAGCCACCGGGTTTCTGTCCATCCTTCCATCGCCAGCACGCCTTCGACAGTGGCTAGAATGCAGGGACCCTCAAGGATTAAGAGTACCAAGAACATATCTTCTTCCTAGCACAGACCTAGACTGTCGGAGAATCGGCGAATGTAGGCAAAGCCTCCTAAAGTGTCCTGCCAGTGTTAGGTGATGGGGTGAATCACAAAATGTCATCAGGCAAAGTCGATAAGTCTGCTGAGAAGATAGGTTTAGGAGTCTGTGCCTGACGCCGTGATTTTCTGCAGTTCAGGACAGCATCCATCCGGGACCCTCGCTCAGGCAGCATCGCACCTGTTCCACTCTGGGCTGGACGGGGGCCCGGCATGTGTCTGTGGGGCATGTGGGGACAGCTGGTCAGTATGACCAAGGCTTCTCAGGGTTGTTCAGAGCCACTCATTCCTACGGGCCACGCGCCTCTCCCTGGACGGTCTGTCCCAGAGGCGATTCAGCTACGTTGGGTTTTATGTCCAAGTTTCTCGATGCCCTCCTAAAATTCTCACAGAATGAGGTGGTAGTTTGGTTGTGGTTAAGATTTGTTCCTCGTTTTGGAAGAGGATGTGCATTTTGGTATTGAAGTTGGTCACTATGATTGTCCAGCACAGAATATTTTGCTCCTGTGTTTAGCTCTAGGATGTGGGGTAAGGATGGGGTCCTACTGGCCCAGGACCCCCTCACACAGCGTCCTCCTGCTTCCCTACTACCTTTGGTCCCTAAGACAGGAGATGACAACCCAGGATTAATTAACAACCATTTGGAGTTGCAAGAAAATTTTGTGTGTATATATTTTCTAAGGGGATGGCTAGTACCTTTCAGCAAATTTTCATTTTCATTTTCTTTTTCTTTCTTTCTTTTTTTTTTTTTTTTTTGAGAGAGAGAGAGAGAGAACAGAGGAAGGGCTGAGAGGGAGAAAGAGAATCTTTTTTTTTTTAAGTTTTATTTTAGTGTTTATTTATTTTTGAGAGAGAGACAGAATGCAAATGGATTAGGGGCAGAGAGAGAGGGAGACACAGAATCCAAAGCAGGCTCCAGGGTCTGAGCAGAAAGAGAATCTTAAGCAGTGTCCACGCTCAGTTTGGAGCCCAACATGGGGAGATCATGAGATCATGACCTGAGTCGAAATCAAGAGTTGGATGCTTAACTGAATGAGCCACCCAGGCGCCCTTTCAGCAAATTTTCAAAGACCCCTGTAATCACAGAGAAAGTTAAAAGTCACTTTTTAGGGATGAGATGTGGGAGCTGTCTGGGGAAAGATGGAAGTTAACATCTATTTGGCACCCTGTTGATATGGTGACAGGCACCAGCAGGTGATCTGCCCTTGCTCTTTGAGACGGTGACATCTAGGAGCCTAGTGATGGGTCAAGGTGATGTCCTCGGGCAGAGCCAAGGGTATAAACACAGAATGATGCCACCACCGGAGGGTTTTTTTTTTTTTTAATTTTTTTAACGTTTATTTATTTTTGAGACAGAGAGAGACAGAGCATGAACAGGGGAGGGGCAGAGAGAGAGGGAGACACAGAATCTGAAATGGGCTCCAGGCTCCAAGCCGTCAGCACAGAGCCTGACGCGGGGCTCGAACTCACGGACTGTGAGAACATGACCCGAGCTGAAGTCAAGACGCTTAACCGGCTGAGCCACCCAGGCACCCCCGGAGGGTTTTTTTTTTTTAAAGAGTTCCTATTGCTCAGACTCCGTCCTCCAATCTCAAACTTCTAAGACTGTTGTCAGGTGAAGCTAATCTTGATCTTTTCAAGAATTCACTTTGGAGACAGGAACATCCGGGGCTCCAGAGATTCAGATTGACCGCAGGTACTTCTGACGGACCCAGAACCAAAGCGGAAACTCTTGATAAATAGAACGGGGTTTTCTTTTTTCATCCCGGGACCGTCATGCTTTCTATGATGGATGAAAGAGCTACTCAGACATTGGCATTTCGCACCTCCAGTTTATCTTCCTAATTGAAATGTAAGGAGCAACAGTACAGGCCACTTAAGACGCGCAGAACATTTAGAACAAATTCATTATTAGGGAAGAGTAGGAATTACTTCAAGCCTGTTTCCAGAGGTGGGATGGGGAGCTAACGATGGCAGAAAGGTTTGGAAGTGAGAATGGAACGGGAGCCACTAAAACAGGGAGAACAAGAGAGACCCCTACCCTTGTATTACCTCGAAATGCCACTGCTGCTCTGTGTGGGTCCACAGCTCTCAGCTGGGCCATACCTCCATGGACTTTGAAGGAGGATTTCCACGGTCCAGCAGTGGAACCAGTATGATGGCCACTGCCCACCCACCAGCCATTTAGGAACGAGTTTTAGGAGAGAATCAAGAGCTACGAGTCATTCTCCCGTTTATCTATGTGAAACTGTTGGAAAAAGCAGCTCTTGAAGCTACACGTCTGTCCCATCTCCCGAGGAATATGAAAGCATTAATTAGGTGACGGCTTTGCTGCCCTCAAGTTGTCCTGGAGAAAAACCACCAATGAAGCCCTAAAAGTTCAGTCTCTGGATCCAGAGGATATTCTGTCATTTTAGATACATCCGAAAAAAAACGAGACAGGGTCAATCTTGGTGACTTCTTGAACTCCAGCAAATATGTAAGCAGAGAAGCTAATTAGCCTTCTTCTCTCTAGGCTGTCTATTCCAAGAATATGGGTTGCATGTGTCCAGTACATTTCAGTCACCATTCCTGGCCCTGCCCTCAGGGCCTGCAACCCAGTGGTGGAAACAGATATTAAATAAACTCATGGGCATAGCTATCACTTTTGAGGGCCATCATGATGGAAATAAGCAAGGTACTAAGGTCAGGACCAGAAGGAGATCTACTTTGTTTATTTCTTTCCTTATGACTGAATTATTTTCACAAAAATGATGTATGCTCTTTGTAGACATTTAAGCAATACAACAAATCCCAAGAAAAAGTCAAGAAATCTCCAAGTCTCACCTTCCAGGGATGATCAATATAAACGTTTTGTAACCACAATTCTAGACATCTGTCTCTGCGTATTTATAGATAAAAGGATGGATGAATGGAAAGAATTTAATTAACATAGGAAGGGGAGTATGTGCTATTTTAAGTTTTCTTTTTTTCTTATTTTAGAGAGAGAGAGCACACACACATACAAGTTGGGGGGGGGGCAGAGGGAGAGAGAGAATCTTAAGCAGACTCCACGCTCAGGTTCGATCCCACGACCCTGGGATCATGACCTGAGCTGAAACCAAGAGTTGGGATGCTCAACTGACCGAGCCACCCAGGCGTCCCTCCCTGCTATTTTAAAATAAGTATTGAATTTCATTAATTTTGAATTTAGCTGAAGCAAAAGAAAGCATAGCTAAAGGAGTCGCTAAACTGCAGATAAATATTTTTTAATAGAAGGTATTCATTCATGGAAAACATATAACGGTAAGAAAAAACTTGTATGGGAACCACTTGTATACTTTTTTTGACAAATATGTTCACTTGCTGTTGGAAAATAGGAGTGGGATTGCTGGGTCAGAGAAGATGTGTATGTCGTACTGTATAAGAAACCGCCAGACGGTTCTCCCGGGTGGCTGTCCTCTCTGACACATCTACCCAGGTGTGTGGGAGGTCCAGCTGTCCCACACCCTTGCCAGCATTTGGTGTTGCCAGTCTTGGTAGCTTTAGCCATTCTGTATTGTAGTGCGTGTGAAATGGCATCTGGAAGTTATCCTTCTATTTCCCCGATGACCGAGACGTCGAGTACATTGCTATTTGGGTAGATTCCTGTGAATGTCTGTTTAAGTCTTTTCCCATTTTTTTTTTTCTTTAATTGGGTCCTTTGTCTTTTTCTTATCGATTTGTGAACATCCTTCATATATTCTGGATACGAGTCCTTTGTTAGATGTACGGATTGTGAATCTTTTTTTTTTTTTTTTTTTTTTAATTAATCTGTCTGTGGCTTGTCTTTTCAGTTTTTTACTGGTGCCTTTTGAGGAGAAAGCATTTTAAATTTTGATAAGTTCTTAAATTTTTTTTTAATCCAGTTGTTCTTTGGGGATACGTGCCTGTTGTATCTTCTCTAAGAAATCTCTGCCTACCCTGCTGCTTTGGATTCTGTGTCTCCTTCTCTCTCTGCCCCTCCCCCCTTGTGCTCTGCCTCTCTCCGTCTCTCAACAATAAATAAATGTGAAAAAAAAATTAAAAAAAGAAAAGAACTCTTTGCCTATCCTCAGGCTGTGAAGAGATTGTCCTGTATTTTCTTCTAGTTGCTTTATACTTTTAGCCTTACATCTTTAATTTTTGTATATGCTGGGAGATAGGGGTCAAGATATCAGGTTTCTTTCTCTTTCTTTCTTTCTTTCTTTCTTTCTTTCTTTCCCTCTCTTTCTTTCTTTCTTTCTTTCTTCCTTTCTTTCCCTCTCTTTCTTTCTCTTTCTTTCTTTGTTCTCTTTCTTTCTTTCTTTCTTTCCCTCTCTTTCTTTCTTTCTCTTTCTTTTTTTCTTTCTTTCTTTCTTTCTTTCCCTCTCTTTCTTTCGTTCTCTTTCTTTCTTTGTTCTTTCTTTCTTTCTTTCTTTCTTTCCCTCTCTTTCTTTCTCTTTCTTTCTTTCTTTCTTTCTTCCTTTCCCTCTCTTTCTTTCTCTTTCTTTGTTCTCTTTCTTCCTTTCTTTCCCTCTCTTTCTTTCTTTCTCTTTCTTTCTTTCTTTCTTTCTTTCCCTCTCTTTCTTTCTCTTTCTTTCTTTGTTCTCTTTCTTCCTTTCTTTCCCTCTCTTTCTTTCTCTTTCTTTCTTTGTTCTCTTTCTTTCTTTCCCTCTCTTTTCTTTCTTTCTCTTTCTTTCTTTGTTCTTTCTTTCTTTCCCTCTCTTTCTTTCTTTCTCTTTCTTTCTTTGTTCTTTCTTTCTTTCCCTCTCTTTCTTTCGTTCTCTTTCTTTGTTCTTTCTTTCTTTCCCTCTCTTTCTTTCTTTTTTCTTCCTTTCCCTCTCTTTCTTTCTCTTTCTTTCTTTGTTTTTTCTTTCTTTGTTTTTTCTCTTTCTTTCTTTCTTTCTTTCTTTCTTTCCCTCTCTTTCTTTCCCTCTTTCTTTCTTTCTCTTTCTTTCTTTGTTCTTTCTTTCTTTCCCTCTCTTTCTTTCCCTCTCTTTCTTTCTTTCTCTTTCTTTGTTCTTTCTTTCTTTCCCTCTCTTTCTTTCTTTCTCTTTCTTTGTTCTTTCTTTCTTTCCCTCTCTTTCTTTCTCTTTCTTTCTTTGTTCTCTTTCTTTCTTTCCCTCTCTTTCTTTCTCTTTCTTTCTTTCTTTCTTCCTTTCCCTCTCTTTCTTTCTCTTTCTTTCTTTGTTCTCTTTCTTTCTTTCTTTCTTTCCCTCTCTTTCTTTCTTTCTCTTTCTTTGTTCTTTCTCTCTTTCCCTCTCTTTCTTTCTCTTTCTTTCTTTGTTCTCTTTCTTTCTTTCTTTCCCTCTCTTTCTCTTTCTTTCTTTGTTTTCTTTCTTTCTTTCTTTCTTTCCCTCTCTTTCTTTCTCTTTCTTTCTTTGTTTTCTTTCTTTCTTTCTTTCCCTCTCTTTCTTTCTCTTTCTTTCTTTGTTCTCTTTCTTTCTTTCTTCCTTTCCCTCTCTTTCTTTCTCTTTCTTTCTTTGTTCTTTCTTTCTTTCTTTCCCTCTCTTTCTCTTTCTTTGTTCTCTTTCTTTCTTTCTTTCCCTCTCTTTCTTTTTCTTTCTTTCTTTGTTCTTTCTTTCTTTCCCTCTCTTTCTTTCTCTTTCTTTCTTTGTTCTCTTTCTTTCTTCCTTTCCCTCTCTTTCTTTCTCTTTCTTTCTTTGTTCTTTCTTTCTTTCTTTCCCTCTCTTTCTTTCTCTTTCTTTCTTTGTTCTCTTTCTTTCTTTCTTTCCCTCTCTTTCTTTCTTTCTTTCTTTCTTTCTTTCTCTTTCTTTCTTTGTTCTTTCTTTCTCTTTCTTTCTTTCTTTCTTTCACTTTCTTTCTTTCATTCGTTCTTTTTACGTATTGAAATCCTGTTGCTCCAGCACCATTTTTGGAAAAGATTTCCTTTCCTTTTGTCAAAGATCTACTGGCCGCCTGAACGTGAGGCGGGTAACAGGTTGGATCTGTAGCTCTAGCAGGACTGTGCTGAGGGTCCAGGTCTCTTTGGCAAAGTGCAGGTGGCATGTGCCTCCCTTCCAGGCGGCAGGGCTGTTGCTGAGGAGGGCTCGTAACTACTGCTTGCTTCCTCCCGGCCCACATTCCACCCGTGCTTGGAGATTACAGGGAATGGGGCATACGCAGGCTGGGAGAAATCCCAGGACAGCTCTGAGAGCTCACCACGTTCCACGGTTAGGAGCAGTTGTCTCCAGCGCTCACAAGTGCAGTCAGAATGCCTCCAGCCTGAATTAGGACACCCCCGTTCAGAGAGCTGAGGGGGAGTTCCCTGCCCCCTCCCCTTCTCTACTCTTTGATCATTTCCTCCCTGTGGCACCGTGTCCCTTCCTCATTTGTGAACCCCATGAAGAGTGCTCTGTCTTGCTCTCTCAGGCCCTGTACCCCCTACTAGTGGGGAGAGGGGTCTGACAGCAGACAGGGGTGAGGAAATGAATGAAACCCAGCATCTGCCCAAGCCATTGCTGTGATCGAAACCTGTACTCTGTCTGGGGGCCGGTTTCTGATACTCTTGTTATTCTGGCTGGATTCTCCCAGAGAGAACTCCTGGAAACTGCCTCCCACCCAGAGTCCAGCTCCCGTGCCTAGTGTTCATTGGCTGGAGCCCCAACTTCCTGCTCTCCATGGCTCCCTGTGGTGACTGTCACCAACTCCTGGCTGTGCTCTCGGTGCAGGCATTCAGCAGAAAGTCACCATCCCACCATCTCAACTGTCTTGAAAATGGTAGGGTTGATTGGTACAGAGGACAAGCTCTTGCCCACCATCCATTACGTGCCAGCTGTTCGTGACTGTTAAGGTCCTATTAAATTTCCTCCCACTCTTCTCTTTCCCCTTTTCTACCGGATAAACTGGGAGAAGAACCTCAGAGACATGGTCAGGCACTTGTTTGTCAGCTGCCCCTGGCTGATGATCAGCGGAGACACTTTTAACGACATACGTATTAGATGCCACACAGGAGGAAACGTTTTCGTGGACGGCTCTCTACCGAGTCCCTAAGAATTATGTTACAGACCTGGGCCAGAGGGTTGGATCATCTTCTGTCCGTTAGTTGCAAAGCAGTTTGTTGCTCTTTGGAGTTTAATTCTCCTCCTGACAGTTACCTGGAGAAATCTTATCACCACTGATTTTATCACCGTTGTTGTTATTTTGAAGATTTCTCCTTTTGACTAGATCTGCCAGAATGAAGCCGAGGTACCCAGAGGCATTTGTTACAAACATTCAGAACTAGTGAAACGGGAAACAAAGGGAGAGGCACTGACTAAGCACGAATCACCATTTCTGATGATGCCCGTTCTCTGCAAAGGCTGCTATAGCAGGTTCATGCTGAATCCTAGACTGCGGGGAGCATGAATATTCTTGGGATTTCCAGACCGGGATTTCTGCTCAGCGGTGAGCCTTTAGAGAGGCACAGCCTCACTGCCTTTGGGTGGGTCCCAGCACCATCTCTGCTGAGTTTCTGTGGAGGCGGGGCAGTGGGGCGCAGCGGCCAGGAGCGGGCACCACGGCCAGGAGGCAAGCCCTGGATTCCTGTGTGACTCTGGCAGGAAGGCAGATGCAAAGCAGGACTTGATAAGGGGGGGACAGTGACTTTTGTTCCTTTGTTGGATGTCCCAGGGATAAGAGGACGGTTGTAGGTAGTTGTAGGTTTTTTTTTTTTTAATTTTTTAATGTTTATTTATTTTTGAGAGAGAGAGACAGGGCATGAGCAGGGGAGGAGCAGACAGAAAGGGAGACACAGAATCCACAGAAGGCTCCAGGCTCTGAGCCGTCAGCACAGAGCCTGACGTGGGGCTCGAACTCACAAACCACGACATCATGACCTGAGCCGAAGTCAGATGCTTGACAGACTGGGCCACCCAGGCGCCCCATAGGTATTTCTTTTTTAATTGAAAATAAGACTGTGCAAAATATAGCACCCTTACACCATCCTCTCCAATCTTTCCCTTCCCCTATGCTAATTCTAGCTTTTAGTTTTTTTAATGGAGAATTCATGGCACCATTTGCCACCATTGTGGGAGGTTTTGCGATTGACCCCTTTCCTTAACCTGATCTTTGCCCTATCTTCCGGTCCTTTCTTTGCGTCCTGCGTCATCTGTCTCATTTGTTTCTCAACCCACCCATCAACCAAAGAGGTCGGAATTCAAGGTCAGCTCCGGAGCATGGTCTGCATTTTTCTTGTAATTGGTTGTACACCTTACACAGGTTATTATTTAAGGGGACAAGGGGCCCTTACCGCCACACCTGCTGGGGTGGAGCCAGCCAGTGACATAAAGTCTAGACCTCAGCTGGACTTCACATGTGGATCTCCAGGGCCAGAAGCTGTCCTTGGTTTTCAGTCCGTTCAAGGGAGGTTTTTAATAACTTGTGAATTGGGAATACCTTCTGAATGCTTTCTGAAGCCACTGAGAGTCATGAATACCTTCTGATCCCATGATAATAGTTTTTAGAGATATTTTGCCTCTTTGAAACAGACTTTGAAATCCATTCCTAAAGACTTTTTCAAATCCTGGCATTTGAGGAACTTGTGCTTTTTGTTTTCTGACCACTCCTGAGATTGTGTTATCCCTTCTTTTCTCTGCATTGAGACTTAATTCTTCCCCCCCTGGGAGGTTTTATGTATAATGTTCTTCCTTCATTTGTAAATGCTCCTGGTGCAAAGGAGAAGCTCTCCCATCTGTAGTGATGATCTGTAGTGATGATGAATACCTGATCCCGTTTCAACAACACAGGTTTTAAAGTCCGTTCGTTCTTTGATTTATTCAGTAATTATTCATTGAGCATCTATGGGTCAGGTACTGGGGATACGGCCTAAACAGATTGACAAAGCGCCCTGCCCTCTGAGCTTGTGTTTATCATGGGGAGCATATGTGATAAAGAGGTAGGACATGTAGGAGCTAGACTGCATGAGTGCTGTTTGAAGAAAAAAGAAGGCAGGAAAGAGGGTGCTGGGGCGTGCTGATGTCATAAGTGGATATTGAGATTGCTCCCTACAAAGATGGCCTGTGAGTAAGGGCCTGCAGGAAGTAAGGGGAGGAGCCAGAGGGATGTCTGGAGCAGGAGAATACCAGATCGAGACAGAAAAGCAGAAGCCAAGGCCCTGAGGTCAGAGCAAGCTTGGCATGTTCAAGCTTGGGGGGGGGGGGGGGAGTGTGTAGGCTGGGGAGGGTGTGTATTTTTCTGAAATATGCCAAGAAAATATACTAATGGGCTACCATTTTCCTGAGACTTACAAGAGAAGAGAGTGTCAAGAACTCCTTCCACGGTAGGGGCAAAAGCCGGCAGTGTGGGTGTGATGGAGCAGAAGTGTCTCGAAGAGTGTCATTCATTGCCACAGAGGAGCCCCGGTTCTGGAGAGGAGGGATCGCCTTGTGCCATTTTCAAGATGAAGACGGTCCAGCCACTTGCCCTTGGGGTGCAAACACGAGTCTGCCACGAAGCTGGAATAAAGTGTGGACTCTGTCCACATCCATCCTGACTCCACTGAGTGCATCTGATGGGCTCCCAGTAGGGGATCTGAGTCCCCGGGGCTAGAAAAACCCCTCTCATCGAAAATTACCCGCGGTCTTTTCCTCCTGCCCAGCTGCAGAGTTTTTTGCATTCCAATTATCTCTCGTGGATAAGTGTGGGGGAAAAAAAAATAATTGATGCATTTCACTTGGGCGTCTCAAGCCTGTCACAAAGGAAAGGTCTGGACCTCTTTTTTCCCATTTCAGTGTGACGCTAACAAGAGTGAAAAGCATTGTATTTGAGGGTCTAATTGGCTGCCCTTCAAAGGAATCAGGGAAATGGGCCCGGTTGTAAAGCCACCCAGATTTTTGCCTTGTGAGTTACCGTTCAAAGACTCAGCGGGACAGGTGGTCAGGAAGCGACACTCGGAGGGGCCGAGGGGGAATGGAAGCAGGCCTGGAAGAGAGGGCGAGAGCAAGGTGGTCCGATGTGAAAGGCACAGATGATTGATCTCAAAGCCTTTTTTGGCATTTTCCTTCAAAAGCACACCCTTGACACGCCCCGGCTTTCCTCCATAAAACTCAAGACTGGAATGTCTTTCTCAGATGCGTACAACGGTCTTTGAAAGTGTGCGAGTGGCTGTTCTCCCTTATCGAGACGGGGATGCTTTTCAATCTTTTAGTGAGACGGTACTTAATTAGGTTTTTTTCCTAAACCAGGTGCAGCATTAACTCACATTATGCGTTTTCTCTTAGCTCACCTCCTCACCAAGGTCCTGAACGTGCTGGGGGCCCGGCCGGGGCCTGGGGGCTTATTTCATGGCTGTGGGTGCAGGGACATTGAAAAGGTTTCTGTAGCCTCTAGCTTTCTGTGATTGTGGCCTCATTAGCACTATATTCTAACAAACACAGTCAAATGTGTAGAACTTAATAATGTGCTCCCTCAGCCCTTCTCTTTTTTTTTTTCTTTTTTTAAATTTTTTTTAACATTTATCTATTTTTGAGACAGAGAGAGACAGAGCATGAACGGGGGAGGGGCAGAGAGAGAGGGAGACACAGAATCGGAAGCAGGCTCCAGGCTCTGAGCCATCAGCCCAGAGCCCGATGCGGGGCTCGAACTCGCGGACCGCGAGATCGTGACCTGAGCCGAAGTCGGACGCTTTAACCGACTGAGCCACCCAGGAGCCCCAGCCCTTCTCTACTTGACTTCGGTTTGGAGGCTGGGGGAAGTCAGCCCCCGAGAGGAAGCCCAGGGCTCCTGCCCCCTCCCGTCCATGAGCATTCCACAGTTGCTCTTCATTTATTCTCTTCTCGACCATCATAATCCAGCCTTTATATCCACCCACCCAGTGACCTGGACATTTTGGGCCACGACAGAGCATGAGATGATGTCTCAAGAGAACAAAGAGGAAAAACGTCCAAGTTTAACTTTGACCCCCACAGGACGAGGTGCTAATACAGTAAGCGTGGGAAGTGCTCTAAGGAGAAGGGAGGACAGGAGTTAGGGAAGAAGCCCTGACTGCAGGATGATCATTAATAAAGTAACATGCACAGACTGGGTAATCCTCCAGAGCGGCATGAATGTAGGACGATGGACACGTGCATGGCGGTGAGTGTGGATGTGTATGTGTGTGTGCACACGCATGCGTGCATAGTCTAGTGGAAGGAGAGCAAAGGAAAGGTGGACGGATCGTAGAGCATTTGCCGTCACTGGGTTCGAATAGCTTTTCCATAGATCTCTATCTTGCTTTGCAAGTTCATTGGCACAGAGCCTCAGGGGCGGGGCGGGGCGGGGGGGGGGGGGGCGCTCCAGGATCCCTCTGCCCGCCCATGAATCCCTCAGGAGGGTGGTGGCTGTGTCCAGAAAGGTGGACCGTTATGAAACGGCATCTTTCTCCGTCTGGCAGCTCTCCGGAACATGAAAAATGCTCCACTTTGCCTGGGTGTAATTAAACTTAGGGCTGAAGTTTTACCCTGCAGCATTGCTGGTAAATTCAATAATGATGAATTAAGTGGAATATTTACAGCATTAATGTGAACAGGATTTAAAATCATATATACAGTTCACTTAATTACATTCCTTGTGACTTCCCTCCACCCTCAAAATGTTATTTCAGCATCCAGCCTAATTGCAGCAGCTTTTCTGTCTCAAAATAGCTCCTGTCTCTTCTTTTCCTCTCTCCACACTGATTTGCTCTCTGTGTTTGTCTACGATCCTGTTGGAGATATATTTGCCTGCCTGGGTTTTTTGGTTGTGAGGTTCCCTTTTTTTCCCCCAGTGTATTCAATCTGCAGCCACTATAACATTTCTCAGCTTTATTTGGGGGTATAAGATGATTAGGCCATGTTTTCAGGGGCCATAATTAGAAATGACGGGGTCCTGAACTCTCCAATCTGTGTCCTCCTTTGCCTTGTTCACAATTGGTCGGAGACCCTGGCTGGGTTCTTTCTCCTAGGGAGGGGCCAGGGTGGGACCCTCGAGAATACAGACAGTGCCCCTGGTGGCCACTGTGCCCTCTCACCCGTCAGGAACGCGTCTGCTCATCTGCCATCTGGACTCTCTTTCCTCTCAGACTTGTCCCTGGTGGTTTCTTTGGGAGCAAAGGTGAAGCTGGTCAATTTTCTGTCCAGACTGGTAACTTCCGGCTCCTATCTCAGCCACTTCACCGGCACAATGGGAGGGATTTATAGGACCTTGAATTACCGGGAAGCAGTCTTTTCCCCTTTCCCCCGGTGCCTGAGCTTTGCTCAGCATCCCTGTGACAAATAGGTGCCCAGGTCCCATCCTCTGCGTAGCCAGCCTTGCCGAGGGGGGAGCTCTTCCCGGCACTTAGGCAACCACATCGCAAGAGGGAGCTGCTTGGGTCTGGGGTGGGAGACCGTGAGAAGTGGCCCAGCACCCAGCAGGGCACGCACAATGGACTCTGGACACGTCTCTCTGCTTTGGAGCGAATAATCATCCGTGCTCCCTGGTCCCAGAGGCTTGCTTTCCCTGGGCAAACGTTTCAGTGGTTATTTCTGACCTGCTGTTCTCCGGTTCCACGGACAGCTGCCAGAACTTTATCACAACTGCGGCTTTTGTCTTGATCCGGGCAGCCGCCTGTGGTTGAAGGGGAGGGGAACCCACTTCATACTAGCTGCAGGAGGAGGAGAGAGTGCATCTTAAGGGCACAGAATCCAGGGGTGGGGAGATGCCCCGGGCCTCTGGGGAGCACTGGGATTAGGAAGTGGGAAGCTGACGGCAGGCAGGCGGTGTCTATTCATTCCTCTCTGCCCTCCCCTCCCCCACCCCAGGCCTGTCCTTTCTGCTTGCCATTTGCATCCTGCAACCTGCAGGCCCGTTTTCTAGCTAGAGCTGTGCCCACCCCACCGCCCACCCTGGCTCCCAGTCTGTGCCCACAGTTCAAGAGAACGGTCCGAGAATCTGGCAGAGTGGGTGAGTTGTACCTGCCTGGTCCCCTTGACTGTCCCTGGGGAGCAGAGTAGAGCATGCCTTACCCCAGGCTCTCCCTCTGGGGGTGCCTGTGGGACGTGGGTCTCGGCTTCTAGCTCCCTTCGCTTTAGGACTCTGTCTGCTGGGTGGGACCACCGGCCTCCCCCAGCGCTGGGACAGGAGCGAAAACACTGATCTGGGGCATCGCTTTCCCTCCCCCCGCCCTGCAGATCTCCCAGGGACGGGCATCATCGCTGCAGCCAGGGAAGGGGGATCGCCGAGGATTTTGAGAGATAATTAGGTGATGGACATCATAGGCTCATTAGCAGGCCAAACTTTTCCCATTAAAAGACAGGTGGGGCTGCAGATCGGGGCTTTGGGCCCAGCAGCAATGTTCTCTTTGGAGCCACTGAACGGTCAGCCAAAAATCTGCCGGGGAGTGCAGCCACGGGAGTAGGGGGAGGGGGTTCTCTGTGCATCTGGAGAGCATCTGGGGCCATGGGGGACCATTCTCTCCCCTCCCTTTGCTTGGGCCTGGAGCCAAGATTGAAAGTGGGTGAGTGGTGACTTGGGGGTCTACTCGGGATGCTTTGCAGATGAACGAATCGCCTCTGGGCACACCGTTCTCAGAGGTAAAACCAGGAATCATTTCCTGCCTAACCTTGCGCCACCCCCCCCCCCCCCCCCCCCCCCCCGTTCCAATGGCAATTATCCTGAGACCCTTGCAGGTGGCTAACCCGAGTCTGGATGGGAATATTTACCCAGTTGTCCTGTGACAGGATGCACCCGGATATTGTGTAAAGGCAGGGTGTTCAGAGGTATTCTGCGGTCCTGCCTGTTAGGGAGGCATGGAGGGCATTTCTGAGGCCTCTTCAGGGATGGACACCACAACCAGAGAGAGTTTCACATGAATACACCTGTCTTCCAGGACCCAATTCTGAGTGTGGTCTGCTCACTGCACCCCACCCCCCCTCATTAGAGTTACTTTTAGTCCCGATTGAAAGATGTGATCCCTTCCCTCCTTTCAACCTATTTAGGTAAACAGGGGAGGTGTTTTAAATGCAGATGCAGAAAAATCTACAGGTTATGTTAAACAAAAAAAAGCCAACTACAAAGCTGGAAACAATATAATTCCTTTTGAGTTAGAAAAAAAAAAAAAGGAACTATTGGAAAGGATGAATGTCCTGGAATTAATGTGATATGTGATATTTTTTTCTGGAAGAATGCCTCAGAAGCTTGATCACTGGTTACCTTGGAAAGAGACACTTGGCGGGGGGTGGGGGGGGAGGGAAACTCCTGGTTTTCATTTCAACCTTTTCTGTTTGCATTTCTTTTTTTTTTTTTTTTTAATTTTTTTCAACGTTTTTTATTTTTATTTTTGGGACAGAGAGAGACAGAGCATGAACGGGGGAGGGGCAGAGAGAGAGGGAGACACAGAATCGGAAACAGGCTCCAGGCTCCGAGCCATCAGCCCAGAGCCTGACGCGGGGCTCGAACTCATGGACCGCGAGATCGTGACCTGGCTGAAGTCGGACGCTTAACCGACTGCGCCACCCAGGCGCCCCTCTGTTTGCATTTCTAACCACATACCTCTGTTATTTTCATGCTTTTAAATGCCATCAGGGATTATCTGGGCAGTGGGATTACACACCCCTTTTCTTTTCTTCTCTATGCTCTTTTCGTGTTAAGAAAACCAATTTTTAAAAACGCACTTCAAGAAGGTGAACCTGCCACCGGCTGACAGTAGTGGATTCCCCAGGGAGGGAGACCAGGGTTGCATGTTTAACACGCACTCCCAATATCCCAGGATGCGGCAGATCAGAGATCGCCACCCCAAAACGTGCCACTGGCATATGGATTATTTGGAGCAGACGCTTGAGGAACAGCAGAGGCAGGAAGGACTCTCTGACCTCTCCCTTCCTACCTAAACACATGACATAGGGGCGCCGGGGTGGCTCAGTCGGTTAAGCGTCCCGACTTTGGCTCAGGTCACGATCTCGTGGTTTGCGGGTTCGAGCCCCGCGTCGGGCTCTGTGCTGACAGCTCAGAGCCTGGAGCCCGCTTCCGATTCTGTCTCCCTCTCTCTCTCTGCCCCTCCCCTGCTCACTCTGTCTCTCTCAAAAATAAATAAACATTGAAAAAAGAATAATAAAAAACCAAAACATGACATATAATTTCCTGTGAGGAAGGTACCCTCCTTGTACCAGGAAGGACAGAAGTTGTGTGCATCACGAGAGATGCTTGTCATCCTGGAGAAGTGCCCACGAGGTGCCCAGTGAAAACAACCCTTGTCTCCTGTCGGTTCCTCCGTGTATTTATTTACCCTCCCACAGTCTGTCATCCTTCAAGCCCAGTTCCCCTTGCTTTTGTCTCGTTACTTCTCTACAAATCTGTTGCTCTTTGTTTAGATCCTCCATAAGCCCCAAATTCTAATCACCCCTTTGAGTTACTCATCACCCAGCTTCACCCACGTATGTATGTGCTGCCCACGTTAATAAACTCTGTTTTTCTCTTGTCAGTCTGCCCTTTGTCTGTTGAATCTCCAGGCCCCAGCTGCAGAACCTAGAAGGGTGGAGGACAGGTTTTCCTTTCTCTCCTGTAAGAACCAGATGCTTCCCAGATCCTTGCAAATGGACATTTTGACAAACAGCAGAGCAAACGTTGTCTGGTGATTTTCTTGTCCCTTTCACTGCTACCACTTGGGGATGGCGACGCTGGGGCTCATTTCTTTGGGGGTGCCTACGTGCGATGCACGTTTCTGAGCCTAGCCCCAGAGAAATTGTTGGCGTCCTATTCAGGAACCAGCTGGAGAAAACTTTCAAAGAGCTCATGGGATGAGGCCAGGCTACCTGGCTGATCTCCCTATTTCAAGGTCAATTTTTTGTAATCATGGGAGTGAAATCCATTGTATACACAGTCCCAGGGATTATGCAAAATGTGCACACAAGTGGGGAAGGGGGACCTTTGGGTGCTATCTTTCGAATTCTGCCTATCTCATGAACGCTGAAGAGAACTTTTCAATTTTTTTTTTTACCATTAATATGATGTTTCGTAGGTAGAGTTTTGATAGATATCTTTTGATAGATACTAAAGATAGTCTCTTTTTATCCACAGTCATTTTGCATCTATGTTCTTTTTTTAAATATTTATTTATTTTTGAGAGAGAGAGAAACAGATATAGTGTGAGTGAGGTTGGGGCAGAGAGAGAGGTTGGGGCAGACACAGAATCCGAAACAGGCTCCAGCCTCTGAGCTGTCAGTACAGAGCCTGATGTGGGGCTCGAACCCATAAGCCGTAGATCATGACCTGAGCCGAAGTTGGACGCTTAACCAACTGGAGCCACCCAGGCACCCCTGCATCTATGTTCATAAGTGAGTGTGGCTTAAAATTTTTATTTATGTTTTGTTTCTCTGGTGTGAATATTAAGGTTACACCAACATCATCCAGGGTTGAGTTCTTGTCTTTCTTCCCCTCCCTCCCAACCATTCATCCTCTGGAATTATTTTTCTTTGATAATTTGATAGTGTAGAGGAGGGGAAAAAAACCCAAAAAACACTTTACCTCTACTCTCTTACGTTCAGTGCCTGGGACCTGTGAATTAAACTGACAAAAGACAGACTAACAGGAGAAACACAATAAAATTTTATCGTTAATTTTATGTGCATGAGGGCTCCACAGAAAAGACCTGAAAACCCAAAGCAGTGTTTAGGATTGAGAACTTATATACCATTTTGACATGGGGTCAAATTACTAGGCAAATTACTAGACAAAGAAAAAAAAATCTGAGCTTCTGGGGCCACACATTGTGGGGGAAAAATATATGGGGGAAACTAATGGTGGGTAAGGATTATTTGGTAAGGTTTGTGATGCAAACCAGTTATCTCTGGTGTGTTCTCTTTCTGGTACAGGGAGGGGCAGGCACCATTAGGAATGGTGATTTATATCCTGCCCTTAGGCAGAAGGGGAGAAGGCAGACAGTTCTTCCTGAACCCACTGTTGCTGAATTGCCTTAAGCTAAAAATAATCCTTACGCCCAAACGGTGTATTTGGGATCCCCTTCAATAGTCTCTCAGTACTGCCATTTTGCTTCTAATATGTGTGTGTGTGTGTGTGTGTGTGTGTGTGTGTGTGTACATCACACTGCACACCAGAAGCTGTGCACCTTGGAGACGTGTTGGGGATGGTGGTATGGCGTTGCCCAAGACGGATAGCGCTTCTCCCTCTTTTGTGTTGTTCTTTCTGTTTACCACCTATTTTCTCCCCTCTTTTGGACTTTATTGGGTGTATTGACCTTTCTACACGACTTTCTCCTTTTTTTCCCCCACGCTTTATTTGTTTGAACGTTTTAAATTCACTTTCGGGTTTGTGGCTACCATTGACGTTTTAACAGGGATAGTAGACTTAATGATGTTCGAAATTAATGAGTATCTCTCTCCCCTCCTCCCTAGCAATCTTTCAGGGCCCTGGATGCTGTGACTTGGTTTACCCCGGCATCGTCCATATTAGTTTTCTAACATTTTAGTTCTACCTTTTTTTTTTTCTGATACCTCCAAGTTAGTTACTAGTATTGTTATTGTTTTATTTTTTTTAACCGTAGATTTTATTTTTTCAGAGCAAGTTTAGGTTCACAGCAAAATTGGGCTGAAGGTTCAGAGATCCCTCATATACTCCCCGCCCTCTCTCATGCACAGCCTCCCCCATGGTCAGCACCCCCGGACCAGAGAGGTACGTTTGTGACTTCTAAAGAACCTTTGTGGACGTATCATTAGCACCCAGGGTCCACAGTTTACATTAGGGTTCACTCTTGGTCTTGTACATTCTTTGGTTTTAAACAAATGTATAATGCCACGTATCTACCATTACAGTATCATGCAGAGTATTTTCACTGCCCTAAAAATCCTCTGTGCTCCTCCTATCCCCCCTCCCCACCGACAACCACTCCTCTCTTGACTGTCCGTAGTTTGCTTTTCCGGAATGCCATACGGTTGAACACATACAGTCTATGTTCACGTACAGCCTTTTCATTATTGCTTTCTTTCACTAAGTAATAGGCATTTGAGGCTCATTCATGTCTTTTCATGGCTTGATAGCTCATTTCTTTTCAGTGTTGAATAGTATTCCCTTGTCTGGATGTGCTAACATCTGGATGTTTATCCATTCACCTGCTCAGGGGCATCTCGGTTGCTCCTAAGTTTTGGCAGTTATGAATAAAGCTGCTATAAACATCCATGTGCAAGATGTTGTGAGGACGTAAGTTTTCAACTCCTTTGGGTGAATACTAAGGGGCATGATTACTGGATCATCTGGTAAAAGTATGTTTGGTTTTATTTTTTTTTTTAATTTTAGAGAGAGAGAAAGAGAGAGAGAGAGAGTGGGAGAGGGGCAGAGAGAGAGAGAGAGAGAGAGAGAGAGAGAGACAGAATCCCAAGCAGGCTCCACACTCACGTGGAGCCCAGTTCAGGGCTCAATCTCACTGCTTTAAGACCTGAGCTGAAATCGAGGGTCAGATTCTCAACCAACTGAGCCACCCAGGTGCCCCTATTATATATATATTTTTAATTTTTTTAATGGTTATTTATTTTTGAGACAGAGAGAGACAGAGCATGAACGGGGAGGGTCAGAGAGAGAGGAAGACACAGAATCGGAAGCAGGCTCCAGGCTCTGAGCCATCAGCCCAGAGCCCGACGCGGGGCTCAAACTCACAGACCATGATATCATGACCTGAGCCGAAGTCGGATGCTTAACCGACTGAGCCACCCAGGCGCCCCACCCAGGTGCCCCTATATTAGCTATAATTCTATCCTGTATAAGTTTGTCATTTATAAGCCACACTTTCTTGATAACTGTAGCTTTAACATAAATCTTCTGATTTCAAATAATGATTAAAAAGCTTTGAATAAGCACTTTGATAACAGTTTAATAAGCATAAGTGAGTCCTTAATTTAGGATCCTCTAATGATTCAGGATGTTGTAATGATTCAGGATGTTGTAATGCTTTGGAGCCATTATCTCATTTATTCAGCCAACACATGTTTAATAATTTCTTGACATTTACCAGACATTGATTATTTTTATTGTATAAGACCACGAATGGAGATAGAAGGAATCAGAATAAACCTAGATTGGGGGTCTATATTTTTCTTCTGAAAACTTCTATTAAAAAATAGAAAATAGACCTTTAAAATAGACCTTAAAAATATTATTATCATTTTAGAAAGAGGGGAGAGGCAGAGAGAGAAAAGAAGAGAGAGAATCCCAAGCAGCTCTTTGCTGTCAGTGAAGAGCCTGATATGGGGCTTGATCTCATGACACTGGGATCGTGACCTGAGCCAAAATCAAGAGTCGGGTGCTTAACCGACTGCGCCACCCAGGCGCCCTCCCCCCCCCACAACTTTTAAATTTTAATGACATCCTGCTTATCAATTCTTGTTATTGCTTTATATGATCAGCAATTGTATGTATTTTCCATCAATTCTGCCCATTTCTTTGTTCACCATCGTTCCACGCTTCACACCCCTTTCCCTTTTCTTTCTTCCTTTATTATTTCCTTACTCAGGATCCAGAAGGATAAACATCTCTTCTCTCATCTAAAAATACCTCTATTTTGCTCTGACTCTTGAAGGAAAAACTGAGTTGCATCTAAATGCCTCGGTTGACAGAAAAGTTTTATTTCCTCTGGCACGTTGACAACATCATTCCGCAGTATTACTGCACTTCGACCGCAAGAGTTGTGTTACATGTCGCGGTCTCTGTGAGCGTCACAAAGACGTATCCAGCAGCGGCCTCCTCTCTGTTTTCTGTCTTTCCCTCTGGTATCGTTTTCATTTGTCTTGGTGTTTCTCGGTTTCAGCATGGTGGGGCGTTGTATGTGTACGTGTGTGTGCGGGTGCTGTTCTGCGTAAGACTTGGAGAGCTCTTCTTTTCTTATCACTCAAAGACTTACCTCTTTATTTAGTTACGCATTTATTTATTTATTTTTGCTGTTGCTTTTATTTTTAATTTTCTTTTTCTGTTTTCTTTTCTTTATTTTTATTTCTTTTAAATTTTATTTAAATCCGAGCTAGTGAACATCCAGTGTGATGATGGTTTCAGGAGTAGAATTTAGAGATTCATCCCCTACACGTAACACCCAGTGCTCATCCCAACAAGTGCCCTCCTTAGTGCCCATCCCTCATTTAGCCTATCCCCCCACCCAACACCCCACCAGCAACCCTCGGTTTGTTCTCTGTATTTAAGAGTCTCTTATGGTGCCTGGGTGGCTCAGTCGGTTGAGCGTCCGACTTCGGCTCAGGTCATGATCTCGCAGTTCGTGAATTCGAGACCCACGTCGGGCTCTGTGCTGACAGCTCGGAGCCTGGAGCCTGTTTCCCTTTCTGTGTCTCCCTCTCTCTCTGCCCCTTGCCCACTAGCACTCTGTCTCTCCCTCCCTCTCTCTCTTAAAAATAAATAAACATTTGTATAAACAAAAAAAGAGAGTCCCTTATGGTTTGCCTCCCTCTCTATTTTTATCTTATTTAAGCTGAATACTCATTATTATTATTATTATTATTATTATTATTATTATTAATTTCTGGGAAGTTTTTAGCAATTATCTCTTCTTAGCAATTATCTCTTCAAATTTACCTCTTCCTCATTCTTCATTGTCTTCTGCAGCACTTAATAGATGTTTATTCTATGCTCTTATATATCTGCCCTACGTGTTATACTTTCCTTGATGTTCTCTATCCCTTTATCTCTCTGTGGGCTCTTCTCTGGTTCATGGATTAGACACTGAGCTGATTGTCACCCACTTTTTAAGTTGACTGTTGAGTTTTTTATTTTTTTTATTTTTTTTTTCTTTTTTCTTTTTTTTATTTTTTAATATATGAAATTTACTGTCAAATTGGTTTCCATACAACACCCAGTGCTCATCCCAAAAGGTGCCCTCCTCAATACCCATCACCCACCCTGCCCTCCCTCCCACCCTACCCTCCCTCCCACCCCCCATCAACCCTCAATTTGTTCTCAGTTTTTAACAGTCTCTTATGCTTTGGCTCTCTCCCACTCTAACCTCTTTTTTTTTTTTTTTTTTTTCCTTCCCCCCCGCCATGGGTTTCTGTTATGTTTCTCAGGATCCACATAAGAGTGAAACCATATGGTATCTGTCTTTCTCTGTATGGCTTATTTCACTTAGCATCACACTCTCCAGTTCCATCCATGTTGCTACAAAAGGCCATATTTCATTTTTTCTCATTGCCACGTAGTATTCCATTGTGTATATAAACCACAATTTCTTTATCCATTCATCAGTTGATGGACATTTGGGCTCTTTCCATAATTTAGCTATTGTTGAGAGTGCCGCTATAAACATTGGGGTACAGGTGCCCCTATGCATCAGTACTCCTGTATCCCTTGGATAAATTCCTAGCAGTGCTATTGCTGGGTCATAGGGTAGGTCTATTTTTAATTTTCTGAGGAACCTCCACACTGCTTTCCAGAGCGGCTGCACCAATTTGCATTCCCACCAACAGTGCAAGAGGGTTCCTGTTTCTCCACATCCTCTCCAGCATCTATAGTCTCCTGATTTCTTCATTTTGGCCACTCTGACTGGCGTGAGGTGATATCTGAGTGTGGTTTTGATTTCTATTTCCCTGATAAGGAGCGACGTTGAACATCTTTTCATTTGCCTGTTGGCCATCCGGATGTCTTCTTTAGAGAAGTGTCTATTCATGTTTTCTGCCCATTTCTTCACTGGGTTATTTGTTTTTCGGGTGTGGAGTTTGATGAGCTCTTTATAGATTTTGGATACTAGCCCTTTGTCCGATGTGTCATTTGCAAATATCTTTTCCCATTCCGTTGGTTGCCTTTTAGTTTTGTTGGTTGTTTCCTTTGCTGTGCAGAAGCTTTTTATCTTCATAAGGTCCCAGTAATTCACTTTTGCTTTTAATTCCCTTGCCTTTGGGGATGTGCCGAGTAAGAGATTGCTACGGCTGAGGTCAGAGAGGTCTTTTCCTGCTTTCTCCTCTAAGGTTTTGATGGTTTCCTGTCTCACATTCAGGTCCTTTATCCATTTTGAGTTTATTTTTGTGAATGGTGTGAGAAAGTGGTCTAGTTTCAACCTTCTGCATGTGGCTGTCCAGTTCTCCCAGCACCATTTGTTAAAGAGACTGTCTTTTTTCCATTGGATGTTCTTTCCTGCTTTGTCAAAGATGAGTTGGCCATACGTTTGTGGGTCTAGTTCTGGGGTTTCTATTCTATTCCATTGGTCTATGTGTCTGTTTTTATGCCAATACCATGCTGACTTGATGATTACAGCTTTGTAGTAGAGGCTAAAGTCTGGGATTGTGATGCCTCCTGCTTTGGTCTTCTTCTTCAAAATTACTTTGGCTATTCGGGGCCTTTTGTGGTTCCATATGAATTTTAGGATTGCTTGTTCTAGTTTCGAGAAGAATGCTGGTGCAATTTTGATTGGGATTGCATTGAATGTGTAGATAGCTTTGGGTAGTATTGACATTTTGACAATATTTATTCTTCCAATCCATGAGCAGGGAATGTCTTTCCATTTCTTTATATCTTCTTCAATTACCTGCATAAGCTTTCTATAGTTTTCAGCATACAGATCTTTGACATCTTTGGTTAGATTTATTCCTAGGTATTTTATGCTTCTTGGTGCAATTGTGAATGGGATCAGTTTCTTCATTTGTCTTTCTGTTGCTTCATTGTTAGTGTATAAGAATGCAACTGATTTCTGCACATTGATTTTATATCCTGCAACGTTGCTGAATTCATGTATCAGTTCTAGCAGACTTTTGGTGGAGTCTATCGGATTTTCCATGTATAATATCATGTCATCTGCAAAAAGCGAAAGCTTGACTTCATCTTTGCCAATTTTGATGCCTTTGATTTCCTTTTGTTGTCTGATTGCTGATGCTAGAACTTCCAGCACTATATTAAACAACAGCGGTGACAGTGGGCATCCCTGTCGTGTTCCTGATCTCAGGGAAAAAGCTCTCAGTTTTTCCCCGTTGAGGATGATGTTAGCTGTGGGCTTTTCATAAATGGCCTTTATGATCTTTAAGTATGTTCCTTCTATCCCGACTTTCTCAAGGGTTTTTATTAAGAAAGGGTGCTGGATTTTGTCAAAGGCCTTTTCTGCATCGATTGACAGGATCATATGGTTCTTCTCTTTTTTTTTGTTAATGTGATGTATCACGTTGATCGATTTGCGAATGTTGAACCAGCCCTGCATCCCAGGAATGAATCCCACTTGATCATGGTGAATAATTCTTTTTATATGCTGTTGAATTCGATTTGCTAGTATCTTATTAAGAATTTTTGCATCCATATTCATCAGGGATATTGGCCTGTAGTTCTCTTTTTTTACTGGGTCTCTGTCTGGTTTAGGAATCAAAGTAATACTGGCTTCATAGAATGAGTCTGGAAGTTTTCCTTCCCTTTCTATTTCTTGGAATAGCTTGAGAAGGATAGGTATTATCTCTGCTTTAAATGTCTGGTAGAACTCCCCTGGGAAGCCATCTGGTCCTGGACTCTTATTTGTTGGGAGATTTTTGATAACCGATTCAATTTCTTCGCTGGTTATGGGTCTGTTCAAGCTTTCTATTTCCTCCTGATTGAGTTTTGGAAGAGTGTGGGTGTTTAGAAATTTGTCCATTTCTTCCAGGTTGTCCAATTTGCTGGCATATAATTTTTCATAGTATTCCCTGATAATTGTTTGTATCTCTGAGGGATTGGTTGTAATCATTCCATTTTCATTCATGATTTTATCTATTTGGGTCATCTCCCTTTTCTTTTTGAGAAGCCTGGCTAGAGGTTTGTCAATTTTGTTTATTTTTTCAAAAAACCAACTCTTGGTTTCGTTGATCTGCTCTACAGTTTTTTTAGATTCTATATTGTTTATTTCTGCTCTGATCTTTATTATTTCTCTTCTTCTGCTGGGTTTAGGCTGCCTTTGCTGTTCTGCTTCTATTTCCTTTAGGTGTGCTGTTAGATTTTGTATTTGGGATTTTTCTTGTTTCTTGAGATAGGCCTGGATTGCAATGTATTTTCCTCTCAGGACTGCCTTCGCTGCATCCCAAAGCGTTTGGATTGTTGTATTTTCATTTTCGTTTGTTTCCATGTATATTTTAATTTCTTCTCTAATTGCCTGGTTGACCCACTCATTCGTTAGTAGGGTGTTCTTTAACCTCCATGCTTTTGGAGGTTTTCCAGACTTTTTCCTGTGGTTGATTTCAAGCTTCATAGCATTGTGGTCTGAAAGTATGCATGGTATAATTTCAATTCTTGTAAACTTATGAAGGGCTGTTTTGTGACCCAGTATATGATCTATCTTGGAGAATGTTCCATGTGCACTCGAGAAGAAAGTATATTCTGTTGCTTTGGGATGCAGAGTTCTAAATAGATCTGTCAAGTCCATCTGATCCAATGTATCATTCAGGGCCCTTGTTTCTTTATTGACTGTGTGTCTAGATGATCTATCCATTTCTGTAAGTGGGGTGTTAAAGTCCCCTGCAATGACCACATTCTTATCAATAAGGTTGCTTATGTTTATGAGTAATTGTTTTATATATCTGGGGGCTCGGGTATTTGGCGCATAGACATTTATAATAGTTAGCTCTTCCTGGTGGATAGACCCTGTGATTATTATATAATGCCCTTCTTCATCTCTTGTTACAGCCTTTAATTTAAAGTCTAGTTTGTCTGATATAAGTATGGCTACTCCAGCTTTCTTTTGGCTTCCAGGAGCATGATAAATAGTTCTCCATCCCCTCACTCTCAATCTAAAGGTGTCCTCAGATCTAAAATGAGTCTCTTGTAGACAGCAAATAGATGGGTCTTGTTTTTTTATCCATTCTGATACCCTATGTCTTTTAGTTGGCGCATTTAATCCATTTACATTCAGTGTTATTATAGAAAGATATGGGTTTAGAGTCATTGTGATGTCTGTATGTTTTATGCTTGTAGTGATGTCTCTGGTACTTTGTCTCACAGGATCCCCCTTAGGATCTCTTGTAGGGCTGGTTTCGTGGTGACAAATTCCTTCAGTTTTTGTTTGTTTGGGAAGACCTTTATCTCTCCTTCTATTCTAAATGACAGACTTGCTGGATAAAGGATTCTCGGCTGCATATTTTTTCTGTTTAGCACACTGTAGATATCGTGCCAAGCCTTTCTGGCCTGCCAAGTTTCAAAGGAGAGATCAGTCACGAGTCTTATAGGTCTCCCTTTATATGTGAGGGCACGTTTATCCCTTGCTGCTTTCAGAATTTTCTCTTTATCCTTGTATTTTGCCAGTTTCACTATGATATGTCGTGCAGAAGATCGATTCAAGTTACGTCTGAAGGGAGTTCTCTGTGCCTCTTGGATTTCAATGCCTTTTTCCTTCCCCAGTTCAGGGAAGTTCTCAGCTATAATTTCTTCAAGTACTCCTTCAGCACCTTTCCCTCTCTCTTCCTCCTCTGGGATACCAATTATGCGTATATTATTTTTTTTTAGTGTATCACTTAGTTCTCTAATTTTCCCCTCATACTCCTGGATTTTTTTATCTCTCTTTCTTTCAGCTTCCTCTTTCTCCATAACTTTATCTTCTAGTTCACCTATTCTCTCCTCTGCCTCTTCAAGCCGAGCCATCGTGGATTCCATTTTGTTTTGCATTTCGTTTAAATCGTTTTTCAACTCCTCATGACTGTTCCTTAGTCCCTCGATCTTTGTGGCAAGAGATTCTCTGCTGTCCTGTATACTGTTTTCAAGCCCAGCGATTAATTTTATGACTATTATTCTAAATTCACTTTCTGTTATATTATTTAAATCCTTTTTGATCAGTTCATTAGCTGTTGTTATTTCCTGGAGATTCTTCTGAGGGGAATTCTTCCGTTTGGTCATTTTGGAGAGTCCCTTGCGTGGTGGGGACCTGCAGTGCACTTCCCCTGTGCTGTGGTGTATAACTGGAGTTAGTGGGCGGGGCCGCAGTCCGACCCGATGTCTGCCCCCAGCCCACTGCTGGGGCCACAGTCAGACTGGTGTGTGCCTTCTCTTCCCCTCTCCTAGGGGCGGGATTCACTGTGGGGTGGCGTGTCCCGTCTGGGCTACTTGCACACTGCCAGGCTTGTGTTGCTGGGGATCTGGCGTATTAGCTGGGGTGGGTAGGCAAGGTGCACGGGGGGTGGAGGGGCAGGCTTAGCTCGCTTCTCCTTAGGTGATCTTAGGAGGAACCCTGTGGCAGCGGGAGGGAGTCAGATCCGCTGCCGGAGGTTTGGCTCTGCAGAAGCACAGAGTTGGGTGTTTGCGCGGAGCGAGCAAGTTCCCTGGCAGGAACTGGTTCCCTTTGGGATTTTGGCTGGGGGATGGGCGGGGGAGATGGCGCTGGCGCCTTTGTTCCCCGCCAAGCTGAGCTCTGCCGTCCGGGGGCTCAGCAGCTCTCCCTCCCTTTGTCCTCCAGCCTTCCCGCTTTCCGAGCAGAGCTGTTAACTTCTGACCTCCCAGACGCTAAGTCGCGCTTGCTGTCGGAACACAGTCTGTCCGGCCCCTCCGCTTTTGCCAGCCAGACTCGGGGGCTCTGCTTGGCCGGCGAGCCGCCCCTCCGCCCCGGCTCCCTCCCGCCAGTCCGTGGAGCGCGCACCGCCTCGCCGCCCTTCCTACCCTCTTCCGTGGGCCTCTAGTCTGCGCTTGACTCCGGAGACCGAGTTTTTTATTTTTTATTTTTTTTTAATGTTTATTTATTTTTGAGACCGAGAAAGAGCGTGAACGGGGGAGTGTCAGAGAGAGGAAGACACAGAATCTGAAGCAGGCTCCAGGCTCCGAGCTGTCAGCACAGAGGCTGATGCGGGGGTTGAACTCATGAGAGTGTGAGATCATGACCTGAGCTGAAGTCAGATGCTTAACCAACTGAGTCACCCAGGCGCCCCAGACTGTTGAGTTTTTAATTGCAATGACTAGTTTTTATTTTTGAATTGTCTCTGGGTTCTTTTTACTGTGTCTGCTTCCCCTTGTTACAGCTCGTTCTTTTCTTACAGTTTTGATTTCTTCTTTTATGTGTTTCGTGTCTTTAATGCCAGGTTAGGCATATTTTATATTTTAAAGCCATGTTTCTCCTTGGTGCATCATGGACTCCATTTGTCGGTGTGTTGTTTTCTAGTAGGCTTTGTAACTTTTTATTTTTAATATTTTATTTATTTTTGAGAGAGAGAGAGTGTGAATGAGGAGAAGGGCAGAGAGAGAGGGAGACACAGAATCCAAAGCAGGCTCCAGGCTCTGAGCTGTCAGCACAGAGCCCGACACAGGGCTTGAACCCACGAAGTGCGAGATCATGACCTGAGCCGAAGTCAGACGCTTAACTGACTGAGCCGCCCAGCGCCCTGGCTTTGTAACTTTTTAGACCAGTACTTCTCTAGTGGGGTGTGCTTTCGCTCGAAGGATTCCCAAGGCCCTGGATCATGGGAGGACCTTCAACATGGTTTTGCACTTGCTTCTGTAAGACCCTTTTATAGTGATGTTAGCCCGGAACTCATTTTTACAGTGACGTCCAAGTCGGGGTTTTCCCAGCCCAGCAGACACTAGAGACTCAGAACCCTGAACGATTAAGGTGAAAGCCCATGGTTCTTGTTCTTCAAACAGTTTTTCCTCCAGGAACCAGGCAGAAACATGTAATCATTCTTTTGTCTCTCTGTGCAGCTGGATGGATCTTTTTGTCCTACTTTCCTGCCCCCTTCCACATAGGGACAGAATTTCATGAGCCTTGCATTTATAGGCTCTCACCACCTGCCTCGTGTGGCACAAGGCCTCATCTTTGCTGCATGAGGACAGTAACACTCAGAACCCGTTAATGGGGCCTCGGTAATCCCTAGGCAACATCTGAACCTGAACCGGTTTTGGTATTTAGGCTCTGGTTTATAGCTTCCTTGTCATCAGTGATCCCTTTTCTTTGTTGCAAGCTCAGATGTGCATTTAAAACCCTTTTGTTTATTGCATCCGTCATTTCTAGGCATTGTGGAGGGAGATTTTGGTTGTATCTTAATGTTTAAATCTTGCTGGAAACAGACCTGTCTCTAGGAGAAATGTAAATTTGCACAGCCGTTGTACCGTGTCCTGTCTTGAGTTGTTCACGAGGTCCGAGGTGTCCCAGGCTCTGCCAGGCAGTAGGCAGTGCCCCTTACATACGTGTCACTTCCCGGAGCTTCACGATGCGTATCTTTTTTAAGACTTGTGACTTGACATTTCTGTAATGTTGACAATGAAATGAAAATGCCAATCCGCGTTCAAATTCGACAGGACTAATATAAGTGGCAGGTCAGGACTTCTGTTAGGCTGTTCGGCAGGGAGGGAGGTTTTGAGTGGGGACCCTTTTATACGTGGGGAGTACATCTGTAACTATTTTGGGATTGTGGGCATGCTTGCTTTCCCAGTTCACCTTGCAGCTGCAGGTGTTTTCCATATGCATCCACCATACTCAGAACCAGGAGGGAGACAACTCAGCATTGCAGTAGTGGGGGTGGGGGGTGGGGGGTTGGAAAAATCTCGTGTTAACCCTTTCACGCCCCATGGCTAGTTTGGTGGGCAACCGTAGCTGAGCTCAGCCTGCCCTATAAGGAACAGATCTAAGAGAAGCCCAGAGCTGTGGTCCACATTCCTCTTCTTTCTGGGGCACTAGAGAAAAAAGTGCAGGTACTCCTGCTCTGCTCCTGATTTGCTTAAATCAACTCTCTTGGGAATCGGTTGGGGCATCTGCCTGGTGAAGTTCCCCAGGTGATCCTCGGTCATACTGCCGGGTGAGAACATTTGTCCTGGTTGCCCAGGGAGGTGGTGATGGTGAGGCCAACGCATTCCTGAGAATCTTTTTGGCAATCAGTTTCCTTTGAGATGGATAGGCTACTAACAGGAAGGAGTAACGGGATCTTAGGCTCTGCTTGAGTGTGGTGCTTGAGGGGGAAAGGAGATTCTGCTCAGTGGTTTATCAGAAGTCTTATCTCGGTGCATGATTTTCTTTTTAGGGGGAAGGGGGTACTTTAAAGCCACTTGGTGACATGAACGGGTAGAGGAGAAAGAGATAGGAGAAAATCTAGGATGAGCATTAACTTCCTTGGGGCTTATGCTAAAGTGTCGCCCGGGTTTCAATTAGCAGAGCACCTCCTTCCCCATTGCTGGCGGATCAGCGGTTACCATGGCTGCAGGCACACTGCTCTCTGTATAGCCCACCCTGTGGCGCGCCAGGTCCTGTTTGCTGAGCCCAGACGTGACTTCTCCGCATGCTCGGGGTTCTACTGGCATCGAGTGGGACAGATTTTGATGGGGGGGTGGTTTATTGTTTTGAGATGTGCCCGGCAGCTCTGTCTCGGTCGGATATTCTGTTCCTGCTCCCATGCTTCCGACTGGAACCTTACGTGCAAAGGCATCACAGGCTGTCCCGTGGGCAAGCACACCTCCTTGCCACTTCCCTTGGACCCTCACCTGGTGTCTCTCCATGGGTTTCCTTTGGTTGGGTCCTCCTGGAACAGGGTTTCTCAGAATGGGTTCCGTGGGCTTTCTGCCCAGGCGCTTGTTCCCACGTTCCTGGTTTGGCGAATGAGGAAGATTGTGGAATCTGTCATTCTAATAGAAATTACGAGAGGAGGGGATACACCCCTAAGGGGATAAATCTATCCCGTTTGGTGCAAGGTGAACAAAACTGGTAAGAGTCCTAAGTAGGATTCCTAGTAAACACTTGTCAGGGAATCTGGGCTGGACATAACAGCCAGGGAGTCCATTCTCAATGGGCTTCTTTTGTGTGTTTCTGGATCCCTCTTTCTCCTCTAAACTATGTTCCCTCGGGTGCCTGTCACACCTTCAAACTCCGGAGCCCTGCCCAGTTCTCCTAGAAGTTCCAAGCAACTGCACTGAAGAAAAAAACTTTTTTTTTTTAATTAATGTTTGTTTATTTTTTGAGAGAGAGACAGAGTGCGAGCCAGGGGAGGGGCAGAGAGAGAGGGATTCACAGAATCCGAAGCAGGCTCCAGGCTCCGAGCTGTCAGCACAGAGCCTGTCATGGGACTTGAACTCACGAACTATGAGATCATGACCGAGGCTGAAGTCGGATGCTTCACTGACTGAGCCACCCAGGCGCCCTGAAAAAAACTTAGTATGATTTTCGTGGAAGTTATTTAAGTGATGCTTCTTTTTAAAATGTTGTTTTATTATAACCTGAGACCTACCTTCTTAACAAATTTTGAAGGGTACACACACACGTTATCGTTGACTTTGGTACAATGTTATATGGGAGATCTCCAATGGCTTATTCATCTTGCTTAACAGATATTATGCCCACTGATTAGTAACTCCGTCTTCTGAAAATACGGAATGCTTTCACCCATTTGGGTGTCATCTTTGGACACGGGCCAGGCTTACCTTCTTGGCTTCTCTTCAATTTTAGTATATGCGCTACTGAAACGAGCAGGTTGGTTGATTTGTTTGCTTGCATACGTATGTACGTACATATGTGTTTTTGCAAGTTCAAGTTTGAGAACCACTGCAGAAGACTCTGCTTGGCCTGGCCTCAGTTAGGTTCTTGTACCATCCAGTGGTTCCCAGCCTGTGAGAGTCACACACACACACACACACACACACACACACACACACACACGCACACGGCTTCAGCCCTGCACCTCTCTTTGTGGTGAGAGCTCCCGTGTCATTTGACATAATTGACATTACATTTTCCAGCCCTGTTTCATGGTGGTCCTCTTTTTTTTTCTTAGGGCCTGAGGGGCAAAGAGAGAGGGAGACAGAATCCCAAGCAGGCACCATGCTGCCAGCACAGAGCCTAGCGCGGGTCTTGAACTCATAAACCGTGAGATCTTGACCTGAGCCGAAATCAAGAGTTGGGCATTTAACTGACTGAGCCACCCAGGTGCCACCACATTGGTCCTCTTTCACATTCGTGGTCCGTCGTAATCCAGACATCGCCTAGAGAGAATGTCCTTCCGAAGCCTTCGTTTTCAGCAAGGCATTTATTTTCTGCTTTCAGCGGAAGCTGAAGGAGTACGGAGCTCTCAGCAGCCACGTCTCTCCCTTTCTCCGAACCCCCGCTGGATGGCATTTCCTTTCCCACTAGGAACCAAGCCATTCCTCACGGTCCCCTGTGGTCACATGAGAAGGTCTCTTCCCAGCCTGGCAAACATTTCTGCTCTGCCCCATTAAATCCTATTCGTTTCACCAAGCAGGGTCTGCCCTTGAACATGAGGGCCGCCTCACTCGTCCCCACACTGACCGTACTGGTAAGCCCCACTCCACGTGACTTCCGATGGTTTTTATTCCTGCTGTCTCACAACGAGGTTTTGTTTTGGTTTGTGTTTTTTCGCTTTGTGCTTTAGCTTCAAGCGACCTCAGGTCAGTACAGATAGCTCTCTCTGTCAGTCTTCTCCTGTCTGACCCAGCCCTTCTGCCTCAGAAAGCAGAGGGCTCAAGAACTAAGCTTCCCACACTGGGGTCCACGCGGGGCGTCCTCCACGGCATCTGGGCTTCTCGGCATAGTGCCTGCCTGGTGTCCTTACACAGAGACAGATGCCCTCTGAAGATTTAGGGTAGCCCCTAAATCTTAACCAAAAACGGTAGAGAAAGAGAATGTGTTTCCCTCCTGGGAGCTACATTTGTTTCCAGAGACCAATTTTCCTCCTGGCCCTTCCCCTTCCTACTTACGTTGATGGGAAATCTGGGGAGTAAGGAATAGTTCTCATTCTTCTCGGAAATTAGCTGTTGGGTGCTATTTCAACGATCCAGTTTCCAAGGTGAATTTCTAAAAATTATATGTATACATTTTTTAAAAACATTAAATTTTAAAATGGAAATTTAATGGCCTAAAGAAATATCATTGAGTATATGATATAGTACATAGATCATGTATGTATTTATGCACATGTGTGCACATGTAAACTTTATCTGCCTATCCATCCATCTGTCTATCTATCTATCTATCACAGTTTTCTCTGGATAATAAACAACCACCCAGCACACTTTAGGGATGCTAGTGACCTACTTTTTCCCCATCTCTCTGGTTGTAACATTTTTTAGGAAGTGCAAACTGGTATTAATGTTAGTCTAAGTAAACGACATTAGATGAAAAATCTGCTATTCAAAAAAGAAAGAAGGAAGGAAGGAAAAAGAAAGAAAGAAAAGAGGACAAAATTACTTTGTAGTCCAAAGCAGAATAGACAGTCTTAAAGGGCACCAAGCCCTCTCCGAGTATTGATGGAAAGTCTCTATTACCTTTAGCAGCTGGTGACCCTTCCTGAAAGTTGAAAATGTTGACATGACCATGAATCTTAAAAGGCTCTCACTTTGTAGCCAAGACTGGGCTCAACTCTGCCAGCACAGAGTATTGGGATCTGAAGGTATTTGAAAACTCTGCACCAAATCCTATCGTGATCCATTTTTTTCTGCCCCAACATGGCCTTCTGCCTTTTTGGGCTTAAGTTAAGAACGGATTAAGTGTGCTAGGCACATCATTAGCCTTCCTTTCTTCTTCTTCTTCTTCTTTTTTTTTTAGTGTTTATTTATTTTGAGAGAGAGAGAAAGAGATAGAGGGACAAAGAGAGAGGGAGAGAGAGAATCCCAAGCAGGCTCCCCACCATCGGTGCAGATGGGGCTAGAACTCACCAACCGTGAGATCATGACCTGAGCTGAAACCAAGAGTTGGGTGTTTAACCAACCAAGCCACCGAAGTGCCCCAGCCTTTCTTTTTATATTTTTATAAATGCGATACAGGTTCATTTTGGGAACTGCTAAAATGTGGTTTGTGTAGCACTCGATGTGTGCCAGCCAGGGAGGCCCCACGCCCACTCTCACCTACCCCCTACCACGGCCCTTTGGGGTGGGTAATGTTAGGCATCTGGCAAATGTGGAAACTGAGGCACGGGGGTATCAGGTGACATCTCCAAAGACGCATATGCAGAAAGCGGTAGAGCTGGGGATATGTCCTGGCAGAGAAGCCATGGGTAGTGCAGGTTCTCAATTCCCCAGAACCACTCTTTCGTGTTCCTGTTCATGTAAAGCCACGGAGAGTCCTCTGTCACTGCCTTGGGAAAAAAGGGAAAGAGAAAAGCCTGGAGAGGTAAGAAAACAGAAACGTGCCAGAGAGATTGCTGTGGACTTTCCCCTCATGTCCGTGGTGTGTGCCCTCAGGATGCCCTCAGCCGGCCTGCCAGCCTCTTAGGCCGTGTCTGTCTTACTCCTCCCTGCCCACACCATCCATCCACCTTTGATTGACAGCCCCCAGGGGAAGTTTGGGAGAAACTACCAGACCACCTCAAATCAAATAAATTGGTGATAATCTGCATGTGGGCACACATGTGCATATTCTCTCTCTCTCTCTCTCTCTCATTCTCTCTCTCTCTCTCTCTCTCTCACACACACACACACACACACACACACACACACACACACACACACCTGCACATCCTAAAAAGGTGAATAAGAGGAACACTTCTGGGCTCACAGCCATTGTAGCTTTCTTCCCCATTGATCCTGGCAAGGGAAACAGGTGGCTTCTGTGTCCGAATCACTTTTCCCCATCTGGTGAATGGGGACGTGACGGAAAAAGTAGCAGATTGGTACAAGAGCTGCTGGGCTTGTTGGCCACGTGCCCATCTGGTGGCACCAGCAGATTTTTCTGTTCACAGTCCACTCCCCACCCGCAAGTTCGACCTTGGCGGAAGTTTACCCAAATACGATGTGACTTTGTGTTCTTTGTACGATGTGTTCTTTGTGGAGAGGACCCATGAGTCTGGAAGTGTGGATTTTCTTTGTTAGTTGGGACTCATTCTTGTAGAGCTGGGTTCTTCTTAACACAGTGGGTAGCTGTGCTGAAGTTTACCTTTGCACTCTCCTAAATGTTTCTTGAACAGATTAATGGCAGGATAATATTGCCAGGGAAATAGTTAGCTAATTAAGACAACAAACTTTTGGAGACAAACATTTAGCTGCATTTACATAATGTGTAAAGTATTTGCATCTCGATGTGCTCATTGCTCTTTGCTTAGAAGCCCAGGCTGATTGGAAATGAGCCCACCCGACCCATGAGTGTCCTCGACATTGGCTTCACCTTAGGGCCGTGCTGACAACAGATTCATCGCTACCTATCAGAATACAGGTGCTTCTGCCCATCGCAGGTTCTGTCTTAGAATAGACTTGGTCCTGACCACGTCCTGTCCCCCAGAAAAGGGACTTTCTTTGCTGACCCTTGTGGAACGCAGTTCCCTTTGCTCCCACCCTTGATCCGCTGGAACGTCTTCCTGGCAAGCGCTTCTCCTGAGGTGCAAGTTGTCCACTGGTCCCACCTCCACATAAGCCCTTGTTGTTCTTCATGTTGCTTTCGTGGAATCTGATCAGTGTCTGGAGGCTTCAGTCTCGGTGCGGGAGGCCGTCCTTGTGGCAAAGGAGAGGAAGGCACAGGAGGACACCTGTGCCTACCTGGACACCCTGCCCTCCTCCTAGCTTCCCTCAGGCTCCTCCCTTCCCGAACCTGCTCGGCTCTGGATAGGCTTTCGGAATGGGGTGAGACGAGGGTGGCCAAGGACCAGAACCAGCTGGATTGAGGAGACTGGCTGCTTCTATGGGCTGAGTGGTTAATGAGGCCAGAACTCATGGCCAGGAGACCGTGCAGGGAACCGGGGATTTGCATGGGCAGCGAGCACTGGGTGGGAAGGCGGACCCGAGTCTGAGCCCGCAGGCCAAGTTCAAGTCCTCTTGGCCTGCGAATGTCTGTTCTGTTTGCAGCCCGGGGTGACATGTACAGAGCCAACCGTCACCCGAAGCGGGCTGGTTACTTTGCAATTACGGGGTTCTTACAGACACCAGGGTTCAGCAAGGCTAGGAAAATACAAGGTGCCCGAAGAGCAGAGACTGTCACGCGTGCTCGGACGTGGGTGATCTTGGAAGGGACCAGCCTGGCAGCACGGGCTGATGAAGTGGGGCATTCTCAGAGCCCGTTGCCGGGAAAGACACTGATGTCATGTGATCCAGCGGTTCTCCTATGCTGGCCGGCTCGTGGGCCGGCAGCAGCAGCAGCCCCACCTCAGAGCCCACAGAGATGCCCGTGGGCAGGCTCCTCCCTTGGGATACTCGGACCCACTAGGTCTGCTGCCGAGACTGGGAATCTGGATTTTAAAGCTTTTCAGATAATTCTGATCAAGGCCTCTTTTCAGAAGCACCAGTCCAGTCCTTTCAGGAGACTTCCACGGCAACAAAGCTCCTAGAGCAGGTGTATCCTCCCTAAAACCTCCTGCTGTCCCCACTTGGGAGTGAGCACAGAGGATCCGTGGCCGCAGTGCGTGGTGGTCAGATGCGTCCTCAGGCGTCTGCATGGTAGAAGGAGGTGTTCGTGCCCCTGGTGCTTTAGAGAATTGACGGGTCGGGGGTCTTTGGGTTTTGGTGGAGGTGGAGGCTCCCCTGGCAGGGAAAGCTTGTGGCGGTGCGATGCCAGGAGCGGGGGGCGGGGATCAGCCCCAAACTAGCAGTCAGGAGCCTGGGGCTTGACTCTCGGTCCTGCTGTGAACTGGCAGTGTTACCCTAGCGGGATCACCCTGTAGCTGAGGTTTTCTTATTTCAGTCAGACCTCTTCTGATTGCTGGCGACAGGAATCAACTCATCCAGCTGAAGCCGAATCAACTTTTATTTGCTCACTCGTGGGGAGAGGTACTGAAAGCTCGCGGAATCAAGGGGAGCTTCAGGAACAGGCCTCGGGCTCTGAACAGCGAGGGCAGTACCATCAAGACAGCCTCTGCACCCGGCGCATTTCCTTGTTCCTGCCCCGCGTGGCTGGGCTTCAGCCCACGGGGGCGGTGTCCACGGGGCAATATCCGTAGGCCACTGGCTCAGATCATACGTTCACCCCTGAACTGACCACTGTGCCCTGCAGACTAGACGAGGCTTAGGGCCGGGGACTGGGGTTGGAGAGGCCTCCTGCCGAACACCTCCGTCTTCCCTGTCCGAGCTCTGAATCAACTTTAAGAGGCGAAGGAGGCGGAGGGAAATAAAAATTCCACGCTCAATACCCAAAGATTGGCTTAGAGGCAATGGCTGTGATGTGCATCAGAATGGGATTCGTGATGGTGGACTGTGGAATTAGGCCAATTTACTCACCAACTCACAGACACGCTGGGGAATCCCGTGAACCTTGCAGCATGGAGGCCTAGACTGGAAGTCAGGCTGCCTGTGGGCACCCTGGCACTCAGGGCAAGGGGGGAAGCTAACCCCAAATTCATCTCTCAGGAAACTCACTCTGTCCCCATGGGAAGGTATTAAGGGTGGCACAAAAGACCAGGAGTGTTTAGGGCAAAGTCCCTCCTCATGGCAACAGAAGTAGGGGCAGCAGAATTTCATACCCCACCAAACCGGGGGTAGACCAACCAGTTAGTTCCATGAAGGAGGCAGAGCTGGGAATAATGGCTGGGCAGCTGGTTGAAAGGATGTTAGGGTAGGCCACTGAGCTAACCTTTTCCTTACCTGTAACATAGGATTTGCAAGAACTTACCTCCCAGGGTTGCTTCTAGAATTAAAGAAGATAAAAAGTTTTCCAGCCGACCATGCCTGTGGGGTCTTGCATGGTGCAGAATAGGCATTTCAATTGGTGATCATTGAACCTGAATCGGGGAGAGAGAGGAGGTCATGAGGCAGGGTCCTGAGGTTTTCTTGGGCCATCGCCTTTCACAGCGGGGTCGGTGTTTACATAAGCCTTTGAGGGTTAGAGTGTCCTTTTTTCAGGTTGTCATCTACTGTCCCTCCTCTTTTTGCTTTTTTTTGGTCCCCTGTTGAGGATGAGGTCGAAGTAATGTCTTCTGTTAGTAGGCAGCTCTAATAGTTAGCATGCTAAAAAAAAAAAGTCCACAGTGAGATTAGTCTGCCACCCACTGCATATTGTTTCTTGGAGATCCACATACACTGAACTCAGGTTCATCCATTGGTTTATCAAGCCCAGGCAGGTCCGGATGGGCCACGCAAAGCACGGAGTGTTGGGGGAAAGGACAGACAATGCTTGCAAATGTCAAGGCAAACCTTTGCATGGACACCACAAGGTGTCCATAGGACGCAGCATTCTGTCATGGTACTCACTCTCTGGACTGTTCTTTCGAGTTAGTCAAGCTGACCAGTGACCTCCATTATGATTCACACATGGCTGAATTATCCACACCAGCCGCTGGGTGGGCCCAGGCCATAAACTTCTTTGGGGAACATAAAGGCTTAGGAATAATTCTCATGAGGGCTACTGATGACTAAGAGAATTGAATCTTAAAGAAATCCTAAAAACCCTACTTTTTTTAAAAAAAATCTTAAGTTTATTTATTTATTTTGAGAGAGACAGAGATAGCATGAGTGTGGGAAGGGCAGCTAGAGAGAGAGAGGGAGAATCCCAAGCAGGCTCTGTGCTGCCAGCGGAGCCCGATGTGGGGCTCGAACCCATGAAGCTGTGAGATCATGACCTGAGCTGAAACCAAGAGTCGGACGCTTAACCAACAGAGCCACCCAGGTGCCCCATTAAAAACCCTGCTTTTAGTAGCCTGGATCAGGGGCCAGCAAAGTACAGTCTGCTGGCCAGATCTGGCCTGTTTTTGTAAAAAAGAGTTTTATTGGAATGCAGACAAACCAACTCATTTGCCTGTTGCCTTTGCGCTACAAAGGCAGAGTTGAGTAGTTTTCCAGGAAGCTGGAATGACCCACAAAGTCTAAAATATTTATTATCTGGACCTTTACCCAAACATTTGCTGACCCTTGTGATGGATGTCCATATGGAAGTCATTTGCATAAATAAATGTTGGTTGGTCAATCAGTAGGATGTTTCGGAACGAGGGTCTTAACCTTTAATAAAACCATAGACTCTCTGAAAACATGTGCAAAATGTTCTGTGTTGTAGATGTGTGCGCACACTTTTCTGGGGAAGAGCGTGCTTGGCTTCCATTATTCATTCCACAAATATTTAAGGACCTCCTCCGTGCTAAGCGCTGTGCCATTGTGAGCATAAGGACTCAGCCCTTTGCGCTGCTCGGGCATCAGAGGTGGTGGCCCTGTGCACAGACCAAAGATGCACTGGAAAGCGGTTAAATATTACGGAATTTAGGCTGTAGAAGACCCCCCTCCCCGCTACACACACACACCATACACATGTTCTTTCTACTACACCATTTAAATTGAGCCTGAAAAACGAAGGGCTCAGAAACCACCCTGAAGGTAACATTTATATCACAGAAATGCCAGAACAGTAATAAATATTGACCCTTCCAAGTTCAGCCAACATTTAGCCAGTTGTAAAGTGCCCGTTTATAATTCCTGTCCAGATGACTTTTAGTACTCTAAACACCAAAGCTCACTAGAGGCCTGGAAGGTAACTGGTTGACCCAGACTTTGAAATGGTTTGGACAATTAACACATCTTTTCTTCTGACAAGAAAAAAATCTTGAGTATATATTGTTAGTTCTCTGTTTGACTACTGGAAACTCTGCCTTGTTCCTTCTTGACCTCCAGTAGGTGATGGAGATTTGGCTGAGAACCACTGACTCGGGGGGATTATCATGTTATGATATGGAGTATGTTCACACCTTACCACTACGTGAAGTCATGTTTCAGAACTGTATGATTCACCTAAAAACGTGTGTGTGTGTGTGTGTGTGTGTGTGTGTGTGTATGTTCATCTATACAGATACAGCATAAATATGAAAAAGACTGTCAGGATTTGTTCAAGGTGGTCCCCTCTGGGTGGTGAATGATTTTTAGTTTCCCTCTGCCCTTATCAGTATTTTCTCTATTTCCTGTAATGTCTGGGAATGTTTGTATTGTCAGAAAATATCATAATACATTTAAAGGGAATATAATGCTTTTCGTCTTAGGGCAGAAAGAGATGCCGATTCCTCTGGGCAAACAAATTTGCTCCTCATTCAGTGGACGTTCTTACTTTCTGAACAGTGAATGTGCCGTCTCTGAAGCTCATCTTGGGGCATTTCTTAGTCTAGAACAGAGTTGGATGAACACTGACATTGGAAATAGCCTCTCTCTCCTACTTGTCTGGGATGAACGACCATGTAGGCCAGCGGTGGCAGAGCATAGAATTCGCGCTGGAAGGGGCCCCGAAGTCTACCTAGTTCAGCTTATTTGTAGTTGGAAGAAGCTGAGACCTTCAGAGGTTGGGACTTGCACAGGGTTGTGTATAGAAGACTAGGGATAGAGTTGACCTGAGATTTCTATGCCATGGTTTCATTCATTTATTTGTGGCTTTCTAAGGACAGCAGGAAACCAGGTGCAATTGTGTAAAAAAATTTTTTAATGTTTATTTTCGAGAGACAGGGAGAGACAGAGCATGACTGTGGGAGGGGCAGAGAGAGAGAGGGAGACACAGAGTCCGAAGCAGGCTCCAGGCTCTGAGCTGTCAGCAGAGCCCGACACGGGGCCCGAACCCACGAACCGTGAGACCATGACCTGAGCTGAAGTCGGACGCTTAACTGACCGAGCCACCCAGATGCCCCGACCTGGTGCAAATTTAATATAGACAATTATATCAAAGCCATGGGTGTCCAAGGACATGAATAAAGTTTCCCTATGGTAGTTAGTCTTCCCTAGTCCTTCCTTCCCCCTCTCCCTCCTTCTCCCCCTGTGATGACTTATCTTCCAAACTCCTTGACTGTGCTTGGTATTTCCTTTCCCCCCACCTTGGAGTCCCGGTGGAAGATGGAGCCTGTCTCCCAGGGTAGAAGTTGGACTTCCGGCCTCTATTGCAGCTAGAGCTGACCATGGCTTGGCCAGTGGGACGGACCTGGTAGCAAAGTTATCCCAGCAGAAGTGGCCAGGACTCGGGGCGCCTGGGTGGCGCAGTCGGTTAAGCGTCCGACTTCAGCCAGGTCACGATCTCGCGGTCTGTGAGTTCGAGCCCCGCGTCGGGCTCTGGGCTGATGGCTCAGAGCCTGGAGCCTGTTTCCGATTCTGTGTCTCCCTCTCTCTCTGCCCCTCCCCCGTTCATGCTCTGTCTCTCTCTGTCCCAAAAATAAATAAAAAACGTTGAAAAAAAAAAAATTTAAGAAGTGGCCAGGACTCAGTGCCAGTGACCTGAGCTGGGGCATTTGGCGTCCAGCCTTGAGGACGGAGGTGCTGCCACATGGGTGTGTGGTGGCATTTTGGTGGAGCAGGAGTCCTGGTCTCCCTTGGCTCTGTTGGGGTTCCAGGGTGGGTTCTGTGGCCTTCCTGGGTTAATTCCATGAGCCCCTCAGTTTTCTTCTGATGACTGACTTGGCTTCTATTGCCCTTCCCTGAGGCCCGTGCTCCGTAAATTCTCCCCGCTGAACCTGCCGTGGGCAAAAATTCTCCAGGTAAAGCTCCCTTACCTTCTTGTAACCAAGACAACCAACAAACCACACATCTTCAGGCCTGTGCTCATCTTTTCCTTCCTTCCTTGTTATCTCCAGCCACTAACTGTGTTCCCGTGTCAACTGTGCGTATCCTGAAAAGCAAGAAAATCCCCGGACCAAGAAACGTTTGTGGAATTTTAGATCCACGTGAACCTTTCCAGCACCGAGGTTTCCATTCAGTCACGTGCCCCTAGGCAAAAGGAAGGTTTTGTTTCCCAGCGCCCTTTGCAGAACGTAATGCTGTTGGTTAATACTGGCCATGTGTGCGCTCTCGTGATTGTGGCACCTAACGGTGTCATTGATAGTGTCGTGTTGGGATTCCTGGTGGCCAAGCCCTAGGACAAGAGAGGAAATGCGAGATAGAAATAGAGGGAGAGTTTAGGTCGACCTAGACCCTTCAGAGACTCTCTGTAGACACAGGGGAGATAAGAGAATGCCTTGTTTGGGGGGGAATTGATTTTTCTCTCAATTCTTCTGCTGTCGGCTGCCTTTCCTGGTGATGGTCCATATTCTCTAAAAGAAGAAAAAAAAGGATTTTCATCTGATGTAAGGAGACCATGGTTTCTGTCAGGATGGTACAATTACTTTTTACCTTCTGGTCTTAAATTCCTTTGCCTTCCCCCCCGCTCCGTCCCCTGCCGTGCGTTTGGCAGTCATGTGTGTCCTTAGGTGCCCACGTAGAACTAAGAATCAGGTGACTGAGCCACCTAGGTGCCCCTGGACTGACGTAAATTTAGAGACTAAGGAAGTACTTGGATTAAGTAGCACTGAAGTGGTCTAAAATATTAATTTTCAAAATCCAGAATGTATCAGAATTACCTTGGGGGTGAGGGTGGGAGACAGCATGTGGTGGATTCCCGGGCCCCAGAATCCACGATGTGCCCTCGCCCACAGGTTCTAACCCAGTAGCTCCAGGACGGGCTCCAGGAGTTGGTGTTTTACGAGCTCCCACCGTGACCCAGCAACGGATGGACTTTTACTCCACACTTGGGAGATACAGTGGTCTAGGCTATTGATCTTTATTCTCAGAATTAGAGAGGACAGCAGAACAGCATTATGTCATAGGGGAAAGTGAACCAATGACAATTAAGTTAATATTTGCTGTTGGACAAGAGCCCCGAAGTGGGTGCTGTTCTCCTGGGTGCCTCCTCCCTGACCTGGTAATTGACAACCATGTAGGTTAAGCACATGCCTTCCCCCCTCTCCCCCCGCCCCGCCATCTTTCTGGGGTCGACCGAGAGTCCTTTGCAAAGCGCTTATAAGCACTGGTATTTTTCAGGATGCCCTTTGTCTCTCTCCGATGAGTGTGCTGGGAGTTTTTTGAAACAAATGTCTTTTGCGGCTGGACTCCCCCAAAGCTAGAATGATCTCTTTCCCACGGGAGCATCTGTGCTGAACACACACATGCAGGGTAGACAGCTCTGGAGCCCACCTGGGATTTATTTTTAGACCACATTCAATTCATCAGGAATGAGTTCATGTTGATTAATTGGTTTTTTGTACCTTTGCAGCAGAAGAACTGACCTGGTAGGTAATGTTATTGGATATTTTGGCTCCCTTGGCTGAGAATATAAATTATTACCTTAGATAGTTGGAAAAAGGCATGTTTTAGTGGGTGGTTTGCTTAATGGATGAGAAACCTCTCGCTAAGAGTGAGCCCATCTCTTCGGAGGTACATTTAATTTTTTACCAGTTATGCAGATCCATTTGTGTCTGTGTTGTCGCTAAGCAGTTGCTTATTTGTAAGCATCAATAGGCGAGGCATGGGTTACTTACAGGTCCTGGGAAATATGGGCTGAAAAGACAAGGGAATCGCCAGCCACCCTACCCAGGCAGCATTTGACCCTCTGATAATCGTGTGGCTCATGATGTTTAGAATGATAAGTGAAGACATCTATTCTAGTTACAGAGATTATAAATCAGGTTTTTTGGGAAATGTTTATTTTTGAGAGAGAGAGAGAAAGAGAGCATGCACACGCCAGTCGGGGAGGGGCAGAGGGAGCGGGAGAGAGGATCCAAAGCAGGCTCTGTGCTGACAGCAGAGAGCCCGACGTGGATCTCAAACTCACGAGCCGTAAGATCATGACCTGAGCTGACGTCGGATACTTAACCGACTGAGCTACCCAGGTAACCCCTGTAAATAAGTTTTGCATCATATTTCTTAAACTCCAGATGTTTCTCTGCTCAAGGGTTAGTAATTAAGCATAGTAAATACTTCAGTTATCTTTCCATGAAGTTTCCTTCATCTCCAGTGGAATCTTTTCCTGCCCTGGATTACATGTGACCCATTCAGCGTCTCCTTAGACACTTTTGCACTGAGAAGAGTGTGTGGCTGCTTTCAGAGTAGAATGTGGTTTGCGCATTCTCTCCCCACCTGAGAACTGAGACGCTAAATGGGGCAACAAGTAGGACGGTCAGATAAAATACAGGGTATCCGGGTAAGTTTCAGGGTCAAATAAGAATGAATGCTTTTTACGATAAGTATATCCCAGGCAATATCTGGGATATACTTATCCTAAAAAGTTTCATTTTATCTGAAATTCGGTTACAACTGAGCACCCCGTCTTTTTTATTTGCTAAATCTGGAAGCCCCAGCAGGGCTCCTGTTCCACACTAGATTCCTCTCGCCGTATGTAATGTTTGTGGAACTGCTGTTACTTACAAGAGTCCCAGGGTCATTGGGTAGCAAGAAGACTAGGGAAGGAAGAGAAGCTGGTCATGTATCCTGCTTTTGAAAAAAAGTAGAGTTTCAATATTGAGAGAGAAACACAGCTTTGGGGACCATACCAGCCAGCAGCATAAATGAAGCGGATGACCCCTCTCCCCCTACTTTTTTTAAAAGGCAGTACACTGTCTTGAGGAATGTCAAAGGGGATTTTTTTAAATGTTTATTTAATTTTGAGAGAGAGAGGCAGAGAGACAGAGGACCCGAAGCAGGCTGAGAGCGGAGAGCCCGATGCGGGGCTCAAACCCACGAACCGCGAGATCATGACCTGAGCAGAAGTTGGATGCTCAACCGACTCAGCCACCCAGGCGCCCTGAGGAACTTTTTAAAGGGAGGCTGGAATCCCAGGTTGGCCAGGTGGATACACCTGTCTGATGTGTGAGAACACCCGCCGCTCCCAGCCGGGTCTCAGGTACCATCGACAAGCACAGAGCCTCACAGGAAAATTACCCGTGTCCGTAAGGAGTCAGTTAATCATATATCATTAAAGAGGCCTTGTTCGGACAGAGGACCCTTCACAAAAGGGGAAATAAATACACCTGAAACTCTGAAAAATGTTCAACTTCACCTGTAGTCAAAGAAATACAAATGAAGGGAAATGTCATTTCCTTCATAAGCGGATACATTTATTTTTAAATGAAAAATACCCATGCTGACTAAGAAATGCCATGGTGAGAACTCGTGAACTTTCCTCATGGAAATGGAAATGGCATGGCCTTTCTGGAAATTAATTAGCCAAACGCACCACCGCCCTTTCATCAACACTTCAGCTCTGGGAATTTTGTTCAAATTTCTGCTTGTTAATACAGGTGAAAGGTTTTGCAGTGATATTTATAGAAAAAAAAAATTAGAAATGGCCTAAATGCCCAACACTATGAGAATGTAAATAATAATTTCTATTGCTGGAAATGCTTCTAAGAGTTTTCAGTCATATGGGGGAAATGCTTATGTTTAGCGAGAATAAAAAGCAGTCTTCAGTTGTATAATATGCTATCCCGGTTACGTAAAACCAGGCAAAACACGGAAGGAAGTATACCAAACTCCAAATATATATGTTTTTAGGTGATGTGTTTATGTGTGATTTAAATTTTCTTCTGTCTATTTTTAGAGTTTCCAAGGTTGCTTTGATATGTACTTATATCTTTATAGTCGGAATGCAGTTACTATACCAGCAGGAGTATTTACCAGCAGGGGTATTTTATTTGGGGCACCTGCCCAATGGTGGAGAGGTGGGTCGAATGGCTGGCCAGCCCCCCCCCTTGACTACTGGAGCCCATAAAACTTATGGAATGGGCAACATTTAAATGAATGCCATGCTGTTGGCTTTATGCCAGGACTTCACATTTGCAGCATATATGTTGGCATTTCCAAGGGGTTGTGGAGGATCTAAGGACACTCATGGGTGAGTAGCCTCGTAGGGCTCAGGGAAGCTGAGGAACTTCTCTCGGGTGAGGGTGCCACGAGCATCATCTTGGCTGCCCGGTTTTGCATCGAGAGATGGATTGCACTCAATTGCCAGCCTCAGCGACTCACACCTTCCCATTTCCTAACACAAGTGCCCAGTGGGTTCTAAAGACAGCATTTAAGGCAAAAATGTTGAAGAGTCAAAATCACCCCCCTGAACATCCTTTTTCTCCCTTAAACCGCCAAGACTTGCCCCTCACCCAGAACCTCCAAAGCCAAGAATTCATTTTTCTTACCATTTCAACAAACACCTCTCTCTTTCTGGGCGATTGAAGCCAAAATTTCTTTGAAAGGATAGTGATGGAAAGGAGAAAGGGAGGAGTGGATAAATGGAGTTTTCTCATGTTTGTTTTCAACGGCACATACCTGAATTTGCAAAATGTGCCTGTGATACAGCTCCACTGTGGTTCAATGTTAGGAAAGCAGTTGTTGGCTAACTAGGAGTTGCAAGTAAGCCCGGGGAAGATTTAAGAATCATTGCACAAAGTTTCTCTCTCTGCATTAGGAGCTTTTCCTCACGTGCGGGGGTGTGTTTCCTGGGGTAGGTCAGCCCTCTGCTCCCATGGTATATGTGAACCATGAAGCCATAAAACAAAGAATTAGTGCCTGAGGTCAAGAAGGTACTTTTCCTGGGTGGGTGCCCCTCCTAGGTGGGAGGGAGCCGAAAGAGTATGCCCCCATGTGGCAAGACGAGGCACCGCAGCTTTTAGCGTCTAGAAAACTGAATTAAACTTGAATAAAAAGAAATGGTTTTGCAAATGATGGGCTCAGACCTAAGCAAAATTCCCTTAAGGCATTAAAAACTAGAGTCACAGAGGCTAAGAAATGTAGAAAATGTTTCTGGAGTTTTAAGTGAAACAAGTGGAATATGAAACTGTACATTAAGATGTATAATCAAGGGGCACCTGGGTGGCTCAGTCGGTTAAGTGTCCGACTTCGGCTCAGGTCATGATCTTACGGTCTGTGAGTTCAAGCCCTGCATCAGGCTCTGTGCTGACAGCTCGGAGCCTGGAGCTTGCATCAGATTCTGTCTCCCTCCCTCTCTGCCCCTCCCCCACTTGTGCCTTGTCTCTCTCTCAAAAAAAAAAACAAAACAAAACATTTTAGTACAAAGGCACTGAGGCACAGGTATAGCATTTCTCTGAAGCCTTATGGCTCATGATTGACAGAGCCAATGTCCCATGGTTGACAAAGCCATGATCCCCTGGTAGGCAGTGTGATCCCACATCTATTCTCTTTACCATTTGCACTGACCACAAATATGCACACACACACACACACACACACACACACACACAAAAACATGAACTGGACAAGGGGTAGGAACAAATGACGGTCATCAGGATAGGGACACCAGAGACTTTTTCTTTAATGTAGTTATGCTTACAGCTTTACAAAAAGGAAGCAGTCTGCGTGTGGAGAGGTTTAGAGACAGTTATAGGCTTTAGTTTTGGGTATATTTGAACTGGAGGGTCATCTGCCAAGACTGTGAGAATGACCTGGCTCTTTCTTAAATTTCCATGTGACTGTCAGGAAGGGCCTCCATGGGCCTTGATCTTTTCACGTGCCAGGGTGGATACTCACCCATGTTGAGTCATTATTTCATGCTCAAATTTGGCATTAATTACATAAAGGAAGTCATGCTAATCCCATAAATGATTAAAGAAACAGAACCAAATTCTTAGCAAGCATTGTCACACTCATGTTGATAATTGAATTTCTTCCCCCAACTCATTCTGATTTCCTGGGAAACCAACAGGAAGGAAACATAATAAGTAAATAGATTATCCTCTCTCCCTGCTTCGGACTGGCCTTTTGATTTTGTTTGTGCATATGTAGTACGTAGTGAATATATATATCACTGACTACTCTTCATTATATGTTTTGTAAATGGGGTTTAGAAGGAAGGTATTTTTCCAGTGGGTTGAAGTTTTCTGCACTTAGCAGATGAGGATTTGCCTATTTGTGTTAACTCAACCAGATCATTTCCAATGATATGTTGGGGATATTTTTAAAGCTCTTGTGGCTGGTGATTTATTAATTAGTGTTGCCGCATTCGCTGGGCGCTGAGGTTTCATCCCTGGGCCCTGTTAGATTTGGCCGGTTACATCATCAGAGGGACACCAGACATCCCGTGGGCCCCATCCCGGGCCCCTGGGTTATGAAAACAAAGGTTAACGTGGTTTTCATTTTGCACGATGTTCTCGGTCTGAGGTCCCTGAATCCATGAGGATTCAAAAATTATTTCAAGTTGTCTTTGTTTTTTATTAATTAATTTTTAATTTTTATTTATTTATTTGCTGAAGAGAGGATTATAGCTTTCACTGTACTTTAAAAAGCAGTCGCTGGGGCGCCCGGGTGGCTCAGTCAATTAGGCGGCCAACTTTAGCTCAGGTCATGATCTCACGGTTCCTGGGTTCAAGCCCTGTGTTGGGCTTTGCGCTGACAGCTCAGAATGTAGAGCCAGCTCTGGATTCTGTGTCTTCCTCTCTCTCCCCCTCTCTCTCCTCCCCGGCTTGTGTGCTCTCTCTCTCTCTCTCTCTCAAAAATAAATAAATAAACATTAAAACAAATTTTTTTTTTTCAAAAGCAGTTGCTGATTCAAAATGGTTTAGAGCCACTGATACAGAGACTTCACCTTTCGCTTCACTGTCAAACCCCGAGGGGGACAGGGCCTACCCAGGCATCAGGGTTTGCCATGACCCCTGGCTCGTGCCTGCCGGACCAGAGACGGCTTTGCTCTATGATATGATGCTTTGGGATGAGAATCACATGTGTGATTGTGTGAATGTGTTACAGAAGGTCGCCCCACCCTTCAGTGGGAGAGATGGGCCTTGGCCAGGTCTGTCTGTTCCCCTGTGGTCCTTCTCAAATCCAGCAATGCCATGCCTCTCCAGGAAAGGAGGACAACAGGCTCAACCCCAGCAGTGGGTCCCTTCTTTGTGTGGATTCTTAGATGCTAACGTCTCAATTAAAAAAAAAAATGCTTTTTTGATAATGGGCAGCTTTGAAGTCTTTTCTTTTACCTTCTGAAAGAATCGTAACCCTGTGTTCCGCGCTAGGTGTTGATAACTATTTTCTACTTGTAGCTGCTTTATCCTTGGACATAGCAGGTCTAAGGGTTTCAGAAGCGTTGTTTTCAGGTTTGTCTATGAGTGGGACTGACTATAGATACGAGACGTCCACCTAGCCTTCTCCACCTCTGGGGTCACTGGTTGCAAGCTCACCAAACCACCTCTGCACGCTGAATGTATCCAACATAAACATCTGGGATTTCAAGTCCCTGAATGCCACGACAGTGAGAGCAGTGAGCAAAGGAGCAGATCAACAGCCCCCCCTCCCCACCCCTCACACCCCAGCCCAGTCAACAACAGGGTCCTGGTTAAGAGGTGGCCTCTGGAGGCAAAGACCTGGCTTGACTTTGGAATCCATCTGGGACAAGTTGGTGACCTGGGACTGGTTAACTCTACCTCTCTGCTCTTCAAGGTTTTTTTTGTTTTTAATTTTTTTTGTAATGTTTATTTTTAAGAGAGAGAGAGCAGGGGAGGGGCAGAGAGAGAGGGAGACACAGCATCCGAAGCAGGCGCCAGGCTCTGAGCTGTCCGCACAGAGCCCGACGTGGGGCTCGAACTCACGAACCGCGAGATCATGACCTGAGCCGAAGTCAGACACTTAACCGACTGAGCCACCCAGGTGTGCCCCTCAAGCTTTGCATTTGTTAGAGGGAACCTTCTCTGCTTTGTGGGGCTTTTGTGAAGACTGAGGATAAAGTTCCCTATTAGCCAATGTCACTAATGCCATTTTGCGTTTCTGAATCGACATTGCCCGTCCTTCCTCTTTGCCAAATCCTACTTCGAAAGTGCCCAGACCTTTCCCCCCTCAACAGGTTCTTGTCGCTCTGGCACACCTCTTCACCCCACCCCAGGCTTGGCCACTGCCCCCATGAAGTGCTCGTCCTTTGCTCATGGTGCTGGTGTTCTTGGTATGCGGTGGTCTCAATGGCCCTGCCAGGAGAGGCAAGGAGATTCATTGCTCAGGAGGCGTTCGTACTCTCTGTAGTGATTAATTTGGACTAATTTTCCTCATTGCAGACCCATTAGAGGCTGTTAGCAAACAGTGGCTTATTTAACATGCACGTGAGCTGTTCACACCATCTCAGGTCCCGTTCGGGCACAGCAGCTTTCGCACACGGGGACCCCGAGGTGGGGCACGGGGACCCCAAGGTGGGGGCACGTGGCTTTACCTCTTTCTGCTTCTCCGTCGCTCATATTAGACACTAGCACACGGCTGGGATTTGCTAACGGTGCCCCCATCTCTGTTGCTCTCTGTGCGAATTTGCAGCGGATTCAGAGTCTGATGCCTCCGTGGCCCTGACAGAAATAAGCACCAGCTTCAGAGTTTATTAGAGAGTGTACATTTCTGCCCTCCGATGCAAAGGAATTATTCATATCTTCTCTGTCTCTTCTCTCTTAAATTGTAAAATCCCAAGGGGAAGAGTTCCCCACCCCCCACCGCCATCAACTCCCACTGGAGAGCGAGGTCAGGTCTGTGCGCTCAAAGGAAACCCAGGGAATCCGTGGTGTTTCCTGACTGGTCCGGGAGGAAGGCGGGTGCCCTCTGCCACCATACGGAGACCGCGCCGTGAATGTGTGTTTAGCTTTGCCCCGTGCAAATAGTGTCTGGGTAGAGTGGCTTTCCAGCAGAGATTGTTGGAGTCCCCAGACCCCCGACACAGTGGAGAGTCAGTCAAGCTTCTGCTGTTTCCTGCAGCCAGGGGAGCCACATCGCTTATTGTCCAGACCAGGACACTTTGAGAGTGAAAGGGGACACCAACAATCCCCCCACCCCCGGGGTGGCGAGCCCAAACTGGGATGTATGGTTGCCCTATTGTGTCCCGTCCAAGACCACTGAGTTGTGACTTACAGGTTCTTAGGTTCACTCGTGATAGCGAGACCCTCCTTTCCATTTGTGCCGCCACGTGCCTGAGATTCGCTCCAGACTCTGCTCCCCCAGGAAGCCGCTCCCACAAATGCGTCCCGTGCTGTGCACCGCAGTCTAGACACTGCCTCAGACCCAGGCGATTTGCCTCCATTGAGAGTGAGCAAATGACCCTGGAGACCATGGGTAGTTGGCACAGCCTGGGCCTAGGAAATGACGTCCTTCAAATATGTCCCCCAAGAGGAACGTTTGAAAGGGAGGTTGGCTCATGAAGTCCAGTGGCTGGGACCGTAGTCAGCCCATGGGGCTCAGAATGTCCCGTGACATGCAGGCTGCCATTTGTCTGTCTGTCTGTCTGTCTGTCCGGCTGGCTGGCTGGGTGCATGATTTCCCATGTCTGTGTGTCTGTGTGCAGCCCCTTCCTTCTGTCATCTGCCAAGCTGCTTCCTTGCTCTCTTCCCTCGTGGGTCGTCAGGCTGCCCTCGCACGACCTTTCGGATTGAGAATCCACACACGTCACCAGTCCCTTGGCCCTGGGGAGGGGATCTCTTTGGCTGGGCCTGGCACGCAGATGGGTTCCCATGAGGCGGTGTGAAGAGGAGAGGAGGGTCACATACCCTGCAATGCTGTAGGGAAAGAGGAAACACAGGACAGCCAGCGCTGTCCACACCTACGCACTTAGCCCTTACATGGAGCCTCTCATTTAAGCCTCACGAACCTCTGTGGGTTGGGTCCTCTTAGTGTCCCATTTTGTGACTCGGGAAACCAGGGCACAGAGACGGTAACCAGCTTGTGTAATGCCACACAGCCGCTATGTGCACAAGTCAGGGGTGAGTCGGGGAGCCTGGCTCCAGGCTCTGAGCTCCTGGCCACTCCTCAGTATTGTTTCTTTTAAATAGGTGTTGTTAGGGTGGCCCCAGTTCCATCTTTTTTTATCCCTTCCAGTACCTGTGCTTTGGGTGCTGTCCATTCAGCGAATGTTTGCTAAAATGAATCAAGTGAAGGAAGGAAGGAGGAACAGGAAAAGAAACAGAATCCGCGGTCCCCTGGGAAGTCAGGAAGTGGACCATTTCCCGGGGTTGAAAGCGGCTTCCCGCTGCTGCTTGCCAAGGACCAGCGTGCACATTTTCAAAGTGCTCTCTCTCCCTGTCCCTCTCTGTTTGCTCAGACAAGAGTGAGAACGGGGAGGCCTATCAGCGGAAGAAGGCGGTGGCCGCGGGTCTTCCCGAGGGCCCCGCTGTCCCGCCGCCTCCTCGAGGGAACCTGGCGCAGCCCCTTGGCGGCAGCTGGAGGAGGATCGCGCTGCTCATCTTGGCCATCACCATACACAACATTCCAGGTGAGGTCTTGCCCCCGAGCGGTCCAGCCACCTGCCCGAAGGTAAAGTCACGCCGTCAGCTCAGCTGCTCGGCTGGAACAGTTGTGACGTGGGTCCTTTTTTGACGGGGGTGGGGGACAGAATGCAAATCTTCCTTGGCTTTATTTGTAACTTGCGTTATTGCTGTGGGGAGCACCTTTTATAAGCCCGGGATGTCTCCGGTTCCGCTTGATGCTGTTTTATTATTTTTTTTTAAGTTTATTTATTTTGGGAGACAGTGAGAGAGAGAGTGAGGGAGGGGCAGAAAGAGAAGGAGAGGGAGAATCCCAAGCAAGCTCTGTGCTGTCAGCGCACAGCCTGGTGCAGGGGCTTGAACTCTCGGACCGTGAGATCACGATTTGCTTGAGCTGAAGTCAAGATGGGACGCGTAACCGACTGAACTGGCCAGGCTCCCCTGCTTAACGCCCTTTTAAAATACTGACTTCTGTATAGCTTAGCATTGATAGTTGCCTTACGTGCCTTCTTGCTGTGGGACACCTGTCTGAAATGTCCTTGCGAGGCCTATCCTTTTTAGCATTCGGCAGTAATTCGTGCTGTGTCTTTGGATTTATTTTAATTGAAAAAAATGTGCTGGCATTCTATTTCAAAAATAATACCACGTTTCATTTGGAGTAACTAGAGAATGTAGATAACCATGAAAAAGAATAAAGAGATTATAAAAAAAAAATAAATTGAAGGAAGCTGAGGCTGTCCTTGGGTCGGTCACATCTTGGAATTCACCAGTTAGTATATCTGGACAAATGACTCGAGCTCTCTGAGCCTTGGTTTTCTCATCTGTGAAATGGGCATTTGCTACCACTGAGATCACTGGGGTATTATTTACAAAATGAATTGATTTTTTTTGATACTTAAATAAGATGCTATAATTGCACACACACGCGTACGTTCACAGATTTTGGTACCGTACTTGGGCCACATGAGCAATTGGAAAATGGTCGCAGTTGTTAGCATTAATAATACTCCTGTCCTCCTTCCCAGCTGTGGCTTCCTCAGTCTTGAGTTCTTCAGCATCCAGATCCATCTTCCTTGGGCCAGAACTCGAGTTTGAGGAATAACCTTGCTGAGGGAGTGTCCCCGGGTGATATATTATCTGAGCCCTTGCCCAGTTCATAATGCCAACCCGTTACCCTGTTACACAGCCGTGACTCGACAGGACCAGGCTTGCTAGAGGCACATTCTTCTCCTCGAAGCTGGTGTAGACGTTGTTCTATTGCCCTCTGGCTTCAGTGTTGTGGGAGAAAAGGCCACAGCCAATGTGTTCCTCTCTGGGTAACTTGATATAACTTCTGCTTGCCCAGAAGTCATTTTTAACTTTTACAACATTTATAACTTCTGCTTTGTCATTTTTAAAGAATGAAAATTTCAATGTTCTATATTCCCGTATATACTAAACCTGTCTAGAACACTATGTGTCCAATTACTTTTTTTTTATTTGAGAGAGAGAGAGAGAGAGGACACGCGTGCTCACGTGCGCACACGAGTGGGGGAGGGGCAGACAGAGAGGGAGACAGAATTCCAAGCGGGTTCCTTGCTGTTAGCGCAGAGCCCCATGAGGGACTTGAACTCACAAACCGTGAGATCGTGGCCTGAGCTGAAATCAAGAGTCGGATACTTAACTGACTGAGCCACCCAGGCGCCCCAATCACTTATTTTTTTAAAATTTTTTTTAACGTTTTTTATTTATTTTTGAGACAGAGAGAGACAGAGCATGAACGGGGGAGGGGCAGAGAGAGAGGGAGACACAGAATCAGAAGCAGGCTCCAGGCTCTGAGCCATCAGCCCAGAGCCCGACGCGGGGCTCAAACTCACAGACCGCGAGATCGTGACCTGAGCTGAAGTCGGACGCTTAACCGACTGAGCCACCCAGGCGCCCCCCCCAATCACTTTTTAAACTTAGGTCTTCCCCTAGATGAGAAGCACTTTCCTTATCATTTCTGTCCTGGTCTTAGGAATTTCTATCATAGGATCATATAGGCTGGTTGCCTTCCAGTTTTTCTTCACAATCTCATTTCCCTCTTAGCTCTTTCCCTTTTGGCCATAGGCACACTCTCTGCTTTTTCTAGAGCTTACTATTCAGTATTCCTTTGGAGGAAGTCTTATGTGGGACCCCAAAGCACCAAGCTGACTGAGTAGATTTGCCCTGGTGGATGGGTCTGGCCACATTCACCCCCAAAGTTTTAGCGAGCTCATTGGAAGACCAAAGACTTGGCAGAGGGCGGCTTGAAAAACCTCCACAGTCACCCTCAACCTGTTAAATTCTAATCAGTAGAAAAGAGAAGGTACTTACCCTGCCTCTTCAGTCGTAATAGTTAATTGCTATCTTGCTGCCACTCAAGGCTCCTTCTCGAACCAGTTGAAAACGAATAAAGATCAGCCCAGTGGGTTTACAGCCAAATAAGGTAACTATACTGGCTTGAGGTATCCCGTGGTGATTTTCTGTCTCCCAGAAGAACACAAAAGCGATCTAAAAATCCAGATTTCATAGGACTGGGCTTTGAGAAGCCGGGCATAAGCTTTCCTCTGGCGGAGCCCTTCCCGTCTCCCACCTGCCACTACCCTCTGTGTTCCCGTGTGCTCAACTGGGACTGTTTCTGGGCTCATTTTAACAGAAGATCAGGGAGAGTCAGAGTTCACATATTTACGTGTTCATTGACTTCCGTAAGAGCTTGGATTAAGGCCAGAAGCAAAAATGTGTTAGCAGGAGGAGGTGTGGGTGGACACTGACATTTGATGATTCGTAATCAGCACAGATTCAAAAGTTACTTCTTTCCTGACAACAGACCTTCTTCTGGATCTTTGGGGTTCCCAAGTTCAAGTTCAACCTGTGTCCCTTTTATGGTGAATTGGAAGTACCTTTTGCCTGTATGGAGGATTGAGTGGCTCATAGGAACCTCAACTAGTTGGTTCATCAGAAGCATCACGTTAACAGTTCATGACCTGGGGAGCGGCTGGCTTGCTTAGATCAAGAGGTTCAAGGGGAAATTTCTCCTCTTTTCCTGCCTTTTATTAATTGCATTTTATGTATGTATGTATGTATGTATTTAAGCTTATTTATTTATTTTTGAGAGAGAGAGAGAGAGAGAGAGAGAGAGAGAGAGAGAGAGAGAGCATGCACAAGCTGGGGAAGGGCAGAGAGAGAGACAGACAGACACACAGACAGAATCGGAAGCAGGCTCCAGGCTCTGAGTGGTCAGCACAGAGCCCTACACGGGGCTCAAACCCACAAACCGTGAGATCATGATGTGAACCAAAGCCAGATGCTTAGCTGACTGAGCCACCCAGGCACCCCAGAAAGGAGTTGCAATTTTAAATAGAGCGGTCAGAGTGAGTCTCACTGAGACCTTGCATTTGAGTCTGACACGCAGCTCTCTGGGGCAGAGTGAATGTTCCAGGCAGAGGGAGCAGCCAGCGCAAGAATCCTGAGGCAGGAGCACGTGAGGACCTATGAGGAGTAGTCAGGAGTCCACTGTGGCCGGAACAGGGTGAGTGGGAGGCACAAAGGAAGGACAGAGAGGTCGGCCCTGCCCCAGTTGGAACTTGTAAGGATTTTCATTTTCACTCTGTGGGACTTTTGAACAGAGAAGCACGTGATCTGAGTTGTGTTGTAAAAGATTCTCTGTCGGTGCTGAGTTCAGACTGGACTCAGGAGGGGGAGGGCGGCTGTGGAGAGACCGGGCAGAGAGGCCACTCACTGCAGGAACGCAGGTAACAGACGAAGGTGGCTCAGACCAGGGTGGTGGTGCCAGAGATGCTGAGCAGGGGTCCCATTCTGGCTTCTGTTGACGGTGGAGAGGGGGGATTTGCTGGTGCAGTAGACGTGGGGTGAGAGACAAAGGCAGGAGCCAGGAAGGACCCCGAGGTTTCAGGGCTGACCGGCTAAGCGTGGAATCGCCTTCGACTGGGGTGGGGATGGCCCAGCGGGGGCAGGCTTCAGAAGGGCATATTAAGAACTCGGTTTTGGACCGCGAGGTTTGGTTGTCGGCAGACATTCGAGTGGAGATACCCATCAGGCAGTCGGATGTTCGAATCTGGAGATGGGAGCAGAGTCTGGGCCACAGAGATCAATCTGGGCCGCCTGTGAATCATTGGCACGTAGATGTGGTTGAACCCCCCGGCACCAGATGACATCACCAGGGTCTAAATACAAACAGACGAGTCTCCCAAGGCCCCACTGGGACGCATCCCTGGAGCCTCAGTCTGCTAACTCCGGTCGGAAGAGAAGTTCACTCGCCTGCAGTTACCCGCGGCAGCTTCCTGCCCTTTGATGGGAACCATTTCAAGAGCTTGTCTGTCGCCAGCTTACCTTTGAAAAGGTCTCTTTTTTACCATTATCCTTTATAGTTTATTAAAAATTTAACTAGAGCTTTCACGTTCCCCGCAACTCTGGGTTTTAAGATAGACTTTTCACAGTGACTAAAAGGATACTTGATTTTTTTGAAGTTTTTTTGTCTTTGCTGGTTCAGTTTTGTATGTCCTGGGGATGATAGGGATGACATTTCGTTAATTTTTTTTTTTAATGTGGAAGTAAAAAAAGGAAGCTTGTTAGTGAGTGTCTTGTCCAGTAGAGTTTTCTGGTGTGTGAGGTCACACGTGTAGGCACACGCACACACCCCAGGCCCTGGGTTTACACATGTGTGCAAGGGAGGACGTGTTCTTTCATTTTATTTTATTTTTTTTAATTTTTTTTTAATGTTTATTTTTGAGAGAGAGAGAGAGTGTGTGTGAGCAGGGGAGGGGCAGAGAGAGAGGGAGACACAGAATCTGAAGCAGGCTCCAGGCTCTGAGCTGTCAGCACAGAGCCTGACATGGGGCTCGAACCCACCGACTGTGAGATCATGACCTGAGCCGAAGTCGGACGCTCAACCGACTGAGCCACCCAGGTGCCCCGGGGCGGACACGTTCTTAAACTTTTGTGGCTCACAGCTGTTCTTAAGAACCTGGGAGGAGCTGGGGACCCCCTCCCACGCAGCACGCAGGCAGCCCCAAGTGTTCATGGACCTCGTGAAGACCATCCACAGCCCTAGAGCGGGGAAGAATCCCCACTTTCGAGAAAAACATGCACAATCGTGCCAACAGTGGACGTGTTTCCGAAAGAAACTGTAATGGCCGAGGAAGACCATCAGACATGAGCCCCTCCGGCCCGTGTGGCAGACCTCAAGTCTCTGCAGGTAGATGTGGCGCCTCCAAGTTCCATGCCCCCTCTCTGGCTTGGCCAGTGTGCGTCGAAGGTGGGATGGGGTGCCCGAGTCCTTTGGAAAATGGTGCCCCGGGGAAATGATGTGTTTTCTGCACAAGCAACTCTGTCGCCTTCTGAGCATTGTCTCTGAAAAGTGATTTTCATGCAGCATCATGCAGGCTGAAGGGCTCTGAGCCTTCCATAGGTCCCCGGGCCTTCGGAAAACAAGCACCCTCTGTGCATCTGAGTGGAATTAAAAATCAACTAGCAAATTGAGTTCCTACTAATCTCTTTTCATGAGCAGCTTATGGTCTCGACAGTGTGCTATAGCATCATTTTGTATGCCAGAAAGATAAATTTAGAGCTTAAAGGGATCTTCCAGAGTTATCTTCTTCAAGCACTACTCTATTTGGTGACTCAGGGTATGTGTGTGTGTGTGTGTGTGTGTGTGTGTGTGTGTGTGTGTGTGTTAAATTATCGCTGCGATTCCTTTCAGCCCTGGCATTGGATGATTCTGTGAAAAATAATACAAAGAGTACAATATTCATCTAATGTATTTAATGGTGTAAATCATTCCTTTCTTGGTGATGCCTTGCTATGTCCTGTCTCTGCTTCTGTAGTGATGGTTATCACCTTGAATGGCAGTCATTTAAAGGGGTCTCGCTCCCCCCACCCCCACCACAGATGGAGTTTCCTGTAAGAAACCCCATGCTGTCTCCCTTTTAGGACCTCATGTTGCATATTGAAGCTCAGCGTCTATATCAGCACAAGGAATGACTGGTGCACTTGGTACCTACCGTCCATCCTGGGATGGAGGGCTGTCATCTGAGAGCCAAGGGTCCCAGTTTCCCTTCTCCCTTGGCCACAGGCGGGCTAAGGGATGGCATTCAGCTTCTGTGGGTCTCTGTGACACAGTGGGCTCTCCTTTGTGGTTAAAATTATTTATAAACCCATAGAAGAGGCGAGATGAGTCACACGCTTTTTATTTTCCTCTCATTAAAGTCAAGAGCCAAGTTCACTTTGCTGGTTGTTGCTGTGACATACAGCGAACTAGGGTCACTGCCTGTGTCTCCAGAAACAGCGCAACAATTGATTTTAATTATTTAGCTTGTCTTCACTCAACGGTTCCTGTTAGGCTACATTTTGTGGCTTTACATGAAACGCTTGAGTGGGGCTTTTTTTTTTTTTTTTAAGGAACAGAATCTCACAAATTTATACACTAAAAATATTAACCGTCGTTGGTTATTCCTGGGATTGTGGCTGATTTTCATTTTCTTCATGTTCTTGTGAGATTTATCAACTTATCTATCACAAATGACTTGTATGATAAAAAAGATTTTTGGAAGAGGAACCTCTATCGCTTAACTGCCTCAACATCCCTCTGCCCAAAACACACACAAAAGGGTAGAAATAACAGTTATTCCTTTATGGCTGAGATAATCTTGTTTGGGTGGTTTTCATTACAGGCTGGAAACAAAACAAAGGATTTGTATTAGATTGCTTTCTCTTCTGTGTCTAATCTCTGTGCCTCCTTCCTATAAAGATTCTTGGGTTATCTGGTCCACCCATATAACCTACGCTTGGTTATCCTGTCCCTAGATAATCCAGGACCGTCCTGTCTGCAAAGTCTCCTTTGTCATGAACACTGGGATTCCCAGGTTCCAGGTCTTGTCCCTGGCATTCACTTTACCCTTGTGTGTGGTCTCCACGTGCTGGAAGGGCAGCTTCAGAGGTCTGGCAACTTAGAGCTTACAGGAAGGAGCCAAGAGCTAGAAAGAACAGCTTCCTGACTCTTCATTTTCCTGGGACAAAGACCGAATAGAAAATCCTGTTATTAGAAAGGGAGCTTTCCAGGGAAAACACTGAAGCAACAGCCTCTCCTTCGCATTGTTCTGTTTCCAGAAACTGGAGGAGTATTCTGCACAGCCAGGGACCCAGGCTCAGTTAACGTGTAAGCTGAAGACCACTCAAGACTGCAACTCATTGGTAGCAACAAAAGCCACCAGTCATACAGGAGGCTGCCACTTGCCGGGGCCTTTTGTAAGTGTCCTCTGTGTATGAGTTAGGTGTTTGTACCCCCTGTTTTACATTTTCGAAGCTGCCCAGGAAGGCAGAAGATGAAGCTCACAGTTGCATGTGCAGGCATGGGCAGCCTGCCTCTCGCTACGGGGGGCTATGCTTTCTTCCTCCCGACGGATCAGAGTTTTTCAGAGCCAGTTACAGAGAAGTTCAGGAAATGCTTCTCGTGTTTTGAAGCTTGCCACATTAGATGTGAATGTCTGCGGCACCACAATGGCGTGTTGGTGCGATTGTCACTCCAGACGCAGCAGCTCAGATCAGCAGGGAGGTTTCGGCAGGGGAAACGTGGACTATCACCGTGGGCGCTCTGCAGATGCGGGTACAGTGAGCCCCTCGCGGTCCCCATGCACCTGTCGCCATCACCACCACCTCCGCCAAGGGAGGACAATCCAGGACCCAAGCAAATCGTTAGCCCTTTGATGTATCAAGGAGGGAGGTGTGGGGAGAGGGGACCAGCCCAGGATGTAGAATCAGAAAGGCCAGGCCGTGAACCCTGGAGCCACCAAATGTTTTGCCAGCTGGGTGACCTCAGCTAAGACGCTGGGAGTTTCAGGATCCTGGCTGTAAAATGGAAATAATAACCCATCTTGGGGTTCGGTGTTAAGTGAGGAGACAGTGCTGGCCACCAGCAGGGCCACTCATTATGTCATCTGCTGTGACGTGTATATCACGGGGCCTAGAACACCTCGTCCTCTCCCCTCCCCCCTCCCCCCTCTTACTTTGCCTTCACGCCGCTCTGATCCCGAAAGATGGTTTCGTTCTGGCCTTGGGCGTCTCCAGTGGAACATCTCCAACCACTTTAATTCCTATCTCCAGCAGGTGACATTCGAAGATGCTTCCCATTTACCCCAGGAGTTGGGAAACACTGTAATATTCTCCTCTAATTATCTGTGTCTCAGTGGGAAGCCTGACATTATAATTAACTTGGGCTCCTGTCTGGGATGACATTTTGCACAGCATATTGCGTTCCTGGGTGAGCACCGTAGCAGAAGCTGGTAGCGTGCTCCCCGGTGACGCCGTTGGGTTTGAGCAGGAGAACTGGCACAGAGCCCCCGAGGGTGAAATCGTAACTGGGATTCCTGCAGCCCCCCGCCCCCCCACCACCACCTCCCCAGTGCAACAGGGCAACTTTAAAATTCGCTACCAACTCCTGCCATGGGTTACAGACACCCCTGCCTGTGCCCTACCGACTGGCCGGAACACGTGGGCTATGTTCTGGAGCTGCATGAGGATTGGGGCGCCTGGGTGGCTCAGTCAGCTGAGGGTCCGACTCTTGGCTTCTGCTCTGGTCATGGTCTCGCGGTTTCGGGAGTTGGAGCCCCGCATCGGGATTCTCTGTCGCCCTTTCTGTCTCTGCCCCTCCCCAACTTGGGCTGTCTCTGTCTCTCTCAAAATAAATAAACTGAAAAAAAAATTTAAAGGTGCATGAGGACTAGGGTTAAAATGAAGACTCATTTCCACATCTGCTAGATTATGTCATCCTCCCATCTATTATGTAAATTAAAGGGAAAAATTAAGGCAAGAGAATCTGAACATATTTTTGTATGAAGACTCAATGTTTCCGGTAAATTCCAATTGTCTTTCTACTCTGGCCAGGCAGCTATCAGCCACCTCACGGTTTTCCTAAGTCCTCCCAGACCTGCACTGTCCAGGACAGCAGCTAGTAGCTATAGGGACAGACAAGCGTAGGTTCTGGAGTTAGAAAGCCTGAGATCCCAGAGCCACCAAATGCTGTCCTATTTATTTGTCAGATTTAAACACATGTCAAGTGCTGACTAGCCATACACAGCCAGTGGCTACCATATTGGACAGCACAGGTACCGAACAATTCTGTCTTCACAGAAAGTTCTATTGGATGGCACTGCCCTGGACCCTTGGCAAAACAATGTGAACTCCATAGGTTATCTAGAGCCTACCTCAGCTTGCCTTGGGCCGAGTTCTATTTAGGGGAGACATTTTGTTTCCCGAGACAGGTGTTCTTGGTTGTGGGGTCGGGCGTCAAACATATTTTACGAATAAAATGCCTTACGTTTCAAAATTTGAAAATAAGTGGATTTTGTTAAAATAAGCTAAGGGGAGGACAGGGTCACCCCTGTGGTGCCATCGTTCTTGTTCCCTTTGGTTCTGATCTGGCTTCTGATTTCTCAGATGGGGTGGGGGCAGCTTGTGCAGAGAAATCACAGCAGGCTCGTCACCACGTCTAATGTCAAGGAGATGGAAAGAGCCACTCCAAGGATGATCTTGTCATTCTCTGCTCCCTGTGACATACACCTGCCCCCCGAGCAAGCCAGCATACTGGTCTGTGCCAGCTTAGCCCTTTCACAGAACAGATTCTCTTGCCTCAGCTCGGGTTTCGAAGGAAGGACATTAACTGTCACGTGAAAATCACCACAGCATTTACTGTCACTTTTTTTTTTTTTTTTTTTTTTTGCTGGGAACATTGCCTAGTTCATCCCCCAATGCTCCCAAATAAGGTATTTAGTTTAGAATGCACCGCCTGAGAAAGCTTTGCCTCGCTTGTGGAAACGGTATTCATAATTTACTGTGTATGCCTTTTCTTTTTTCCCTCGGCTGCTAAGAACACAGAGCCCCATTGCCATCAAGATAAGAAGGAAGTGCATTCTGATGGTCTCATTATTGGAATTCTTCTCTTCTTGTACAACCTACTACTGTATCGTACTTTAATCCATTTCAAAAGGAGGGAGGTTACTCATTAATTGGCACATGCGATTTTATTCCTTTGTCTCCGGTTTCCTTTGTTTCCTGGGCACAGATTCGATTTCTAATCCAGATACCTGAAAAATACTTTTATCTGGTTTCTGATGGAGACTGGGGGCCAGGTGAGAGGTGGTGCCGGCATCTGTTTATAATGTTCAACCAAACAATTGGCTGATACGTCCTGTGTGTGGATGCTGCTAGATCCCCCATGTCCAACAGGAATACAATGCAGTCTGCGTCTCCATTGTTAGCTTCCTAGTAGCCATTTTTTAAAAAAATGTAAAAAGCAAGTGAAACTAATTTTTAATTTTTTTTAGCGTTTACTTATTTTTGAGAGTGAGAGACAGAGCATGAGCGGGGGAGGGGCAGAGAGAGCGAGGGAGACACAGAATCTCTACAAGGTTCCAGGCTCTGAGCTGTCAGCACAGAGCCCGACGTGGGGCTTGAACTCACAAACCATGAGATCGTGACCTGAGCCGAAGTCGAACGCTCAACCAACTGAGCCACCCAGCCGCCCCGAGACTAATTTTTAATACATATTCTATTTAACCCAAATAGTCAAAATCTTACTATTTCAACAGACTCAATGTAAAAAATTGAGACATTGTACATTCTTTTTTTTTCCACACTAAGTCTTTGAAATGCAGCGTGTATTTTACACTCTGGGCACAACTCAGTTCGGAGGCTAAATTTTTAATGGTTCAAGTGAAATGTAGTCCCCTCAAAACAAAGCTGTGTAGAGTGGAGAAAAAAATATTATATATATTTCTTGAGTTTTCAGATGTAAACTTAAGTTAATTAAAACAAAAACAAATCATTCATTTTCTCAGTCCCACCAGCCAAATCCCAAGTGCTTCGCGGCCACACATAGCTAGTAGCCGCCGTGTCCGATGGCATGGCTCCAGATGCTCTGAGAGCTACAAAACAGGATAAAAAACAGCCCTTGCCTCAAAAGAGCTTCCCGTCTGGCAGACAGGATGACGTTTATACACACACGTATTATGATGCAGTGCAGAACGAATCCATTGTCACCGGAAGTCAAAGCAGTAAGTGCAAGCCTTCGGAGCAAGGGTGTCGTTTCTTTTGGCTCCGTGCGGTTTAAACAATAATATTTACTGCTCGCAGACTTGACATTGAAACCCAGGCCTTGTAGGACTGACTGGGTGCCAGTGATCCCACCCACAGCAGAGAGGATGGAGGAGGCCAGGGGGAATGCCCTGGGCAGCGGCACATAGGAAAGGTCAAGGCCACTGGCTCAATACCAGGCTGTTCTCTTTCTTCCTGCTAGTTAATGAGATTAGTGTCTCGAGCCTCGGCACTGACCTACCTTTGCATGCACCAGGCAGATCATCTTTTGTGTCAGAACTACAATGTTGCTGCTGTGCTCGGCCCGGGCAGCTCCGCGCTGGGCCAAGGCTGCCATGAGAAATACTTGCAGACCCTTTCCTCCGCCTGGAGAAGCCATCCCGAGGACAGGTTGTTCCTGCATACTGGCCCGCTGCTTCCGTCCCAGAACTCAAAGACATTATCATGTCCAGAGTCCCACGTGACCCATGTTGGCTTTGCAATGATCTTTGCCCAGTGCTTGACTTGTCTTTGCTTCACTGTAAAAAGAATTGTAGCTTCTCTCAAACTTTGATTTATAAAAATACCTGAAGCCTTGGCGGGCAGATTAATCCTCCAAGGAACATCTCATCTGCTGATGTGTCCCCGTTCCCTGTTGGGGTGGCCTCAACTCTTGAGAAGCTATAGCAGATAACAGGACTAATCAGGTGATAATATTTGAGGCACTAACTTTATAATAGTCCCAGCTCATTCATATTCATATATGCTAACTTTAGCACACATTAATTATGTGTTTAATAAGTCCCCTGTTTATTCTATTTTGTCTCCATTCCCTTGATAGCTGTTATGGTGTGGGGTTGAAAATAATTAAAACGTTACTTGTGTTCTGCAAATAACAATTAACCAAGGATGAATTCTGAAATCAAAATCCCATTCTCTTCCCCTCTCTCTGATTAAATACAGGGAGTGAAACGGCAGCCCAGTGTAGGTCTGTTCCCCACGCAGTTGGTGTGTTTCCCTTTTCAGGGTGGTGCGTGCCAGAGGTGGGTCCTGGCCTGACTCAAACAGCCTCCGTTGCCTTGGGCTCCTATCTTCTTGTGGACCTGGAGACACACATTCGGGGGTGGTGAGGTCCCACGGGGCTGTGGGAGACGAGGAGGGAGGCTGTTCTCCACAGAACACACAGGGGGGTGGAAGCTGGCAAGTTCTGTCTGTGGGAAGCCCCCAGGGGGGCTGTGATGGACCCGAGCTTCCTCCCACACCTGGGTCCAAGCCATGTCTAGCCACCGTCCTTCGGCAGTTCAGCACCTTGGAGAAGAGCCCCCTGGCCTGTGATTTTTGCATGTTACCTGCCCAAAGGGTGGCACCACGACCTCATGCAGGGTCTCGTCCTAGTCAGTCACCCTCTGGCTGCTCTTGCAGTGGCTGGTAGCTATTGGGAATAGACATCGGGCCCCATTTCCTGTTGCCTTGGATCTTGTGCCACATCTTGCCCTGCTCCAACGTCCTACAAAATACCAGCACAGAGTCACTCTTCCTGCCCCTGAACTCTTTCTTCCCCGACTGCTTCTTTTTCCTAACCCTGGGAGTGGCCCCAAGCTGTCGATCTTTGCAGCCCATGCCCATGACTTAAGCCCCACTGTCAGCTTTGTAGAGCACAGATCCCTCAGCTTGAGCCAAGCAGCTATTATAAACGGGGCTCGAATGAGTGCTTGAAAAGAAATCCATGGCCCTTTTGGTCAGCAATTCTACTCAAGAGAAAATGCACAAGGAGGGGAATCTCAAATAGATCTGTCTTGTTAATGGGCTACCAAAAAAATTAATTGGAGAATAATCCAGGGGTGCTTGGGTGGCTCAGTTGGTTAAGCATCTGACTGTTGATTTCAGCACAGGTCATAATCTCACAGTTAGTTCATCAGTTCGAGCCCTGCATTGGGCTCTGCACTGGCAGCTCGGAGCCTGCTTGGGATTCAGTCTCTCTCCCTCTCTCTCTCTCTCTCTCTCTCAAAAATAAATAAGCTAAAAAAAAAAAAAGAATAAAAAATAAAATAACCCAAAGCTTATGGGATTTGGAATTTGGAAATTGCCTTGGAATGATAGCAATTTAGACTAGCCAAATTCTCCATTTCCACACATAAGTAAGAGCTAGGAATCAGAATCTATAGTTTTTATCTTAATGTGTAAATAACCGTGTGGTTTGTATGTATTACAACTTCAGCAAATTGTGATTTCCAGACTCGTGAAGGTGAGTCAGTGTGGCCCCACCTCCCTGCCTCCCAGGTGACAGGAGGATAAACTTTGATCAGGGACATGAGCCTGCCTGAGGAGTAAAGGGACCAGAGAGACAGTGGTTTCCCTGACTACCAGATACAGTAGTTAAAAGCACTGTTTGTCTACACCTTCCCTTCCACATCCCCATCTCCTCCAAGCCTCAGAGCGACGAATTCATCATCTCTTGCTCTGATTAAAGTTCAGAGCTGTCATTTCCAGATATTTTGTTCATTTGCTCTTCAGTATATTCTCAGAAATGCTTCCCGGCACAGAGATGTTAGAGAAGAAGCAGGGACGTGCTGGTGGGGAAAAAAAAAAATCTCTGACTCCCATTTTCAGGTGCAAATTCTTAAATGTCAATACAGCAACATAGCCGTCTTCTCTCGTCTGCTTTTAATCAAATGCTTTTCTCCAGCAGAGCCATTTGTTTGCACAATTAGCAAGTCCCAGAGGCATCTTAGCTTCCCTTTCTGTGCCCTGTTCTCAAGGGGCAGTCTCCCCTTCACACTAGGGCCATGTGGGGCTTTTCTGTCAGGAGTGGGGTACATGATGAACTGAGCCACTGACCCCTCCAGAGGTCAGGGGAAAACGCCCAGGGGAGGAGAGCAGAGAGGTAGAATTTTAGGCCCCAAGGACAGGGGGGAGATGCCGGGTTGTGTATGGGGTTTGGTGGGGGTATTTGGGGCCGTGCACCTTTCCAAGCTCCTTGGGCTGCGCCCTGGCAGGGACACACTCTGCCCTGATTTGCCCCGTCCTCCCGGGGCTCAGGATAAGCTCTAGGTTTTGCCTCTGAAGAGTGCCCTGTTGCTTAGAGACAGGGCACGACGCCTGGAGTGAAGATAAGGTTGTCAAGGAAACCAAGCCACAAATTCCCTTGTTTTTCTTCCAGTTGCTGGACAGAAGAGTAAAGGATTTTCGCTCTGACAACTGGGAAGCTATTTTCTTTTCTGTGTGTGTTTTAGACAAACACCAATTTATTGTCCAAGATACAGCCGAGTTAGTACCTGAGTCGACAAACAGGGTTGAGTTTTGCTTTTTTTTTTTTTTCTTTTTAACCGCAGTGAGTGCTTTCTGACAGAGACAGAATTAAGCAGCCACTGCAACGTGTATCTTTTTTTCAGGTGTGTGGACCCCGGGACCCAACCCCCTCTGTGACACCACTGAGCTTTTTTGAATTCTGAGTTTTCACTTATTGCCCCAGCTTTTCTCTTTTGGTGGGATCGTGAGTGTCTTTTTGGAAACTCGCAGCAGCAGCGGCCACCCTTTCCGTCCTCCGTCTCTGAGTCATTTCCATGTTTCACATGGTAGGAATCAAGGAACGCAGACATCTTCCTCTTAACTCTGCTGTTCATAATTCAGAAAAAAAAAAGGCCTTTTGGGGTCATCCTCAAGGGATTCTTTGTTGAAGCCACAGAAGTTCACATCTGCTCTGTGCTCTTGCGTCAGTCGACTGCAGAGTCGGGGGTCCACATAGTGGCACCCCCAAATGCTCCCTCCACTCTGGGGAGTTTGAGGTACAGGTAAAGGGTTCTTCATTTATCGGTGGTGGCAATTTTAGCTCCTGGTGGCAGCTTGAAGAATCACCTGTGAGCGTGTGTCCCCTAGCTTTCTACAGACTTAAACCTGTTCCTACTTGTTAAGAAGAAATGCATCCTTGGCCTGTCTCCTTTTCTTCCCATCTAATGCCTGTGTATTTCTCTTGAGCAGTGTTACCAGTTGTCTGAGTCCCTCTGATGTGTTTCTCCGTGCCATCCCCTGACCTTATAAGGAACTTCTGCACCGCTCAGTAACATTCCTTAACACACACTTGGTTCTGCCCCTTTCCTGAGTTCTTGGGAATGTTTCAGCACTCTATGGAGACATTGGAGGGTCACTCAACCAAGTGGGGGGGGGGGTGGTCAAAACACAGTTACTGAGGGGATGATCTGCTCCATTAGTGACCTAGAGAAAGGGCACCAGGAGCAGAGAGGAGGCACCAGTTAACTCTGGGTCGGGGATGCGAGTAGTCTGGGGAGCTGGGGAGGAAGGGCACACTAGGGCAGTTAGACAGTAAAAGATGCATAGGATTTTGATAAATGGAGAGGGGAGAAAGAGAAGGGGCCTGGGTCTCTCTGGACCCCCAGACATGGATTGTCCTTGGCTAAAATATCCCTCCAGTGGTAACACACTATTTTGTCTTGACTTCCAGTGTAGTGCTGAAGCTGTCTTTTCAGGGTTTTGCCCGTGATCCCCTCCTCCCATCCAATGCCCTGGTGCTCCCTTATTCACAACTGGCCTTAGCCAATATGCTGCTCGGGTCTGTCCAGAGGCTGCCACAACCCCACCCTTCTCTGCTTCCTCCCCTTCCCTCTGTCCCCCTCCACCATTTCTGGCCCATCTTTTCACCTGGCCAACTTCTACTCAACCTTCAATGCCCAGCTCAAGCATCCTCTCCTTGGGGAACATTACTTGATCCCATCTGCCCAGCATGCCTCGGCTGCCCCTCCTGTTGACCCCAATACTCAGGACTCCCCCCACAGCCTGCATTTCCCATTCTGCTCCACACTGGCTTTAGATTTCTAGACTCTCAAAATCCAGAGAGACCCCTGCAGGTAGTGGCTCACCTTCCTCATTTTTGGGGTTGGTTCTGTTCCCACCTGAAATGGGGAAGGGCCTTGTACAGTGAGTCCCTGGTGAGCAAGGAGGTGGGATAGGGAAGGAAGGCATGCAGAGCTGAGGGGGACCCAGGGCTGCTGAGCAAATGACCACAAACTCGGTAGCTTAATGAACAGAAAAGTATTGCCTCACAGTTCTAGAGGCTAGAAGTCCAAAGTCAAGGTGTCAGCAGGCTTGGCTCCTTGTGAGGCTGGGAGGGAAGGATCTGTCCACACCTCTCTCCTCTGCTTACAGATGGCCATCTTGCCCCTGTGGCTCTTGACATCTTCCCTCTGTGCATGTCTATTCCATAAGGACACCAGTCACGTTGGATAAGGGGCCCAACCTACTCCAGGCTGACCTCCTCTTAAGTAATTACATCTGCAACAGTGTATTTCTAAACAAGGTCATGTTCTGACGTACTAGATGTTAGGACCTCAACATATGAACTGGGGCGGGGCGGGGGGGCGGGTGGGAACCATGACATTATTCCACCCATAGCACCCTCCTTCCAGGAAGACCAGACAAACACGTTCAACCTGCCTCTTCAAAACTTGGACTATGTACATAAGCCACATATCACCTAAATATCATCTAATTAGTCACTCAGACCAGCCTATTGATGGCACGACAATCTGTAGCTGACCTGAAGGACAGGTAGCCTGCAGGATGATTAAATCATTAAACCAAAAGATCTCCAAGGCTGGAATTCTGATGCACTGTCACAAGGTGAAGACGGACAGAAACAGGGACCTAAGTACAGTCCCGAAATTAGATTCCTCACCCCCAAACAGGTGAGAAAAGTGTCTTCAGGAGGAAGGAAGTGAATTTGGATTTTAATTCCATAAGAAGCTTAATTGGGGGCGTCTGGGTGGCTCAGTCGGTTGAACGTCTGGCTCTTGATTTCAACTCAGGTCACGATTTCTCAGTTTGTGAGATTGAGCCCTGCGTCGGGCTCTGTGCTGACAGCGTAGAGCCTGCTTGGGGTTCTCTCTCTGCCTCTCTCTCTCTCTCTCTCTCTCTCTCTCTAGATAAATAAATAAACATTAAAAAAAGAGAAGCTTAATCGTTCATTCAATCACGTATTGATTGAAGTGTTTGCTGCTCACCTCCTTTCTGCAAGGTGCGAGGTACCACTGGAGTTGATAAGTGAACCTGGTGAAGCCGTTCCTTCCAGGGCTCATGCTGTGTCTACTGTCACCTGGACAAGGGGAGGTACAAGACAGGGTAACCTCCTCTGAGAATCCAATGACAGAAGAGAGCCCCACAGCCTTGGTCTTGCAGACAAGGACCCCCCAGCATGCTGGGCTAGAAACTGAGACCAGAGTAGCATCCAAGATCACCGGGCCTTTTAGGCCAAAGCAGTGAAAATGGAGGGGGTGTTGGCTGCTTTATGTCTTGGGAGGACCACCATGGGGAGCAGAGCCTGGGTTTGTCCCATGTTCCCTCCCAAGCCAGAAGTAGAACGAATGAGTGAAAGGTATAGAAGAATAGATGTTAGCACAGCATAAGGAATAACTTTTTCACAGTTGGAACTATCTAAAAGTGAACTATTCTGGTTTATCTCGAGAGGTAGTGATGTTGTCATAGCCAACCTGCTCTTTCTGGAGAAAGAGACCCCAGGATCTGTCATAGTCAGCCATTCCTCTATCTGATGTAATATGACTGCCTCTAAAGAACCCTTGAAGTCAGAAAACACTCTCAATCAAGCTAATTGCTTTCTTTCCCAGACCACAGGGTTTGGAAGGAACTAGTTACTTATTTATTAGTGGATTCGAAGTAAATTTTCCTTTTGGAAAAAGAACTCTGTTCTTCATATTCCTCCACATAAGCTCGGCCTGGGCTGTGGTGTATGAAATCTAATCTCCTACCAGGAAATGATTATTTATTTGAACGCTTCCTCCAAATCCATTACGCACTCTGGAGCGTGAGTTTGGGGACGATAGATTTCATAGCTGTGCTGTTGACACTTTGGGTTCATTCTATTCCACACGAGCCCTTCTTCCACGCGTGGCCGGCAGCGAGTGAGGGGATTAGGAAGTCCCTGCTGTGATTGACAGATGCCTCTGCAGATATGGATCGCCTTTTCCACTAGCCTGGGAGTGTGTTCTTTGCCCCTGCTGCTTTCCTTAATACGCTAGCTTTGCGCTTGTGGATAATTTGCGATGTTCTTCAAGTAACTGTGCCACTGCTTTTCAAATGTTTTGCTTCTTCTAATTAAGAAAGGGAATTGGATGTACTCTTGCCTGGCTGATTTTTTTTTTTCCTCCTCTGCATGGGATGGGAATGGGAAGGAAGAGCAAAAGAAATAGCTAAGAGATGTTTAAGAAAATAACCCTGATGCCACCAATGATCAAAGCTGTGTCTGGGAGTTCATTCCTATGAGAGGTGTAGGGATCCACACAAGTTCAAGTTCAGTCCAAGGAGTACATTCATGGAGACGGGAATACTCCACAGCTGGGCACCCCCCCCCACCCGCCCCCCCCCACACACACATCCAGAAACTTTTCTCGGCCATGGAAATGCAGGCAGACGATGTCGAATGGAGCACGCAGGATCCAAAGACCAACGTAAAGAACCTCTCTGCCTTCCCAGTTGGGATGAAGGGTTGGCTGCATATGCAGAAAACCTGAAGCAACAGCATCTGCTCTCATTTAGAAGTCCAGAGACAGGCAGTTCAGCACAGATATGGCGACTACAAAACACATTTAGGGACATAGGTCCCTTTTCATTTTCTGCTTTGCATATGGCTTTGATCTTGAGTTACCTCATAGTCAGGGTAGCCACTGGAACTCCAGTCATTACCCTACTCTACAGGTGGTACAGAGGACAACTCCAAACTCTTGCTTTGTCTTCTGGAAAGTTCGAGCTCACAGTGTTCTCCTGCTAAGGAAAGGGGGGCAAATGGATATTAGAAGGCAGGAATAGTCTCTGCTCTGCCCAGACAGTGGTCTGTCAGAGTCTCAGCACCAGTGATGTGCCTGAGCGACCTCGTGGAAAGGGAACCCCATTCAAGACCACTCCTTGCAGAAGCAGCCACATGGTGGCAAGAGCCCACCTGGGTTTGAATCCTGGCTGACCTGCTCACTGCAGTCTTTGGCAAGTTATCGAACTTTTTTGAGCCTCCATTCCCTCTGCGTAAAATGGAGTAATTATCCACGCCACATGGTGTTCCCGTGGCCAGGAGTCTACGTTCCAAAGCTGACAGGTCACCCGTGTCGTTGTTAATTTAGTGCTCTTACCATCACCTCCTCATGGGCTGTTTGCATCCCTGCAGTCCTACCTGGGCTTCACGTTTCTCATACATTCCTTCTAGAACCTTCTAAGTTTGTAGGGCGAATCACAGAACAGCTTTATATTCTGTTTATTGCTGTATCTAACTGCCCTATTAGTTCTCCCTTACTGCCCCTGGGTGATTTCGTGGGCAGACATCTCAATTTCCAGTATGTTTCAGGTGGATAAACACTTTTCCTTATCCTGTTTGATGCTGATGAGCCAGTCTGATAACTTCAGTCTGTCATTCAGTATAATGAACATCCTTCTCTCCTCATCTGATTAGCCTTGGAAGCCCACAGTGGGGTCAGAGGTGGGTGGTCTGTCTTTTCCTTTTTTTTTTTTTTTTTTTTTACCTTTTGATCTTGCTCATCTTGCTGGGGATGGCTCAGCCATGCCAGAGAACTGAAGGAAGACAGAAAGAAAAGGTGGTGGTGGGGTATAGTTGGTGGTTTTGGCAAAAGGTCTTTGCTAAAGATGACAGTTGTAATTTAGTGTTGTGTACTCAAAGTGGCAGATTTTCAAGTGTGGGCCCCTCGCCTCATGGGTTTCTGAGGGCTTTTCCAAGCCTCCAATGGGAGTATCCACTGGTATAGGTAGGGTACCTTGTGGTGGACCACTTAGGGGTTGCCTCTCATCCCCTGGTGGTCCTCTTTGCATAAATTCCGTTAGAAGTGCCATTTGCCCTTGTAGGTGGACCTCTGAGGGGAGAACCTGTAGACGTTGTATCTAGTCACCTTCCAAAATAATCAAGCTGGTCCTTTGTCCTTTGGAAATGCAGGCTACTTCCAGAGTAGCCCCTTCTCCTCAGTCAGCCACTAGAATTCTCCCAGCCACCTTCTCCCCTCGGGACTCTTTCCAGGAAACGGTCAGAGAGCGGTTCTACAGGGAAGTATGCCAAGCCTGGCGAGCTTATTTCTTGGAGTGGACTTTCACTTGGCCTGAGTACAGAAAAGTTCCCTCCTCCTCAGGGCATACTCTGATAGCTCTCTCTGAGGGAGAGACCTCATGGTCTTTCCATGGGACCACTGGGAAGCAGCACCATTTTGGAGGGACTCCTCCCCATTAAGACCTGCATAGAGCGTTAGGCACCTTTGTAGATGAGTACTGTCCATAGAATTTTTTATGATGATGGAAATATTCAGTATATGCAGTCTCATATGGTAACCACTAGCTACCATATTGGATATGTGGGTATGCAATCTTGTTGAATTTTAATTAATTTAAATTTAAGTAGCCACATGTGGCTGCTGTAACAGACAACACTGTTTCAGAATGAGAGGGTGATGCCAGCTATTTTTCTTAGCAACGGTTCTATTCTAGCACTGGATACCTTGCTCTGCTCTTTCAAGAAAGTCATCCTGAAAGCCTCTCCCAACCATAAATAAGGAGCACTGTCAGTAACAAGTTTTAAATGTTGGTTCCCAGAGCCACATTATTAGGGAGGTGGACTTTAGTCTTGTTAATGGGGAGTAGGTGTCTTTCTCTGAGCCTCCCTCTGCCCCACTCTGTCCCGACTGGAGGCATTTTGCTCTTTTGAGAGTAATGGCTGAAGTCTTAGCTCTGGTATATCTTTTGACCGCCTATTAAAAAGAAATTCTTTATTTTCCTGGAATAAGTATTCTTAGCAGTGCCATCATGGGCTTTGGCTGGATGATCAGCTTCTGCTTTCCTCCAGGGAATGCTTGGTAGATTGGATGCTGACAAGGGTTGCCCAGGATCCTGGTGATGCCCATGATCATAGGGAAGGACAGAACTAGTCCCAGAGTTTGATACTTGAATGCAGTTTAGGTCCAGCAGGATAAAGGACCATGCTGCTTTACCAAGTTAATCTAGTACAGTCTACAGTAGCAAAAAAAAAAATAAAATAAAATTATGACTCTCAATGTGCAATAGCTCTGCTTATTCTAGTTAGGGAAAATGTATGTCTTATTAGATTTTTTTTTAATCTAGTTTTTTAGAGTACTTTAAAATGAATTAAGTTTTATTAATTCGGAGAACAAAGTAAGGTCCCACAAGGGATCAGGAAAGGGTTCTGTGTCAGTTAGGATTCTTAGTTGCAAGTAACAGAGGTCAGCTCTGGCCAGCTTAATCACACCAAGGAGATTATCAGAAGTATGAGGAATAACTCAGACAATGAAAGGGAAAATGGATTGCCAGGCCTTGGAAGACCATAGCGAGGCATCCCAAGATTTGCAATGATAGATACAAGCTAACGGGTGTCTTTTGAAAGAGCTGACATTACAATGACTCAGGAACAACCATTTTCTGCCTCTGTCATTGAGCTCAAGATTCAATTCTGGAAGAGAAAATCTGATCGACCTAGTCTACTGGGAGGGCTGGGGGTGGGGGGGTCATTCGCAAAGAAAAGCAGAGTGCCGTCTCTAAAGAGAGGAAGTAGGCATTCAAGCGTAGGAAAACGGAGCCCTTCCCAAACACATTGCATCTTTAAATAGTGTCAAAATCGTTACAGACACCAGAGAGAGTTACAAGAACAGACTTTGCATTTATCTTTGCAATTTTTCTCCATGTATCAGACAACAGTAAAGTTCATCATGTAAAAGAGACTTCGGAAATTATTTCATTTACCCTAATTTGCCCACTTTACAGGTCAAGAAGCCAAATGACTTGTCCAGGATTCCACAGCTGGGTAACGGTAGAGGCAGGACCAGAAGCAGGTCTCCAGAGGGAGTTATGATGTCCCTGCTGCTGTGCCACTCACTCTGCCTCTCCCATCGGCAAACACTTTTCAGTTGCTTGAAAGCACATTGTCTTTACATGAGGCTAACTGTTCCTTTTTCAGTCTCACCCTTGCGTTTCAGTTGCTTAGGCATCTTTGCAATAGATGTATCGAACCCTAGACTCTAGATTCTAAATCACTCAAGTTCATATTACTTTTTGTTGTTGCTCTGACTTCAAATAGCAAGCAAGATGTCTAGGATACAATGGTGACGATTCTCAAAGTTGACTCTGGGGGAAGATCTGCAGAGAGAGAGAGAGGGAGAGGCTGCCAGCCCATCAAATTGACTGTCCAGATACTTTCCCCCTCACAGATGATCTCTGGTTAGAATAAGGTAACCTTGGAGGGTAACTCTCTCTTCAAACGTATTATGTGTAGTTTTTCTTGTTTCTGGCCAAAGAGAATACAATGTCATTTCTGCAAAGGCCAAGTTTGGGTTGGGGCGAGGGGAAGGCAATTTATTCAGTGGCCCGCTAAGTTGGCTGGTAGAAATAGTAACTCTCTCCAAAGGCTTGTATTATTAGACCACTTTGCTGATGGGCTTTTTATTGTGGATGCAGTTTCATTGCTTTACATCCAATATATTTTATGGCAAAATAAGATTCTCTCATCTAACAGTGCCTGCCATATTCATCTCACTGCGATTGTTGAGTACAAAAAACAGGGGTGATGTGGTCTCCAACCCTTGAGAGCTTATCTGGTCCGTGATGAGAGGGGAAGAGCAGAGGAATCCCGTGTCTGGGTGAAAAGGAGGGAAGAGATAGAATGTCTTTTGCTTAAGAAAAAAAAAAACAATCCCCACTTTTCCCCAGTGGTCAAAGAATTTTGGATTTGGAATGGACCTCCAAGGTAACGTAGGTCACCCCCTGGTTTAAGAGAAACTCAGAGAAAGTGTGACCTGCCCAAGATCCACAGCACTAGTAGCAGAACTGGCAGAGCAAGGAGGTTGAACTCTATTTCAGTCAAGCATCTCAGTGACTGAACCGCTGATATGCAAAGATGCCAGCCCCTCCCCTCACTTCTGGGATCCAGGGAGGTTTGGGAAGGCATCATATCCCTTTTTTTTCCTCTCTGAAAATCTTTTCCCACAAAGCTTTAAAATGATAATCAGCGATACTTTATTTTTTCTGCCTTATTTATTTATTAATGTTTATTTATTTTTGAGAGAGAGAGACAGAGTGTGTGCAGGGGAGGGGCAGAGAGAGGGAGAGGCACAGAATCCGAAGCAGGCTCGGGGCTCCGAGCTGTCAGCACAGAGCCCGACGCGGGGCTCCCAACTCATGAACGGCGAGGTCATGACCTGAGCCGAAGTCAGACGCCCAACCGACTGACCCACCCAGGCACCCCTCTTTTTTCTCCTTTTAAAGTCAAGTTATAATGTATGTACAGTAAACACATCTCAAATATACAGCTGAAAGAGTTTTTGTGTATGTACATATCCCTGTAACCACTATTGAGATCGGGATGCAAAACATTTCTAGCCACATAGAAGGCTTCCTCATAGCCCTGCACAGGCAGTAACTTCCTCTAAGACATAAGTACTGTTCTAAGTTACTTTCCCCACAGATGGGTTCTCCCCATTCTTGAATATCATTTAATGGAATCATCCTGCATGTTGTCCTTCTTTATCTGGTTTCTTTTGCTCTGAGATTCATCCATGCCTGCGTCGTATTAGTTGATGAATTGAACAATTTTTTTTTTTTTTGCTGTGTAATACACTGTTGTATTTATGTGCCACAGCATATCCATTCTGCTGTGGGTAGATACTTGGGTGTTTCCAGTTTGCGGCTACTAGAAGAAAAGCCACGCTGAACATTTTCCACAAGTATTTTTGTGGACATGCATATTCATTTTTCTTGTGTATATCTCTATGGATGGAGCTGCCAGGGAATAGGATAGACATATGTTTGGCTTGAATAGATTAACCAGTACGATTTTAGAATCAGGAAAGACATTTTCTTACCATAGTATTCTGTGATGATTATTACCGGTGGGTTTTTTTTTCATTTAAATACAAAAACAATAAAACAGAGGCTTAGAATTAAGCTGGCTTCCTTTAAACATGGCAGATTTAGCACATGCACTTCTGCTTCTTCCCCAAACCCCACTAAAATGATAGTAAGGACTTAAAAATGGGTACCTAGAAGGACAGAGATCTGGAGTGGTGAACAGATGTTGGGAAATGGAAAACAGAAGAAAAAGTACTAATTGACTGGCTTCAAATGGAGAAGGACCTAAGTACCTGCAGAATGGAAGCCTCCAAGAAGCCAGATGAAATGTGCTAGTTAAATCCTGGGAAGCCTCAACAATCCTGGGAGTAGAATGGGGACGAGATGGGACAGCCAACAGGGTGGTTGGTGGTAATCTGTATCAGGGGTAGTTAGGCTTTTTTTTTTTAAGTTTTAAAAATATTTATTTATTTTTAAGAAACACAGAGAGAGCATGGGTGTCCAAGGGAAGGGCAGAGGATCCCAAGCAGGCTCCGTGCTGACAGGAGAAAGCCCAATGTGGGGCTTGAACTCATGAACCATGAGATCATGACCTGAGCCGAAGTTGGATGCTTAGCCAACTGAGCCACCCAGGTGCTCCAGGAGTAGTTAGATCTTTGTCCCACACCCAACAAATGGGCAGTCATGTCTCCTGCAGCATGGCAAGAGACACGTTTATTATCTATATAAACGAGGCCAGAGAGGCATCTGGCTTGATAGACCAGGAGAAAATAAAGATGATGATCCAACTTGGTACAGGGAATAATGAAACCAAGAGCAGAGCATCCAGGGAGGAAAGGGGAGGACTCTTTGCTGGGGAAACTGAAGAGTCTTAGGCAAATGGTCTCCAGACACTGATACTGGGGAGTCTACCTACCAAAAAGATGTGACCACACAGCCCCCTGGGATTTCATCCAGCGCCCGACAAGTCCCATCCATCCTGGGCCTCCAGTGAGCTTTTTAACGCCTTGCGTGAAATATGGCTTGGACAGCCAGAGTTACTCAGACTTCTGAGGAATGCCTTCCTTCTGAAAGATAAAGTCCAAAAGCTAATTTGGAGATAACAGAAACAAGGCATCGATCACAAGAAAACATGAAAACAAAACAAAATGATTAATATCCTCAGAGAAGAAGAGGACATAATCCCTAATTAAAAGGGATGATCTGATGAAGAAGGAGCTCTCAGAAATTAAAAACAGGAAACCTAGATTTAAAAAGTGGAAAGGCTAAAAGAGCAATGTTGGAGAACTATCTAAGAAAATAGAATAAAAGGCAGAATGCCACATGACGTGAGAAAGGAAGATAAGACAATGAGCAGGTGAATCCAGTGGGACCAGCTACCGACTAATCACCATTCCCAAAAGAAAGTACAGTGTCAAGAGTGCCAGAGTGGTCAAATGAAAATTTCCCCAGACTGAAGTAGACTAACTTTGCAGACTGGAAAAGAATTCTGAGTGCCGACCCCATAAATGAGAAAGGGACCCTTGCCAGGAAGCACCATCGTGAGCTTCTAGGGTGCCATCACCAGAGCTTGCAGAAAGGGAGACATAGTTCTGAGTTAGAAGGACATCACACATCCCAATAGCAGTGTTTCAAGCCAGAGGACGATTGAAGGAGGTTTTCAAGTTCCCAAGTTTCAGGCTTTCAAAGGCCTGAGGAATTGGAAACTGGCACAGATCTCTTTCCTCGTTTCCGTGCTTTGAAGGACCATAGGCCAGAGTGGTCCGGTGCAAGTTAGCACTGTGTCACCTCTCCTGGTCCCCACTCTTGGGGTGTCAACTTGACCTGGGAGCCCACCCGACGTTCCCCAGAGCAAGCTGATTAAGGTGATGTGATGAGCAGGCCTTGAGGCTGTGTCTCACTGATCAGGGGAGGAAGGGAACACCAGCTGGGACTTCCACTCTCTTGAGTGTGAACGTGCCGTTCTCAGAGGCCCCACAGCACATATGACAAACAGAACATCAGGCATTTTATGTGGCCAACTCCACGCACCAATGGCAAAGCTGCTGCCACCCAGGTTCACCCGTCAGCCTCCTTTGCACTCAGCCTTTGTGGAGGCCTAGGATGCCTACCAGGCTGGAGCAGTCGGTTAGGACAGGAGAGGGTTCACGTGTCGTCCGGAGGTGGGGGTGGGGTGGGGCTTGTTCACTAGTCCCATCAAGACTGCATGGAATAGAGCTGGGGGTCCTCAAAGAAAGGCAGGGAGCTGCCACCAAAAGTGGGGGGTAAGGATACTGAGTATACAAGAACCGGCTCCCCACCCCAAACCCCCAAAGCCTCTTCAATTAGTATCAAAACAGTTACACGTACCAGAGGCTGACTTTGTGTTGATTGCTGTAATTTTGTATGATAGAGTAGTAAGGTTCGTCATATAAAAGGGACTTTGGAAATTATTTACTTTCCCCTTAAGATGACCACCTTATAGATCGGGAAATTGCATAACTTCTCCAAGCTTCCACAGCCAGACAGAGTGGCAGAGATGAGTCCAGAAGGAGGTCTATTGATGCATTGTGTTCCTGTCGCTGTACCAACCCCTGGGCGTCACTCATCAGCAAATGCTTTTCAGCTGCTTGAAAGCACGTTATCCTCTTGTGTGATTAACCAGTCCTTTTTCAGTCTTATGGTTGCAATTAAATTGCTCAGGTGTCTTTGTAATAGATTGTTTCTACCTCTAGGCTCCAGATGCTAAGTCTGGCCACACACCCTTGCCTGGGCTGGGCGAGGGGAGAAGGGGGAAGTGGGATGCACGCTCCCAACAAGGGTGTGTGTCCTCCTGTGGGTCCTTAGGTTGCCAGACCTGTGCAGCCACATCTTTCCAGAACGGTGGCCATTGGGCAGAGCTCTGTGCAGGACTGGAGGGAAAGAATAGGCAATGGTTCCAGATTCTTTGGACTTTATACTCAAGTGGGGGCTTATACAGACAATGTTTACAAAGAAACATAGAAGCAGGTAAAGTGGGGGACGGGGCGCCTGGGTGGCTCAGTCGGTTGAGCGTCCAACTCTTGACTTCAGCTCAGGTCATGATCCCAGGGTTGTGGGATCGAGCCCCTCATCGGGGTCCACCCTGAGTGTGGAGCCTGCTTAAGATTCTCTCTCTCTGCCATTCTCCTCTGTGCACATACACAGTCTCTCTCTCTCTCTCTCTCTCTCTCTTTCTCTCTCTCTCAAATTAAAATATCTCTCTATATAAAGAAACAGGCACAATGGCTCTGTTGTGAAATGGAGGCATTTGTCTATAAGAATTCATTTCTCATCTAAAGTTGGTTAAATGGAGTAGGATTGATGACTGGTCTCAGAAGGGCATCTGACCCAGGGGCACAGGATCATCTGGATCCCAGGTGAATCATCTCCATCCAGATGGCTGCCATCAGCCCCCTCCAAAGCCACTACAGGAGAGCAAGTCCCAGAGGGTGAAGTAAGACTCCCTTTCTTCTACCAAATATCAATCAAGGGTCTGCTCTGTGCCAGTGTGGAGATGTAAAGTCGAGAAATCAGATGAGATGTGCCTGGCTGAGGAGGGGGGTCAGCTCTCGGTGGGTCTGTTTCCAAGCAATTGAGAGGCGATCCCGGAAGTAACCTCACACCTCTCTTGTGGGGCTTGCCTCTGCCTTTTAAACCCTTTAAATCCTTCACCCTGTGGAGAAGTGGCATGTGACAACTGCCCAGAGCTTCACAGTCCACGCAGCCCCCCTGTAGCCCCCAAAGTCGCTTCTTTGCACCTCCTGAGCGTGTTGCTTCTTCTCTGCCTGAGAGGTCACGTCCAAGCAGGAGGTGCAGATGCTGGGTGTGTTCGTGGTCCTAAGTTGCTAGTGCAGAGACCCGTGGGGTCACTTGCCAAGCCCTAGGCTGGCTGGAGCCCGGGGCCCTAGCCCAGCCCTGTGGGCCCAGGAGTCGGGAAGCCTTGGAGAATCTCCTTCCAGCCTCCTCCACCAGCGCTCCCCAGCATGAACCTCCCTGCAGAGGCGGCATTAAGCAGTGGTTGTGAGTGTATACCTTGGAGCAAACTGGGTTGGGATGCCGACTCTGCCACCTGCTAGCCTGGGCTGGACATTGACACCTGTAAGGTTCAGTCTCCCGGGTGTAGATCTGGACAGCGGGGGTTGCATCTCTGGAGTCGGCGCAGAGGACTCGGCGAGGCGGTATGTGCCGAGTACCTGGCACTTACAAAGAGCTCGGTAAATGGGACTGCTGGCGTGACTAGCCTTTGTCCGGCCCTTTCTTCCGATATTCCCTGGAATAAACAGAACCCCACCCTTTCAAACCCTCTTCGAATGCTACCTTCTTCTTGCCTAATCACCTTGGTGGAAGGAAGGAGGAGGAAGTGTCCTTGACCTGCCAGCGATTGCCTCATTCCTTGTCTTATTCAATACTCCTACAATCCCATTCTACAGATGTGGAAACCGAGCCCTGCAGGGGCTCCCTATTGCCTCCAGCAGTAGACTAGACTGATTGGTATTCCTCAGGGGCATCATTATTATTTATTATCATTCACAGTAATATAGTCCTGTGCGCTGCTTTGAATCACAGATGTTTGTGCCCGTGTGACTGTTCGGTCCTCAACAAGCTCATAAACTCCTGGTGGGCAGATTCTTGTTTTGTACTAGGCTTTTCTGGCAGCAGAGCAGTGTGTGAATGCACACACATCCTTGTACACAGGTACTTCCCAGAAACTCTGTTCTCTGGGAGTGATCTCCCCCATGCTCTGCAGAAAGTCAGGAAGTTGCAGCCCCAGCTTCCCTTGGGAACTCTCGGCGACTGCCTTAGCCTGTGGACAGCTCCCTCCTGACAACTCTTGTGTGAATCACTTATTTGGCCTACGGCGTCTGCCATCTTGCATTATATTGTCATTTATCCTTTTTTGCATGTGTGTTGTTTCCCCAAGTGACTGTGAAAATCAAGAACTAGGGGTAATGTCTTTTTATATACTGAGCACTTCCATTATCTTGAACACGGTCAATGCTAAGTCACTGTTGAGTATGATGCGGTGATGCCGTTGGATTTTTATGTGTGTGGTTTGCCCTGGACACACCTGGGTACTCTCCAGGGTCTGGGCTCTGTTCTCCCAGCCTCTCATTTTAATGCGTTCTCCATCCTGCCCTCTCCCTCCCTTGCTGCCACTGTCCGCCTCTGCCTCCTGCCCTCCCTCTCATCTGGCATTTCCCCAGGGGAAGATAGAAAGTTTTGCCTGCAGAGGCCACATCTCAGGCTGCTGCTTAATTGTTGAAGACATCCCTGCTCCGTAGAGAGGGCATACTTCCAAGAATCTCAATGCTGGGAGACGAGCAGAGAGACAAGCCCCCATTCGTATAGAGTGACCCAAAGTACAGGAGGCAGGGCACACCCACTGGCTGGCTTCCCTGGGTGCTGTTGCTGGGAACCATTAGATGTGAAGCCCGTTACTCCCAGGAGGATGATGAGGGAAGCCTCGTCTAATAAGCGAGATGTGACTTCCAGGCTCCTCTGTCTCATGTATTGGAAAATAGTTTCCCTGTTGTGGCCAGAGGCCTGCTGAGCCAATCTGAGGAGTTTCCTGCTGCCTGAGGCTGAGCCCAGGGCTCCTTCCTCATGACTCAGAGTGGTTAAGCTGCAATCCAAAGATACGGAGACTGATGGGACGCCTGGGTGGCTCAGTCGGTTGAGCGTCCGACTTCGGCTCAGGTCATGATCTCACGGTCCGTGAGTTTGAGCCCCGCGTTGGGGTCTGTGCTGACAGCTCAGAGCCTGGAGCCTGTTTCAGATTCTGTGTCTTCCTCTCTCTCTGACCCTCCCTGTTCATGCTCTGTCTCTCTCTGTCTCAAAAATAAATAAACATTAAAAAAAAAAAAAGACAAAGACACGGAGGCTGATTAGCATGGGGCTCTGGATACATTTCATTGCATTCCCTTGCATTGTAGGAAAGGCAAAAGTCGTCCCAATTTTTACTTCTTTCTTATGGTCATTTTCTGTGTCCTACTTCTTTCTCCCCCTTCTTTATTCCCCGTACATGTATCAGTCATTCATTCATTTTTTTTTTTCACTCAACCCATAACGTTTTGTTGACCCTCTATTATGTACCAACTGCTGTGCTATTCACCAGAGATGTAACATGCAACTGTCCTTGCCTTCAGGGGTTCTTGAATTTAGAGAGTTAGCGCCCTGCAAATCACACACATAATTAGTTACATGCCCTTGTTATAAGTAGTAAAAAACAGAGGCATGGTGTGCTGTGACCGCCGAGCCATTGAGCAGAGAATTCTGACCTCACGTGTTAGGAGGATGTGGCAGTTTTAATTTTTTTTTAATGTTTATTTATTTTTGAGAGAGAGACAGAGACAGAGCACGAGCGGGGGAAGAGCAGAGAGAGAGGGAGACACAGAATCCGAAACAGGCTCCAGGCTCCGAGCTGTCAGCACAAAGCCCAACAAGGGGCTTGAACTCACAAACTGCAAGATCACGACCTGAGCCGAAGCCGGATGCTCAACCGACTGAGCCACCCAGGCGCCCAGATGTGGCAGTTTTACAAACATGTCCATAAATTCTTTGACATTCCTCCCTTTAAGAGGTGGAGGCTAATTCTCCTTCCTTTGGAAGGGAAGTGCCAGATTTAGTGATCTGCTTCTAACCAGATCACTGGGGAAAAGCAGAAGTGATGGTTATGCTACTCTGGAGGCTAGGTCATCGCAAGTCCATATTGTTTCCATCTTGGCCGCCCTGTCGATCTCTTTCCCTCGTGGATCACCTGCTCTGAGAAAAGCCAGCTTTCACGTCATGATCAGCCTTGTGGAGAGACCATGTGGTGCGAAACTGAAGCCAGCTACCTCCAGCCAGTAGCCGTAGGAGGGCACCGTCTTGGAAGAAGGTCCCCCAAACCAGTCTGGCCTTTAGATGACCACAGCTCCACCGACATGTTGACTGCAGCCTCATGAGAGGCCATGAACCAGAACCACCCAGCTAAGCTACCCTTAAACTCTTGACCCACAGAGCTGTGAGGTAATACATGCAGTAAGTGGGATAATTTATTAACCAGTAATAGATAATGAGTACGTAGTGTGACGGAAGTTAATTCTTCAATACTCTACTTATCTGAAAAGTCTTCATTATCCCCCCACTTTGGGCGGATGCCTTGACTGTGTATAGAGTTCCATTCTCTTCCCCCAGAATTTGGAAAGCGTCCATTGTGTCCACTGTGGGTGTTGACGTGTCCAGTGCCTTTCTTTCTCCACCCCCCGACCCACAGAGGTCGTGCGAGGTCATAAGTGTTAATTGTGTATGCTGCTGGACTTTGGGGGTGATTTGTCACACAACAATAGGTAACTGATATAGAGGCAGAGAAAGGAAGGCGTTGATGGTAGGGACGTGCCCCACGAAGTGAAAGCTACACAGAGCCCTGAAGGCAGAGAAGAAATTGACCAGGTGAGGAGGAGGTTGGGGGACAGGCCCAAGGGCACAGCGCACAGAAGCCCCACACCATGATGAAATGCTGTAAGAGAAAGTGGGGCTCATTAGCTGGAGTAGAGAAGGATGGGCAGAGAGGAGTGTCTGGCAATGAAATCGGGCACCTAGGGGGAGCACCAGGGCCTCAGGGACCATGCCAAGAATTTAGCATTTCATCTTGTGAGCAATGAGAAGCAAAGGCTTTGGTCAGGAGAGCAGCGTTAGCGGATTTTCTTACCAAACTAGCAAAAGGATTGCCTGGGACTTAAGAGAAAAGGATCCGGTTGTGTGCTAGTCTAGCCTGTCGATAACCAGCGCTGTGGCTGCACCAGCCTTTGTGGTTCTTAAGATCGCAAGACGCCTTTCAGCAGAAACCATGGGGAATCTTCTAGGAAAAATGCTTATTACTTACAAGACCTGGGAATTAGGTAGCACACTGGCAGCCATAAGTGTGGTCATGGGGGGTGGGGGGAGAGAGCAGAGAGCGAGCTATAGCACAAGAAAGCCAGGCCTTGTGCATTGGGTTCTGCTCTTATTGGGGTTGAAGGTGGGGCCTAGGGCTTTGTGGGCTCACTCTTTATTGGTGAACTTAAAACACGAGAGCAGGAATTGGAAGTGTGGAAAGAGAAAGGCAAGTAGCCCAAATGGCCAGTCATCAACATCAGCTAACATCTTTAAAGCAAAGGTGCCTCTGTGTGGGGGAGGTGGCCTAGCTCTTTATCTGCTTGTGTAGCTGAACGTGTTTATTAGAGACAGACATCTTTGAAGTGGATGCCTTCTTTGAGGCGCATGCTTAGGCGATCAAAGCGTAAGTCGTTCATTTGCATGACAAAAAAAGAAAAAAATCAATAACTGTCGGCCTTACCCTACAGATCCACACTGTGTGGGACCTTATTGCCTGCGCTCACTGGCTTTCTGGGGACTGGTCTGCTCCACTCGGTTCTCTAAGGCATGGCTCCGTTCTCTGGAGTAAGCCCTTTTCCTTATCCTGGGTGATTTGTACTCCCGAGCCCCCTGGCTGTGTTGAGCACGCGCTTCTGATTTTCCCCCTCTAGGCGGGAGGAGATGCCGGGACCCACTGGCGAACAGTCTACGGTGACTGTTCCCAGGTACTGGCAGCTCTCAGGTGCAATCCCATTTCCCCAGGATGGGTGAGGGTGCTCTCGGGACAGCGCCACGAATCCCAGGCACAGCTGGATGTTGATAGCAACCCAGATCTTGGCAGGCTGCTATTACCAGCTGGAGGCACGACCGCGGGCCCCTCGGGCTTCCTTCCAGCCCGCAGACTCTGTCTTTTCCCTGTGCGCCCGCCTGTGCAGCTCACCTGGGGATGAGGGTTTGCCGCGTGGGAAGCCGCGAGGTCTGGTTCGTGTCTGCAGAGCAGGACTGTGTTTTTCTCCTGGCCCCGTGTGAAACCGCGGAGGTCCCCCTCAACCCCAGGGGAGCAGAACTTGTTGGCCTTCGCCGTTCCTTCCCTTTCTGTGCGCCCTTCCCATTCATCCAGACAGAGCAACGTGTACGTACGTCAAGGGGCAGTTTCAGGTGTATAACCGAAAATTTCATGTGTCATGTGTCAACTCTTCTTCGATTTAAAAAAAGAGGCATTTTCTGGGGCGCCTGGGTGGCTCAGTCGGTTAAGCGTCTGACTTTGGCTCGGGTCATGATCTCACAGTTCGTGGGTTTGAGCCCCGCGTTGGGCTCTGTGCTGACAGCTCGGAGCCTGGAGCCTGCTTCGGATTCTCTGTCTCCCTCTCTCTCTGCCCCTCCTCTGCTCTCTCTCAAAAATAAATAAACACTAATAAACAAATAAATTAAATTTAAAAGGGCATTTTCCCCTTTAAAAGGAGAAATCTATTACCTGTAATCCTTTTCCTCCCTTACTCACCCATTCCTGTGTTCCACACAATTCGTTCTGTCATCATATCCTATGTATTAAAGAAAAATCTGTCTTGGGGCTCCTGGGTGGCTCAGTTGGTGAACCATCCAACCCTTGGTTTTGGTTCAGGTCATGATCTCATGGTTCGTGGGTTTGAGCCCCGCATCGAGATAATGGCACAGAGCCCGCTTGGGATTCTCTTTCTCTCTCTGCCCCTCCCCCACTCACATGCACTCTCTCTCGCTCTATCGCTCCAAAATAAATAAATAAAAAATAAAATAAAAATAAGTGAATAAATAAACTTAAAAAAAAAAAATGAAAAATCTGTCCGAGGGTCACAAATATAGAGCCTCAGTGGACCAGGCAGTTCATGGAAACTAGGTGAGCAGCTAGTGAGGACAATAGGGGGGTGTGGGCTTGTGGCCACCAGGAGAGTGCTTGCCCAGCTATGGGACTTTTTAAAGTGTGCCGTCTGTGGCCTGCCTCTGGTCCCTGTTGGGCTGGCACCCTGGGAGTCCGTGGCCCTGCATCTGATCATTGACCAATCACTCCCTCCACAGCCTTTTGTCTGGAAGCCTTACCAGAAACCCACCTTCATGCTAGCTTTGCCCGCACTCTGTCCCCAGAATTGCCTTCCTAAAATGGCAGATGTCCTCATCCATCCCGGGCCAGGGCCTCTGCTGATTCACCAGAGCCCGCAGGGTACATGGCTGGTCTAAACACCTCGGGGGTGAATTTATTTATTTTTTTTTTTTTTTATTTTTTTTTTTAAATTTTTTTATTTTTTTTTATTTTTGGGACAGAGAGAGACAGAGCATGAACGGGGGAGGGGCAGAGAGAGAGGGAGACACACAGAATTGGAAACAGGCTCCAGGCTCCGAGCCATCAGCCCAGAGCCTGACGCGGGGCTCGAACTCACAGACCGCGAGATCGTGACCTGGCTGAAGTCGGACGCTTAACCGACTGCGCCACCCAGGCGCCCCCTCGGGGGTGAATTTAAGCCCTTTGCAATGTTCTCCCGAAGCTCTCATTTGTATTTTGGTTTCCCCTACTCCCCTGGGAGTTTCTCAGGCCCCATTGTTTTGACATTGCCTTTGAGTCCCTGGCGCCTGGCAGGGTCCTGCCAGAGTCAGTGCTGTTTGCTGGGGAATCGAATGTTTCGTACACCCAGCGGACAGTGTTTGTGCCCTTGCTGATTTGCAGCCGGGTGTGTGGAGGGGTTGAGAAGGAAATGCAGTCGCCACGTGAGGGGGCATGTGACTCAGTGGAGGAAGACCTTTGACCTTGATACCCAAAGCCTCCCTGACTCAGCCGCTGCTTTACCAAGTGTGCCTGGGCCCAAGAGGGACTTGGTGCGGTGAAAGGTGATGGGGCCTCTAGAGCAGATGGGCTTGGGTTCAAATCCTGACTCTGTCACCTCCTACCATGTGACCTCGTGTGTGTGTGTTTTAAATTTTTTAAAATATTTATTTTCAAGACAGAGAGACAGAGCATAAGTTGGGGGAGGGCCAGAGAGAGAGGGAGACACAGAATCTGAAGCAGCCTCCAGGGCCCAAGCTGTCAGTGCAGAACCCTACGCAGGGCTTGAACCCATGAACTGCAAGATCGTGACCTGAGCCGAAGTCAGACACGTAACTGACTGAGCCACCCAGGTGTCCCGACCTTGTGTGTTTTAAAGCCGGACATTCTGTGTGCTACCCTGACCTCTCTGAGCCTCAGAGGGCTCCAGACTTCTAGTCTTGAGTTCCCTGCTCTTGTTAGACGTGCTCCCCACTCAGCGGGGTGGGCTTCCCTCCCAGCCAGACCGGCTACAGTCCACCTGGTCCCCAACCTGCCAGCATAGACGTTCCAGCAGGCCGCTCGCATCCTCCATCAGGAATCAAGAGCCACTTCACCCTCTTTCCGTTATGAAGCCTGCCTCCCTCTGTCCCTTCTGGTTCATTCTGTCCCTGAGTACAACCCCCAGTGGCCCTTCATGGCATGCAGTGTCTCCCTCTGCTGGCTGCAGGTGTATGTGATTAATAAGCTGCTGCAAATCTCATCTGTCCAGTGTCTGGTGTCGTGTGTTTGGCCATCTCGTTCTGTGTAGGGTGGGGAACCCCTCCCTCCCTCACTACCAGGTGAAGAAGAGGTGATCAGAGCACCTTGTAAGAACAGTCTGACCTCTCCGTGCCTCGGTTTCCTTCTCTGTAAAAGGAGAGGCTATCAAAGTGCCTCCATCATAGGGTCACCATGAGCATTGAGTGAAATAATGTCTATAGAGCACGTAAAACCGCTCCTGGAACACAGGAAGCACTGTGCCTTTGCTATTATAATTTGCTATGATCGACCTGGCGCCTTGGCTCTCAAACTTGGGGCTGCATCAAGATCACCTGCAGGGTTTTGCTGCTCTCCACCCCCAGAGTGTCTCATTCAGTGGGTCTCTGGGAAGGGGCCCAAGAACTTGCACTTCTAACAAGTTCCGAGAATGCTGATGTTGCCCATCTGGGGACTCCACTTGGAGAACCGCTAACTTCATGGGAAGATCTACCAGGCAGGGAGCCAAACTTGTCCTTGACTTGGGCTACGGGACTGTGTAGACTTGGTCTAGCTGTTTCTGTTTCAGCTTCCCTTCTGCCTTCTGCTCAGCATCCCACTAACTTTAAATGTGAATGTGATACGAATCCCAGACATTCACTGCTTCCTCTGAAAGACGGGTGTTCTTCTTGTGACCTCCCTCCTTGGAAATGCAGCTCCAGAATCTCTCCGTGGTATAAAGAACGTGCCGGCTGGGGAAAACATGCTACTGTCTGCTGTCTCTCTTCCCGCACGTTGTGGTTCTGTTCTGGAAGACTGTCACCTCCTCCCTTGCCAGGTTCTGTCTGTCCAGGTCACTTGGTGGGTATTCCGGATGCTTGTTTGTCAGAGCTGGGCCACGGGCAAGCAGCATGGAGTTTTTATCGCAGTCAGGAAACCTCTGGGATTAGCCGAGCCTGGAGTCCTGGATGTACCAGTCTGCTCTCCCGGGGGCACAGGCAGCGTTGACACCACGTGGTACTCAATGCCCTAGCCTACGGAAAGAGGGAAATAAACAGATATCTGTCCCGGTTGGTTATTGTCAGCTCCCCTCTGTGTAGCCGTGGGTAAGTCGCCTCCCGTGGCTATAGAACAAGCACTTTGTGTTGTAGAATCCTAGACGAGGAATGGACTTGTTTTTTTCATAGCGGCCTGATTTCCCCCAGCTGAATCTTCTGTCCTGTGGGGGATCTCAGAAAACCAAACTAAAGTCAAATTCCCTACCCAGGCATCTCAGTTTGTCAGACCAGACATGGAAGGTGAAGCTTGCCCATGTTCATCAGTGATTTCTTCAGCATGGTGGGAGGCCCTTTACCTATCAACAGATTTCTCCCCCTTCTCCAGTAATGCTTGACCACCGGGCCATCACTTGTGGATGTCGGTACCTTTACACTGCTTCAGGGAATGAGGTTCCATAATGCCCACATAAGGAAAAGTTTCTTTCTTTAAAAAAAAAATTGTTTTTAATGTTTATTTATTTTTGAAAGAGAGAGAGAGAGACAGAGTGCAAGCGGGGGAGGGAGGGGCAGAGAGGGAGACACAGAATCTGAGGCAGGCTCCAGGCTCCGAGCCGTCGGCACAGAGCCTAACACGGGGCTCGAACCCACAAACCATGAAATCATGACCTGAGCCGAAGTCGGACCCCCAACTAGCTAAGCCACCCAGGCGAATTACAACTAATTCAGATGCTTCAGAGAAAGGGTGGGTTTTACTTAGATTGCTGTTTTAGATCATGCCTCTAGACTATCCAGCATCTGCCATACAGTGGGTGACTGCTCAACTGAGCAAAAGGGTAGAATTGGAGGACAGGCCATTGTCTTCCAGGCAATAGGCCTACTTCTGGGGTGGTCCTCACCTTGGAGACACTGAACCTACTCCCACATCCAATCCCAAAACCATTCTTCATCTCACACACCCGTTACCCCAACACATTCTTCTTTGACTTGAGCCTCAAGGTGGCTAATCCTCCATTGTTCTCCGTCGCCCCCTGGCACGAGTGCAAAGTTCAATAACAAATAGCGAGAGAGAGTTTGGCATGGGTGGGGTAAAATATCACTCTGCCCGTGAAGTTTTTCTCTCTGTTGGTGACCCCTGAGGATTTGATACTCAGTCACATGAAGATAACACCATCAGGAGAGACACAAGAAAATATACCAGGGTGAGACAGCTGGCTTTGTCACCCAGCCTTTCACCTGGAGTCCCATTTCAGTTGTGTGGTCTGCGGTGGCTGCCACATTTCACTCTGGCCGTGTCCCGTGCTCCCACCATCCAACCTTCCCACAGCTTCCTGTCTCAGTGCTTGAGATTGGGTTCTCTGCCTCCGATGTCGTCAGGGACTTCTGCTCAAGCAGGGGCAGCATTAACTTCACTGCACGCCCCTGATGCACGTCCTCTCCACCAGCTTTCCGATGGGGCTGTTGTTTGGCCATTGTAACGATAAATCCTGCCATCTCTCAAAATCATGTGTGTATCATTCTTTTTTTTTTTTTAACGTTTATTTATTTTTGAGAGACAGAGACAAAGTGTGAGTGGGGAGGGGCAGAGAGAGAGGGAGACACAGAATCCGAAGCAAGCTCCAGGCTCTGAGCCATCAGCACAGAGCCCGACGCGGGGCTCGAACTCACAAACCGTGAGATTGTGACCTGAGCTGAGGTCAGACGCCCAACCGACTGAGCCACCCTGGTGCACCTATCATTCTTATACTCCCCTTTTCTGGGGTCAGGTTACTGAGCATGCCTAATGAAAACGTGGGACTCGAGACAGAGGTACATCACAAAGAGCTGCAAAATGGAGGGTTAGAAAGCATAAACTGGAGCTGCGTGAAGCTAGCCAACTTCCTTGACTTCTGGTTTTTTTCTCTTCTGCATAGAGGAAAGTGGATAAACACTGATCTTCAGAAACTCTCCAGATGCTCATATGGTATCACACTCAGATGAGAAGATCATTAGAGAAAACTGTTAACCCACCGAAGGAGGGAAAGGATTGATTCAGCCAGAAGTCATGGCAGAGAGCTTTCGGGAGATCCCAATGTAGATTGGATATGAGGGAAGAGGCTAGGTCAAGATGTTTCTGATTGAGGGATCCAGGAGGCGTGGAGGAAATAGCCTGCGGTGCTAGTTTGGGTCTAATCAATGGGGAAAGGACCTCGGTTTCCCAGACCCAGAGGATGCAGGCTAGAGGCTACTTGACTTACAAAATGCTGGGGAAAAAAATGCCAAGTGTTGGGGACGCAGCGGTTAGTAGAATGTGCTGTCCCTGCCCTAATGGAGATTTACAGTCCATGGAGAGGAGGACGCTGATTAAAGAGTCATACAAATAAATGTGAATCTTATGTACCTGCAACAGAGAGGTGCACAGTGCCATGAGGACACATAATAGCAGGATTGGCCCAGAGAAGCATCCAGGGAAAGAGGAGGAGAAGAATCATTGGGGTAGGCAGTGCATCGCAGGAGGGGAACAGAATGTACTAGGGACAAGAGGCATGGTGACTTTGGTTTTGGCAGAAACTTGGCCATGGAGCTGTGTTTAGCTCGAGTTGGGTTTTCTCCATACTTAAAATTACCGCTACCTTAAAATTACCTCTACCCCCAAGATTCAACAGATATTATTGGCTGAGTGTGTGCTAGTCTGAACAGTTAGAAGGAAGGGCTCCAAGAGGAGGGGAAGCCACTGTAAAACCCCAATATTTCAACTTAAAAGAGGAGAATTGCCTTGAAATTTTGGATGGCTACAGCAAAAGTGGCAAATGGTAAACGCCGGAGGTGTGTTATTTCAGGGTCTCTTGAGGCGTGTTTGTCCGAATAAGCTGACACCAGGTCCCCTGCACTCTATCTTAAACATATGGAGGCTGCCTCTAGGACCCTGGTCTGTGGCATCCCTCACTGTCTCCAGTGTCACCATCCCTTAATCTCACTGTCCATCCAGAGGTACATCCCACCTCCTGTCCATACAGAAGGGAGGGGTCTAAGACAAATCAAGACATTGCTATGCATATCCCCCGTCATCAAGGAATATCCTGGGTATGTTCTAATCTGGAAAAAAATACCCCAGAGTTCATCCTGAAATCTTTTTTTTAAAATTTTTAATGTTTATTTATTTTTGAGAGAGAGAGAGAGAATGAGTGGGAGAGGGGCAGAGAGAGAGAGAGAGAGAGAGAGAGAGAGAGGGAGACACAGAATACGAAGTAGGCTCCAGGCTCCGAGCTGTCAGCGCAGAGCCCAATGTGGGGCCCGAATTCATGAACCATGAGATCATGACCTGAGCCGAAGGTGGACACTCAACTGACCGAGCCACCCAGGTGTCCCCTAAAATCTTCTGTTCCTGTAACCAATCTAGCATTTTGACGCATGGGGAAGGCGGCTTATTTTGGTAACTAGGACTACTTCCCTATCTTGAAGAAAAGGCAAGATGTGATGTATATAATAAGACGTATATGTGGGAGGGCGTATGGAGCATTTGCCTTTGAAATTGGGTTATTTACAGTAAGACAGGAAGATAAATGTAAAAATTTCACTGGCACAGACTGTGGGTTAATTGTCTGGACGAGCCAGGATCAAAGGCATCTGTAGTTACAGTATTAACTAAGAATAGAACTTTTCATTGGCTGTCCTAGCAGACTCACTCTTCACTGCAGCTCCCATATGTTTGTAAATGGGGTAGGGTGATGTTTCTGTCAGATTCTAGCTGGGCGCCCAGGCCCTGACTCCTGGTTTCCCACCCAGTAAGTTCCTAGGATCCAAGTTTGTACCATAAGGCTTCAGCATGTGCGTACTGCCCTTTCAGGGTGTTTTCCACCTCCCTACGGGTTTCTGATAATTATGATCCATGAATGGGGGGAATATCTTATCCGATGAGGTAAAGAAAATGAATATTCAGTAGCCCGAAGAGTGAGCTTTGGTCCAATCCAATTAAACACTTTTTTTTGGAGCATAAAATTTCATTTCTGGGCCAAGCTAATGTGTGTTCCTGGCTCAAGGTGTTTCTCATACTTAGATGTGAGGTGCATTCAGCACATCTGAGTGACAAGACAAGACCGGAAGATTCAGATACATATGTACAATACCCTTGCAGCTCTTCGGATTCAACTGGGAGCACAAGGGAAACACAGGGAAGAAGGAAAGCCATTTTCCCAGGATTCCTGTACCAGGGACCCAGTGGGCCCCTGACGTCTCCACTGAAGTCCAAATATTGCAACACTGGTTTAGTTTACACACTTGTGGGCTTTCCCGCCATCTTTCCTCAATTCTCTCTCTCTCTCTCTCTCTCTCTCTCAAGTTTTGTCACTTACTCTCTTGCCACATCCATTCTCCTTCTCTGTCTTCTTCCCATCAGCCTGCAAGTATCTCTTCCAGACTTAGAGGAAAGAGGGAGGGAGGGAGAGAAGACAGAAGGAAAGTGGAGGAAGACAGAAGGGGAAGGAAGGAGAGCGGATTATCCTCAGTAATAATTGCCCCTCGGGCTCTCATCCAATTCCCTTGCCTCTTTTCATCTCCAGACGTCTCCAAAGTAGTTTGACACCCTCCGACCAAAGCCACCGTGTTGACATTCTGGTGACACATTGTTTTTGCCTTGCCTTGTTTGTTTTCTGAGCACTTCTGAATGCTTCATTCACACCCTTTGCTTTTACTCGCTCCTGGGGGTTACCCCCACAGCTTCCTGTTTCCACCCCACCTGTTTCCACTTTGGAGCCACCCTGCAATCATGAGGCAGCCCTGCCCTGGCTCCTGAAAGCCCCAGAGTTCCACAGAGCCTTTCTCCGCTGGCTGAGGCGGGGCCGGGGAGGCACTGAGACTGCCTTGCTTTTTGGAAAGCTGCAGTCATGACTGCTTTTTCTGTTCCTACGTCTTCATTCCATCACATTCTGACTCGGCCGTTTATAAACTCTGTTTCCTCTCCCTTCCCGTGGCACATTGTCTTCCACCCGCCGTTTAGAAGTTCATGTTCCATTTGATCTGATGGATCATCCTCTGGATTTATTGTCTCGTTCCTGGGCATTTTTTTACCTGCCGCCGTGGTTTCAGACTACCCGTAGGTTGATGGCTCCCAAATCAATATCTACCATCCAAACTTGTCTCTTCTGCCCCAGGCCGTCCACGTGACTGGGGCAGATTCCCCTGAATGTTCTGTAAGCGTGTTAAAACCTTGCGCCTACATCGTTTGCCATAAGCTCAATTTCCATTCTTATCAAAACACTTCATTTCCCCCAAGAAAGAAGCATGCTGTCCTTGATCTGTCTTCCCTCACGTATAATATCTAGTTGAAATTCAGATCCTCTCAATTATACCTTATACGTGCCTGTGAAGTGCATCTCCTACCTCCCATCCGGTCTGCCTCAGTCTGCCTTCAGCTAAAATCAGCTGAGCAGGTGTTTGTTGGGCTCCGCTCTGTGCTTTGCCACAAAAGGCTGGTCGGGTGTGTTCCATGTACCGCAAGGAAAGAATCCCTCGGACGGGTTAGTTCAAAACGGTGTGATTGCCGTGACCGTGGAGGTGAATACGATCCTATGGAGAGGGCACAGAGGAGGGGTGTGGGGGAGGCCAGAGGAAGTCCCCCTGGAAGAAGGGATGTCTCCGCTGAGTCTAAAGGGGGATGAAAAGTAGAGAAGGAGAGCATCCCGGGGAGGGGATAAACAGCGCTGTCTGCCGGATGTAAGGCAGCTCGGGCTCACAGTGTGGCCGCACACGGTTAGGACTGGCTGAGGGATGGTGTCTGCGGGAAGGTGGGGCCAGGGGGCAGGCCGTGCCCAGCTCCAGAGGGTGTGGGGGCTTTATCCTGTACGCAGTGGGCACCGCCACTCCAGTGCACCCTTAAATTTTGTTTAATGTTTATCCATTTCTTGAGAGAGAGCGAGCGAGAGAGCGTGCACGTGGGTGTGAGTGGGGGAGGGGCAGAGAGCGAGGGGGAGACACAGAATCCGAAGCAGGCTCCAGGCTCTGAGCTGTCAGCACAGAGCCTGACCCAGGCCTCGAGCCCATGCACCGTGAGATCATGACCTGAGCCAAAGTCGGACGCTCAACCGACTGAGCCACCCAGGTGCCCCTCCCGTGCACCCTTCACACAGGTCGCTAAGGCAGCATCATGGGGAGAAACTGGCCATCTGAAAGGAGGTTGGGACTCTCTGGCCAGCACTTCAGGTGGAAGTTAAACAGCCCCAGTGTGGTTTAGGGTACAGGCTAAGTGGCTGTCCCAGGCCCCTGAAATATGGTGGCTTGTGTAAGGTAGAAGTGTGTTTGTGTCTTTGTAGTTTATATACTTTATTCCAGTTACCAGGGAGGCCAGAAATAAAGTCTCTAGCTTGACAGCCCTGTGCTCAGCTAAACTCTGCTCCTGCGGACGGAGGGTAGGGTGGCTGGAGGGGGAATGGACTGTCTCCCACAGTAATGCCATCAGGGGTACGTGCTGGGGAGAGTCCACATGCCCTGGGCTGAGAGGTCGATTGGTATGGGAAACAGGAGAGAGGGCCCCTGTCCCAGGCTCAGGCAATCAGGTGTTGCCCTCAGAAGAGACAGAAAGCAGAGGAGAAGGAGGGAGGGAGGCACAGAGGAAAGACCAGGCGTTCCGGTTGGGATTTATTCACTTTGAGCTTCCTGTTGCTCCTCTGGGGGAGCTGTCCAGCTCTTAAACTTGGTAAGCCCTCCTTGAGCCAACCAGAAGGGAGGTCCTGGCCAGTGCCCTAAGAGCTTGGGCTACGATAATGAGAGTGGGGGGCGTCTGGGTGGCTCAGCTGGTTAAGCGTCTGACTTCGGCTCAGGTCGTGATCTCGCGGTTCATGGGTTCGAGCCCCGCGTCAGGCTCTGTGCTGACAGCTGAGAGCCTGGAGCCTGCTTTGGATTCTGTGTCTCCTCTCTCTCTGCCCCTCCCCTGCTCACTCTCTCTCTCTCTCTCTCTCTCTCTCAAAAATAAATAAACATTAAAAAAATTTTTTTAACTATAATGAGTGTGGGATAGGGGGAAAGAAATTTAGGAAATGTTTTCAAGAAAAACTGAATGCCAATCTAATATAGGAGGAGATAGAAAGGGCAGTTGAACTCCACGTGGACGGATGAACTTGCAAAGCCCAGGGGCAGCTCTGACATATTTCTGTGCCCCCAGCACCTCTAGGACACGGCAGGGCAGGTGGGGGACATAGCATCAACACCCACCAAGTGAATGTTGCCCCTTTCATCCCGAACGTCAGCAATGAAATCAAAATTGAGAAGTTCTTACTAGATCTCTCAGAAAAGCTATATTTCTTCATGATGGTTGTGCCCAGCTCAGGGACAGCTGAGCTCAAGTGAGCCCCCAAACCAAGGACAGAAGCCAAGGCAATGAGAGTAGGTCTTGCTTGGGAGGTGTTTATGGAGCAGACCTGGCTGGCTGAGCATTTACCCTGGAGTCATATCAGTTTCTCCTCACTTCTTTCTTACGTGGCCCACTTAGAGCTATTCCTTTCTTTTGCCTTTTTTTTTTAAGTTTTTTTTTCTTTTGAGAGAGAGAGAGAGAGAGCGAGCATGAGTGAGGGAGGGGCAGAGAGAGGGAAAGAGAATCCCAAGCAGGCTCTGCACTGTCAATGCAGAGCCTGATTCAGGGCTTGAATTCACAAGCCGGGAGATCATGACCTGAGCTGAAATCAAGAGTCAGATGCTTAACCGACTGAGCCACCCGGGTGCCCCTCTTTCGCTTTTTAAAAATCCGGCATGCTGGAGTCCACAAAGGGTTTGGGTTGAAACAGAGAAATTAGGGTTTAGCCCTCCTTCACCTTGGGCCCTTGCTAAGCCTGGAGTGCACAGACCAGGAGGAGAGTCACTGCTCAACCACCATGAGAAAGAATTCCATGCTGGCCTTGAACTTGGGCCCAGGGCCTTCGGGAAAGGAATCCCCTGATGCCATATACTCAGAGAAGGAGGTATAGACACCACAGGTAGTTGTGCCTCCTGGGCTCCCTGGACTCCTTGCCCTGTTACGAGGGGAGCAGCTGCAGGACCCCCTAGGAGGAGCCCTCTTATGTGCAGGGCCAAGAGCAGGCTTCATGGCTCTGGTTTAAATGCAGTTCTGGGTTTGGATGCTCCTCACCGTGGATCATGTGAGCAGCTAGGACACAGTCTGGGGACCACGTATATCAGCAGCAATGAGCCAACTGAAGGTAGAGGCCAGAGATGTGAACTTCCCCTTGAACATGAGATGCTGCCACGATGGTGTCAGTTGGGTGGGGTGTGGGGGGGGGGGGGCATCCTTCCCCAGCGGCCACAACGCGTGGAGTAAAAGCATGGTACAATCAGATGAACCGTCTCCTTAGCGCTTATACGAGAAAAGCAGACGGCAGCCAAGAACTTCTTAGAATACCTCTTATGTCCCGGGATGTCTGGGGGGGCTCACGATGCCAGTCCCCCAAATGCCTTCTAAAGGCCATCCCGCCAATGGGAGAAACTGGACATTAAGCGAACATCTGTTTTTCATTCTGGAGCCCAGTGTAACTCATTCCCTGCCCCCAGAAAGTGGGTGCCTATGCAGGGCAGCAAGGTTGGAGGGGGTGGAGATGGTGAAAGTTCTTTCATCATGAGTGCCGCTGGGTAACAGGAAATTAAGGGTAAAGGCCTCCACATTCCAAGAGAGAGATCAGTAAAGTCCCGAAGCAGTGGGTTTGACCCATGAAAGAAGCCGGGTCTCTGCTCAGTTCTAAGAGATTTGGTTACCCGCTTCCTAAACCTTTATCAGATGAGGAAGGAAAAGCACATGACACATGAAAGGGGGAGGCCTTGCTGCATGTGAACCTCCTGAAAACTGCAAGACAGGAAAGCAGATCTCATGACAACAAGCGGGGCATAAAATCGATGACATGTGTCATTCATGCAAATGCCACCTCAATGAACAGGCCAGCTGGAGGGTGGCTCGAATGAGGGACCTGATGTCCCCTCCTACCTCCAGATGTCTGAGGCCATCATGTTTCATGGCCTCACACAGTAAGGAAGGTCTCTGAGATGACGCTGGGTCATCGGTGCAGAAATTAAATTTAATTAAGGATGTGGGAAAATGAGGATCATCTTTGAGAACAACCTCCATCAAAATAAAGGACAGTATCAGTGCTTAATGGTGGAGGCACAGCTATAGGAAAACCCGTGTTGATTACTCTGGCTCCTTCGTGGTCTGAGTCCCTGAGTTTCCCTCCATCAGCGTGGGTACTGGTGGCTGGTGGTGGCCAGCCGGGAGGGACAGAGGCGTCCCCTCCACAGCAGGGCGGCCCAGTGGCCAAGACCGAGGTCGGCAGATCAGGCCCTGAGTCCTGCCATCTCTGCAGAGCCATGTGAACTTGGCCAGGTTCCATTGCCTTTCTGAGCCTCACGGTCCTCTCTGCAAAATGCGGTTCTGACACCATATCCCTCATGAGATGAATGAGGAAATGCACCCAGAGCACAGAGCCTGTCCCAGAAACTTCCATTACTGTTTGTATTAGTTTTCTAGGGCTGGCACACCGGGTGGCTTAAAACAAGTTTTATTTCCCCACAGTTCCGAGGCCATGTGAAATCAAGGTGTCCTGGCAGGGCCGTGCTTCTCCTCCTGAAGGCTTGGGGCCGGGGGTGGGGGGTGGGTTGGTTCTTCCTTGGTTCTTCCAGACTCAGGTGGCTGTGGAAAGTCCCTGGCAGGTAGACACATCACTCCAGTCTCTGCCTGTGTTCACATGGCTGGCTTCTCTCAGTGTCTGTGTGTCTTCTCTTATAAGGACATCAGCTACTGGACTCTAGGACCCACCCCAATCCAGTACGACCTCATCTTAACAAATTACCTCTGCAAAGACCCTGTTTCCAAATAAGATCACATTCCGAGGCTCAGGTTGAATATGAATTTGGGGCGGGCAGTATTCACCCCAGTGCAGGATTCCCTGGTGAGACTTAGAGTTTTCTAAGGGGGTCCTGTCAAACATAGAACTCGCTTCCCCTCCCCACTCCAATCCCGTTCACCTCACAGGACACGTGAGACGTGAGGCCTGTTGCTAGAACTTCCTTCATTTGGCTTCCAGATCCGTCCCCTATTAAAACGCACGTGGTTCAATGAGGATGTTGCCCTTGTTGTTTGAAGTCTTTTAAAATACTGAAGCCCAAGTGTGGGTGTGTTCATTTAGGCCTCTTCCCACATACTACTAGTTCACAAAGCAGATTCGTGTCACCTCGGCCAATCCTCTCAGCCTCCTAGAGATGTAGGCAGGACCCATATTGCAGATGAGAAAAGGCGGTTGAGAAAGGTCACGTACCATGAACTGTAAAAGTCGACTTCAGAGCCAGGACCCTTGGCTCTTGGTATCGAGGCAGGTGGTGACGAGGGGAGAGGCGGGACCCTTGCTTTACCAGACAAGCTTGGGGAGGTGATGTCACCTCTCCGAGCCACTGTTATTCCACCTGGAGAATGGGGTGGATTGCATCTTGTCTGAAATGCTGCTGTGAGAATTAGATTAGATATGTGTGTGTAGTATTGGGAATTTCCCGGCGAATGTTTGTTTCCCTTCTTCTCCATCTAGTAGTTATATTAGCAGCCACCTGTCTCTTGGTTTTGCTTGGTGCCTGCCTTGCATGGTCCCAGGAGGGTTTGCGTTCGAGAAGTGGCAAGTGTGGTGGTCAAGGTGTATGGGAAAGGGAAGAACGGAAGCAATGGTTGTAGGTCCCCCCACGATCTTGGCAGCTGTCTGAGGTAGGTGCCAAGTGGACTTCCTGGAGGGGGTGACTCCACTGCCATCTGGCATTTGCAGGCACGTGTCCTGGTCCTACTGTTTGTAATCACATCTCCTCCAAGCAGGGGACCTTGCCCATCTGTATTTCCTAATTCTTCCCAGACCAGCCTGATCCAAGGAGACATAACATGTGGTAGCTCTGTGGGACCTGCCTGGAAAAGAGGGTTTCATAAATAACTTAGAGCCACAGGGTACCTCGGGAAGGGCTGGCAGAGGAGTTCTGTGTGAATATCCCTGGTCTTTCAGAAATAAGCATGGATCCAGCGCCAGCTAGCACCAAGCCCTCCGCAGCAGAAGAGGAGAGCTAAAACCTCATGCCTAATTTCTAGCCCAGCCCTGCTGTGGGTCTTCCCATCATTGGACTCCAGAGACATGTGCAGAGAAGTGTGTCAGCTTTGTTCTTCAAGGCAGACCAGAAGAAGTGCCTTGAGGCAGAGAATGGCCCTGAGCTCGGGGCAGGGCGCTTCCTGTGTGTTGAGGCTTGAGGGTCAGGCATTGAAATGAGCTGGTACCTTGTAGCCCGGCTCCCTGCAGCTGTGCCCAGGTAATGCCTCCATCTGATTGGTATATGCCCCCATGATCATCTTGCAGGATATAATCCTTTACGAAAGACTGATTCCCGGAGGCTTCCGTTAGCATGTAGATCTTCCTGCTGCACTGGGTGGATATGAGCTCAGAGAGCTCACCTCTCTTACCTTGTCTGGTTCTGCTCTGGACCTGGTTCCCCAAGGCCTCCAATAGGCAATGCTAGAATCAACCTGACCTGCTTGCGACAAACACAGCTTCCCTGTCCCTTCCGTGTTTCATGGGACCTGGGTGTGTATTTTTGAGAAGGGCCAGAGATGATTCAGATTCAACCCATCCAAGGACCAGCCAGCTGTCTGCTCCTAGAGTGGTGGCCCGTGGGGCATCTCAGCTGCCTGGATACTGGGCTGCGGGGGTGGGGGGGGAGGGGCTGGGATCTTGAGAGGGGCTCCAGGCTTAGAACCACAGAAGCTCTTACAGAGATGAAGCTGCTGCTTGGAGAAGGCTCCACAGAGCAGGGTCTCAGGGCTGGAAATGGATCTGATGAAAGGGAGCTGAGGAGAGAAGAGTCAGGTAGCAAGAGAAATGGGTGCTCACGTTAGCCAGAGCTGGGTTTTTTTTTTCTTTTTTCTTTCACGTGTAGCCAGGCCCCACTGCTCCCTTGACAACAAGTGCCTGAAAGTTAGACAGGCATGGAAGGAAAGATGGCCCAGCCAGGGTGAAACAGAGCAGAGGGGAGATGTCTCCTGCCTGAGCCTTGTGGAGAGAGAAAGAAGGGAGAAGACAGTAAGAAGGAAGTTTTCTGAACTTCAGCTCACTCTGGGCTCACAGGACATACCCCTGACCTTGGCTTAGAAAGAAGCACAAAGCAATGTGGCATCAATGGCAAATGTATACAGCTGGATCCAGACAGACGGGGGATGTTCAAGCCAGAGGCCACCGTTTCTTTTTCAAAGAAGATTTTTCATTTTTTGAAATAAAGACTGGGACACACAAAATGGCCCATTTGTCAGCTGTCGGTTGGGTCACTGCCTTGACGATTGGATTCTTAAGGCCAACTGACATACCCAATTAACGCAAGGTTGGGAGACCCCCCTCTAGGGATGACTTCAGATGACTTTGTTTACCTTCATTTAGCGAAAAGCAATGAAAAGCGGTCTTTGCAAGGTCTTAGGTTATCCCAGGGCGATGCCGCCTTAGCCAATTTAATTACATGCTGCTCTGGAGCTACTGTTTTGCAAACGGAGGAGCTGTAACGGAAGACCTGTTATCTGGTTGCTTAGAAACTCTGTACTTTTACTACCTCAAGTCGTCACCAAGCCCTTCTGGGGAGTCAAGGCAGGCTGCCACCAGCTCTCCTAAGTCATAAATTTCTCAAGAGCCAGGCGTAAACCGTGCCGCAAGACGATGGAGATTTTGGGGGCGATTGTCCCATTACAGACCATTTCAGTCCCCGCAGGGAACACGAGCCTCATCTGGTCCCTGCTTCTGGCTCTGGCCGTCGGTTACACAAGTGCACCATTGTTCGTTTGCATGTGTGCATTCCGTGGACCAAGTCACCATGCCCCGTGAGGATGGCTACTCCAGACAGCCAGAAACCAGGAGCAACTCTGTGACCTTTTGCATCCAAAGAGGCACAGGGGCCCAGAGTGCCTAGTTGGGAGCCCAAGCAGCTTTGGCTTCAAACTTGTCCCCACTTACGGCCTTACTACCACCATCCCTTGTTCTTCAGCTTTGTAATTACAATCCGGGCCGATGGGGAGTACAGATGCCTCCCAGGCCAGGCTCCATCTGTGGGTCAGTCTGCTCCTACCACTTCAGAAGCTGGGGGGAAGGTTCAGTGTTTTGACCTGCAGCCAGAACACCCCTCCTTGAAGTGTGTATTTTGTTGATGGTTATGCTTGGAAATCTACAGGTCGGTGATGGTAAAATTGTGCTCACGAGCTCTGGTCAGCCTGGCTCAAGGTCACAACCTGCACTTTTGGTCACACGGCTGTGGACGCCACACCATGATATCCCATGAGTGTGTGTTTCAGCTTGTCTATAGAAGATAACCTTTCAAAGCAGCACACCAGCCTAGGGTGAAAGCATGCCTGATAATCTGATCGTGCCAGGGCATAGCTTCTACCAACTTATTCTGATCTGAGAATATCTGTGCATCTCTCCTTCATCTTCCCCCTTTTCTCTGTTCTTTTCATTGTTCCTTCTATTCATTTCACTCCTTTGCTTCACTGACTTGTGCACCCGCCATGAGCCAAGCTCTGTGCCGTGGGCAGCAGAACTGTAGTGTGGGTGATGAAACAGGAAGTCTGCACTTACCTTCTCTTTCTGTCTCTCCTCTCAGCTGAGTCCTGCCAAGCGGGTACTGGACTCCCTTATGCATTAGCTCTCCCCACCAGAACCACAGATAGCATTTTGTCAAGCAGGATCAGTCATTCTGCACCTGAGTTTTGAACAGTCACTGTGTGGCTTCCAGAGCTGTGGAGATGTAGAAGATGTCCAAGGTGGGATCCCCAAACCCAAGTAGCTTAGAGTACGTATTAAGAATAGAGAAAAATAAAGGGAGAAGGTGTGTGCCATCGTGCTAAGCCTGGGGGTACTGGTGGGCTCGACAGTCCTGGAGGGTCTTGAACTTGGATGTGGAGGTAAAGGAACAGAGTGCTCAGGTGTAATGAGGAAGGAACAGGTATGGTATAAAGGGTGGGAACCCCAAATACTGCCTTACTGTGGTGGAAGGATAACTGCAGATTCGGGTGGGGGTATCCGGAAGTAAAGTGCAACTCTTTCCAAATGACCAAGTCAGTCTTGCTCAGCCCTGAAGATGAGTTTTGCAGTGAAGGCTTATTGAATGAGCCCTTATCATCATCCAGTGTTGTTGGAAAGGGATCAAGGGGAGAAGGGAGAGCCCCGGGAAATAGCTTTCCATCTCAGGTGTGTCCCCAGGCCAGGTGAGTGAATGACCAGGAAGAATAAAGAGTGATGTGTCTAGACACTCCTACTTCAGTGAGAGAAGAGGTGGGAAGGAATGAAGGATGTGGCAGGTCGAGACAGAGGAAAGCTCCCGTCTCCACAGGAAAAAGAATGTTGGCTGGTGGAGAGGTGCCCACCCTCTCAAGAGGCGGGGCTGAGGTTCAGGACGGCTCTCTCTGCACCAGCACTTTCTCTTTCCCTCCAGGTCTTTGGCACTGGCTCCATTTCTTTCTCCGATGACTAGTTTGTTGCGTTTGAAAAATTAACACTATGTGAGACCTCACATTTTCCTTGATTTGTTTGACATCTAAAAGATAAAACTCGTCCTCTCTGTAAACCGCACGTGGATTTTTCTCATTTCTGTGTTGCAGTTGGCCTCAGCCATGGCTGATGGGCACATCACAGTGCCATCTTGTTTTATTAGGAATCTGAGCCGTGTGCTTTATTATCCATTGTCATGTCTTCTCATTGAAGGCGTCTGGTGTGAAAGCAGAGGCAGCCACGTGAAACTCTAAAGAGAATCCGTCAGACCACAGAGACACTCAACTCAGGCTCTGCCATCCAGGGCGAGGCTGATTCACAGGGAGTGTAGGCAGCCTCCTGCCAGGTGAGCCTGCAGGTGCAATCGTGCTATGACCCCCTATTCCCTCCTCTGGGCCGACTCCTGTAAAGCATGACTCACCAAGCAACTCCCAGCACACATCTGTGCTTCTGTTTTCTCATCCTTCCCTAATGCAGAGTGCTGTTTTCAGGATTTTTTAAAACGAGCCACACATAAAAAGTACAGAACAAATACCTGGCATACAGTAAATGCTAAATGATGTTGGCTATTATTTTCATCATCGTTAATTAGAGCCAAGTTATACACTTACAGTAATCCTTTACAGTTTGTTCATGTGAAAAATGTGGATGAGAATGCCAGCCTGCCTTGTAAGTGTAGGATACGCACATGCTTGTCATCAGTGGGGCTTAATACACATTTATTGAAGGAATAATGTAGACTTTAAAGTGTTAAGTTCTGAAAAAAAAATTTAGGGCAGCTTTTGCTGTTCTTCCAAATGTATCACGCTAGTTCCAAGGGCATACGTTGGTCTGTAGGGCATTGATTGGGCGTTTCGCTCTTCTGGCCAGTGTGACGGTATATCAGCTCAGGTCCAAGCTGGTGCCAAGAAGGGCTAGATGTGCAAGACATCTGTTGGGAGAAACACATGGAAGGGTAGAGGGAAAGGAGTAAAAAGGTGGAAGGCAGAGCCTTCAGCCTGTGATGCAGGTCTGGCACCTGTGGAAGGAGACAGGGAAGGAAGAGTCTCCACGTGTGGCACAGTTCCAGAGATGTTTCAGTCGAGACAATGTGGGGGGAGGCCCTTCAGCCACAGGAGTCTGCTGAGAAGAGTCCCACATTCTATACTGGTCACCCCATGCTCAGTCACTGGCTGGGAGCAGCTGGGAGAGGGGGAAATGCGGTGGTGGGTTCTGAAAAACAGCCACTGGGGCCACCAGTCACTATGCTCCCCACAGCAGATCTGAAGGACGCATTTTCATGGCTACCACAGATCGTCAGTGGGACAGGCTGTAAACTCTGAAGGTAGGGAATCAGTTGTCTCTGCTTTTCTTTTTCCCTCTGTGGTTTCTACTATTCTGCATGTGTTTGCCGAGGCTTTTTCAGGAAGAAACAAGAGACTGAGCATGTTCTGGGAGTGGGCAGGGGGTAGTTAGAGGCAAGGCAAGGGGTTATCACCGGATTGGTTGCAGGGCACTGTCCAGCAGCCCTAGTGCTGAATTCTGATAGAAAGACAGCTAGTTATGTGAGGAACCAACTGCTTCCTAGGAGAATTGGCATCCCAGGAAAACACTTAATGCATTGGCCACAACCCTTTGGCAGATAAGGAAACCAAGGCTAAGAACCAGAATGATACATCTTATCTGCCACCACAGTTGCCATTTTCTTAGTGGTCATATCTGAGAATTTGCCTTTGGTTTTTGGCTCCTGGTCCACTATCTCAAGCTCCTGGAGGGTCACTGTAGTTTAGTGGAAGGGTAATTTACCTAGAAATCTGAGTATCTGGACTGGCATCTTGACTTTCAATGGAGTGATTGATTCTATAACATGTCAGTGTGGGAAGCATACACTGTGCTGTTGGGGATGATGAAGGCATTAGGGGCAGATCCCTGTCCCCAGTGTTCCTACGACTTTCATCACCAGCCTACCTTATCTATAAAGTGATGCTCCACAAAAATGAAGTGTTGGGGGGTAACATATGGAAGTAAAGCAGGTCTGTTTCCTATTTCCTTAGTGGTTTGTTTATCAAAGAATTGCTTTATTTCAAAATGTCAAGTAGTATTACATAGGATGCAAGTTTTACATCTAAGAGGTCATACATGGGGGGGTTTTCCTGAACCTGATATTTTTTTATTGTGGTAAAATATATATAATACAAAATTTGTCATGTTAACCATTTTAAGTCTACAGTTTTGTGGCATTAAGTACATTCACATGATTGTGCAACCATCACCACCATCCATCTCCAGAATTTTTCCATTTTCACAAACTGAAGCTCTGCACCCATTAGACAATAACTCCCAGCCACTCCTCCCATCCTGCCGCCTACAACCACCATTCTCTTCTCCATCTCTATGAATTTGACTATCCCAGGTGCCTCGTAGACTTGGGAGTCTTGCAATATCTGTCCTTTTATAATTGGCTTATTTCACTTAGTATAATCTCTTCAAGGTTCATCCATATTGTAGCAGGTGTCAGAATTGCCTTCCTTTTCAAGGCCACATAATATTCCAGTGTATGTAACCAATGAGTCTTTAAAGGTTGTGAACCTCTGCTCTGTTGTGTCATAGATGAGAGATACGCTGGAAAGATGAGCACCGTGCAGGCCAGAGGGTTGTTGACTATCATGGGCTCTCACCACCTAGTATTAAGGTGCTTTTCTGAGTTCAGAGCCAGTGGCTAATAGTGTGAACTCTGGGCCACTTAGAGGAGGGTGGTGAACAGTGAAGGATGGAGGGGGGAGAAGGGGTGTTTGCAAAGTTAGATCTAGAAGCCAAGCAAGAGTCCTGCTAGCTCACACCCGGTCACCTCTCAGAGGCTGGCTAGGGTCCAGCTGCACTAATGACTATGCCATATGTCAGCGTTAGAGAGGCGAGAAGGGGCACAGAGAATGGAGAGCACAGGCCTGGTGGTGGGTGAGATGGAGAACACTGACCTCAGTTCCTGCCTCAGAGCAGGAAAACTGCTTGGGAGACTGCTCTCTGACTCTTGGGTTCCTTCAGGCTACACTGTGGGCCTAGGGGTGGCCACAGGGACAGAGGGTGCTAGGGCTCTTTGAAGGCAGGGTCATTTCATTTATCTACTTATCCTAATATGTGCAAGGCATTCACCCTGGTGCTGGAGATTCGCATGATGTTGCATGAAACAGACACAGGTACCCCTTACCGGAGTTCACAGGCTGGTAGGAGTGATGGATGCTTATCTAAGCCACCTCTTCTATGAGGCTGCAGTGTGGTCTCGCTGAAAATAGCTCCCCAAGGAATACTCTTCCCAGCCCTGGATTATTTTTCTTTATGACACCCCTCATTACCTGACCTTATCTTCTGTCTCTTTGTTTATCTGGTCTTCTCTTTCTCCTCTACAAAAGAGTCGATCTCAAAAAGGTGGAGACTATTTTACGTATTGATGTTCCTCGTGCACCTAGAGGAAACTCCAGCCTGATGCCGATGCTGAATAAATACTTCCTGAATGAACCAACAAAAGAAATACTTGCAATAAAGATGCAATTCAGCGTGTGGTGAAGGACAAGTTGAAGGTGCTATGAGAGCACAGTATGGGTGTGCCTGACCTACTTTGGGGGCCAGGGAAGGTTTCTCTGAGGAAGTTACATGACCACTGAAACGCGAAAGACAAGCAGATGTTAACTAAGTGGGCAAAGTAGAGAGAGGGTGAGACATAGCCAGAAGAAGCAATGGCCCAAAGGCCCTGCAGTTGGAGGAAACATAACTACTTGCAAAGTCCAGGTAACTAGAAAACAGAGAGAACATGAGATTAAGATAGACAAGACCAGATGTGCAGGTTACCATTTTCACTTCCTTCTAAGTGCAGAGGGGAACCACTGGAGGGTTTAGAGCAGAGGAGAGCAACATTGATCCATGTTTTCTTTCTTTCCTTTTTTTAATGTTTATTTTTGTTTGTTTGTTTTTGAGAGAGCAAGGACATGAGCAGGAGGCGGGGAGCAGAGAAGGAGTGAGACAGAGGATCTGAAGCAGGCTCCACACTGTCAACGAAGGGCCCAATGTGGGGCTTGAACTCATGAACCATGAGATCATGACCTGAGCCAAAGTCGGGCACTTAACCCACTGAGCCACCCAGGCACCCTGATCCATGTTTTCAAAAGGTGCCATTGACCCAGTAATTCCCCTCCTAAGAATATACCCAAAAGAATAAAAACACAGGTATTCCAAGACATACTTGCACCTGAATGTTCACAGCAGAACTGTTCATAATAACCAAACGGCGGGAACCAAGCCAGAGGTCCATCGGCAGATGAATGGATAAGCAAAATGTGGTTTGCTGCACAGTGGAATATTGCTCAGCTGTAAAATGAAGTGAGGCACTGCTAAACATGGCCAGATGGATGAACCTTAAAAATATGTGAAGAGGGGCACCTTGGTGGCTCAGTTAAGCATCCAACTCTTGGATCTTGGCTCAGATCATGATCTCACGGTTTGTGAGTTTGAGCCCCACATCGGGCTCTGCACTGATGGTGCAGAGCCTGCTAGGGATTCTGTCTCTCCTTCTCTCTGCCCCTCACCTGCTTGTGCTGTCTCTCTCTCAACATAAATAAGTAAACTTAAAAAAAAATATTATGCTAAGTGAAAGAAAGCAGACATGAAAGGTTATATCTTACATGATCCCATTTATAAAATGAAATTTCCAGAAGAGGCAAATCCCTAGATCCACAAAGCAGATTGGTAGTGGTCAGGGGTTGGGGTGAAGGGAAGAAAAGGGGGTCACCGTTTGGTTCTCTTTTGGGTTTGGGAGTCACACAGATGTTTCGGAACTAGATAGAAATGGTGGTTGTAAAACATGGTGAATGTACTAAATGCTACTGAAATGTATACTTTACAATGGTGACTTTTATGTTCTATGAAGTTCCTTCAGTAATAAGAAAAGAAGGTTCCATTGGCTTCTGGTTGTTCAGTGTCAAAGGTGGTGCCCACACTGGCCGGCTGTCGAGGAAGTGTTTGCTGATGAGGAGAACTATAGAAGGAGCAGCAAAGACAGCCTCATGTCTTTACCTGCACGGCACAAACACTGCCCTACTTGGGTCCATCCTTGAGTGCCTAGAGACAAAGGGCTGGACGTGCCGTGGCCTTGAATCTATAACATGTGGCCATTGCTGACATATTGATCAGCCCATCTTCACCTTCAGACAGTAAAGGCAATGGAAGAGTACCTTCATTCTGTTCACAGGTGGCAAAACCGGGCACCTGTCTGGGATGCAGGCTGGGGTTGGCTTCTCTGGCCTTTGGTCAATAAGAAGGTAAAAGAACGAGTGATTTCTTTACTCCTCCTTCTAGAAAGTAAGTGAATCCTTGCAAACTGAAAGGTTCAGGGACTGGAAAATAAGACATTTACCTGGAAGACATGTTTAAAATGACTGAATTACTGAGTGCCTGGGTGGCTCAGTTGGTTAAGTGTCCAACTTCAGCTCAGGTCATGATGTCACAGTTCATGAGTTCGAGCCTCACATCAGGCTCTGTGCTGACAGCTCGGAGCCTGGAGCCTGCTTCCAATTCTGTGTCTCCTTCCCTCTCTGCCCCTCCTCTGCTCACACTCTGTCTGTCTGTCTGTCTCTCTCTCTCTCAAAACTAAATAAACATTAAAAAAAAATAAAATAAAATGGCTGAATTACTAAGTTTTCTTCCAGCCGGGGAGGGATAGGGCTATGATTAGACCCCCTTTGGGCCCTGGGTCCTTCTAGAATAATTGTCTACCTCTAGTGCAGCTGAGCCAGAGATGGAGGTAACAGCCTGTATCCCATCGTGCTTCATAGTTGGAAAAGCTTCATATACCCTTTGTCTCCCTGTGGCCTCACTATTTACCTTGGGGGGGTAGGTGCTATCACCGCCCTCCCTGGTCTAGCCCTGAGGTCACTGAGGCCCATTGATAAAAAGTGATTCGCTGAAGGACGCTCAGCTGGTGAATGATCTGAGGCCACTTGGCATCATCCTCATTTTTAAAGTGACATCCCACTTTCTGCCATCAGGCCTTGTGACCTCTTTTGCCAAGAGGAGCTCCCAGCAGTGTGGTGATTCCCATCTGCTCTCTAGCCGCCAGCGGTGGAGGATTCTGGACAGGCTGATGGCCAGAGTCCTGTCTGGGCTCCTGAGGCTGATGAAAAATTTTCCATTATCTCGCGACCAGCACTGGGTCAAGTTCTGAGTCAGACTGTCCTTTGCAAGATGGAAAGAAAAAAAAATCTCTCCTTGGGGAGAACCTTAGAACACAGAGATAAAGATAAAACTGACAAATATGTCATTACCAGATTAAAAAATAACCAGCTTGTGGTTGACCTGCTTTTAAGAGTTTTCAGCTGCAGGGGAATATTGCTTTTTATTGTGATTTTATTTGAAAGGAAAGCTCCCCAGCCCTGACTGGCTCAGCTCCCAAGAGCTCCTGGGCACGGTTCCCTGTGTGTCAGCGGCAGGTACCCCAGCCAGCCTGACCCGATTCCACCATCACTGGACAGATGACCCTTTGTGGTGTAGCTGCAGGGTTTTGTGCTCGAACCTCTGCTCCCACCCCCACCCCCCCACCCCCGTCACTTATTCTTCTCTCCTATTTTCTGGGCTACAAATGGCACATGTGTCGTACAACTTCCACAAGATGCAGCATCAGACCCAAAGCTCTGGGCCGGGAACGCCGGAGGCTGGCAACATGCCCTCCAGGATTCCCTGGGTTTACGCCTGCCCTCCTCCCCCACTCACCCTGTCCGGCCCCAGCCATCCGTGGGCTGTCCCACCAATGGTGCCACTTAGGCTCTTCTTGTTGTACGAGACAGACCCTGGGGCTACCTCGGGGGAGAGAGGGGCCTTAAAAGGGCATGCGCAGACTGGGAAGCTGTCGTTCCTGCTAATGACCCAGTGCCCATAACCACTCCCGCGGTTACCCACCAGGGTGTCCGCTTCAGTTAGGGTTATGGATGAGCCAAGGGAAAGGTGGGGGTGAGGGAATGTGGCGCCACGCTGTAGAAATCTCCCCTTGCCCTGGGTAGTACAGAAGAGCTGCACCTTTGTTTCTACCACAGCTGCATGGCTGTGAAGGTCCAGTGTTTGCAAACCAGTGCCCCCCTCCCCTGAACTCTCCTTTCTGTGAGTCACACGGTTCCTGAGACCCCGCTTGGGGTGGGAGCACCTCCCCGTAAGGTCAGCCATCATGACAGCCCTTCGCTCTGCTCCATGGAACTCCCTGAGGCAGATACCTGCACGAGCTCAGAGAAAGACAAGAAGACAGGGGAAAGGGGTCTGTAGTCGGTGACCCTGGGGTCCCCTACTGGACAATAGCACCACTCCTGAAGGAGATCAGGAGCTGAATCCACCTGAAATCGAATGAACCTTACCGAGGGTAGCTGGGCAAGGACAAAACAGGCAGAAACAGTGGAAGCAAATGATGTGTCGTCACATTGCCTGGCAACCTCCAGGCTCTGGCAGATGGGCTCTGAGAATGTACCGAGGTGTGACCGGGTGAAATGGGGCTGCCTCACTGGACGGGGCCCTGGTCATCAGCTTCCTGTCCTGGAGAAATCCACTAAGCCGCAGCTCAGAACTCACATCTCCATTCAGCCCTCACTGACTTCTCTGAGCCACGCTGGCTATTCCACCCGTGAATGCCTTTCCCTTGAGCAGAACACTCATATTCCTGTACGTTCCCAGTTCTGAGCGGACGCTGTGGTGCAGATCAAGCTCTCAGTAAGTCCTTGCACGGTGGCTAGGCCGGTATGACACGGATGAGTCAGTTTCCTTTTATTCAAATAAAAATGATATGACGGTGGCGAGGGCGGGTGTGCAAAAGGCTCAGAAACCTCTTAATTATTTTTAATTCTCCCAGGCAGTATTTCCCCGAACGAGTCCCACAAAACACAGGTTCTGCAAGATGTAACAGGTGTTATCTAATAAAAGGGTTCTGTTGTCAAATAATGTTTGGAAAACAAAGCTATACAGGTTTCTTTACTGTGGGGAATTATTCTAGCCTTTAAAATGTTAATGTAGATACCAAATGTTCAAGAGCAGAATATTCATGGTTTCCGAAACTCATTAGGTTGGACCCAATGAAATTGCTACTTTCTAGTAAAAAAAAAAAAAAAAAGACAGTGGTTAAATTGCAGTAATTTCATAGGATTCAACCCAATATTTGACTATTGAATCTTTAAACATTGTTACTGGTGTTCCATGGAACGCAGTTTGGAAAACATGGATCTAGGACATTGGTTTTCCTTTGGAGGTGAGGAAGAAGATGGGGGATGCGGGGTTCAAGGAGGGAGAATCTTAAATCACATCGAAAGCCTTTTCACAGTGCACATCCCTAGACTCCTGTCCCAGGAGAGTCTGAAGTGCCTTTGGGGTTGTGAGTAGGGGTGAGTCTTAGAGAATTCTCTCCCTAGAGATTCAGGGATGATTGTCCCCACCTCCACCCCATGGTAGCCAACTGAAAACCAGAGATGGAGGTAACAGCCTGTATCCCATCGTGCTTCATAGTTGGAAACCCTTCATATACCTGCTGTCTCCCTGTGTCCTCACTATTTACGTTGGGGGGGTAGGTGCTATCACCGCCCTCCCTGGGCTAGCCCTGAGGTCACTCGGGCTCTCCCTAGGCTGGCCTAGGGAGAGACCCTCTAGAAAGGCCAAAAACTTCTCTGCCAAAGTCAAGGCCTGTTTCTTCGTCCCAAACAAGCAACAGCCTAGCTGGGTCCTAAAATTCAGAAGAGCCACAGTGAGAAATAATGAACATGATGATAACCAGTGGGACACGGGTGAGGCTGGAACTTTCTGGGCATTCTGGTTTTCTGTCTGTAGTCGAAGCAGAGGGTCATGCTTGAATAAGGATAGCAGGAAGGGCTTCAGTGGGTCTGAGGAAACAAGGGCATGGCAACACACACTACTCCTTAGGGGAAACCCCAACAACAGCACACCCACAGTCCCCCGGGTCCTTATTGGAAGGCCAGCCTTTGCCAACTCGTCATCTCTGGAATATCCCAGACTCTCCTAAGGCTGGCTCTGTATCTGCTGTCCACATCTACTCATGATTTGCCCCAGAATGGAGCTCTGGTCCTCGATTAACCGTGGATTCCCTGTGTTCTTTCCTCCTCATTGTGGACATAGCATGGCCCCACCCTTCTCTTGCTTTGACCTTGCTCTTGAATGCCTGCTGATCCGAGCACTGCACTGTGCTTGCTTGTAAGAACTTTGCAATCAGCCAACAATTAGAATTCCTTTTCCCTGGGGATGAGTGGTGTTGGCTGGGAATTCTGGACCAAACCCACACTTGGATATTAGACAAATGGAGAAGAGCAGATTGTTGGGGCTTCACAGACACGAGTGGAAAGCCTTATATGACCTGGAGCAAGGTAGTTACCCTCTTGCTCTCATGTCTATAAGTATGTATTTATGTATGTATGTATGTATGTATGTATGTATGTATGTATTTATTTAGAGAGCAAGTGGGGGAGGGGCAGGGAGAGGGAGAGAGAGGATCCCAGGCAGGCTCCACACTGTTAGTGCAGAGCCCGATGCGGAGCTTGAACTCGTGAACCATGAGATCATGACCTGAGCCGAAGCCAGTCACGTAACTGACTGAGCCACCCAGGTGCCCCTGCTTTCTTATCTTTTAAATGCAGACGTTGGTCATATGTATCTCCACCCCATGGTCATTGGCAGGATTGTGTTTGAAAATGTGAAATAAAGTGGCTAAGAAACAGCAAGTGCTCAAAAGACATCACCATCCCCTGTTATTACTTCTGAGGTTTGGCATGGCGTTCTGGTTCTTTCACTGAGATGTTTTGGCATGGAGTTGGGAGGCCTGGGGTTGAGCTTGGTTAATATGTTTTATTTTACTTGATTCGGTTGACTGTACCTCGGGCATGTACTCTATAGTTTGCATTGTTTCATAGATTAGGTCAGGACTGAGTATAGGGAAGCAGGTGACACAATGGGGCTGTGTGACAAAGGGGCAGTCGTGGCATTGAAGGGGATTCCAGTAGAAGGAGTGGTCAAGTAAGAAGTTGAATGGGTGCCTTTGCCAGCAAATTATTCTCTAGGTGTTTCCCCAGTGGAAAGGTTGGAAGGCAGATCACAGGGTGACCCTGTGGCATGGGAGGTGGCTTGAGTTCACAGCCACCAAGGGGGATCATTGATTTGAGTTGCCTACAGAGCTGGTTCTGACGTGGCTGTAGGGTGGGGGCTGTGTTGCTGGCTTCCTTGATCATGAATATTGGATCTCAGTCAAAATGAAAGGATGTATCTTCTGGTGCTCACGTCAACCCTGCTGACATCTCAAGGCATTTTTTTACAATGTTTCCAACAGGGGGAGAAGCTTATGCCAAACCAGCCACTTTTTTGCCCTTAGCACTACCAAGAGTATAGTGCATGGGATGTAGGTGGCGGGGATTAGAGATGGAGCCACTCGGTGGCCATAGGACAGCTCAGTGTCCCACATGGAAACCACAGCTGTCTTTCTGCCTTACAGCCCGGGCCCAACTTCATAAACAGGGTCGAGCAGCAGGCTCAGACATTTCCAACACCCTCCTTGCAGAACGCAGACATGGTTTCTCCGATGTCTTTTCTGAAGAGCATATGTTAAAATATGTTCCGTGAAATCCATGTATCCTGGGATCTGCAAAGAAGAACGCAAAAAAGCATTCCATGGCAAAAGACATTTGCATAATTGCATACTCTGTACTTCTGTGACAGATTCACACAACATGCATACCGATTAGTCTGCTTAAATCCCCATAAATTTATACACATATGTGTGTGCACACGTAAATACACGCACATATATGTGCATATGTGTGTATACAGAAATATATATACATGGCTGTACATGTATTTAGGGTCAAATATATTTGACAGGCACTTCCATGAAATGCTTATAAACATGCACCAAGACCTTACACTCCCCAGAATTCACTTTGGGAAATGCTATCCTAGATCTTTCTCTGTGGATTGTAGGTGAGTCAGACTCTTGACTAGAATTCTAGACAGAGCCGGGCTGACTTGAAAATATTTCCCCTATCGGACCTAACCTTAAAGGCACATCCAAAGCAGCATTCCAGAAGGAAAAGCCTGTCGATGTCAGGCAGGTAAATAAATCTGAGACTGGGCTAGATGTGTTTAGGGAGTGGTGACTCCTTCAAGGACTGGAGAGGACGCACCCTATCTAAAGGCATTCTGTGTTTAAAGCCTGTGAATCTCCTTGTAGACCAAGCTAAACTCTGCTGTGAACCCAACACAGCCTGCGGAGTGAGGTCTTGCCGTCTTCCCCCTACTTCAGCCGCTATGGGAAGTTTCGGAATAATACAAGTTTAGGGTTGGGACAGATGTCGAATATTTGAATTTCCTGGGGCGATATCAACTGTGATGTCCCCTGAGTTTCTGTTTTGTGCTTCTGCCTAGACATGTCTGTTACACAAAGCCCTGACTCCCAGGGTGCGTGGATCTGTATAAATAGCTCTGATCCCAAGGGGGACCTCCTTGCATGGAGCCAAGAGCTGGCCACCTCTGTCTTCTCTTGGCCAGTTCTGTATACCTGAGTTTGGGATGTTACGCTTTTCTTAGACGCCATATCTGAGCTAAATGTTTTCTCTCATTTTGCACCCTTTGTGATTTCTTTATCGCGTGTCTCTTGAGCATACAGTGTTCTCGATGTCGTGTTCTCTCACAGTTTTTCCTTCTGTGTCCCCACTGAAGTTGTTGATGCTCACACGGAATGGACGGTGGCAACAGCCGAGCCATGTGGCTTAGCTCTTCCCGAGGGGTTGCACGAACCCTTTAACTGACACCCGAGTGTAGTCACTCAGCCAGTCAGGAACGCAGTTCTCCGCACCACAATGCGTTATTTTACCTTGTTCATTTGGTATCACGAGAACCAAAACCTATGATGAAATCCGGATACATTATAATATTGTGTCCTTTGCACCTCCCTGCCCTCCTAGTTACAATGTGCCAAAAGGGTTTTGTACTTCGTTTGAAATAAACTGTTCATGAATGCCCGCTGGTTCCTCTTGACTTCCATTCCTGTTTGTTTGTTTGTTTGTTTGTTTGATGGAGATTTGTGAACCAGACTTGTAATAATCCAGTTTTGGTTCTTTTAGCAGAGGACCACTCACAATTTCTTTGGCCGCCGTCTGCCATATTCCCCCCCTCCCCTCCATCAGCTAACTCTTAGCTCCCTGCTGCTCAGGGAGCGCCCACGTCTGTTTTGGATCTCCCTTATAGAGAAAAACCAGGATTGCACGTGCCAAGTACAAGGGCAGATCCTCCGTGGTCTGACTAAGGAGGACAGCCTGTGTGTGGGGCCTCGTGACAAAGCCAGCTGGGAGGATTCTCCTGGCACCTGCCGCTCTCTCTCCGGAGTATCTTGGATCAAATCTGACATTAATTAAAAGAAGGCCTCAGGATTTGAGCACCTTGCTAGCTGGGTTACATATTTTGTTAGTTTCTGACATTTACGCTGGACTTCGAATTGGGCAAATGTTTCGAAGTGATTTATGAGACTATCTCTACCTCTGCGTGGCTGAGCAGCACCTCGGGCAGCCAGCTGTCACTGACCTGGTGTGGGCATGCAAGGGGACGACTGGGAAATCAGAAAGAATACCTCCAAATTAATACTATAATTGCCATAAAAAATGTTTTTAAGTTAAATGGATAGACTGATAAGAACATTCTAGATGAAAGGCCAACCTGGGAAGTTAAGTAGAAAGCAGTCCTCCAGGTCACAGACACAAAGTCAAAGATGTAAAATGTGAGCAGGGATGCAGAGAAATAATTCTTAAGCTAAAGAAAACACACAACCTTGCAGATTTTTATTTATTTATTTTGAGAGAGAGAGAGCACGAGCAGGGTAGGGGCAGAGAGAGAGAGAGAATCCCAAGCAAGGCTCAAACTCACCAACCATGAGACCATGACCTCAGCCAAGTTCAAGAGTCAGACACTTAACCAGTATAGCCACCCAGGAGCCCCAACGTTGCAGATTTAAATGACCCACCAAATGCTGAGTATGAATGAACAGAGACCTCCCCCTCAGACAGATCTTGGTGAGATTTTAAAACTCTAAACACGAAGATGAAAAAAATTTAAGAGCTTCCAGAGGGAAAAGTCAGTTCAACTACAAGGAACTGAGAATCAAATTAATACCAGACTTCTCAGCAGCAACACTGGATACCAGAAGGCAGTGGAACAGTGCCTTCAAGATACTGAGGAGAGGTCATTTGGGACCTAGAATTTTCTATCAGACCAAACTATTAAGTCACAGAGCAAAAAGTCAAAATTATTTTTACACATGCAAGGACTCAGAAGTATATCACCATCTATCCCATGGGGTCACGGAGGCCCTCGAACAAAACAAGGAAGGGACACATGGCATCTAAGGGAGGTGGCATCACAAATGCTGTGTGATCTCTCATACAAGCTTCTCTTTTTTTTTTTTTAAGTATATTTATTTATTTTTGAGAAAGAGAGAGAGAGAGAGAGAGAGAGAGAGAGACCCCAAGATGGGGCAGGGCAGAGAGAGAAGGAGAGAGAGAATCCCATCCAGGCTCCATGCTGTTGGCACAGAGCCAGATGTAGGGCTTGAGAAACCATGAGATCATGACCTGAGCCGAGATCATAACCGACTGAACCACCCAGGTGCCCCCTCCTATATAAGAGTCTTAGAGGAGTCACATTCATGGAGATAAAGCTGGGATGGTGGCTGATAGAGGCTGGGCTGGAGGGAAAATGGGAGTTAGTGTGTAAGGAGGACCGAGTTTCAATTTTGCAGGATACAAAGAGTTCTGGAAAGACAGTAGTGGTGGGTACCCAACTGTGAATGACCTTAATGCCACTGAGCCTTAACATGGTTAAGATGTTAAATTTTATGTTATGTGTATTTACCGCCATTGAAAGAAACAAGGGGGTATTATGCTAAGTGAAGTAAGTCAGGGAAAGATATATGTTTTCACTCATATGTGGAACTTGAGAAACTTAACAGAAGACCATGGGGGAAGGAAAGGGGAAAAAATAGTTACAAACAGAAAAGGAGGGAAGCAAACCATAAGAGACTCTTAAATACAGAGAACAAACTGAGTGTGGATGGGGTGGGGGAGGGCAGGAGGGAGGGGGAAATGGGTGATGGGTATTGAGGAGGGCACTTATTGGGATGAGCACTGGGTGTTGTATGTAAGTGATGGATCATGGCAATCTACCCCCAAAACTAAGAGAACACTGTATATGCTGTATGTTAGCTAACTTGACAATAAATTATATTTAAAAATAATCATAAAAGAAACAATATAAGAAAGAGAGAAAGAAAGAAAGAAAGAGAAGAAAAGAGAAAGGGAAGGAGGAAGTGAGGAAGGAAGGAAGGAAGGAAGGAAGAGAGGGAGGGAGGGAGGAAGGAAGGAAAAAAGAAGGTATCTAATTAAGACCCAGAAGATAAGATGAACACCAGAAAGAATCCAGAAAGAATCCAGTGGGACTTGATTCTTGGGACTATTTTCTGCAAATGGGAAGAATTTAAAGGCTTCTTGGGACTATCTTTCCTTCTCTTCATTTAGCAACCTGATTTGTAAAGAATATATGTTAGCACCCCACTATCATAAGTTCCATTTTTATTCGGGTTGCCGTTTTCTGAGCTGGTCTGAGAACACACCTTGGGTGGAATATATCTGCAGAACAAGTACCAAATGCGATAGCTTTCATAGAGTCAAGGTGGACAGAAGGCAGAGGTGGGAAGAAAGTGCACTGAATCCCTCAACCTTTCCAAGGGAGGCTCAACAGAGTAAAAAGCAATGGTTCTGTCAACTGACTATCTAAATCAAGACTGTGATACATTAGGGGCACCTGAGTGGCTCAGTCGGTTGAGCGTCCGACTTCGGCTCAGGTCACGATCTCACAGTTCGTGGGTTCGAGCCCCACGTCAGGCTGTGTGCTGACAGCTCAGAGCCTGGAGCCTTGCTTCCGATTCTGTGTCTCCCTCTCTCTCTGCCCCTCCCCTGCTCACAGTCTGTCTCTCTCTCTCAAAAATAAATAAACATGAAAGAATTGTTTTAAAAAGGCAAATGTATTAATATTCAAAGTTATGTAAAGTTACAGTGGCACCCACTGGAGAATGAAAAGTTAGAACTTAGAAAACATACGCCGCCTCATAGGAGGGGAACTAGGGAATGGGGATTTAGATGGGGAAATGTATTACTTTAGACTTTTTTGAGCATTTTGAATGTTTTCTTCCATGTGTAGGTGTATTGCTTTGATTAAAAAGTAGTGAGTAGCATGATTTAAAATAACCATTTTTTAGGTTCAAAGTAAGAATATAAAATGAAACATTTTGATGTGCCTAAAGTCTTTTTTTTAACGTTTATTTATTTTTGAGACAGGGAGAGACAGCATGAACGGGGGAGGGTCAGAGAGAGACGGAGATACAGAATCTGAAACAGGCTCCAGGCTCTGAGCTGTCAGCACAGAGCCCGACGTGGGGCTCGAACTCACAGACCGCGAGATCATGACCTGAGCCGAAGTCAGATGCTTAACCGACTGAGCCACCCAGGCGCCCCTGATGTGCCTAAAGTCTTAGGGAAAGTAAAAGGATGTTCAAATATATGGAGATGGTGGCAACAGAAATGGTGATAGTGCTAAGGAGGATTTGAACAGGAGTCGTGGAAGGCAGCAGAGGACCGGTCTCCACGTCTCCAACAGGGCTAAGAGTATACCCATCTTACGGGGTTGTTGAAAGGACCATATTAAAGACTGTGTCCAAATGGATGCCCTTGCTGACACTGATGCCATTCTCAGCCCTTTGAGTTCCCAGTAGGAGAGGAGGCGTAATGGTCAACTAAATGAAGAAGCCCGTGTGGTGCACTATGAAAAAGAAGGAACGCACATGCTGAACGGCTCAAGAGGTGTGTGACTTTGGGCATATTGTTTGACCGCTCTGAACCCCGGTTTACCTCTCTGGAAAATACAGTAACAGTATCAATTTGGCAATCGAACTAGGGTTGAATTAGGTCAGTTTAGGTGATGAACATAGTGTACCTGGGACCGACTTTGGCTGAATTATCGAGGCTTTGGGTTGCAAGTTGCAGAGCGAGAACTCAAACGGCTTTAGGAAAATAGTGGGGGGTGGCAAGGACGTTGCCACATCTCACATACTCACAGGAAGGACAGAGCCCCAGCCGTGCTCCAGGCTTCAGGGATAAATGAAAAATAGACACAGACACTTTGCTTTATCCATCGCTGCTTCTCGTCACATGCCGGCTACACCGTCTCCTTCTGTAGACCAGCTTCTCCTACGCGATACAGAATGAGGATAATCATGGCTCCTGACCTTCCCTTCCTGTGGCTGCCTGGCCCTCTTCCTGCTCCACGGAAAAATCCCAGCTCTCACTGCGCCCACTTGACCAAGTGCCCAGTCAGCCGTGGCCAGGAGGACAGGTCCGTGCAAGATGGCCATGACCACAGAGGGCCCACCCTGAGGAGCCCGGAAGCCACCACTGGGTGCACGGCAATCACAGGACTGGGGCAGAGAGGGCAGACACTATTTTCCTCCTCTGTTGACATCCTTGTGAAATGCTACTGCTCCCTCTAAGGAAAATACTGCTCCCCACTGCCCCCGCCCCACCTCGCCCAGTACAGTCATTGTATTATAGTGCTGGCCATCAGTGTAGCAAAACACAACAGTGTCTGGGACATCAACAGCTGTTTCTTGCCTGGCTTTTAGAAATACTTTGGTGGTAGAGGGCTTGGGTGATTCAATCAGTTGAGCATCCAACTCGTGATTTCGGCTCAGGTCATGATCTTATGATTCATGTGTTTGAGCCCCTCATCGGGCTCTGAGCTGACAGTACAGAGCCTACCTTAGATTCTGTCTCCCTTTCTCCCTGCCCCCATCCCCTTCTCTCTTGAAAATAATAAAAAAGAAGAAGAAGAAGAAATACTTTGGTGGGAGTTGGGTACGGGGAATGGTAAATTGAACCTGTGCCTTAGGTCGTTCATCATTCTAAGAGAACTGCCAGAGTCTAATTTTGTTCATAAGTCCTTCAAGGGGGTTAAAAAAAATTCTTTCCTCCCAGTTTCTTTCGGCCCTCAAGTCCACGGGAGTCACAGAACCATGAATCAGTCCCCCTCATACCTCCAAAACCGTCCAGCTTTCAGGCATGTCCCAAAGCTGGCTGTACCCCATGCGTGGGCTGTGGGGGAGGAGGCAGGCAGGTGGACCAGCTCACAGCTGCACTCACAAGACAGCCTGTCCCAGGCTGCCTGTCCCTGCAGCTCGGCAGCTCCGTCCTCCTGGGACCAAGACTGCAGTGACCAGTGACTCTTCATGATGAACCCCAGGGAGGACCAGCAGGTGTCAGCTACCACCCGAGGGCTTCAAGGTCCCTGGGCAGGGTAATTCCCACAGAGTACAGAATGGGTGACAGCAGCATGCTGCTGGGGGACAGCTGACTCCCTGCTCCCCTGGCTTTGCCTTGTCCCAGGAATCCCGTCTTTTTGTGGAGAAGAGCGTCCTTTTCATGAAGCCTTGAGAAGCTGGGCTGTTAGGGGTGTGTGTGTGTCCACTACAGGCATTTTCAGTGAGGCAGGTTCTCTGGCTGAATTCCTGCTATGGCTTCCTTCCAGTGGTTGGTGAACTATGAGCAGGGACGGTGCCACGGGGTGGCTTTGGCCATGCTTTCCTCTCTTTCCTGGAACTCTGTCCTACCTCAGAGCAGTTTTCATCACCTGGGAGATTGAGATCGGGGGTGGGAAGCTTCAGCATGCAGCGTGGTGCTGGGGACGGGGGGGGCTCCCCATTGCCTGGGGGGGTGGGTGCCACCGAACAGAAATTCCACCTGCAGCCCTGGCTTCAAATAAGCCCATCATCGCAGGGTACACTTGTATTGGGAAAATAATTCTATAGAGGCCACACTTTTGACTGCCTAGGATCCATTGTCCTGCCTCTTCATGGTTGTAGAGTTTCTTGGGTTTTCAGTGCTTCCTAAATCTCAAAAGGATTTGTTGGTAAATTATAGAACAGAAAGTTGTGCACTTAAGTAGTGTGAATTTGTCAGATTCAAGCACCTGGATGCTCCTCTGCACACCGGGGCCTCTGCAAGTGGGGAGAGGAAGCTCGGTGACCAGGTGATTGGGCAGGGGCTTGGAGAGCAGAGACCATGATGCTTCTCTGGCCCCCTAACACACCTGGTCTGGCCCTCTACTGCACCTGGTCTGACCCGCCCCCCCCAACCACACTTGATCTGCCCCCCCCCCCCGCCACACACACACACACCTGGCCTGGCCCCTCCACCACACCTGGTCTTGCCCTCTACTAGACCTGGTTTCACACCCCCACTACTGCACCTGGTCTGGCCCCCCTCCCACAACTTTCTGGGCCCCTCTACCACACCTGGTCTGGCCCCCCTACCACACTTGGTCTGGACCCCCTACCCCACCTGTCCTGGCCCCCTTACCACACCTGGTCTGGTCCCCCTACCACACCTGATCTGGCCCTCTATGACACCTGGCATGTCCCTGGGTCTGCAAGTTTATCCTTTACCTGGAGGGCAAGCTGCACTGTGGCCACAGTGGCACATGGTGAAGGGGGGCTGGCTAGAGTCCTGAGCCTGGGCATGAAGCAGGACCTGTGGGCTGGAATTGCCCAGCATCTTCTGTACCAGCAAAGGCATTCCCTTCCTTTTTCTCCACGGGAACACAGGGATCTGATCTTTGTCTGGTTGCTGAAAACTGAAGCAAATTGAAATTGACTCTTGGATGTGGATATTCAACGAGATGCCTTCACTTGTTTAAAGATGTGGCTGAGCCATCTGTCCTCATTTCTACCAACAAGGAGATGCCTCCTTCTCTGCCGTCTGCTGGGGTTGGAGGCGGCAAGGACCACAGAACAGTAGTTCCTTTGGGTCCTTCGCTGGAACCCAACTGGAGACAGTAGACTATGCCAAAAAAAGCACACTTGCAAATGTTAATTAGGGAGTGTTTATTTTAATTAGAGGGAGATCCATGATGGAATATCTTTACTTATCAACATCTCTTAATAAGGTCTTAAGACATGCCTATTGACACTGATAAGAATTTGAGCTCGATTCATCTCTCCTGGAACACCTGTCTTTCCCAACTGTTGACTTTACCCAATACAAATAGCAGGGCTAGTAATCCATATTAGAAAGTGTGTCCAACTACTTTTTCAAAAAATAACACTAAGTAGATCATTTTTATCCTTTATGGGGTGTTTGCCAGACCCCACAGGGATTCTGTGGCAATACCTGGCTGGTTGTACCAACATCTCACTTAATATGATCAGAGATCCTGCCTTGCTGCTTTCCCTTCTTGCTGGAAATCTGCATGTGGCCAACGACAGGCCAAGTGGGGGAATCAGTATATTGTGGGCCAGTCTCCCCAGAAGGCCCAGCCAAGTTGTGGGTTCAGAGTGGAAATAAAGACAGCAGGCGTGTCCACGCCAGATGGGTGAACCCTCCCGACAGCCAAATCAAGTCCTTATGGCCAGGAAATCCCTCCCATAGTATGATGTGACACTGCCTCCTCATCCAGCAGGTCACACCCCTCCCAGCCCAGGGACAGTGCCAAGACGGGCAGGAGCAGGGGAGGAACCAAAACTGGGCTCGCCCAGCATCCTTGAAGGCTCCCGTTGCCACTGGGGGTGGGCATGCCCCCTTCCTCACGGCCCCCATTGCCCACACGGTCCCCTCCAGCCACAGATGCCCCAAGATGGTTATATTGCTATTTTTTTTTTAAATAAATAACCCATGAAGACCTGGGAACATATAAGTGGCAGCTTGGCCTCGCTCTAGGACTGAGCCCCTATTTAATGTTGAAGCATCATGTGTCCACAAGGGCCAACACAAGGCCACCCTCTCCATTCTTTTCAATCCCGCCTATCACCACATCCATGGTCATCCCTGCCTGGGAAGCAGCTCAGCAGGGGCAAAGGCCACTTTTCTCCCAGGGAAGGAGTATTTTCAACCCCCGTTCAGTGAGGTATGTCATACGTTTCAAGAACCTCCTCCCTCAAGGTAATGTTTCCCCTTTGTCTGAATCCCTCCAGCTGCAATATGAGTCATTTTTCCCTTGTTCGGTCCTCAGTAGAGATGAGAACAAGTAAGTTGTCCTCTTTCACCTCATTTCTCCACCTTTGGGATTTGCTGTTGGTGGTGCTGGTGGCAGCAGCTGTTTGTTTGTTTGTTTTTTTAAGATTTTATTATTTAAAAACATTTTTTAATGTTTTTAATGTTTATTTTTGAGAGAGAGAGAGAGAGTGAGTGAGTGAGTAGGGGAGGGGCAGAGAGAGAGGGAGACACAGAATCTGAAACGGGCTCCAGGCTCCGAGCTGTCAGTACAGAGCCCCATGCGGGACTCGAACCCATGAATCACAAGATCATGACCTGAGCTGAAGTCGGACGCTTAACTGACTGAGCTACCTAGGCGGCCCTCCAAAAAATTTTTTAATATATTTAAATTCAAGTTAGTTAACATATAGTGTAATATTGGTTTCAGGAGTAGGACTCAGTGATTCATCACTTAACATTTAATACCCAGTGCTCATCCCAACAAGTGCCCTCCTTAATGCCCATCCCCTATTTAGTCCATTCCCCCCACTCCCTCTAGGAACCCTCAGTTTGTTCTCAGTATTTAAGAGTCTCTCATGGTTTGTCTCCCTCTTTCTTTTTTATCTTATTTTTCCTTCCCTTCCTTTATGTTCATCTGTTTTGTTTCTTAAATTCCACATATTAATGGAATCATATGATATTTATCTTTCTCTGATTGACATATTTCACTTGGCATAATACACTCTAGTTCCATCCACATTGTTGCACATGGCAAGATTTCATTCTTTTTGATCGCTGAGTAATATTCCATTGTATATATATACCACATCTTCTTTATCCATTCATTAGTCGATGGACATTTAGGCTCTTTCCATAATTTGGCTATTGTTGAACTTTTTAAAAAAATATATATTTATTTGAGAGAGAGAGAGAGAGCACACAACCAGGGGAGGGGCACAGAGAGAGGGAGACACAGAATCCAAAGCAGGCTCCAGGCTCTGCGCTGTCAGCACAGAGCCCAACACGGGCTGGAACTCATGAACTATGAGATCATGACCTGAGCCGAAGTCCAGCACTTAACCCAATGAGCCACCCAGGCGCTCCTCTTGTTGAAATTTTTAAGTAGTCTTTACACCCAAGAGATTACTTGGCTAATCTCTTACTTGGGGCTCAAACTCACAACTCTGAGATCAAGAGTCACACACTCTACCGAATGAGCCAGCCAGGAGCCCCCGCAGCCATGTTTAATATTAAGCCCCCACAGGCTGTGAGCTGCTGTCTTAAATTTAATACTTTTTGAATCGAGGGGAAAAAGTCATAACATCCCTCATTTCCTTCATGGCCATTGTGTTGACCTTCTCTAAATGGCTTTTGGCTATAATGTCTAGAACCGATAGCAAGGATGCTTAAACCAGAGACCCAGCTAGAGCATTGAAAGCTGAGTAATCAGGAGATCCCATGGCCCCTGCACGACCACCCTGAGATGCAAAGAAGGAACAGCAGAGGCAGTGGCTGGAGAACCGAGGCTTCCCATCAGCGCATTAAGTGACAGACTGAGGGTTTAGTTCACTGCCCCCCAGTGTGAAAGCCACCCAAGAGGAATGTAATCATGAGCTGTGGTGAGAGAGTGGCAGAGCCCAGGACAGGGAGATGAGACCCCCCACAGTCTTTAGCCCTGGCCTGAGTGCCCCAGACACCCAAATCTGTATCTCAGAAGGCTCTGTCTTGCTGAGACCATCTGACAGCCGGGCCCACATGGAGAGGAGCATAACCAGGTAGGGAGAGGAGGGGTGTCCCCACAGCAGCTCAGCTGAACCAGTAACCACATTTCTCCTGACCCCATGCTGGCTTTCCCTCCCATCCCCCATGTGACCTGACACCCGTGAATGTCAGGCAGAGCTGAAATGTCACCTACGTCAACTGTTTTGGAGGCTGGCAAGGTCTCTTGGAGAAGACGTGTGAACTATTCCCCTCCCCCACCATGCCCTTAAAAACAAAGGAACAGTAGGGGCGCCTGGGTGGCTCAGTGCAGCTAAATGTCTGACTCCGGCTCAGGTCGTGATCTCACAATTTGTGGGTTTGAGCCCTGAGTCAGGCTCTCTGCTGACAGCTCAGAGCCTGGCGTCTGCTTCAGATTCTGTGTCTCCCTCTCTCTCTGCCCACTGCCCCCCACCCCCATAGCACTCTGTCTCTCAAAAATAAATGTTAAAAAATTAAAAAGAAAACAACAACAAAGAAATGGCTAGCCCTCAATGGAAAAAGAAAATATTAGTTGCTATGGTCCAAACGTTCGTATCCTTCCCCACATTCATACACTGAAATCCTGCCCCCCAAGGTGATGATATCAGGAGGTTGAAGATGGGAACCCAGGGATTAGAGTCTGTTACAGAGGCTTAAGAAAGGTCCCTCGCCCTTCACCACGTCAGGACATGGCAAGAAGGTGCGTCTGTGAACCCGGAAGGAGGCTCTCACCAGACACCCCGTCTGCCAGCATTTTGGCCTCGGACTTTCAGCCTCCAGAACTGTTGAGAAATGGATTCGTGTTAGTTATTAGCCACCCGGGTTATGGTATTTGGTTATAGCAGCCGGAGCAGGCCAAGACACTAGTTTTTAACTGCTCATTTTCCTACCATCTACTTAAACTCTTAGAGCGTTCTAGAATAGTTTCAAAACGCCTCCCCTCGATGGGAAGCCAGTGGTTCTCAACAGGCCACGATATTTCCCCAGGGGACATTAGGCAGTGCCCGGAGACATTTTTGACTAGCACCCCTCATGGGGAGGAGGCGTGGCCAGCATCTAGTGGGCAGAGGCCAGGGATGCGGCTCAACGTCGTAAGATGTCTAGGCCGGCCTCGTACAAGACCGTGTCCGTAGCGAGAAAGCCTTCCCCGGGCACATCATCCTGTACGCGAAGCATCGTTATCCTCCTTCCATTTCTAGAGGAACCTTAAATAACATACCGGACCTGAGCCGTAGCGTTTTTGTTATTCTTCTCCCCGGTGGGGGACAAGATGGGATGGAGACACAGGAGGGTGGGGAGATGGAGGGAGGGACGCACACGCACCTGCCGTCCAACCCCGCAGGAGGGCGGCAGGGGCGGCCCGGGCTTTCTGAGCCTATTCTCCGGCTTGGCTTGTCCTCAGGACTCTGCCTCGCCCACCCTCTATCTGCCAGATGCGCCACTGCAGATCTGGGATTTATCTTCTCTCTCATTGCACCCGAGTTAATGGCAGTGGCTGTGAAAAGAGGCAGCGGCTCACTGATAATATTCCAGTCACTTGGGTTTCTTGTCTTAATTACCTTCCTAATTTGTACTTTTGGTGGAACACCTGGGGTGTGAGCACCAGTCGGCAATTTTTTCCTCTGCTCCTTCTCCACCCAGCGGGTTCTTTCTGCCATCTGTTGATCTTAAATATCTGCCTTAATTCTTTTATTTATGTTCTTTCTGCGCGTGTAATTTATCTTGGTCTCTCATTAGCTTCTCTGCCAGGCTCTATTCCACCTTCGGACAAGGTAGCAATTGCATTTCTTTCCCCAGCACCTGCCCTTCGCCTGGCGGTGGGAAACTGCTTGCCCCCCCTCCCCCCCCAGGACACAGCTTATGCTTTTGGAGCAGAGAGGAGGGACCCGCTTCATGTGCAGATCATCACAGAATGTTCCGCACTATTGGCCCAGGTACAGGGTGGGGGCAGAGGGACTATGCATTCACTGCTCCAAACCCCTTCAGAGTACGGATTCGGATGCCAGCTCTTGCCACCCACACCTGGGAGAAAGCCACAAGTGCAGGTTGGCAAACGGGTGGGGGGGAGTGGGGGACCTGGCTCAGCTGCTCGGGGCTGCATCCCTTTGGGCAGACGCTATTTTTTCCTGCCTTAACTGGTTACTCCCCTGCCCAACCTCCCAGAGCTACTGTGAGTCCAAGTGCTGGGGCTTTTGCTAAATAACCAGAAGGGGTTAGTTCCCTGATTAATATAGGTCCTGTTGCTCTGGGCTGCGCTATCGTTTACATTAAAGTGACTGATTAGAGTAAAATCTTTAACAAAAGAGCCAACCAGCTGTTGTTTATACTTTAGAAAAGCACATTTTTTTTTCAAAGGAAGGGAGATGCCCCTCTGATGTTATAAAACACCGCTTAGTCCCTCCCCAGCTTTTGACACCCGTCCCCAGTGGGTCAGGGGTCCCTGGTGAAGTTCTTTGCCTTGGAGACCCGCAGTCACCGCTGAGAGCCGGCTGAGGGCTTGGCTGTTTGGGCACAAAACAAGAATGAGGACAGCAGCTTTGGAAACACTGGAGTCTCTGAGGGTAGGGGACTGGTCAAATGGAAGAAGCATCGGAGATGTCCTCCAGCTTTCTGATCTCATGACCGCGGGCACCGGCAGCTGCTGTGATTCAGATTCTGTGTCTCCCTCTCTCTCTCTGCCCCTCCCCTGCTCACAAGAGACCACAGCTGTCTCTCTCTGTCCCTCAAAAATGAATAAATGTTAAAAAAAATTTTCTTTTTTTTAAAGGCGCCTGGGTGGCTCAGTCGGTTGAGCGTCCGACTTCGGCTCAGGTCCTGATCTCACGGTCTGTGGGTTCGAGCCCCGCGTCGGGCTCTGGGCTGAGAGCTCGGAGCCTGGAGCCTGCTTCGGATTCTGTGTCTCCCTCTCTGTCGGCCCCTCCCCTGCTCGCACTCTGTCTCTCTGTCTCTCTCTCAAAAATGAATAAATGTAAAAAAAAATTTTTAGAATTTACATCAGGAGCCTTAACAATTATATAAAAATAAATCAGTCTTTAAAGCCTCGATCCTGAAACATGTGGTTGCTCTGGTGGTGTTGATTGCCCGGCCACTTCGGCCCCAGAGCCTGTTGGATGCAGTGTCTCAGGGGCTTCTCTGCAGCCGGCTCTGGAGTGTGCTAGGCATGCTGGGAGGGTGCTGTCTGCCATCTGGTTTTGGAAACCCCCCCCCCGCCCCACCCCCCACCCCAACCAAACCGATAACTTCTGAGCCTGGCAGTGGCCCAAGAGTCATGCCATGTGATCTCTGGGGTTTCCTCTACCTCTAAAGTCCTAGGATTCTGTATCCCACCATTGGTCATTATGAGGACTATGGGAAGATATTTGGAGGAGCATGAGGACCCCAAATTCTCAACCAGCAACCTCCAGTTGCCACCCCATAGGGTCCCCACGGGAGATTGAAGCACAAAGGGTAAGGTGAGGGAAGAAAAGAGCCCTTTAGGCCTTAGCAGGCTGTTTGGACTCCAAACCCCATTGTGGTCCCTCGGTGAACCAGACTAGATAATGGGTGAGCTCTTACCCTCTCACACGGGACAAGTGTGAGCAGCTCTTCTGTCTCCAGGTGCCTCCTAGAATCCTAGCATCCTTGGCCCACCCCAACTAAAAAGGACACAAAGGATAAAAAGAGGCGTTTCAAAGAGGCGGTGAATCCCAAAAGAAGACAAGCCCTTCTCAGTGGATTTTTCCCTCTTCCCTCTTTATAACAAAAAAGTTCCTCCTGGCCCCAAAAGCCCTTGGTCTTGATTCTGACCAGTATTGGTAGGTCTCTTTCCTGTTATGATTCAGGGGATCTTTAAACTGTCCCACAGATACCAGGAAATGTCTTAACATTATGGTTCTACCCCACTGGTCCCAGGCCACTGGACCATTTTTCTATAACCTTTCCTTCTCCATCAGATACTTGTAGACAAGCAGTGTTCTTCCACATTTGATCAAAGTCAGAGTGTTGGTAGCCTTGGCAGGCTTACTAGTCCCTCTGGAGAGGACTTGGGGAATCATCTTGTCCATCCCCAAGCTTAAGCTAGACTGTAGCCACACCATCTCAGAGTAGACTGTAACAGTCTACCATTTCAAGATGGCCCCTCGAATGTCTGGGAAGACATCATTGGGCCCCTGCACCAATCTCGGACTTCTTGTTGCGCGAGCTAAATAAAACCCTATGTGTTTAGCTTAGGAGCCCGTCATCAAGCTCTTTCAGTAAAGGGCCAGACGGTAAATATTGTAGGTCTTTGGGCCATATGTTCTCTATCACAACTACTCATCTCTGCTGATGTAGCGCAAAAGCAGCCACAGACAACTTGTCAACAAACTAAGCATGGCAGTGTGCCAATAAAACTTTATTTGTGAACACTAAAATTATATAACTTTCATGTGTCATGAAATACTATTCTTTCTTTGATTTTTTTTTTCCAGTTATTTAAAAATGTAAACGTCGTTCTTAGCTTTCAGGCCATACAAAAATAGGCAGTGGGCTGAATTTGGCCCCCAGACCGTTGCCAGCCAACCCCGGGTTTAAACTCCAGTTATGTGGGTTTTCTGTTACTGGCAGCCTAATGCGGTCTCACTTGACCCAGCAATGGTAATGAACCTTGTTCGAAAATTGCTCCTAACCCTTCATGCTTTTTTATTCCATTTCAGAGGGTCTTGCTGTTGGCGTCGGATTTGGGGCTGTGGAAAAGACAGCATCCGCCACCTTTGAGAGTGCCAGGTAAGCCAGCACCTGCTCCCTAGAGCCTGGCACCGTACCCAGTGGTGCTCTGGAAATGCTTATTACCTCGATGGGCACCCCTGGCCCCAGAGGGCCAAGACTGGTGGAAGTTGGTGGGGGAGGTCAGGTGAAGCTTGCCTGAGAGAGGGTTTCCATCAAACAAGCTGGTTACGCCGTTTGTCATATGAGCTATCTAATGGGTAACCGCTTTGAAAACACAACATGGAAATAATCGTGTGTTCTCCAAATCCTTTAAAAGTATAAAGACTAAAGACAAAAAAAAAAAAAAATTAACAAAGCCAGCAACTGATGCTCTCAACTGCTCCCTCTTTTTGAAGCCGCTCCTTTCTCTTTCCAGACCCTGCGCTCTCCTGGTTTCCCCCCACTTCCTGTTCCTCTACAGATTCTTCTGTGGGCTTCTCGTCCTGCGGCCCTCTCTGAAATGTTGATGTTGCCTGGGATCCATCTCTGGGGCATCGTTTCTTCTCACTTAGTGTACTCTCCTTGGGGAATCTCCTCCATTCCCGAGACTTTATTTTCCATCCATTTGCTGGTGATGCCAATGTTGATCTTCAGCCTAGACTGTTTTCTGGAACTTACACCTACGGGTCCAGCTACCTTGCAGACATCTCCACTCAAATGTTTTTCAGGATCCCCACGCTCAGCATTTCCAAAGTTGAGCTTATTGTCTCCTGCTGCCATCCTGCAAAAACCTGTCCCTCCTCCAGGGTTCCCCATCACCCCCTTGCACCCGGTTGCCCAAACCAAACTCACTGCTGTCCTTGACTCCTCATGTCCATAGACAGTCTTTCCGCAGACAGTCTGTGCCTTCTAAGTTCTTCTTCTCTTCTACCTCCCTGGCCCCACACAGGGCCTAGGCAAGGCGATCGTCTCGGGACCACGGAGGCTTATGGCTTATCCTGTAGCCATAATGGAGATGTGTTCTACGTGGTCTCTTGTGCCTACAGGACCGTGAATACTACAGCCTTGGGCTGGAGGAGAGCAGGGAGGACCCTTCCATCCAAGGGTGGCAAACTCAGGTGCCTTCAGAAGACTAAGGGGCAAGAAATTGAGTGGAGACCATCCTGGGGTGGAGACAGTTAGGAACAGTGAGGACAGAGGTGAACCTCAACCGGGCAGCACATGCACTATCTCAAGGCACAATTATTTTAAAAATATGATTCATGTTCAAGAGATGGTCCTGGGGGCCGCTGGTTTCTGACCCCTGCATCTAGCTCATTTCTCTGCCTTCTGACCGACTTTTTCCCCCTGTGGCGGTGGCCCCGCCTCCTTCAGCGATCAACCTGGTTTCTATTCCCCTGCTTGTCAGGAACTCATTTCTCACAGAGCCCCTTTCCCGCCCTCCCTCAGCTGCTGAACTTATGTGAGGCCTCTTTATGCCCCATCCCCTCCTTTTAGGTCCTCAGCCAACGTGGGACCCCTGTGTGTTAAGTGTAGTCTCTGCTGGTCTTTATTTATTATTATTTTTTTAATTTTGGGGGAGGTCAGAAAGAGAGGGAGAGAGAGAATCCCCAGCAGGCTCCACATTCAGCACGGAGCCCGGCGCAGGGCGCAGGGCTCAGACTCACAACCCTGAGATCATGACTCAAGTTGACAAAGTCAAGAGTCAGACGCTCAACCGACTGAGCCACCCAGGCGCCCCCTTTTAGGTCTTTAAATTCTAATGCTACATGTTAAGGGACATGTGTGCTCCTTGAGGCCCCAGATGTTTATGTGGGCCGGCATGTTCCAAGTCGAAATTTCCCCTGTTCTCAACTTCTTTTTCCCACCTGTCAAACTGGTGGGTTCCTCCAGCATCATCCGTTCATGTGATACCTATTGTGAAAACCAAATGAGCTGGTTGATGGAGGGTGGGGGGAGGGCAGAGGGGACTTCATAATGTAGAAATGTCGCCAAAATCAAGGGTTAATTGTGATTCCTAACGCCCTGCAGGCTGCTCTTCTCACACTGGGAGAGGGGGAGGGGAGAGGGTCGGGGAGTATGGCTTTTTAGCCGTTTTGATCTTGGCCTCGCTTAGACCAGGAGAAACTTCCGAGTCAGCAGGATCCCGGGAGCTGAGCCTGTCAGCATCCACAGGCCGGGTCCTCCTGGAGCTCGGGCGCCGTGCACATTGTAGGGGGTCAGTGGCTGGCAAGTGACAGCCCTGCCCCCAGCCAGGCTTTCAGTCCAGCCAAGTCTCCCGCGACATGGGGATGTCCACTCAGACGGCCCTCTATTCTATTACCTGCACTTTCCGCTAATCTTTATAAATATTTCTGAAGAAAGTAGAGCAACAATCTTTCCGACCCAGCCCCTCTCTTCCCTTGAACAGACGCTCTCTGAGTTACATAAACCCTCAACAGGACCTTCCAGTTGGGATTGAGCTGGGGCGGCAGTCTTGGTATTTTCAGCCTCAAAAAACCCCCTGCTAATGGAGCCACTGGGGGGTTCTCACCACCCCCCGCCCTCCACCCACTCTCAGCCACAGCGTGTGGGGCTTTGCTGTTGTCACCACTGTGTCCAGAGTATCTTGGGAGGGAAGGTTCTCCCTCCAACAGGCCCTCCCCATCAGGCCATCCCCCCCATAAATCCACCTACAGTTCGTGATTTGGGTTCTTCCTTTTCAAATGCCCTGGGGGCGGGGGGAGGGGGTGAGGATGGTGATGGATAAGAGCCCCCAGCCAAGGAACGAGGGAGAAGGAGAAAGAACAAGGCTAATGCCGGAGGGCAGGCTGCAAAAGCAAAGTCATCCGATGATTAAACGCATCTTGTACAAGAGACAGGTTTTGCCTTTTGAAATCCCAGCTCCGGGTGATGAACGAGGGGCACGCCTAAGACATGACACAGAAAAGCTTGAAAACAAAGGCGTGAAAAAAGGTGGAAGGTGCACCCTGGCCAAAAAGAAAGCAGGTATTACAGTCTTGGAATCAGACAAACCAGACTTTCGGGCAGAAAGCCACGTAAAGAATGGAGGTCAGTACTTTGCAGGAAGAGGAACAGTGTCCCGGGCTGATGGGCACCTGTACGCTCCTGGCAACCTAAGTCTCACACTGGGGAAGGAAAATGGTCAGAATTTCAAGGGAAGTCAGACAAAACCGTCGTCATGGTGAAGGGTTAGGATTCCCCGCCCGGGCACTGAGAAGGCAGATAAAAAGTTAACACGACATACATCATGGATGTGCGTAGAGCCCCAGCCTGGCGATGAGAAACCTGACATTCTTATCAAGCCCGCATGCGCATGGTTCCCAAAATTGATGAGCGCCGTGCCGCAGAGAAAAGTCGGAATGCCCCCCAAATCAATACCACTCAGACCACATTCTGTGACCGCAGTGTGACATAATTGAAAATCAATACCAGAAAAGATGGCCTAAATAATTGGTTAGTGGGCAGTGAAACCAGTAACACCGTAAGAAGGGCACAGCGTAAGCTCCAAGGAAGGGATACAAACCGAGTCACTAAGAAACCAGTGGATGAAGGGCAGGCTCTTCCTTCGTGTCAGGGGCACTTCATAGAACGGTGGTACTTCATTGGGACCGGGGCGGATGGTCAGCTTGAATTGGTGGACGCGATGGAGGCAGGTAATATTGTGAAGAAAGGCCCAGGTAGGTCCCAAGGCATTTTCAGGGCCGGCGGAGAGGTGAAGTCACCGAGATGGAGCTCACACGGTGCTTTCTGGAAGGTGAGCCCGACGGCTAAGAAAGCACATCATGCACCGAGAGGTTGGCAGCTAGGGTGGGTTCTGATATGCAGGGAAAGGAAATGATAAAACCCAAGAGGTGGTTTGAACCGTGATCTGGCTCCCGTGGAATAATTTGAGGCCAGGACATAGATGGACCTGTGTTGACCACCCACAGCTGTGTGCCCTCAGAGCAGGACGAGGGATGTGGGACTGAAGGGAGACCACAAGGAGGGGAGGGAGGAAGAGCTTTGAATGCAGACCCACCAGACGGCATCTGTCGGCGGATTTTGTTGTCCTGCGGAAGGGAGAAGGGGGAATTCAGGTTTGAGCGTAGGGAGACCTAGATAATCACGTAGGGCTCCGGGAGGGCCCCGAGGGCGAGAGGATGCATTTGCATGTACTTGGCAACAAGAGTTACCTGGCCTGTGCCTGGGGCCCACGTGGACCAAGCTAGCTGCTCTTCATTTAGCCTAGGGGTCTCAGCAAACTGTAGCCCCCGGGCCAGGTCCGGCCCCACACCCGGTTCTGGAAACAGCGTTTGCTTCGAACACAGCCGACACTCATTTGTTGACATACTGTCCGTAACTCCTGGTAATAATGGAGGCGGGCAGTTGCCGCAGAACCTCAAGGCCGAAAGCTGAGCGTCTATAGTCATCTGGCCCTTTGCAGACCAAAGTATGCAGACCTCTAATTCGGCGGAAAACCGTAATTTTACTGCAGATTCATCAGCAAATGCTCTGACACCAACTAACTCTTGTACGATCTCTTTCTTGTGCCCTGTTAATAATGCATCTGGAAGCCACATATCTGCAGCCACCACGGGAGAAAAGAAAGGTATAAAATAAAGACTCCCAAGGAGGCACGATCCTTAATTGAATTTCTCCACAACCAGGACTCAGGCAGGAGGCAGGCATGTAATTTGTGTAGGGCTGCTGCTGCCACCCAGTGTTCAGATGCTGTTACTTCACCTTTATGGCGCCTGTCCCCATGCCTTCCCTCCATCCACCCTCCTTCCTCACTGGATAGCTGGTGTGGCACTGTTTATCCCGAATTCAGTGTCCTCTGAACTACGAAGCATCTCAGGCAGCAAAGGGAAGCCCGTGGTTCAAGGGAAACATAGCTTTCTTCTCTCCAGTCTGGTCCCCTCGCAATTTCTTCTGGTGTCACCACCAAGAAATTCTTCAGACCACATGTCCCTTGGGAGTTTGCTGCTTAAACAGTTTTCCTTTCTGAAGTGGCATTACCTCCAAAGAACATGTTCCCGATGGAGGAAACGTGCCCTCGGCTCTCACTTGACTCAGCGGCAGGCATAATGCAAACCAGCGGGGAGAGCAAGGCTATTTACACTTCACATACAGACCACTTCCTATTTAGGCTTTGACGGAGCACACACGTTGGGTGGCGTTTGTCACCCACGAACATACCCTGACCGGCAGGTGCAACAGGCTCTGGGTAGCCAAGGAGGCTGGCTGCAGACTCATGGTCTTTGTGGATAATCCACAAAGCACATCCCCAAGATACGCCTCAAATGTGTTTCTTGTGTCCCAACCAGCTAATGCTAACCGACATCTAGATACTTAGGAAGGGATGCCTGGTGGATTAGTCTGCATCTGGACCTAAGGTGGCTCACTAAATTGCACAGGAGGGACATCAAAATAAATTTTAAAGTGTATGTCTGCCTCCCTTATCAAGGGGTAAATCATAAGTCAGATATATACTTTCCCTGGCTTAAAAACCAACACACGTGTTGGTATATTAACAATCATTTAAGACAGCAGTCATTAGTCAACTAAGCAGCCATTTGTTTAGAAACAAAAATGGTGGGGCACCTGGCTGGCTCAGTTGGTCAAGCATCCGACTTCGGCTCAGGTCATGATCTCACAGTCCGTGAGTTCAAGTCCCGCGTCAGGGTCTGTGCTGACAGCTCGGAGTCTGGAGCCTGCTTCGAATTCTGCGTCTCCTTCTCTCTCTATGCCCCTCTCCTGCTCTCGCTCTTGTCTCTCTCTCTCTCTGTCAAAAATAAATAAACATTAAAAAAAATGGCAGTAGACACATTTTCCTGGTCATTAGTCAACCGTAACCAGTCGATATGTCTTTATGTGGAAGACCCATTACCTATGTGCATCTCTCTGTCCAATTAATCCCCCTACTTTGGATCCAGAATATTATTGAAAATAGGTTTGCCAATTAAATGTAGAGAAGGTCAAGAGCAGGCCTCACTGTTGTGGTGGGGAGGGGTCTCGGAGAACTAAGTGTAAACTTCTTCAGCATAGTCCACTCACACATCTACCGTAACCGCCTGCACGGGTCAAGCCGCTCTTACAAAGTCCCTAGATCACCCTGTGGCAGGACCAGCTGCCAGACTTCCAGAGAATTCTCAAGAGACTCTCCATGCCTCAGGCTGCCGCTCTTGACCTCCCCACGTGCCCGCAGCTCTGGGTCTCACCGTTCCAGACCCCAGCCCGGTCTCTCTGGAGACTGGTCTTCAGGCTGAGAAGCGCAGCCCCAGCATGAGGTCAGGAAGGTGCCCGGGAGAGGAGATCCTTTCACCCCTTGACCCAACCACTGCCACCCCTTTCACAGCAGAATAATACACACGCCCTCCCCCGCTCCCCGCACCACAAACCCCACCGCCACACGCTTCAATCACCCCAGAAAGCAAATTCTTGTGCTGTTCTGTATGTGTGACGGCAGACTGTGCTCTCCATTTTATTTTATGCAAACAAGCCCTTCTCCTGAACCCATCAAGCTACCTTGCCCGGGATTCTAGAGTTATCTATCGGCAGCTCTTTCTCTTACATGCTTCTTTTCAGTCCTCCCACACACCGATCCCTTTACCCTGTATTCTGACAGAGAGGAATTTGCAAGTGTGGGCAGGCAGGCAGCAGGTGGTGGACAGTGCCCCCGTGTGGTGGCTGGTCATCATCGATGCCAGGTGACAAAACAATGACAAAGGGACAAAAGCAGTCGAGACACGAGGATGGCTGAAGCAGTGTGGATCTCAGACAGAAGTCACACCTACAAATTTTAAGACCCCGTGTTATATACATACGAGTTCATAAAAATGCTGTGTGCATTTCTCGAAATAGTTACATCTTTATATTCCTGCCATTTTGACCCCAATAGTTCATTGGATTCAGCCCTGACGGTGCTCCGCTGTCGTGTTATTTTCCCGCATCAGCATAACGGCAAGGTTTTTGCATGGTCCCGGCACAGAGAGGATGGTGGATGTGGAAGGCACCAGAAAAGAGCAGGAAGTCCCTCGGGGCCGTGACTGTCGGCACCAGTAGGAAAGCAGTGGGGTGAACGGGCTTAACTTCAAGACACCCAAAAATTCATTCGATTTTTCTTTATGTTTTATTTTTCTAATGACTTCAAAAAACAGTGTTATGAAAATTAGTATATTCGTCCTGGAAGTAAAGAGGATGGGCCTAAAAGCCTGCTAAACACATGGACAGAGCCAGACTCGGGCCCAGCACTTCCTTGTAGGCAACTGGAGAGCCATTCCCTCCACATAGCTGTTCCCGAGCACGCCCCACAGGGTTTTTTGTTCTGTTTTAATTTTTTTTTAATGTTTATTTATTTTTGAGAGCGAGAGACAGAGCATGAGCAGGGGAGGAGCAGAGAGAGAGGGAGACAGACACAGAATCGGAAGCAGGCTCCAGGCTCCGAGCCATCAGCACAGAACCCGACGCGGGGCTCAAACCCACAAACCGTGAGATCATGACCTGAGCCGAAGGTGGACGCTCAACCGACTGAGCCACCCGGGCGCCCCCTTCTTTTTCCCTCGTCCCCACTGACCCTCAAGAAGTGCCCCTCCCATCCTCAGAACCCCTGGGGGTTCTCCAACAGTCCTCCTGAGAACATTCTGCAGGTGCTTTGCTCCAGGAGGCCTGACTGAAAGGAGCCGGCAGGGCTGGGGGCTGGGAAGCGAGGGCGAGAAAGGAATGGTCTCCGTCCTGTCTCCTTGTCCAAACCCCGGCATTCTTACCGCCTTCCGCCACTCTCTCTCCTGGCTCCTTCTCCCTTCCCGTGGGTTTTTATGCTCCCAGCAAGAGCAGAATGGTACAGGAAACAATGAAAAGAGTTAACAGTATTTTGCCAGTAAGCCCCCTCCACTTCCCGTGTTCTGTCCCCAAGAACCCCCAAGATTTTTCTTGGACTGGGTTATCCTCTCGAGGGGATAGCAGCACCCCCACCCCTTCAGACACTTTGCCTTCCACATCCCCAGGTCTGTGCAGACACACAGATGTCATTGTTACCTGCACACCTGGGGGACTCCCCCGCTGATAACAAAGAGAATCCGGAACCTAATAGCCACTTGCCTGCAAAATATGCCCATCGTGGGGCCTGGTGCCCATTCATTCCCTGCACTGGGTGCACAGATACGTGAACAGATGGAGGAGTGAAAGTCTGTGTACTTATCATTTACCTGCTGCCTGAGATTGTCCACGAGAAACCGTTTAATGTTAGTTTGGCTTCACCCACGAATCTGGCAGACTTTCCATACTTCCCAGGACAGCTGGGATAATTACCATTATTTGAGCACAAAGCCACTAGAAAGGATACAAAGAAAAACCCGATCGGTTTTGGGTGTTCTGGAAGTCAGGGTTCTTCAGACCTTTGCTCGCCTTTCCTGGCACACATCATCAAGTCTAAGGTGACCGTCAGCTATGTCAGAGTGACCTCGTCGGGAGGCCCAGTGACGGTCATTCATCCCTCCCTGCTGGTACTGGAGAGGGGAGCCATGTCTTCCCCTGGCAGATGGTTTCCTTCGAAGGTTGGGGACATTCTCTGGTGTGAACCTTCAGCAGCAGCATTCTGACTCCCACACCCATCCATCCACACACACGATGCTACAGAGACAGAAAAATGCTCGCAAATGTGCTCATTTCAGCACGCAGTCCTTCCAATGGTACCTCTGTGTCAAGCAGAGGGGACCCAGGCTAGCAAGCCCCTGGAAGTCTGACCGTGTCCTTGACTCTTACTATCTAAACCTCAGTTTTTATGTGCATTTCGTGAAGAGAGGCAGGTTGTATCTGTGATTCCGGGACTGTTGGGCTTTGCGGGACAATAAAAATGTCCCCTGTGTATGTGGACGGACGGAGAGCTGTCACCTTCTCTGTTTTGCAAAGTAAAGGCATCGATAGAAAGCTGCGATCATAGGCTCTCCCTGTCAGTCAATTCTTGTATAAGGTATCTCTCGGTTAACAGTGTACTTATCACCAAAAATCAGTTCATAAGGTCAGGGAAAAACAAAATCCGTTCTACTTTTCAGATAGGAGTTTACTTCTCTTTATCTTCCTCTGTCTCTCTCCATTCAAATTCAGAGCAACTTACAACATGAAAGCTTGTCCAACACCACTCAATACGTAATTATGTTCTTCATACAAATTCGTCAGTTTGAGCCCCCCACCCCCCACCGCCGGGCAATGCAACAAGGTGATCTTGAACATCCCCTGTATTCTACTACTGTGTATCATGCTACCTTGAAAATCTTACTGTATTTTATCTGTGCTGAAAACCAGTTTCCGCAGATCGGGATGATGTACTTGCAAAAGTCATACTGATTTTGTTTCTGCTACTGTGTGGAAATGAGGGATCCAGGACGGGATCATATCATAGGAAAAAAAGATTGGTTTTTAGTGCACGTCTGAGTTATGGGGTGTAAATCTTGATACAAACACACACACACACACACACACACACACACACACACACACACCCGGACTGCTTGTTTGCCCCATGTGGGATTCAGGGTGTGATCTGAGAGAAGGCAAGGAACAGTGACACAGTCAACCCCAGACACTTGTGTACCTGTTTTCAAGCCCCGGAACAAAGCAGGTGTCATTCACCGGGAGGGAGATAGGGCGCCCTCTGCCCACAGCCGCTCGCATGCGCGGGGCACAGTGAGACCTGTGAGAACCAGTCATGGGGCCCTGGTGCAGCACCCGCCCCTCCCCAGCCCAGCAAGCCCAAGAACACACAGAATATTGGAGGACCTGGATCCTGGCGCTAGACCACCTGGGTTCACATCTTGACTCTGCCACTCCCTGGCTGTAGAACCTGAACGGGTTGCCTTTCTTCTGTGCCTCAGTTTCCTAATCTGCAAATTCCCACAGTAATCAGTAGTCATAGAAGTAGTCACAACGATAATAGCGTCTACTTCAACAGACTTAACTGGATTTCTTATACACGAAGAACCTGGAACAGTGCTTGGCATACAGGAAGGCAGTGTAGGATGTGGGATATTTTTTTTTTTTTTGCATCGTAGGTATTGTTTTTTGTTTTGTTTTGTTTTGTTCTGTTTTGTTTTCCTTTGGCCTGCCCATCGCGGGCACTACAGATAGATGCCCGGCCCATTCCTGCCCCTGCCTGGGCTCCAGGATTGGAGCTCCCAACCCCCGGCCTCCCCAGAAAGAGAACTGGTTTGGAAGTGGCATCCACAGTCTGCGTGGGACCACGCAGGCCTGGAGGCCCTAGTCCAGCAACGGGGGGGGGGCTCCAGGTGCATATAGCTGCTCCCGATGTTGCTTCTGTTGGCCCGAGTCTCGGGCCCCATGCCTAACATCCTTTCCCCGATTCCCCTTTGGCCCTTTCAGGCTGATTTTGCTGTCATGTCTCAGCACAGACGTGACATTCGTGTTCGTTGACTCTCGCTCCGGAACCGCTCAGTGTCCTCAGCCGTTAGCGCGTACGTACGCTTTACCCCATCCTGTGCCCTCGCCCGGAGCACGGCCTGGGCCACCTCCTCTGCTGTCGCGTGGGACCCAGCACCAGGCTGGGCAGAGTCGGCTCTGCGCCAGGGGGTCGACAGCCTGCCTGGAATTCTGTACGCGGTTCCATAATGGACAGCACCCGCCAAGGGCACTAGCTGCTTCCTCCTGGCCCCGCGAATCCCTGGACTCACTCTCAGACCTTGAGTTGCTTGTCCCAAGCTGTGCAGGAGGACGGACAGGGCGGCGATGGGAACGGAGGAGAGAAAAGTGTGTGTCGTCTCCAGAGCCTGGGAAAGCCACAAAGAAACCACACTGCTGTTCTCAAAGAGCTTTGTAGGGTCCCTGCTTCCCCGCCGCCCCCCCGCCCCCAAGCCCGCTGCAGGCTAAACAGAGTGCACGTTGTGTAGAGATCCGTCCCCTGTGCCAAGATGTCCAGCCCTGTCGCCGGGGATGTGGGTGGGGGTGGCTGGAGGCGGTGGGGGGGGGGGCGGAGGGGGCCATGGCACAAATGGCCCCTTGTGCTGCCCACAGGGAGAGGCCGCTGCTCGGCAGACAGGAGGCAGTGCGGCTGCCTCCCTCCTTGTTCAGACAGCGTGACTCGCGTGGGGACGTCGGAGGGGTCCATCGCTGCCCCGTCCGGACTCCCCCACAGCTTGTTACAAGCAAGGAGAGGCAGAGAGTGACAGTGTTTTCCAGAGCAGACGCTAAGGGATCCGTAGGCACGGCTTGCTTGGGGTGGTGGTCTTCGTGCCACAACCCTTGCTTGGCAAGCTGCAAAAGGCAGCTTGGGTACGTGCGTTCGTTTGCCCTTGTGACACTAGTAGGGACAGCTGTCGTTATGGGCGGTTTACATGCACCACTTAATCCTCGCTGCCATCGCAGTATGGAGAGGAGGACGCAGAGCCTGGGAACTTTCTCGGGGGTCATGCTTCCAGCAAGCGGAAGGCTCAGGGTCTGGCTGAGGTCTGGCCGATACAGAGGCCCATGCCGAACCGCCTCCCCACCCCTGCTTCCAGCAAGCACGAAAGCTGACGTTTACAGAGTGCTTTCCACGCGCAGACCCTGCGCCCACTGACCTGTGTATTGGCCGGTCCTCGAAGCCCCCTGCGAAATGACGGACCCCAGTTTACAGCTGCGGGATGCTCCTGCAAGTAAGGGGCAGAGGCCGGATTCGAACCCAGGAAGCCTGGCTCCGGAGCCCGTGCCCTAAACCATTACCCTCTCCTGCCACCCGGGTCGAGTACCTGCCAGGTCCACAGAGGCTGTAAAAACGCCCCCTAAGGCGGTGCAGAAGATAGTCTCGGCTTAGTTGTAAAAAGGTGTCTGACCCCTTTTGTGGATGCTTTTGTGTTGGCTGTAGGAGGTCTGAGTCCATTGTCAAACCCCTCTTTGACATCCTGTCTCATGGGACATTTTGGGGGTTAGAGGTGTATGTAACTCTCCCCAGTGAGGGACAGACTTTTCCTAGCCGATCTTAGTGGCAGCAAGTATTTCTGTCAAAGGTCTTGCCGAACACCACTCTAGACATCTGCTGCTGTAGTAAGAACCCTAACGCTTGCCTGGTGTCTCCATGCATCCAGTGGCTGAGGGAAGGAAGGGGGAGAGGAGGAAGATCCAAAGAGAGGGGACAGAGATAGTCTGGATGGCCATTACGTCATGGTCCACTTCCCCACCTCACCTCCCAGAAAGCATGGACAGATAGGCTGGGACGCTGGGAGGATAGGACCAGTTACCTGTCCTGTGAGTGCCCGAACGAGGGGAGGTGGGGGTTGGCTGTGTGGAGGCCCCAGGTTCTTTTGGGCAATGGTGTTGTGGTAGAATTGTGTCCCCCAGAAAGTTGTGTTGACGTCCTAACCTGTGAATGCAACCTTCGTGGGCGATAGGGTCTGTACAGAGGGAATTTGTTAAGACCAGGTCATGCTGCGTGCGGGTGGGTCCTAAATCCAGTATGACCAGTGTCCCTCCAAGATGAGGAGAAAAGACACACACACTCAACGCTCACACAGAGGAGAATGCCCCTGGACAGCACAGAGACACCGAGGGAAGACTTCGGGCACGTGAAGACAGAGGCGGAGATTGGAGTGACGTGGCTACAAGCCGAGAAGCGCTCAGGGGCGGTGACAGCCACCCGGAGCTGGAAGAGCCAGGGGGGCGTCCTTCCCTGGAGGCGTTGGAGGGAGCCCAGCCCTGCTGGCCCCTTGACTCGTAGCATCCTGAACAGTGAGCATAAGTCCCTGTGTTCTGTGTCGGCGGCCATAGGAGCCTAACGCGTAGCGTCTCCACACTCCCCATCTGTACCTTCTCCGTCCCCTGACCCCACTCAGCTCTCTTCACCTCCTCCCACGGAGGACACTTCTGATCCCCATTCTTCTCTATCTGGACGCACGTTTCCCTCACCCCTCCGGGAGCTTTCCTTTTTTTTTTTTTTTTTTTAAATTTCAGGAGGAGCTTCTGGTTCTGTTTCATTTTATTCCTGAAGTCTCTCTCAGTTCAGCTTGGACCAAATGGGAGAAAAGCGGTGGTTTTCTTCCTTCGTCCGCAGCCGCCTGCAGACGCGGGCCCATGGGAGAGTCAGGGCTGTCCCCGTATCGGAGCTATTAAACTGTCGTAAGAAAGAGGCCTTTGTCACAGGGAACACGGCACTCGGCTCAGAAACAGAGACAGATTGTGCCAGAAAACAAACAACAACAAAAAAAATGGTTCAACCACAGAATTCTTTGGGACTTCAGTCATCAGCCTATCGCTTGCTCTTAAAAGACAAATTTTGCCCAGACCCAAGGCTGGGGGCCCTCCCCGGACCATCTGCACCTGGCCTGCACCCCGTTCCCTGCTGGTGTGACCCATGCCTGCCTGTCTGCAGGCTGGGGAGTCAGAGCCCCTTGGGGCCTGGCTGCTCAGGGGGCTGGGCAGGAGAATGAGGACCTGAGTTCGCTATTATTCAGGACAGAAAAGGGAGAAGCGCTTGGAGAAGTCAGGGAGGCCAAGTTATAGACGCCTTAGCTCACCAGAGTGAAGATTTGCGTAATTTTGCATTCAATCTGAGAGAGCCTCCTTTTATGCAGGAGAAAAACGGAAGTAACATGGCTTGCCCAAAGCCACACCGTTCACTGATGTCAGACCGTACCTGCCTGCCCAGGACCAGTGGCCAAAGTGCCCCATGTCCCAGCATGGCACTCGGACCGCCCTGGGCCCCGAACCCCGAGAAAGCTACTCTTGAGTCTGTTGGTCACAGAGCCCCAGCCACACTCCGCTGGCTTTCACCCTTCATCATCTCTGATCACATCGGGGTTAACATCTTGGTGCCACTCAGGTGGCCAGCATGAAGGGCGCTCCCCAGGCCACCGTGCCACAGAGAAAGTGAAGACAGCAGAGGAGGGGCTTTCCCCGGGCCTCAGGGAGGGGTCCGCATCTGGTCACAGAAGCCGGTACACTCGTAAGAATGGTCTCTTTCAGAAAGCAAGGCAAAAATAGGGGCTCGGCATTCAGAGGAGACAAAGGAAGTGGGGTTTATCGTGTCTTCCTTCTCCAGGACCCAGAGCAGTGCTTCCTGAACCCCGGTTGAGGACCACGGCGTGACCATCACACCCCAGACACAGTTCCACGCCTCTGCTTCCGGGTCAGGTCCCAAAGCAACATGTTCAGCGAGCCCCCCGTGTGCTGTGGAGGAACCGGCACGAGAGCCACGGCTCTAGAAGGAAAGCAAGGGAAGAGGGGCGTAGGGGCCCCACACCCCTGTTTCAGCTGTCCCCCATGAAGGGGGAGATGCTTCCCCAGCCCGGGTCCTTCCTGAGTCAGGGGGAAAGAGAGGCACCATTTCAGAGGACGCAGCCTCTGGCCTGGGGTCAGAGACAAGTGACAACAGCAGAAACACCTGCTTTGTTTTATCCCCAAGACAAATTATTACATAATCTTCAGGACCTTACACAAAATGAAGACCCGGGGTCCTTTGTTCAAATAGCTGGAGGACAAAAAAAAGGCTTTTTTTTTTCTTCTTCTATGATGTCTCTGTCAACCTGTCATCGTGCTTTATTAAAATCGCGTCATCTTAACATTTTTTAATTGCAGTAAAATACACATAACATAAAAACTACCACCGCAGCCGTTTTAAGTGTGCAGTCCGGTGGCATTTAGTGCATTCACACTGTTGCGCAGCTGTCCCCAGCATCCGTCTCTAGAACTCTTCCGTCTTGCAAGAGGGAAACCCTGTCCTTACTAAACAAGGAGCCCCCACCGCCCCCTCCCCTCAGCCCCAGAACCCCCCAATCTACTGTCTTTCTCTGTGAATTGACTACTTACCCTCGGTACCTCCTGTGAGTGAGATCATACAGGATGTGTCTTTTCGTGCCTGGAATGTTTCGCATAGGTGGCAGGTGGCAGAAATTGCTTCCTTTTCAAGGCTGAATAATACTCCCCTGTGTATACATACCACATTTTGTGTATCCATCCGTCCGTTGATGGACACTCGGACTGCTCCCACCTCCTGGCTATTATAAGACCCTGTTTTCAATTCTTTTGGGTATATACCCCAAAGTAGGATTGCTGGGTCACAGGGAAATTGGATTTTTAATTTTTTGAGGAACTTTTCATGGCATTTTTTTATTTACTATTTAATGTTGGGCTCCCTCAGGCACAGGGCTTCTTCCTGGAGGAATACACACCCTCACAGGCCCCCGGGGCCTGACCCCTTGACCATGACCAGGTGCTTGGGGGGCGGGGGGTATGTGCTTCTGACCTGACCTTCCTGGTGCCCAGGCCCCTGAGTGGCTGCACTGTTCTTGTGGCCCTTTATGACAGAGAGCGGAAAGAAACTGGGAAGAGAAAGTGAGGATCAGGGGTTCAATGAGGCCAGGTGGGGTGAGTTTAAATATGTGCATGTAAAGATCTGTGATTCCAGACTTTTCTGTCAGCTCTTTGGCCAAATGAACCTTTCACTGTTGGCCTCATGCCTCCAGCCACGTTTCCTCTTCAGGTAGATTGGAAGCTCCGTGAACCCAGATCTGAACCTGGGGTAGTGACAGGATGGGCACACTGTGGGCTTCAGGTGGTCCCACCTTCCTGCCAGTTTTGGGGGAGCAGCCCCCCCCCCCCCGTGATCTCAAGGGGGGTCTTATTCTCTGGAGTCTAAACACAGTGTTCCCCACCTCAAACTTTCTTCCTGAAGCCTCAGTTTCTGCATCTGTAAAAATAGGGTTGCCTTGGGGGGAATAAATAAAAGTGAAGGTTAAGGTCTTGGGTGGTGCTCTGTGTAGCTGGTACCACTCTCAGCAGCGGGGCCGTGGATGTACAAGGCTGTGACTTCGCCTCTTCTTCCGCGGCTGGAGCATGCAAAGGCAGGATGAGGTAGAATCTTCTCCATGGACTAGGAGCTGGAGGAGCACGTCTCTCTGCTCTGACCTCAGGTTCTTCACGGCATCTGCTTGTTGGTAACACGCCAGCAATCTGTTGTTAAAAAAGGACCATGGGGGCACCTGGGTGGCTCAGTCGGTTGAGCGTCTGACTTTGGTTCAGGTCACGATCTTGTGATTTGTGGGCTCGAGCCCCGCATCGGGCTCACTGTTATCAGCGCGGAGCCCGCTTGGGATCCTCTGTCCCCTCCTCTCTGCCTTTCCCTCCACTTGTGCTTTCTCAAAAATAAATAACATTTAAAAAAAATGACCATGATGTCATCGCTAGGGCTTGTGTGCCATGTAACGTGTGGACATCTCAGTAGCTCCACAGGACCGGTTGGGGCTTGTTCCCCAACTGAAGACCAAAATAAAAAGGGACCTGACATAACATGCCCCTCAGTGTGCCAGACAATGGTTTAGAAATTAACATTTATTATAACCACTATAAATATACCTAATAACATTTTTCGGTAACAGCTTTATTGTGATATAATTCACTTACTATATAATTCACCCATTTATAGTGTACAGTTTTTAGTATATTCACAGAGTTGTGCAGCCATCACCACAGTCAATTCCAGAACATTCCATCACCCCAGAAAGGCAGTCTATACACATAAGCTGTCACTACCCCCTCTCCCCATTTCCCCTCAACCCTTGGACCCCTGGCATCTGCTAGGCTACTTTCTGTCTCTGTAGAATTTCCTGTTTGGGACATTGCATATATGTGGTCCTCTGCAACTGGCATCTTTAACTTAGTGTCATGTTTCCAAAGTTAATTCATGTTGCAGCTCGTATCAGTATTTTACTTCTTTGTGTGGCCAAATAACATTCCATGGCACCGATACACCACATTTTGATGATCCATTCATCAATTGATGGACATTTGGGTTGCTTCTATGTTGGGGCAATCGTGAACAGTGCTGCATCGAACATCTGAGTGCAAGTTTGGACATGGACGTTATTTTCCATCTTCCTGGGCAGATTCCCAGGAGTGGAATTGCTGGGTCGTATCATAAATCTGGTTAACATTTGAGGAACTGCCAACCTGTTTTCCAAAGCAGGTGCACCATTCTCCATTCCCACCACCAGTAAAGGAGGGTTCTAATTTCTCACATCCTCACCAATACTTGTTATTATCTGACTTTTTGATGATAGCCATCCTAGAGGGTAGTGGGAAGCCATTGTGGTTTTCATTTGAATTTTCCTGGTGCTTAATGATGTTGGGCATCTTTCCAGGTGCTTAGTGGCCATTTGTATATCTTCTTTGGAGAAATGTCTATTAAAGCTCTTTGCCCAGTGTTTAAATTGGAGTACACAACTTTATTAGTGAGTGTCAAGAATTCTTTATGCATTTGATATACATACAAGTCCTTTATCAGGTATATGATTTGCATATGTTCTCATATATATGGGTTGCTTTTTCACTTTCTTGATGGTGTTCTCTGAAGTACGAATTTTATTTTTTTAATGTTTATTTCTTTTGGGAGAGAGAGAGCATGAGCGGGGGGAGAGGCGGAGAGAGAGGGTGGGGGAGAGAGAGAGAGAGAGAGAGAGAGAGAGAGAGAGAGAGAGAATATCAGCGGGGGAGGGATTGGTGGGGGGAGAGACAGAAAGAGAAAGAGAGAATCCCAAGCAGGCCCCGTGACACCAGTGCAGAGCCTGATGTGGGGCTAGAACCCACGAACTGTGAGATCAGGACTTGAGCCAAAATCAAGAGTCAGACCTTAACTGACTGACCCACCCAGGTGCCCCTGAAGTACAAATGTTAAAAATTTTGATGAGTCCAGTTTATCTCTCTCTTTTGTTTGTATTTTTGGTGACATATCTAAGAAACCATTGCTTCATCCTGGGTCACAAGGATTAACTCATTTTCTTCTAAACGTTTTATAGTTTGGGCTGTTAAAGTATTTAATTCATTTTGAGTTAATATTTGTATATGACATGAAATAGAAATTCAGCTTCATTCTTTTGCATGTATAAGTCCAATTGTCCAGCACCATTTATTGAAAATAGTCTTCTTTTCCCTTTGATTTGACCTGGCACCCTTAATGAAAATCAGTTTACTACAAATGGGAGGTGTTTCCCTCCCCCTCCCCCCGCCCCCTGAACTCTCAACTGCATTCCATTGATCTCTATGTCTGCCCTCATGCCAGTACACCACAGGTTTGACTACTGTAGCTTTGTAGTAAAATTTTAGTTTAGGAAGTGCTAGTCCTCCAACTTAGTTCTTAACTGTCAAGATTGTATCAGCAGTTCGGTGTCCCTGTTGTTTCCTTATGAATTTTAGGACCAGCCTATCAATTACTGCAAATCATTTGAGATTTTGAAAGACTTTGCATTAAATCTGAAGATCAATTCAGGGAGTGTTGACATCTTACCAATACTAAGTCTTCCAATCCATGAACATGGGATATCTTTCCATTTGTTTTGGTCTTCGCTTTCAGTAATGTTTTGTAATTTTCAGTGTCTGAGTCTTTTACCTCCTTGGCTAAACTTATTACTGGAGATTTTATTCATTTTGATACTATTATAAGTAGAATTATTTTCTTAATTTTGTTTTCAGATGGCTCATTGTTAGTCTACAGAAATATCTTGTGTGTGTGTGTGTGTGTGTGTGTGTGTGTGTGGTATATTTATCTTGTGTCCAGAAGCCTTGCTGAACTCATTTATTATCTCTTGCAATTCTTTCTGGTGAGTTCCTTAGGATTTTCCATATATGAGCTTATGTTGTCTTCAAACAGAGATAATTTTACTTCTTCCTTTCCAATCTAGATGCCTCATTAATTTTTCTTATCTTATTATACTGGTAGGACCTCCAGTATAATGTTGAATAGAAGTAGTGAGAGTGGACATCTGTGTCTTGTTCATGATCTTAGGGGGAAGGCATTCAGTCTTCTACCTTTCAAGTACAATATGTGATGTTAACTGTGGGTTTTTTTTTTTAATGTCTTTTTATTGCCAACACAGGTGAATGACAACCTGAATGGCTAAAGGTCCTGATTTGCACTTTTTTTATTTGAAGGGGGACAGAGGAAGAGGGAGAGAGAGAATCTTCTTCTTTTTTTTTTTTTTTTTTTTTTGAGAGAGAGAGAGAATCAATCTTAAGCAGGCTTTACGCCCAGCATGGAGCCTGACATGGGATTCAATCCCACAACCGTGAGATCATGACCTGAGCTGAAATCAAGAGTCAAATGCTTAACCGACAGCCACCCAGGTGTCCCAGCTGTGGGTTTAAAACAATTTTTTTAATGTTTATTTATTTAATTTATTTAATTTAGCATTTATTCATTTTTGAAAGACAGAGAGAGACAGAGCGCGAATGGGGGAGGGGCAGAGAAACAGGGAGACACAGAATCTGAAGTAGGCTCCAGGCTCCGAGCTGTCAACACAGAGCCGGACGTGGGGCTCGAACTCATGGACCACGAGATCGTGACCTGAGCCGAAGTCGGCCGCTCAACTGACTGAGCCACCCAGGCGCCCCTCATGTTTATTTATTTTTGAGAGAGAGAGAGAGAGAGCATGAGTGGAGGAAGGGCAGAGAGAGACGGAGGCACAGAACTCGAAGCAGTCTCCAGGCCCTGAGATGTCAGCACAGAGCCTGACAGGAGGCTTGCACTCACGGACTGCGAGATCATGACCTGAGCCGAAGTCAGATGCTTAACTGACTGAGCCACTCAGGTGCCACCCCCCAGCTGTGGGTTTTTAATAGGTGATCTATATCACATCAAGAAAGTTCTCTTCTATTCCTAGTTTGTTGAAGGTTTTTATTATGAAAGCATGTTGGGATTTTGTCAAATGCTTTTCTTGCATCTATTGAAATGCTTTTTTTCTTTTATCCTATTGATATGAAATATTGCACTGATTTTCAGATGTTCAAAACCAACCTTACATTCCAGGGATAAATCCCACTTGGTTATGATGTATAATCTTTTTCTATATGTTGCTAGATTTGGTTTGTTAGAACTTGACTGAAGAATTTTACCTCCATATCCATAGGAGGCATTGGTCTTTAGTTTTATTTTCTTGTGATGTCTTTGTCTGGTTTTGGTGTCAGATAACACTGACAATTAGTCCAATTAGATATTGGGGATAAGAACAACTAGAACTCCTCCCCCCCCCACCCCGTCACCCCGCCGATTTTTTGAATTTGCGCAGGTAGGTAAATGTTAGTGCCTCTCACAGATACTGAGATTCCAAGGGAGGAAGAAGGCAATGATGAGTTTGATGATTAAGATCGGGGTACGAGAACAATTTGGGTTTTACCCCTATTGACGTAGCACCTGCTGTTTTCAGAAAACTGGTTCACAACCTCCACTTTCTCCAGTGCAGTTGGTGGGCCTGGCACCTACCCTTGGAAACTCTCCCGTCTATCTACCTTCTGGTCCAAGAATGTGGGCGTAGTTCCTGCTTTATAAGACACCTGTTCAGGACCTATGCGAGATCTGCCATCAGATACCTTACCTATGCTTAACACCTTATTACTCCATTTCTGAGCTGGGCTTCAGGTCTCTGGCTCTGAATTCTTCCAACCTGGATTCTGACCCCATTACCTACCCGGTCTGTGGATACAGAGGTCCTCCCCTCGCATTGCATGGGTGGTGAGCCTCATCACCCCAGGCTCTGATGGTATAATGTGTCTGCTTGAACCTGCTTCTTCTCCTCTAGCTTTCTTTTTACCTGGACTCTTCAGACTGTCTTGTCTGCTTTGAATTTTCAGTTGCTTACCTGCCCTTGCTCATTGGTGCTGCCTGTTACCACTGCCCCCTTCTCTCCAGAATCTTGACATGTGTTTCCCCAACTGGACTTGCCTCTTCTTATATCCCATCCTGATACCAGCTGACCTCCCCTCTCCCCACACCTCCCACGATGTCTTACCTGTCCATCTTGTTGGTCCTGGATTTCCCTGGCCTGCCCCACGCTGCTGCTGCTCATATCTCAACTGTGACCCCATGGTATTGACTTCCAAGGTAAAAAACCTCAATTCCTTTTCCTCTGTGGGTAAGTTAAATACATGAAAGCATATCCTTTGACCAAGGGTCTTTGTAGATGGAGAAACAAGGAAGTGCTACAGCTTTCCAGGGGAGGATTACCTTTAAGCTCTGTGGAAGGTTCCTCATATCACCCAGCAAAGCCTTGGAAACCTTTCAAAGCAGACTGAAAACTCAAACCTCAGAATCACAAACACTGCTTTCTGGTAGGGTCGTAGCCAAGGTTTTAACTGGACCCAAGCCATCCTGCAAATGTTCTCTCTGGGTTGCCTTTCTATTTAAAAACATGAGAAGGGGAAAACAATAGATTACAATGATATATAGAGTCAATAGTCAGGGTTGGTGGAACAGATCACCTCTTTCTTCTTCCTCCTCCTCCCTCTTCCTCCTCCTCCTTCCTCCTCCTCTTCCTCCATCCTCCTCTTCCTTCATCCTTTCTCTTCTTCTCTTCTTCTTCCTCCCCCCCCCACGCCCCTTTTTTGCTTCTCCTCCTCCTTCTTCTCCTCTCTCCCTCTGTCATGCACCTACATAGTCACGTACTTCCTTCATTTTTTATGCATAGCTCAGTAAGGCTGTCAGCCTATAATTTCTTTGTCCAACAACCACTGTTCATGGAATACACTTCTCTTTGTCAAATTTTAATTAATTGTAAGAGAAAACATATTTGGCCCCGCTCGTCTGTGTTCCAGAGGGACCTTAAACAACAGGGCGAGGGCAAGCCTACATATCAGTTCACCTTGGACTGGTCTGATACTTCTGGACACTCCAAACAAAAAAGAGCTCAGCTCTTTCCTGGGCGAGGAAATGGGTTTAAAAAGAAAAAAAAAATCTGATTGTCTTAGCCTGGGTTTCTTAGAAAACAGAGCCGAAGGCAAAGTTTACATGCTAAAGCATATTAGGAAGTGAGCTCCCAGAGAAGCAAGAGTGAGGGGGAAAGGAAGCGAATGGCATGAGGAAGGCAAGGAAGTAAATCTGAGACATATCAGTGAGCTGGCCATAGCGTCTCAAAAACTAAAATCTCAGTGCTCGGTCATGGTTATGAAGAACATCTTTATTGAGATGGAGTAGAACTGCTGAGTCTCAGAACTCTGTTGGAAGGCGCAGAGGGGGCAAGAGAAGAAATGCACACGGGATTTATCTCCTAACGCCTTCGCGTCCCCTGCTTCGTTGGCCCAAGCCCACTTCCGCCATGCTTCTGACTTGCATTACCCATCCCTCCAGGCAGCTGCTGTGGGTCCAGTCAGGGGGATGTGGGCACTGAACCTGCTGTGGGTCCAGCCACCATGGCAAGAAACTGAGTCTTTCCTTCTGAGCATACCTAGAGCATTCCTGATGTTATGAGGTAACGAGCTGCAGGTGAGACTTCAGGAATGGCATGCTATATTAGTCATGGTTCTCCAGAGAACCAGAACCAATAGAATGTGTATACATAGAGAAAGATTTATTGTAAGGAATTGGCTCATGTCTCATGGAGGCTGACAAGTCCAAACTTGCAGTATGGACTGGCAGATGTGAGAATCAGTGGTGCCGTTCTAGTCCAAAGGCAGGCTGCTGGAAAAGTTTTTCTTACTCTAGGGAGGGTCTGATTTTTATTTCTTGTCAGTTCCTTCAACTGATTAGATGAGACCCACCCACACAGAGGGCAGTCTGCTTTAGTCTACCAATTAAGATGTTAATTTCATCCAAAAACACCTGCAGAAACAACCAGAATAATATTTGGCCAAATAACTAAGCACTCTGTGGACTAGTCAAGGTAACACATAAAATGAACCATCCCACACATGAGAATTTCTGAGTCTGCTCAAGAAATTCTCTGCCAAGGTCCAGAGTTTGGGCAGGATCACAGAGAGCTAGGGTGGAACAGACTGGTCCCCTACACTGGATGTGGCACACAAAGTGACCAACATGTCTGATACAAGATTATTGCCGTGCGGTTCACTCTTGTTCTACAGAGATTATCGCTGATCATGTGTTTATCTTTAAATTCTGCCGACTTGCCTCTTACTGATGAAAACTTTATCATCTAAACTAGTTTCCTTTGAGGGTATTTTTTTGCCATGCTTCAGAAGAATGGATAAAAAGAATCTTCAAAGTTGAACTTTGTCTTTTGCTAGGAACCTATTAGTCCATGCTGTAGCCTTTGCCTTCCTAATCATGTTTTCTTTGGTGGAAAGAAAATAAACCGTGAATTAAAAGTGATATACCAGGATGGTACACTATGTGAGTGTGGGTGTGCCAAGGGAGGTGATTGGGAGTATATGGTCCATATAAATGGAGATGATGCTGAAGTTGCTTGAAGACATGGAAGTTTGCCTTCTTTCTCTTCCTTGAGTGATTCCTTATAGGTTTCTGACCTGTCCCTCAGTACCACCTACACGTTCCTGCCCATACACATACACATATTCTCACTCAGGGCAGGCCCGCTTTGTTTCCGTTGTAATCAGTGTACCAAAATTGTTGATGATGTAGTTGAATATAACAAAATTGTTAACGATGGTGGAGTTTACTTTCTCTGTTTCATGCTAACTCTTGGAAATCTGGGATGCATTTTCCATTTACAGCACATCTCAGTTTGGATTTACCATGTCTCCGGTGCTCAATAGCCACACATGCCTCATGGCTACCATATTGGATAGCACAGCTCTTGAGCAGTGGTTCCCAACCTTGGCTGCATGCTGGAATTTTCTGGGGGCTTTAAAATACTGATACTGAGGTCCTCCCCATAGTGATTCTGATTTAATGGGGCTAAATTGAGGCCTGGGCCCCTCAGGAGATTTTTATATTGAGGCTTGAGAACCACTGGTCTACAGGGCGCTCTCCCTCAGAAGTTGAGTTCTTTTCTCCCACTCTGGCCAGACCTCTTTTTCCCTGATCCCCATGGGACCCACGTTGTAAACAGAAATTAAGCAAGCTCTAACTTGGGTCGTGGGCAGAAGAAAAACAGAAATGGGATGGTATTAAATTCGTCTGACAGACGAGAGTGAACAAGCTGAATGCACTTGTCTTCTCTGGGTCTGTTTACCAACAGGCTCGGTAATTATTTGCTTTTGCCAGGCCCTTTATGCTTGCAGTGTGTTTCCTGATCTCTCTTTGCCAGAGCACTCTCTGAGAATTGAGACTCATTTATGAACCCTACAGATTTGGCAGGATTTCCCCCTGCATTGCACTGGGAGCTTCCAAAGGGAACAGAGGCATTCTGTAAAGAATCCTGGTTCCCAGAGACAACTGCAGGAATATATGTGGCGAGAAACCAAGGGTATCGTGGCTTCTGCAGAACTTATACTTCTCTGCCTTAGACAAGCAAACTCTCCTTCTCCACAAATAGAAACCAGTCCAGACAAACCACAGAGACTCGGGTTTCCAAACGCATCCAAAAAAGATTGTTTCAGGGAAGTGGACAAATGAGGCATGAGTAATTCGATCAGCAGGAAAACAAACACAGTGACGCCCCACATCTGAAACCCAGGGTGTCGGCGGGCAGCTGTTAGCCAGTTCCAGCAGCTCACAAACACCTGGGGCCCCATCTGCCTGCTTGGGCCCTCACATTCAAATTAGACTTCCCAGGGAAGGCACGGACCTGGAGGCCATGTATCTTGGGAAACAGAAAATTGCTGAGGTCCTTCTGGAGGCTGTGGAACCAGAGAAAATATATATGGAGGATGGGATCATTGGGAGGATCATGAGTTACTTGAGTTTTACTCTGGAGATTCTCAGTCCAGAACTCATAAAGTAAATAACTGGCTCAAGCGAGAGCTTTTTGCTTTAGTGAACACACTGGGGGAGGGTGCATGTAGCTCAGCCTTTGCCACTGAGCTGGCCCGCCCTCCAGCTGCTAGGATGCCAAACCCTTTATGTTGATCTTCAGGTAGAGGAAATGGGCCAACCCATCCACTCTTATCCATCTAACCTGTCACCCAGAGCCTGTAATTGCAAATGCTAGTTGGTAACAAGGGTACAATGTGGCTATGGATAAGAGAGTCAGTACAGCTCAATGAATAACTCACACAGGAACAAATCCCATGAATTTACTAACGACGTTCACAGATAATCACCTTGCCTACCAACATAGTTCACATAAAGTCAATCACATTTCCTGTGCATCCCTAGAGTTTTATATCCTCCTTTCATATAAAGGTGTGGGGAGAGGGAGCAGGATCTTGATGACCAACCTTTTCCTCACTCTGTTCCCAACCAGTATAGTGTACTTGTGTGCAACTTTTTTAACAAGATATTTTTAGTGTTCATTTATGTCAACGGTAAGAGACAGAATGACAGTACATATCGTCCTGAGCTAAAAAGAATATTTACTGGGTTTGCAGAGCTAAAAAGTCCAGGGATCCTGGCTTCAAGCACAGTTTGGTCCAGGGGCATAAATTATATCATCAGACCTCTGCTTATTTGTCTGTCACCTCTGCTGTCCTCAATGTTGGCTTGATTCTCAGGTTCTCTGTGGTAGCAAGATAGTCTCCTGCTAACTGCTCCAGCCCTGTGTCCTCCAGGTTCAGGTTCAAGAGAAATAGGCTATCTCCCCCTGGTAGCTCCCTTGAGGTCTGATTAAACCAAATTATATCACATAAATTGAACCAGCTGAACTAATTACTGTGACCAGATGATTGGATTTACTCCTATCATCCAGAGTATGATCTCAGTTTGCTCCCTGGAGCCCAGAATGGAGCCTCAGCTGAATCCTGTGGACTGAGAGGGGACAAGGAGGTTTCCCCAGGGGAATGGCCTGGCCTCTCTAAGAGGCACCTTCATACTCTCGTTCTCTCATGCTTTATTCCATTGGGCCTCCTTGGATAGAACACACACCTGCAGAGGTTACGCTTGGGCGTTATGGGGGGGACAGCGTCCTTGCATGCTTCGAGGCCACCATCAGACTGAGGGCCTCGCAGGACCCCCTGGAGATCATAAGAAGTGGGCTTCGTAAACTGCCCAGAGCTTCACAAAGTCAAGTCCTCTTTTTACTGCTGTTCCTCAGGACCCGTGGATTTAGCTCCTTCCTTTACTTTAGTCTTAAATGCCTGAAGAATCGGGCTGTTATTCCCCAGAGAGGCAACCTAGCACAGTGTCACGAGCGCGGGCTCCGAAGCCACTCTCCCTGGGTCCAAGTCTGGGCTCTGCCACTGACCACCTGGGTGGCCTTGAGTAAGTTACCTCTGTGCCTTGGTTTCCTCATCTGTAAATTGGGTACGATAAGATGATCTCCCTTGTATTAATGAGTGTAATACGTGTCAAACGCTCAGAATAGCATCTGGCATATTTGCAGGTACTCCGTGGTAAAAATCATAGCTTTTACTCTTATTATTTTTTTTTAAGTTTATTTTGAGAGAGACAGAGACAGCATGAGTTGAGGAGGGGCAGAGAGAGAGAGAGAGAGAGAGAGAGAGAGAGAGAGAGAGAGATTGAGAATCCCAAACAGGCTCCGCACTGTCAACACAGAGCCCGATGCGCGGCTCAAACCCACGAAACCATGAGATCGTGACCTGAGCCGAAGCCAAGAGTCGGATGCCTAACCGACTGAGCCACCCAGGTGCCCCAGGTTTTACTCTTATGAAGTGAGTTCCTCTGTCCTGAGCCATGAAACAGAAATTGATTTCTGAGCCTCTCCCAAAGACACACTGCGGTAGAAGGCAGAGCTTTCCAGCGTTCATTCCTGAGTCTATCTTGTTGGCAATGGGATATCACCATTTTTTGAAAAGGATTTAAAAGCTGGATCTGTCTGGGACTCGGTCTGGCCTTTAGCACATCAGAAAAGCAGTTCAGAGGGGGGAACTCTTACCCTGTGTTCTTCACGGGCCTTGGTGTCAAGACCAAGGATGCCGGTGATGTGCCTGGGGCCCCATGAAGCAAAGATGCCTTGAAAACCTGACCCGTAGGTATTGCCCCAACGGGCATTACCTTCACCCTGCGAGAGAATGCCCCTTTAAAGGCGTTCTTCCGCTTGCTGTCTATTCTTATCACAATAGCTCCCCCACCTCTTGCCCCCACGGAACTGCTGTAATTAAAAGGCCATCAGCTCTGCAGATCATGACTTGGCCAGAAAAGTTTCTGCAGGTTGGAGCTTGAGTCTAGAGGGATTTGATTTTGATATGCAGGGTTTATGTTGTCGTCTCTCTCCCTCTGGAAGCACAGACACAACAGGAACACCAGCCCTACAAGAGGGACTTTTCACTGCCTTATGGTTTGGACAGGATCCACTCCTGATGGAAACCCCCTAACATTTCAGGAAAAGCCTATGCAATAAATCCGAGCAGGAGGAGCCGGCGGAAGAACGAATACAGGACGATCCACAGTCTGGTGACGGGGTGATAATGGGGCTCAAGAGATCAAGCAGCCCATTTCAGTCTCCTTTGCTCACCCCAGACTCTCAAACCCACAAGGACAGCTGAAGTCCATTCTCAAAATTCCTTGGAAAAGAGAAATCCACACCCTCTCCCAGGCACGCTTCCTGCTTGTATGCAAACGTGATTGCCAGAACTCGGCACCGTCCATCACTGGGACAGATCATTCTTTGTCGTGGGGACTATCGTGGGCGTTGCCGGTCATTCAGCAGCGTCCCCGGTCTCTACCCACCAGGTATCAGAAGCACTGTTGGATCCCAAACTGTGTCTAGACCCTGTCCAGTGTCCCCTGGGGGGACCAGATCTCCCTGGTTGAGAACCACCCCCCGAGGTAGTACATACTTCAAACACTGGAAGGCCTACTGTGTGCCAGGCTTCTGCCAGGTGCTGGTTGAATCAAAACCAGTGGGCTCCTGTCCTCGGACTCAGAAGAACAGAGCACTTGCAAATGAGTGTAAATGCAGACAGCCTGGATTGGTGCATCTGGGGTAAATCAGTCATATGTTCGTGCCAAGAAACGCCTGTGTTCTGCAAACGGCGTTCCTTAACTGTCTTCCGAGCGAGCTCTCGCTGGCCCCAAGGCCTTCCTACTTAGCCAGCCCTCAAAGCCATTCCGCACCCCCTCCCCAGTGCAGAGGGAGCGGCTGCTCCCAGTCTCCTGAAGAACCACACTTCAGAGGCTTGGCCAGCGTCCTCTGCGCCTCCCTCTCTCCAGGCAACATTCCAGGTCTCTAACCTCCTGGGAGGCATTGTGGGTAATGCCAAAATCGTGCCAAACATCTGGATGAGAGCGGCAAGATGTGGCCAGTTCCTGCAAAGTTTCCACGCTGTGCTGCTGGGGTAGAACGTGAAAGCATCTGTCCCCAGCTCCATGCTGTGACATCCGCGCTCAGTAGAGGGGCCTGCGTCTCAGCTCCACCTCCCTCTCCACACTTTCTTGGCCTCCATCAGCTCACCTTGGAGCCTGAAGTGGGGACTGTGCCATGCCGACTCCTTTGGGCCCTTCTCCCCCGCAGTCCCAGCCCCACTTTTGGGCTAGTGTCTCTAGGAGGTACTCAGAAGCCAGTAAATACCTCTAGATGTTTGATGTTATGTATATAAACAGTCATGTGTCCCCCTGGCCTCTTAGGTTTCACTCAGACTGTCCCCAGAGTTAGACAGTAATGACTTTATGATTCTGAGACTTAGCACCCTTCTCCAGCCCGGTTGTTGACCGAAAACTATCAACAAAACCTGAAACGAGGTCCCTGTCCCAATCGAACCCACGAGAACGATCACAGATGCAAAACATGAACTTTAAGTTAAAAAAAAGCAGCTGGCCCAAGCCGTGCCCCACTCTCGGCCAAGAAGCCAGCGACATCGTGGAGCCCGGCCTTGGAAGGGCCACAGAGACCTTTGACCTGAAACCGGGGTTTCCACATTCTTGACCTTCCTCTCCCAAGACCTTGTGTTCTTGAAGAAACCCTGTAGCCTAGTTTCTGTGTGGCCTTGGGTAAGATATCGGACGTACAGCCTCAGAGCAGGCTAACTCCCCATCCGGCTTTCTCTGAGGACCGAGTTTTTAGGTGTGGGATGCCACCAACGCCCAGATTCTGGAAGTGGCCTCCTGAAGGGTGGACATACGTGGCACACGAGAAACCTGGTCATTCCAGGACTTGGGCAGCCCGTCCCCCCCCCCCCCCCCGCCACTGAAGATGGGTCATGGGTGGTGCAGTTAACAGAGCACAGAGCAGCACAGAAGGCTTTTGTCCCCTGCTCCCCTAGCTGAGAATGTTCCCAGCACCGGCTGCCCTTGGCAGCCTCCGTCTCGGGGCTGGCTGCTCCCTCCCCAGAGACCTTTTAAAACCAGGATAGATAGTTGCTTGTCCTGAGCGGTCATACCACAGCGCCAAGGCGAAAGGTGGACGGGACCCTCTCTGCAAATGCCTGTCAGCCTCAGGGGGCGGCTGCTGTTGGTGAACGATACGAACGAGCGGTTCCGTCACACATTGTGGGAGCTCTCTGAGGCGTCTCCCTGCTCCGTCCTGCTCCAGAATTCTCAGGAGGGGCAGACTAGATAGATTCCCGAGGGGCCAGAGCTGAGCTGCTCCTTCACCCCCAAAACCCAGCAAAGTCTGCAGGGATTTCATTCCCGCCCCCCCCCACCCAAAGATCCCCCCCCAAAGGTATCCCTCAGTGCAGACAAAGCCCACCCAGATATTCACACTGGAGGAGTATTTGAATTCTAGGAAATCATATCATTGGAGCCAGGGACACCCCTGCTCCTGTCCGACGCTATTTCCCAGCACCTAGGACAGTACGTGGCACAAATAAATATCTGTTGAATGAATGAATGAGAGGAAAGGAGTTTTAAGGCATTGCCTTTCAGCCAAAGCCCTTTTTCTTTTCCTTTTACCACGGAGTGTTTTAAACAACCATATGGGAAGGAAAACGTTATAATGAATCTCCATATGCCCATCACCAGCTTCAGTAATTATTCAGCCAAACTTGCCTTTTTTTTTTTTTTTGGCTTTTATTATGGAAATGTGTAAACATACATAAAAACAGGAGACTACTATAATAAACCCCATATGTGCATCACCCAGCTTCAACTATTATCAAAATAGCTTTTTTTTTCTCTTCTCCCTTTGATCTGAAACCCAGCCAACCCAGCGCCCGCCCCACCACCCCCCCCAACCTCCCCGCGTAAGGCTGTGTGCATGTAAATGCAGACATGGAGGCATATATGAAAGCACCTCCTCCCCCAGCAGGTCATTATCTGTGTTTATCTTATCAGGATACTCCTAAACCAGGCCCACTTAGAACAAGGCGTCCCCAGTTCCGTTTATAAATCCACCGTCCCAGGCGGAAAACAATCTGAAAGGCAGCATTGTTCCTGGACAAGGCTGTAACTGTGATAACGGAGCTTGTGTGGCTCCTGTCTGCTAATAAATTGTCAGCCCCCGGGGTCGTGGCCGGGGACCTTGGCAGAGCACCGTGCCCTGTGTCTTCTCCTTCCCAGGCCCGTCCCGGACACGTACAGATCAAATCGGACAGAAGACCATTTACTGAGCTCCTGGAATATAGGGATAGTGGATTCTGCTCTCAGGGGCTCGGTCCCCACCGGGGGACACATCCCTGGCCGTGACTCCGTGTTTCTCAGAGTGTGGGCTCAGCTGGGGAGATGGAATCCGGGGGTCTGCCCTGTGGTGTAATGGGCCCCTTGTTCTGGGTACTTGGCTTTTTGGTTTCCATGAGATGGGTAGATGGCAGGGGGCATTGATGGTGATTATGGAAGTTGAGCGGACCAACGTCTTTCCTGCCTCTTCTTGCAACCCAGCCAGGCTTACCCTGGGCCCTTATTGGCAGCAAATTAAGAGACACCTTCATGTAGGGGTGGTCAGGGAAGGCTTGGCAGTTAAAGGTACATACACAAAAGTACTTTGCAAAACCATAAAAGGCCACGTGAAAGTTGATGTCATTGTTACGAGGAGAAACAAACAAGACTTCCATGGGTAAAGTGAAGTGGAACATACCGGGCACAGACAGTCATCGCCAGCCCTGGGCCAAGGTCCTGAGTTCCGCGTACAAAATGCAGATGCTTAAATATACCTCACGAGGCTGCGGCAGTAATCAGCTGATACTATACGTGAAGCATCTAGAACAGTACGGGACACGTAGCAGGGCTTGGAAAGGCAGTGGTCACGTAACAATAGTATTATACTATTTATGTGTAATATAATTTGCATTGTGATTATCAAAAGCAAGTTCATGGAGGTGCTGAAAATAGGTGAGTAGGTCTGTGTGGGTGAATTGGAAAACTCTTGATGGGAAACGACAGGAGATTGGAAGAAGTTTTATACGGAAATCGAGGAGTTGGGGGCAATGAGGTTGTACGAGAGAGTATGGGTGTTTTATGGTAGGCAGGGAAGCCCCTGAAGGCTCTCGAGCGAGGCAAGGATGGATGATGAGGAATGCCCACGAAGTCCAGCAGGAAGAGGAGCAGACTTTGGAGTCTGATTGGCTGAACCGTGCACATGTCCTTTAAGCCAGGAGCCTTGGGTCTCTGATGTGTAGAGTGGGAATTAACAGTAGCCACCTTGCATCCCGCCACTCTCCCGGTAGACCTCTTTGAAATGGTGACTATTATTATTTGTGCTCTGGAAAGATCATCTGTCAGCGTGGTGGAGAATGGGGGTGCTTTGAAGGAGGGAGCAACTCGAGGCAGAGGCTAAGGCCGGGACTCAGGGGAGGACCCAGGGGGGAAAATTGGGGGAGGACTCAGGGGAGGACTCTAGGGGAAAAATTAGGGGAGGATCCACAAGAGGACTTTGGGGAAGACTCTGGGGAGGATCCAGGGGAGGACTCATGGGAGGACTCAGGGAAAGATTCAGGGGAGGGCCCGGGGGAAAATCGGGGGAGGACCCAGGGGAGGATTCAGGGGAGGACCCAGGAGGAAAATCAGGGGAAGATTCAGGGGAGGACTAAGGAAAATCAAGGGAGGACCCAGGGGAGGATTCAGGGGAGGACCCAGGGGGAAAATTGGGGGAGGACCCAGGGGAGGATTCAGGGGAGGACCCAGGAGGAAAATCGGGGGAGGACTCAGGGGAGGATTCAGGGGAGGACTAAGGAAAATCAAGGGAGGACCCAGGGGAGGATTCAGGGGAGGACCCAGGAGGAAAATCAGGGGAGGATTCAGGGGAGGACTAAGGAAAATCAAGGGAGGACCCAGGGGAGGATTCAGGGGAGGACCCAGGGGGGAAAATTGGGGGAGGACTCAGGGGAGGACTCTAGGGGAAAAATTAGGGGAGGATCCACGAGAGGACTTTGGGGAAGACTCTGGGGAGGATCCAGGGGAGGACTCATGGGAGGACTCAGGGAAAGATTCAGGGGAGGGCCCAGGGGGAAAATCGGGGGAGGACCCAGGGGAGGATTCAGGGGAGGACCCAGGAGGAAAATCAGGGGAGGATTCAGGGGAGGACTCAGGGGAGGATTCAGGGGAGGACTAAGGAAAATCAAGGGAGGACCCAGGGGAGGATTCAGGGGAGGACCCAGGGGGAAAATTGGGGGAGGATTCAGGGGAGGACTCAGGGGAGGATTCAGGGGAGGACTAAGGAAAATCGGGGGAGGACCCAGGGGAGGATTCAGGGGAGGACCCAGGGGGAAAATCGGGGGAGGACTCAGGGGAGGATTCAGGGGAGGACTAAGGAAAATTGGGGGAGGACCCAGGGGAGGATTCAGAGGAGGACCCAGGAGGAAAATCAGGGGAGGATTCAGGGGAGGACTAAGGAAAATCAAGGGAGGACCCAGGGGAGGATTCAGGGGAGGACCCAGGGGGAAAATCGGGGGAGGACCCAGGGGAGGATTCAGAGGAGGACTCAGGGGAGGACCCAGGAGGAAAATCAGGGGAGGGTTCAGGGGAGGACTCAGGGGAGGATTCAGGGGAGGACTAAGGAAAATTGGGGGAGGACCCAGGGGAGGATTCAGAGGAGGACCCAGGGGAGGATTCAGGGGAGGACCCAGGAGGAAAATCAGGGGAGGACTCAGGGGAGGATTCAGGGGAGGACTAAGGAAAATCAGGGGAGGACCCAGGGGAGGACCCAGGGGAGGATTCAGGTACAGGCCTAAGCTCTGCCACTCCTTCCCAGCCCCGAGACCTCCACTGACATGCCAGCTTCTCTGAAAGGCCCTGCCTTCCCGTCCACCCCTACCCCCATTTACTCTTGATCCCACCGGCCAACCTGTTTCCTTCTGAGCCCTTCACAAGCTGTAATTACATATACTTTCCTCTCTACTTAATTACTATCTGTGTCTCCTCACAGACTCTGCCCTGCATCAGGGTCTGTTTCACCACACCCGGCGTCCAGGTGTTACAGATGTCTCCCCCCACCCCCCACCCCCCCCCCGCCACCCTCTACCTAGTCTCCTCTGGCTGCCAAAACAAATTACCACAGAGCAGAGGGCTTAAAACAACAGGTTATGTCCCAGCTCTGGAGGCCAGAAGTCTGCAATCAAGATTTCGGCAGGGCCACCCTCCCTCTGCAGGTTCCAGAGGAGAATCTTCCTTTGTCTCTTCTAGACTCTGGTGGCTCCAGGCAACTCTTGGGTTTTGGCGGTGTAAGTCCGGTCTCTGCCTCCGTCCTCATGTGGCTTTCTCCTCTTCTGTGAGCCCTTCCTCTGTTTGTCTCTTCTCCAGACACTTGTCATTGATTTAGGGCCCTCCCAGATAATCCTGATCCGTATCGTCTCCAGATCCTTAACTTAAGTGCACCCACAACGACCCTTTTCCCAAGTGAGGCCATGTTCACAGGTTCTGGGCGTGGCGTTCCTCTTTGGGGACCACCATGCAGCCCACGATGCCCTCCTTTGTGCGACGTTCTCCTGGAATAAAGACGCTTTGAACAATAATGACTTGCCAAGTGCCCATTGGGTACAAGGCACCGTCCCAGGCACAGAACCCAGCCACACGTGACCCAGGACACGTCCGTCTCTCACGACGCTTGCCTTTTTTTTTAGTGGGAAGGGACCAACAATGAACAAATGAGTATAAATGTGCCAGCTGGTGGCAGACATGCCGAGGAGAAAAATCAAGCCAGGAATGAGCCAGAGCACATGAGAGAAGTGGTGGAGACAGACTCTGTTTAGATGGGCACTCAGGAGAGGCCTGCAGGAGAGCAGAGGCGGGGCGGGGGCGGGGGGGAGGTTGAGGCAGAGACCTGAGTCCAGTAAGGAACACAGGCGGACCGGAGGTGTGTATTCCGCATTTCTACCCTTCTTGGCATGCCTGATCTCTGGCCTCTGTTTAGGCCATTCTCTTGATGTCCAAAGAGAACCAAAGGATTCAGTACCAGACCAAGAGAAAGGGCAGATTTCTCTCAAGAGAGGAGAGAACAAAGGACGGGCCAAAGGAGGCCCTACTGCCAACCACAGGGAGGCCAGCCCTGCGCACATCACATGCCTGGCCTTGGCCTGGAAACAGGGAGCAAGAGAGAGGCTTGCATCGGGAGGAAATCTCAGGGTGGGTATCTGCAGAGTCCCCACCACCTCTGGGCCACAAAACGAGGGCAGCCGACTCTGCAGGGCAGCCCAGGGACAACCGGCCGGCTGGCCCCAGCCCCAGGCCTTCCTGCAGGTGGCCCGGGGCTTGTTAAAGAGAAAACACCATTTCAGACCGTGCTGGATAGACCCCGACATGACCCCACAGGTTCCCCTCTGTCCGTCTGTGCCCTGTTGATCATCTGCCTGTCGCCGTTCCTCAGCCAGCCACAGATCCGCTGGAGAGGACACAGTGGGAAAGACAGAGCCACCCGGCAAGGGTGGGGTCAGCAGACACCCCTCCGCCCTCACAAAGCACCAGCCACAGCCCCACAGCAGACAGGCGGGTCTGGCGGACGCTCACAAAATGGGGGGAGCCCGTCTTCAGCTGGTTCCGGGTCTGCAGCCCGACAACCTGCCTCTTTCTTGAGGAAATTCAAAGCCAGGTCAACTACCAAACCAGGGGGGCTCCACAGTGATTTGGGCTGTGAAGGGGAGCTCCATGGAGGTGCCCCAGAGGCGGCAGGGACTGTGGTATCTGAGTGACGTCAAAGAGACCATGCCTTTGATGCCCGGGAAACAGGAGCCAGAGCAGGAAGCTGCAGAGGACACCAGAGCTCAGGGAAGTGTCCAGAAGGAGCCAGTTCCCACATTTCTGACTACAGTTCAAGTAAGCAAGAAAATTACGCACTCTCCGAACGAAGCGGTGTCTTCAGTCTGAATGTACATGTTCTACAGCCCAGGAATGACCTCACGGTAGATTTTGTGAGGTCGGCCTCGCAGCACCCAGAGAGCCCTGCCTTGCAAGGTCTCAGGGGCCAGCACCTCTCGGCGAGTAAGCGGCTGTAGGCAGGGGACCCCCCAATACCACCTCCTTTATTTCTTCTTCTCCCCTTCCCTCAAACTCCCTGAGCGTGGCAGACTGTCCAGATGGACACTGTCCCCTCAAGAGTCAGAACGGGAAAGGGGCACCTGGGTGGTTTAGTTGGTTAAGCGTCCGACTTCGGCTCAGGTCATGATCTCACGGTCGGTGAGTTTGAGCCCCACGTTGGGCTCTGTGCTGACAGCTTGGAGCCTGGAGCCTGCTTCGGATTCTATGTCTCTTCTCTCTATGCCCCTCCCCCGCTTGCGCTCTGTCTCTCAAAAATAAATAAACATTAAAAAAAATTAACAAAATTCTGACAAAAAGAGAACAGGAAGGAGGGCATGGCAAGCTGACCATCATCTTCCTCCAAAGAGCCAGATAGTAAACATTTTAGGCTTTGTGGCAATTACACAGGTCTGCCCTTTTAGCCCCAAAGCAGCCGTAAATAGCATAAATGGATAGGTGTGGCTGGGTGCCACTAAAATTCCGTTACAAAAACAGTACAGGTTAGATTTGGCCCGTGGCCATAGTTTGCCGACCCCTGATGTAGACAGCAGAGAGCTTTGGAGTGTTTTTGAGCAGAGGAATGGTATGGCCAATTCTGTGCGCGGGGAAGATGGCTGCGGCAGCCGTGGGGAGGCAGAGACGGGCCCAGGGCAGGGAAGACTGGCGTTCCCTTGGCCTGGGGTCTTGGACTGGGCTCTGTGCCACTGAGCATACAGCAGTTTTCCCGAGATAAGGGAAGGCAAGATCTTGCCTTCGGGAAGGCGAGGTGCTGGGTACTCTGCAACCACCCAAGGAACGGACGGTTTATTGATCTCGTTTTTAAATAAAATATTTTAATAACGTTTATGAGTTCTGGTTACGAGGCCAGGGCCCTCCCGGCATCTGGGCAGCATCTGGTTCAAGGGCTCTGTGCAGGCAGCTCTGCAGGTCTTCACGCCCATCTGTTTGGGTTAAAGATGGGAGGGGCCGAGGGAAGGAAGTCCCCCGGGCCACAAGCGTGCTGGCAGGTCGGTGGTCCACGCAGCTCTGGAGAAGCAGGGCCTGCGGGGAGCCAAGTGTTCACCCACCCTCTTGGGGCTGAGGGCCACCGGAGAGCAGGGTGGGCCCAGGCAAGGGGTGGCCGAGGTACCTGCTGAATTGGGTACCTGGATGGGGGAGGGGTTGCTTTGAATTCTAGTGGTTCCTTGTTTTGTTCCATTTTCGTCTGGGGACTCTCCCTACTTTAAAATTGATCCAGGTGTTTGGTTTATATGAAGATGTTTGGCATCTGATGAAGCCCACGGAATGCTGAGTTTAATATTCTTTTAGTGCCGGGTGAACCCAACTTGCGTTACCGCTATCACTTCCTGGCAGACAGGTCTTGCCTGAGAAAGAGGACGCTGCTGAGGTCAGAGCCCCGTTCAGGCGATGAGGGCAGGTGAGGCAACAGGCTCTTGATCGTTCTCTCCGCTCCCCTTCTCCCCACAGCCCCCATCGGACTGTGGGCATGGTGGCTCGCGGACGCGGAGTAAATGTGTAAATCCTTGCTCTCCTCTCTCCTCACCTCACGCCATCCCATCGCTCTAGGAGTTGAGCAGGTTTACAAGAGTCCACTCAGCACAAATGGCTAGGTGTGCAGTTGAGGCAGGCATGGGGACAGATGGCAACCCACCTGGTCAGGCCAGATCTCGGGGGTTTGGTGGGAGAGGCCTCCTCCCTGTTCCCTGATTCCTCAAGCCCAGGAGTCCTGCCCCCTCTGTAGGCCACTGACCACGTTGTGACAGTGTCATAGCTGGCAGGGCGGTACCTGGTCCAGAAATCCATAGGTCCGCAGGGCCCCGTGCATGTCGCGGGGAAAACTTTGGTGAACAAAGGATATCTGCACGTGGAGGTGACTCAAGCGTGAGTCAAATGCAATCAGTGGCTTTATTCATATTTCATTTCTACATGTGAGTAAATCTCAAAAAAAAAAAAAAAAAAAAGCCACTGGTTCACTCTTGCAATGTTAGTGGAATTGATCCCGAACAGCTAAAGTTATTGAAGGCACTGTTTCAGTTGCAAACAGCTTTTTTGATCCAGTGACTAGAATGTAAGTGTTCTGAGGCCGGGGGGGGGGGGGGGGGGGGGGGACACCCAGCTCTTGCATTTCTGGCTAATAAGAAATTCTGGAGTTAATAGTTGTGTCTAAGTCTGATGGTGGAGTGCCTAGTCGTCAGTTTCCAAATGGTTGTGCTAGTTAACCATTTTAAAAATTTTTTACATTTCTTTTTTAAAGTTTATTTATTTTGAGAAAGAGAGAGAGGAGAGGGAGAGTGCGTGAGGGGGGGAGGGGCAGAGAGAGAGTGAGAGAGAGAAGTGCAAGCAGGCTCCACACTGTCCGTACAGGACCTGACGTGGGGCTCGAACCCACGAACCATGAGATTGTGACCTGAACCAAAGTAAAGAGTCAGATACTTAACTGCCTGAGCCACGCAGCTGCCCCAACCACTTTGTTCGGAAAGTAAATCTCAGAAAGGCTAACGCCAGGGTCACGTATAGATGTATACAGATGCCTAGAGGATACTCAGGACACAGTGTGGTACATTTTACCCAGAGAGAAGCAGATACAGAGAAGGGAGTGTCTTGCCCAAGGTCACTGCTAGGAGATAAGTGAGCCAGGATATGACCTAAAGGGTTTACTCTGTCTCTTACCCCATGCTCAGGGTCCTCAGCAAGGACTGCACTTCTGGATCACCTGGGAACTTGGTCCCTAGGCTTCATCCCCAGGGAGCTGGCACCTACGTTTTGAAAGAGCTCCCAGATCCTCCCCCATCCCTAGGCTGCCCTTCTGCTTAAAGTCTCCTTTGATAGAATCAATCCTTTGAGATAAGGCTTCAAGAGATCTTGAGACGTGCTGAGAAGAAGAGATCTCACAAAATGGAGTGACCCATTTCCATATTTGCCCCTTCCCACAAAGGGCCTCTCTCCCTTGCATGTTTGGAATGTCTGGTCTGGTTTATCTGCTCTGGAAGTTGCCATGTGACTGCTGCTCCCCAGGGCTGTGTTTTGGGTGGTTCTACTGCACCGACTGCCTGCCTGAAACCCCCCCTGGCCTGTGGGACATAGTTTGGCTATTAGAGGGCCTTGTGAAATCTATCTGTGAACTGCTCCCACCGTAACACTCTCCTCCCATTGCTAGCTGAAGCCCTGCTAAACTCGGGGGGCGGCTAGGGGACATCCAGCGGGGCAGCTAATGTATCCACCTCCACACACACACACACACACACACACACACACACACACACACTGCCTGGAAGGCAGCCTTCAGAGGGGATACTGGTCTTGGGTGGAGGGCAGCCCAGCTGTGGATGCACTCATGATGGCCTGGCAGCCACCGATTGGCCTGGCCAGGGTTGAAGTGCTTGTCCAGCATGAGGTCATGGCTGCAGAGTTTCCAGTTAGAAAAGTTGCATTGTCTGCCCAGGAAATATTAACATCTTTCCTTTCCTCCAGCAGTGCCTGGCCACTGGGCGCTCCCGCAGCCTGGCAGGGCTTTGACTTCCAACAATGATGATGCTTTGCATTTCCCCTGGGCCCTTCATTCAGGCATCTTAGGGCCTATTCTTGTTCTGCGGGCGCCTGCAAAGCACAGCTTCCTCATTCAGAGGGCGGAAACAGGCCCCAACAGGCCTGGGAGAGATCCGCGGCCTCAATGCATACTTGTCTTCCCTTAAGTTCACAGTTAATCAGCGCAGAGCATTCGACAACCAGCTCAAGTGGCCTCTAAAGCTGTTGGGCTCTTCCTGACGTGTAGCCAGCTTGGGCCGTTCAAAGGAGTCATGCAATCCTCGCACACAAAGGGGCCCTCTGATGCCACTCGTTGTAAGCGGAACATACCCGGGTTCCAACCGGTCGTGACTCTCCAGGGCGCGTGTGGCCTTGGGGACATCACTTAGCCTCTCAGAGCCTCCGTTTCTGCTTGTGTCCATTTGGAATAATTACACCAACTTGGGAAAGATTTGGAGGTTCAACAACAGAGCACGTAGAACCTTGCACGCGGTCTGTGCAAACGCTCGCTCAGTGCTACTATTTTGTCATCCTTATCATTGTTAGCATGCAGACCTTCTCCTTCCCATGCCTCGTCCTCACAGGGGCTTTGGCTTACTGCTGAGTTTCTCTGTAATTTCAGCCACGGTTTCCAAACCCTGTCCCACAGAGATCTAAGGTCTCCGCGGTAGAAGTGGGAGCCGGGCTTTGCTCTCTTCTGTTTTAAATATTGCACTCCTACCCAAGAGCCCATCTGAAGAAAAGGATTCCCCAGCCCGATGAATTTGGAAAGTAGCTATTCTAGAAGGTTCTTGAGAGTTTGTTTATTCCTCTGGCAAGGTTTACTTGCCTGGCCATAAGGCAATGGGACAGATGCTTGGCCACTCCTTTTGTGGCAAGCAGCAGACGGAGGGACCAGCTCGCCTGTATTGGTCCCATCACACCCCTGACTCAACGACACTGTCAGGTAAACTTCCTTTACTACAACTCCAGCCTGTCAAATAGGGAAATCGGCTGGCTGTCAGTCTGCTTCGAAAGCCCCTTATAAACTCGAAGGTTAGCATCTCAGGTGGACACCCTGGGTAGTTCTATCTTGGGCCAGCGCGGGCATTCACAGCAGCAGCTGGAGAACAAGTGGACAGAAGCCTGGCCTTGGGAGTTGGCCTCCTCCCGGCACAGAAGCCCCCAGGTGCACATGCTTCGAGGGAGCACCACTTGCCAGGCAGACCCAGGGCATTGTTTGGAGGAAAGGGACCTCCGAGGTGTGGAGGGGAGGGCCACAGGCAGGAGAGGCTACCGCTGTCTTTACCAGCAAGAGCCAGCCAAGAATAACACATCACGTGGGGGTCCCAGAGGCAGGTGGAGGGTGATGATGGTGGGGTCCAGGATCAAGTATTATTTGAAAGTACGGGCAGACCATAGTCAGCTTTGCGAAGCTTTGTTGCCACATAGCAGGATTCTAGACACCGGACAATGTCTAGCGGGGCTTCGGCTCTTGGAGGAGGGGCAGGTGACGAAGAGCAAGTAAAATGAGGCACCAAAAAGACCTCAGCGTCAGGCAGTAAAGCATGCCAGCAGTGGAGCTGGGTTGCAGGGGCTTAGACTAAAGGCAGATAACCTATTTGCAGAACTTCAAAGGGGTGTTGGATCTCACATGATTGGACTAGAGGCTCCCACATGTATCTTGTGGTAAAGCAGTAATGGCCCTGGGGGGAGAATCATTCCTACAGGTGGGGATCAAGGGGTCCAGCTGTGGATAGATTTGATGCCGAGGATGGAAATCTGGCTATTTCAAAATCAGAAAGTTGCCCGTGCTCCTCAGTCAGTCCCAGTCCCCAGCTGAGCAGTTCGCCTCTGTAGCTGTGTTACAAGGGAAGCCAGCCAAAAACACCTGAGAGGCCCGGTTCAACCCCGTTGTGAAAACTAACCTTTGCCACCATCCTGACATCGATTCTCTTGGGGCTCATTGCATTTGGAATAAAGTTCAAGTTCACTCCCCCACCGTGTCCCGCCCCCGTCTCTCAGTAGACTCCAGCCACACAGGACCTCTTCAGATTTCTTGAACACACGAAGATCTTGCCCTACAGACAGGCCTTTATTCTTGCCTTGCCCTCTGCATGGAGCATTCATTCTCCCTAAAGTTCACTCTCTAACCTGCTTGTCCCGTCCCGTTCCTTCTTCAGATCTCGGTTTCAATTACATCTCCTCCCAGAGTCCAACTCTGGGCACCCTATCTAAGTGAGGGCCTCCCTGAAATTCCCCGTCGCATCCCACGGCCATGCCCTTCCCAGTCCTGACCACAGTTCCTCTGTGTGGAAGTGTCTGCTTACGTGTTTGCTGTCTGTTCCCTGCTCTTGTGAGAACAAGGAATGAGGCATCTAGGAAGGGCTTGCTAAGTTCTTGCCGGCTAAATGAGTATCTGTTTAGCAGAATTGAATAGAAGCATTTTCCCCGCTCAGCACTGCTTCTAGCCATTGTTTGGTCCACCTGCATCAGTGCAGCTGGAATCAAAGGCCACAGGGCGGTTCGGGAACTTAATGTGTCATCACAGCCCTCAGGTGGCCAGCGACAAGCCTGTGCACAGACATGATGAGAAGTTCTAGCTCCTGGGGGCCCAGGCTACAAAAAGTCAGGTTTACAGTAGCTTTGTACGGTCTGGAGGAAAGTCCTCTGAGTTACCCTTGACCGTTGTTGTGAGGACTGGCCGTGCTGTCCTGCCCCATCCCAGGGTGGTGGCTCTGTCAGCTTCCCTGGTCAGAGAGAAAAGTCTTCTGTCCTGGCTTGTCGGTTCCTTAGCATTTGCTGCTTATTTTTTATGATGTGCTACCTTGCTCGTAAATTGTCTGCCTATCCCACGAGCTTGGGCAGAGCCTCCAGACCACAAGCCGGACACTTGCACCATTGACTTTACCAGGATGTGGTGCCATTGACGTTCCGCTGACCTCTGGCGTGGTAAGTCCAGATGCTTCCCAGGGGAGGGAGTGGGTCAAGGAACCCAGTCTCTGACTCATGAGCTGTCCGGGAGCCTGACAAATCCACTTTTGGACACAGCCTGCAGATAACCTTGAGCTAATAGCAGGCCCCGGGAAATAACCCTGTGGCTCCTTGGGGGCCATAACTAGAGCAGAAAATCTCTCTTGTGAGTCACTATAAATATTTACCCTCGAAAGTCTGATTGTGAAATTTGCTAAGCTCTTGGATGGCTCTACTCCTGGGACTCAAAGGGCCCCTGCCAGCAGAGCTTAGATGGGTAGTGCTGAAATGAAAAGGGTGAGGCAGGAAGCTGGGAAGAGCCCCAAGCTGCCAGATCTCCAAGAGGAATCCTGGGGCTCGGGCTTCTCTAGGAAAATGCAAGTGATGGAGTCACAGATACTCTGGGAGCTTTTCCTCTGGTGGCAAATCTATTGGCTGCACTGGTTTCCTGGCTATGTGTTTACCTAAATGGAATCCCCCCCCCCCCCCCCCGCAAGATCAACCCTCTGCCTCTCAGTAGGAGCTTTTATAGGCCAAGGGCTAGGTGCAGAATCCCCTGCTGACCTGATTCTGTCCTCACCACTATCCAAATCAGCCTTGACAAAATGGAACAGCAAATCCAAAGCAATCATGGCACTGGATGGCTTTCTTCTTTCTTCCACGGGAGTGTCTGTTTTGTGCATTCGTCGGCATATCCTTCCTTCCCGCCAACCAGGACCTAAGGAGAATTAGTTACATGGGAAGATCAGAGAGGGTCTTTTGTCAACGGTCGCTTGTGGTGAATTAGAATGTAGAGGGCACCCAGAAGAAATGCAGGAGGCAAAGCCTTCTTGGGAATCCACCAATAACCTGGCCATGTGGAAGACTTTCCATCTGAGGGTCTGGTGCCCACCCTTTTCCTTTCACTGCTCCCAGTACAGACCAGGAATGGAAACAGCTCCTTGTAAAGACGGTGGGCAAGAGTCCCTTTCATAGATGCCCGTCCCCTGCAGAGTGGCTAGGAGTTCTGGCAGTGGACAGTTTTCATTTGGTTTGGCTTTGCTGACATGTTGTTTTTGTGTCAAAGAAACGGGTGCCTCAAGGTAATGCTGTAGGTCTTAGGTTATTCAGATTTGAACTTTTACCGTGTGCTTGAGATTGACTCATAAATCAGGCAGTTATATAAATAAGGGGCTGATAAGAAGATAGCTGAGGCTCGGTTTGAGTCAATAGCTTCCTAAAGGGTGGAAATCATCTCCCAGTCGGAGGCAAAGAGCCCAGCTGTACAGCCCCAGTACAGGCAACGGTCTGGAAGTGGAGGTTCCCTCAGACATAATGGGGGCTCCACTCCTGGCTTAAAGAGATGAGGAAGAGCTCTTGGAGGCCTGTGAGTTCCTTACAGTCCAGCTGGGAATAAGTTAACAGTCAGCTGACGTGCCTGTCTTGCCTGGAACGGGCTCTGCCGTTGACTCAGCGGTCACATTGGGCGGTGGCGGAGTGGGGGGGATTTCAGCAGGGAAAATGGCGCTTTCTCACTCGTGACGAGATGTCCACAGCTCTGCCAGAAGAACAGCAGGAGCAAAAGATACGTGGAGGGTGGGACTCTCCACTTCTCTCCTTCCTCCTTGCCACCCTCATCTGGTCTCTCGTCCATCCCAGCCACTCCCGCCTCCCTGTGACGCTCTGCCCATGCCAGCCTTAGCGAGTGTATGAAAACACGATTCTAGTAATGTGGCTTCTACCTGGGTGGCCCCCAGGTGCTCCGAGACAAGCCCCGAATCCTTACTGTGTGGCTCAGCCATAGTTACGGGCCCCCAGTAATTGAAATGGTGTTCAAACAAAAACTCATACGCCCATGTTCATAACAACCCTACTCATGATAGCCACCAGGTAGGAACCATCCAAATGCCCATCCGTGAATGAATGGATAAACAAAACGGGTTCTGTCCACACCGGGGAATATTATTCATCCGTAAAAAAAGAATGAAGTACCGACAGATGATACGATATGGATGAACCTTGAGAACATTGTGCTAAGTGAAAGGAACCAGTCACAAAAGGTCACATATTGTATGATTCCATTTATATGCTCCTGAGGCAGAAAGCAGATTAGCTGGTTGCCAGGGCTGGAGAGACAAGGGGATGGAAAATGACGGCCAATGAACACGGGGTTTCCTTTCGGGGTGATGAAAATGTTCCGGAACCAGGTAGCGGAGACCGTTGCACAATATTGTGAATGTACTAAATGCCACTGAACTCCGCACTCCAAAATGGTCAGGATGGCAAATTTTATTCCATGTGAATTTTACCACAATTAAAAAAAAAATCCTTACTGTGCCCTCCGAGCCCACCTCACATCAGGCCATTGTCCCCTTGCTCACCCCACTCCCCCGTCATGACAAACACCTGCAGCCTCCTGCCACGGGGGTTCCATGTCTGCGCCTGGCCAGCCTCCCTCAGGAAACTCTCCAGAACCCAGATGGCCTGTCTTGGCTGTCCCTCTTCGGTTCCAGCAGCCGTGCCCTTCCTGGAAGCACGAATTCCCCAGGGATTATTGCCCTTTGGAGTTGTCAGGCTGTCTTGTCTGGAGAGAGAGAAGAGGAACTCAGTGGTGGCTGAGGATTGATTAATCCTTGAATCGCTTCATGATCGTGACCCCAGCGGCTGAGGAATGATCTCCTCGGAGTTTCAAATTCCTCCCATCTCCACATTTTGTCTCATTACTCATTTCTCAGTCCTTTCATGTTCCCTTCCCACTGTTCCGAGGGAAGGCCTTTTTCCGTAGAGGAAAAAAGAACCAAACACAAACCATGTTATAAATGGTGATTCAGTTCCTGCCGTCCCCCCACGAGCTTTACGTCAGCCATAAGGTACTCAAATACCTGTAAGCCACTCATGCATGAGTTAAATGGGCTTTTGTGAGCTGAGCTGGGCACCCAACCCGCCATTTGTAGCAGACCTTTGTAGGGAAACCTGCTGGGAGCTTTAAAAAGGTATAAATGTTTTGTATTCCAAAAATGCCATTGGAATGTGGACTCCCTGCCTCTCTTTGTGGGATGTTAGTTGATGGATATGGTTGTCCCTGCTCTGAGATGCGCGGAGGGAGAAGGAGCCCGAATGAGCTGGAAGTCAGGCTAAGAGGCGAGGGCGGAGGCTTGTAGGTGGTGATGTTGTCTCCGAGATGGCCTTGGTGGTGGCGGGACAGGCCCTCTGTGGGCCTCCTCTGCTCCCTCCCTCCTTACGCGCTGCCCGTGCTCACTGTGTCCCAGACACCCTCGAGGGAGCATGGCTGAAGACTCCAGAAATTGGAGACACGCTAGCTAGCTTCATTTCCCCCTTATCACTAGCCCCCGCTGATGCTGCACCTGCTATATCCAGAGCTTGCTGTGCAAGGACATGGAGGGGACTTTCTCATCAACACTGACACTCTGAGGCAGAGGCTCCTGTGTAACGGGGGCCGGCTTGTGTCTTGGGGGATGTTCAGAACCATCCCTGGCTTCTCCACACTAGATATCAGTAGCCCGGCTCCCGCTGCAACACCAAGTCTCCGAATGTCGACAATGTACCCTGGGAGGCCGAGTCACCGGCCTCCCTCCCCTGTTGAAAACCCTTGGTCTGGGGGAACAGGAGGGACTGTCATTTTTATGGATGCCTGCTTCCTTTCTTTACTGGAGCCCAGAGCTCACGCCCACTCCCTCCCCCCCCCCCCCCCCCCCCCAGCAGCACCAGGACCTGACAGGTGTGATGTGCCCTTGGCTTGAGCTGGGACATCCCAGCTACTGCCTGCATGGTAAAAGGCGCCTGAGACAGAGTGGGTGTGTGCATCTTGGAAGGCTCTGGAATAGTTCTGTTTCCCCAGAGCTCTGCCAAGATGGCCCCGCTGGGGCTTTTGATGAGCCCACCTCTCCTTCCGAGCCTTTTCTGAGCCCGGCTTCCCCACCCAGCTGCTGCCCGCCGGGGGCTGGGGTCGGGGGAGGGTAGATTCATGACATCCTCATTGCCCAGAGCTGCTCGTGCATTTGGGTGCAAACCATTCTTCCCTCTACGCTGCAGAAGCCCATTCGTTCTGATGGTGACAGGTAAATGTATGTCTCTGTGTCAGCAGCTTTCAAAGTGTGGCCCCCAGCAACAGCAGCATCACCTGTTAAAAAGTGTACGTTCTCAGGCCCCACTCCCATCTACTGGATGCCCTGGGTGGACCCAGCAGTCTGTTTTAACAACTCCTCTAGGTGATTCTCATGGGCCCTCAAGTTTGAGAACCACTACTGACTGCCCAAGAATTTAGCCTTCCTTTGCCTGGATGGCAAACGTGTGCCATTTAAAGATAGCCCTGTCACCTCTAGTCTTAAATACGCTCAGCTCGGGTTATAAACACAGGCAATCTGGGATTCCCCCCCCCCCCTTCTCCTCTTCCCTAAAGGAGATCTGAATTCTCAGCATTACCCCTCTCCTCACTGAGGGGAGCATCTGGTGAGGTGCTGTCCTTTCTCCTTGTAGCTTCACTGTGAAGCTACATAGCGCTGTGTTGCACATAGCGCTGGGCACAAAGTAAATGCTCAATGAACGCTGGCTGCTTCTTTCACCACCATGCTGATCAGTAGCCATGTATCAAAAAGAGTTAACACAGCAGGCTTGAAACGGCTCTCCTTAGGGAGGTCTATTTGCAGGGCTGGAAACTTGATAAGGGTGTCTCTCTGTGCCTAAACTGTTCTGTGCAAATCGTATTGTTTTACGCTGAACGCCTGCTTCACTTCCGGGAGTCTGGAAGGTGGTAGTGTGTGGTAGTCGGAGGGTGCCTATGTGACCAGCCCCCAGTAGAATCTTTGGGCACGGAGGCTCTAATGGGTGCCCTGGGTAGACAAGAATTTGCGTGCATTGTCACAGATTCACCCCTGGAGGAACTGAGCACACCCTGTGAGCTAGCAAAAAACAGAACTTCTGGAAGCTTGTGCCTGGTTTCCACCAGATTTTGCCCCAAGTATGTCTTTCCTTTGCTGATTTTGCTTTGTATCTTTTCACTGCAATACATCTTATCTGTAGGTACGACTGAATGCTGAGTCCTGTGGGTCCTTACGGTGGCTCATCCAATTGGGGTGGGCTTGGGAGACCTCCGGCGGAAGAAGTAGCAGCAATGACAGTGGCTGACGTCAGGAGGCTGCACCTAAGGGAAGCTGCACACAGCACCCGTCACATCCTAGGGTTATGAGTGGGAGGCAGCCAGGGTCCTGACCTTGGTGGATTGGAAATGGGGACTTAAGGGCTGAGAGGGCCAGGGGACTGGAAGAGGCTCAGTACACAAAGCCCAACATGAGATGGGCTCGTCACATCTTTTCATGTCAACACTTTTTTTTTAATTTTTAATTTTTTAAAAATTTTTTGTTTATTTGGGGGGGGGTATTTTAAGGAGGAATTTAGTGAAGAAATGGGCAGAAGACATGAATAGACACTTTTCCAAAGAAGACATCCAGATGGCCAACAGACACATGAAAAGGTGCTCAACATCACTCATCATCAGGGAAATACAAATCAAAACCACACTGAGATATCACCTCACACCAGTCAGAGTGGCTAAAATTAACAACTCAGGCAACAAAAGATGCTGGCGAGGATGTGGAGAAACGGGAACCCTCTTGCACTGTTGGTGGGAATGCAAAGTGGTGCAGCCACTCTGGAAAACAGTGTGGGGGTTCCTCAAAAAATGAAAAATAGATCTACCCTATGACCCAGCAATAGCACTGCTAGGAATTTACCCAAGGGATACAGGAATGCTGATGCATAGGGGCACTTGTACCCCAATGTTTATAGCAGCACTTTCAACAATAGCCAAGTTATGGAAAGAGCCTAAACGTCCATCAACTGATGAATGGATAAAGAAATTGTGGTTTATATACACCATGGAATACTACTTGGCAATGAGAAAGAATGAAATCCTACCATTTGCAGCAACATGGATGGAACTGGAGGGTATTAAGCTAAGTGAAATAAGTCAGAGAAAGACAGATATCATGTTTTCACTCATATGTGGAACTTGAGAAACTTAGCAGAAGACCATGGGTGGGGGGGAAATAGTTACAGAGAAGGAGGGAAGCAAACCATAAGAGACTCTTAAATATAGAGAACAAACTGAGGGTGGATGGGGTGGGGGAGGGCAGGAGGGAGGGGGAAATGGGTGATGGGCATTGAGGAGGGCACTTGTTGGGATGAGCACTGGGTGTTGTATGTAAGTGATGAATCACGGGAATCTACCCCCAAAACCAAGAGCACACTTCAATGTTGTTTTTTTTTTAATTTTATTTTTGAGAGAGAGAGAGACAGAGTGTTAGTGGGGAGGAGACGGGCAAAGAGAGAGGGAGACACAGAATCCGAAGCAGGCTCCAGGCTCTGAGCTGTCAGCACAGAGCCCGACGCAGGGCTCGAACCCACGAACTGTGAGATCATGACCTGAGCTGAAGTTGGGTGCTCCACCAGCTGAGCCACCCAGGCACACCCTTGACACATTTACTTATACAGTCACTTTCTGTGTCAGGCAAATAATGTTGTAGTTGGTTCCTCTTACAAAAGTATTACAATTTTATTTAAAAAAAAAAAGGCATTTGAAGGAAAAAAGGTGGGTTGATCTAAAGTGAGAAATCGTGGTGCACATTGTGAGGGTAGGCGGGAGTGACCAGGCCGGGGGGCCGACCTTTAAGACCTTGGCTGGATGGGATTCCAGGAGACAGGAGACACCCGGCTGGGGGAAGGCAGTCAGAGGAGACCTGAGTGCTCTGGGAGGTTTCCAGGCTTCCTAGGGAGGTGCCCAGCCTGTCGGCATCGACACCCCTCCCAGAGTGGCTTAGCATGTGGAAGCCATGGAGGCAAGGGAGGAGGGTGGGCCATCGAGCATGCTCGCTGTAGCAATGGGGGGAAGCACAATGGCGTGTGGACGACTGACTCACTTTGTGTGTATGTGGAGAGGGAGGGGCTCTTTGTGTGTGTGTGTGTGTGTGTGTGTGTGTGTGTGTGTGTGTGTGTGTGTATAAGACTATTGTTCTCTCCATAGATAGAGAAACATTCACACTCACATAAACACACACGCGTACCTTTCTTCCCCACTGAACCATTTGACATGGCAGGGCTCTTTTTCTGTATGTACTTCAGCTGTATCTTTTAAGGATAAGGACATTCTGATTTGAAAAAGTAGAGGAGGGGCACCTGGGTGGCTCACTCGTTAAGTGTCCAACTCTTGATTTCCGCTAAGGTTCTGATCTCATGGTTTTTGAGTTTGAGCCCCACATCAGGCTCTGGGCTGATAGTACAGAACCTGCTAGGGATTCTATCTCCCTCTCTCTCTGTCCCTCCCTCACTTGCTCTCTCCCTCTCTCAAAATAAATAAAAATAAACTTTAAAAAAAAGTTAAAAAGGGGCGCCTGGGTGGCTCAGTGGGTTAAGTGTCTGACTCTTGGTTTCAGCTCAGGTCAAGATCTCCTGGTTTGTGGGTTTGAGCCCCGCCTCAGGCTCTGTGCTGATGGCAAGGAGCCTGCTAGGGATTCTGTCTCCCTCTCTCTGCCCCTCCCCTGCTTGCTCTCTCTCCCTCTCTCTCTCTCAAAAATAAATAAGTAGACATTTAAAAGATTTTAAATGAAATAAATTAAAAAATAGAGGAAAGGAAATGAACACTATTCATAAAGAAGGTATAATATGCAGTACCTGGCACATAGACTCTCTAAATATTTGATGAATGGAGGGGGGGGCCCTGGCTGGCTCAGTTAGAAGAGCATGCGCCTCTTGATCTCGGGGTCGTGAGTTTTGAGCCCTATTTTGATGGTAGAGATTACTTAAAAAAACTGTAAATATTTGATGAATGACTAAATTTGTATATTAAATTATTTGAGAGGTCTCAGAGCAAAGCAACCTACTTAACTTTGAGGGGGAAAAGGAAGAATAAAGACATTCTCTCACATAACCACAATATGATTTTCCCACCCAGGAAATTCCACACTGGTCTAATGAAATTATCTAGTACGCTGACCCTCTCCAATTTTTGTAATCACTCCCAAATGTCCTTTATAGATGGGTCTGTGACATTTTATATGTTGGCTTTGGCGTTGCATTTGGTTGTCACATCTCCTTAATCTCCTTTAATGGAAAGCAGTTTCCTGCCTTTCTGTCTTGGATGACACCGATGTTCTTGGACTGGCTGTTTTTGATAGGAAACAGTGGAGAAAGCAACCTTCTCCATAATCTCCTGTTCACATGGGACGGTTCTTTTTTTTTTTTTTTTAATGTTTATTTATTTTTGAGAGAGAGAGAGAGAGAGAGCGCACAAGCAGGGGAGGGGTGGAGAGAGAGGGAGACAGAATCCGAAGCAGGCTCCAGGCTTCGAGCTGTCAGCACAGAGCCCGACGCGGGGCTTGAACTCATGAACCGTGAGATCATGACCTGAGCCAAAGTCAGACACTTAACTGACTGAGCCACCCAGGTGCCCCAAGAACATTAATATTTTAAACCAACGGGATATTTTACAATGTTCGTGATAGGCACCCCCTCTCCAACCCCTGCATTGGAAGATTGGTACTGGACAGCTTCATGGTGTGAAATGTTGCCCTTAATCACAGGTTACCACCCCCCCCATAAACTGAGAGTACAGGAAGATCCACCCTCGCTCTGCAAGGTTTCTGTAGGAGTGGGGGGTGGGGGCAGCACATGGGGGTGAAGTCCTTAAGCTCTGGAATCAGATCTGAGCTGGAATTTCAGCGACTTGGGGGCTCGTGAATTTGGGAGAGATATTTCACCCTCTGTAAGCCTCAGCTTCTACATCTACATAAAATGGGTTCATGGCGTTTCTTGTGCCAGAGTAAAATGAGTTGGTTCATCCACAGCACTTGTCTTTGGATCTGGCGCAAGGCGGGATCTTGTTAGTAAGCTGTCTGCTGCTCTTGCTGTGGTTGCCGTTGGCCTGTGATCGGCACCTGCCGCTTCTCACAAAAGCGGCTCTGGTGAGGGTGGCTGCTTCGCCCACCCCCTTGGTGTCATTAGCAGCATGTACACAGCAGCAGACGCAGAACCTTCCAGCTGAGGATTATCCACAGCCCACCTCACTGGCGTGGGCTTCCTGGACACGCATCTTGCACTCGGCCCCCAGCAGCAAAGTTCAGCGTCCCCAGCTAGCCAGGACGAGGAAAGAAGAGAGTTCTTTCTGGTTAGATTTCTTTCGAGCGCCCTGCCTTGTCTTCTTCATGTAAGTCTGCACTCAGAGACAGCGGGCTATGATCTATGGGCCACATGCTTTCAGTGCCGTGAGGCTGGAGAGCCTAAGACAGCGGTCTCACGGATGTCGAGTGTTCTGAGGCTTGGGGAGGTGCTGTTGTTCGGGGCTGAGGGTCCAGGGCTGGGCCATGACTCCCTGGGTCTTGCTCCTGCCTCTTCACCTGCACCTTCAAGTTCTGTAAAGAAGGACGATGAGGGGTGACCAGACACCCTAACCCCAACGCCTTCACCCATCCTCGTGCACTCCTTGCAAGCCTCCCATGTTGTTTGCGTGGCACTCTGACTCCCGTGCACTGCAACGCTTTGAGTTGCAGCTCGAGGCTCCCCATGCTCCAAGTCGTCTTGGCCATCAAGCCATTGGCATCACCGGCCTTGCAGTTGGAAGTGGCTAGAACCCCACATTTCCCTGCACGCCTCTCCCGCACTCCCTGCACTGTGGGTCTTTGCTAGCTGAAGAGAGCGTAGGAAGTTCGGAGCCCCTCAGACGCGTTTCATTTGCAAGGAATATCATTCCTCTTTGTTCCGGGGGGCCCAGGCTGGTTGCCCCACAACAGACTGCGTACTGACAGGCGGCTTTCTCCGCCCAGCTGCGGTTATAGCTGCATGCAAATCGCCCGCGATTTCTCACCAGAGCTCAAAGCTCCCTGTTCGGTTTGCATTAGGCGTGCAGTTCAATTACTCTCCTTGAAGGAGGAGGAGCAGGTGGTGTTCAGCTTTGAACTCCGTCCACATGCCCCAGGGATAAGTGAAGGTATCGTTTGGTCTTAACAAGGGAGTGGGGGGAAGAAAAATGCCTGTTCTCTAAGTTTTGCATTGGCCAAGAGCCAGGCCGAGAGAGCAACGTGACCGAGACGGCAGTCGAAGGCTATTGAGAGCTTATGTTATTCAGCAACAGAGCATCGGGCTTCCAGTTCCGTGCCCAGAAGATTGTTTTGCGGGTGGAAAAGAAAGGAGCCTTTCAGCCCCTCTCATTTGGCCTGCACCGTGGTTTTCGCTGAGCACCCGGTTCGGAGTTTCCTCCTGGAGCGATTGGTTTATGCTGTCCAGATGTGCACAATGCGATGGTTTTTGTGTTTCGGCTTTCCAGATGTGCGCGGCCGGGAAAACGGGCTTTGGCAAACACGGAGGACGGTCTCTGCAGCCCCTGAAATCCGGAGAACCCACAATGCCGCCCTTGTGTAGGAATTACAAAGCTTAGGGTCTGGAAAAGAGCTTATGGGTCGCCCGATTCAGCCTCCTTGCTTTAGAGCTGGGGACACCGCGGCCCAGGGAGCTGTGACATGCTCGCTGCTGATTGATTACCTGCGGCTGGCAGCAGGCGAGACCTCGGCCTTGCTGGAACTCACGGCCCGTCTCTCTGCGCATGCCTGTTTCATGGCCATGTGCACCTGGCCCTCTTCTAGTGTTCACTGGGACACCTAGGTGAACAGAGATTCCTAGCGTGTTTCGATGCCGGGTCAGACACAGGGGAAAGAGTGAATCATTTTTCACCTATGAAAAACAAGTACATTATACAGTAGGTTAGATGGTAGAGATTTCTATCAAAAAAGGAAGAAGAGAAGAAAATTAGGTTTAAAGGGGAATGAGAGCGCTGGATGGTTTGCAATTTTAGATAAGGGGAGGAGGGAGATTTCACTGAGGAGGTGACTACCTTACAACTGCTGAATAACAAAAATAGCTCAAAGTTTGGTGGCTCAAACCAATGAACATTAGCTCATGTTTTTTTGTGGGTTAGGAATTGGAGAGTGGCTTTGCTGAGTGGTCCCTGCTCCGTGTCCCTCTTGAGATTGCAATCAGGAAGCCAGCTGGGGCTGCTCTCATCTGAAGGCTGGACTGGGCTGGAGGACCTGCTTCCAAGATGGCAGACCAACCACATGGCTGCTGGCTGGAGGCCCCCTTGTCACATGCGTGCCTCCATGTGGCTGCTTGAGGGTCCCACGACATGGCAGCTGGCTTCCCCCAGAGCTAGTGATCAAGAGAGACAGAGGAAAGCCACAAAGTCTTTTGTGACCTAAGCCTTGGAAAAGTCATATAGCCCAGTCTGGAAAGAGGTGAAGAAGTGAGCCACAGATACCCAAGGAGGAATATTCCAGTAGAAATGCCCAAAGCTGGAGAGAGAGAAGGGCAGAGAGAGAAGAGCAGAGAGAAAGGCTGGACAGATAGAGTAGAAAGAGCCAGGGAAGAGGAATAGAGGAGGTCAGAGAGAAGACAAAGGGTGGGGACATGTAGGTCACCGCAAGCTAGGAGAAGGGCCTGGGTGCTGCCTCTGGGTGAACTGGGTAGCCACAGCAATTTTGAGCCGAGGAGCAGCGTAAGCAGGTGTAGTAGGTGTGGCGAGAACAGACTGGAGGGGTAGGGAGAGAAGCAAGGGGACCAGTTAGAACACTGCCACCGTAAACCACGCAGGAGATGGTGGCAGTTCCCACCTGGGTGCAGCCGTGGAGGAGGGAGGAAGTGCCTGGATCCACATAGGCTTGGAGGATAGATCCTACAGGTTTCTCTATCGGGTTATGGGTGAGGAGTGAGAGTAGCCGAGAATGACATCCAGGTTTGCGGTCTTCGTTCCCTGAAGCCATCACTGGCCACTTTTTCTCCCTGCTTTCTGTGGTTTTATATGAAGAGATGGCTTATGGGAAAGGCTTGGAACCCAGCACCGTTTGCCTTATTGCTGTGACCCGCGCTGTGTTCTTCGGTTTATCGTTCGCCCTTTGTGGGACCTTGGTTATTACTGTCTACAAAATGGAAAATAAACTACTTCTCAAGTGAAAGAAAGAATACATGTTCATAAAGGCACTTAAAGCTCTTTATTTTATTTAAAAAAAAATTTTTTTTTAAGTTTATTTATTTTTGAGACAGAGACAGAGCATGAACGGGGGAGGGTCAGAGAGAGAGGGAGACACAGAATCGGAAGCAGGCTCCAGGCTCTGAGCCATCAGCCCAGAGCCCGACGCGGGGCTCGAACCCACAGACCGCGAGATCGTGACCTGAGCCGAAGTCGGACGCTTAACCGACTGAGCCACCCAGGCGCCCCATTTAAAGCTCTTTAGAAGAAACTACTAAAGTGCTGGAAAATTTTTTAATGGTTTGTAATGGTATTTTTCGTGCTGGAGAACAAAATGTTTTTGTGGCACGCCCTCCCCTCCAATGTTGATCCTGCAGATGGAATGACTGATGCAGGCAGTGGATAAGAAAATGGGGTGAATCGTGGCAGGGGGATAAACTCGGGTGTTCTAGGAAAGGCCTTACACCAAGCTCCAAACCTATGGCCCCGGGGAAGCCAGCTTCATGCCAAGTTTGCAAAGTGTTCATCACACATAACCCTCCCAGGATCCTCCAGTGGGGTCTTGTAGGGCCACCTAAACTATTCACAGAATGTCCCCAAGCAGGCATGACTAGGCTGAGCCATTGGAAGCGAAGACAGTGGCTCCTCATGGGGCCGGAGCAGGGGGAGCAGGGAGCCCGGGGTTGGAGGCTCCTGGGGTGCTCATCATGTTCTGTTTCTTCATCTGGGTGGGGAGTTCGTGATGACCATCAAGTTTCTGAAAATTCATCAAGCAAACACTTATCGTATGTGCTCTTCTCTGCATGTACATCCAGCTGCAATAAATTGTCTTTATTAAAAGGCAGTGAGTGTGGGGGGGACATCTGGGTGGCTCAGTCAGTTAAGCACCCGACTCTTGGTTTTGGCTCAGGTCATGTTCTCACGGTTCCATGACTTTGAGCCCCACGGCAGGCTCCACGCTAATGGTGTGGAGCCAGCTTGGGATTCTCTCTCTCCCTCTCCTTTTGCCTCTCTCTCACTCTCTCTCAAAATAAATAAATAAGCTTAAAATAAAAAAGGCAGTGAGGAGTTTTCTTGTCCCCACCCGGGACCTGAATTCCTACCTTGAGAGCATCTACATTCTCTACTAAAATGCACTGGTCTTTTTTTTTTTTTAATGGATTTTATTTTTATTTTTTTAGAGAGCACGAGAGGGAGAGGGTCAGAGAGAGAGAGAGAGAGAGAGAGAGAGAGAGAGAATCTCAAGCAGCCTCCATGCTCAGTGCAGAGCCCGACGCACGGCTCGATCGCACGACCCAGGGATCAAGACCTGAGCCAAAATCAAGAGTCGGAAGTTCAACCAGCTGAGCAGCTCAGGCGCCCCCAAATGCACTGTTTTAAAAAATCAATTACTTTACAGGAGAACCCACCAATAAGTTGTTGCTATTGGCCACTGACACCTCCTATCAATTAGTAGGTAAGAGAAGGCATAGCTGGGCTTTGTCTGTTTGGGGACTCTATGTGATTAGAAGCACACAACATTCACGATTTGTATCTAGTTTTTCTCTTTTTTTCTCACTCAAAATTTTGCCTCTGAGATGCGTCATACTGTTGCACGTAGTTATAGGTCATTCATTCTCATTGCTGTATGCTATTGCACGGTGTGACCGGAACACTGTTTCTTTATTCGCTCAGTCTTTGATGGGCGTTTGCTGAGTTTTCGGTTTGGGGCTGTTACTGATAGAACCTAGTAGCCTTTTTATGAATACGTAAGCACATTACTCTTGGGTACATAGCCCCAGGTGCTTTTTAAGTCTCACGAGGCAGCCTTGCACCTGGCCTGTGCATAAAGCTGATTTATTTGCCAGGAGACATGGCAGGTGAAGATCCCCGGGGTGTCCCTGGGGCAGTGAGAGATACCCCGCCCCCCCCTACCCCCCCCCCCCAAAATCTGGGAGGCTTCTCTGCTTTCCTGCAAAGAGAGGTGCGCAGTGGTGGCCCGAGTCACCCCTGTATGCCTCCCTGCCTTGTGGCTTGCTTCCTGGGGCTCTTCCCCGCCCTCTCTGCGAAGGTCGGCAGACTTTAAGGGAAAGGATGGGTCATCCCGGCTTTCCAGCCTGTGGCAGTAAAGCCTCCCAAAACTGTAAGAAGGGGGTGGGGAAGATCCCTTTCGTGCTAAACCAGCTCCACGGAGCGGGTAGGGCCCAGCAGCCCCGCGGGGAGCCTCCAGCCCCTACCCATCTGCAGGCTCATCAAACACCTCAGCCGGCAGCCCGAGTGGGAAGCTGGTGATGTCACCGCCGAGCCTGAACAGTCAGGCCTTTCAGGGCGGGACGATAACAATCAACACGGTGTGTGAGGGCCTGCCACGCAAGAACACACACGCTCACGGCACAGGGGAGGATCTGCAAGAGCCCGGGTGAAGCGGGGCTTGTCAGGAATAAGCTGTTCTTTCATAACCAGCAGCGCAGAGATCATAGCCTGGAGAGCAGGCTGCCCTCGCACCTGCCAACTTCCAGAGGAACCCGTGACGCTCCCCCCCACCTCCCCGGGGACCCCTCGCCTCCAACCCCAGCCCTAAACCCGCCACGGAGCCATAATCTGCGCGTGGGGTTCCAGCAGGAATGCCCCGTCGCACAACTCCAGAAGGGTGCCGGTCACAGAGCACACGATGGGCACAGCAGGTCCACAATTGTGTGGCTCCGAGGCCCCAAAGCTACTGCCTTAGGAATGCAGGAGCATCATTGTCCAGTGTCACTTTCACCTTGAATCCCAGGAGTCTGTCCCGCCACAGCTAAGTTCCCTGAAAGACTCAACTCCACTGAACCAAGAAATTTCTCAAATAACATGGATGGGGTCGGATGTTGTCCTTTGCTTGGTCTGAGCAATGGTTTCTGACCTTCAGATACTTGCTGAGGAAGAAACCTAAGCAGTGGTTCTCAAGCAGGGACCACTCAGCCCCCCCCCCCTCCAAGAAGACGTTCTGCAGAGTCTGGAGACATTTTTGGTTGTCAGGACTGGGAGGGTACGGCTGGAATCTAGTGGGAAGAGGCCGGAGATGCTGTTAAACCTCCCACCATGCCCAGGACAGACCCTACAGCAAAGAGTGACCTGGCCTAACATGTCCGTAGTGGCGAGGTCAAGAAGCCGTGCCGTGGATGAGACGTTCCAACCCCGTTAACTCTGGGGGTCTCTGGTTAACACCTCTTCCATCAGGTCTGGTGTCCTTGCCTCCAGATCGCCCCAAATCGCAGATCACCACTGAGTGGGCATACGGCATCACTTGCTCGTCTGCTGGGGACGTGAGCCCAGGTGACCATCTCTCTCCAAGATGGTGTGATGGGTCTGCGTGAGGCTCAGAGGACCCGAAGTATGTGACCACTGTCACTTCGCGGCCGGGTGACCTTGGGGATGGCCGCTCGTGCATCAGTTTCCCCATCTGCAAAATGGGGATAGGAAGGGTAGAAAACACTTAACAAGGTAGTTGAGGTTAATTGTGTTGCTACGTGTAATAAAACACCCACAACCACGCCTCCCATTTTATCACCTTCAATAAATGGCAGGGATGATTGTCATTATCTTTATTCCAGCCAGGGGACCTTAGGCTCCCGTGATGGGCATGGTAAGCGGAGATGAGACGCGAGCTGATTTCGGGGGCGGGCTGTTGCCATGGGGAATGCGCGCCCTGTGCTTAGTGCTGCTGCCCTTGCTGAAAGCTTTCCCCAAGTTCAAGGCCTGAGATAATTAAGTGGCAGGTTTGAGTGGAGACCACCAATACACGAGTTTCGAGAGAACGCCTCCAAAGGTGGGCTGGAGGCCCCTGGGGCGCAACTCCACACCTGGCCTTGGGAAGACTGGGGTGCAGCTGGGCCGGGGCACCGAGCACTCAGCACCGAGCAGACTCAGCAGACTGTGACGCTTTCTCGTGCGCAGGAACGGTACAAGATGGGTGTCTAGGACGCCAGCGCCCGCGTGCCCGCACGTGTGTGTGTGTGTGTAGGCTTTGAACTGGGGAAGGGTTGAGAAAAGAAGGCCTGGATGACCCTGGCCTACCACCTCACTGAGGAAGGGGGGCCCTTCCTACCATCTTTCTTCGTATGTGACCTGAGCTCTCACACGTGGCCGGGGCGCAGTGGTGGATTCTGGAGGCGCCCTTGAAAGGGGGCTCCCTGCTGGCCGTCAGTTGCTATTTCTGGCCTTGGTTCCGACCGGGAGGTCACAGAATCAAGACGGTTGAGGAGCGTGAGCCCGAGAAGTTTCACGTGAGGCTGGGAAGGTCACCAGGCGCTGGGGAGCAGCAGAGCCCGAATGCCGCCTTGTTCGGGAACCTCGGGCAATTTGAACAGTAGGACCGTTCGAGGAGCCCCAGCTCTGGGCCGTGTGCTGTGATTGGCACTTCACAGCGATTGTCCACAGAAGAACCCCGAAAATGGGGCATTTGTGCCCCTTTTGTGGAAAAGTGAAGGCCGAGTTTCCTATAGCTTGCGCTGGGTCACAGTGGTGCACCTGGGGGTCCCACCGGGTCTGTCAGGCAAACCTACTATCTGTCACGCCACCTCTCCGTGCCTTGGTTTCTCCCTTAACCATGAAGGTGTTGGACAAGGGACCTCCAAGGGCCTCTGCAGCCAAGTGTTCTCTGGCTTTTACTCTGGGGGCTGAGTGGGAGGAGGACGCAGGAGATGAGAAGGCAGGCCTGGGGTGGGGGAAAATGGGATCAGGCTTCTAAGAAGAAGCAGAAACAGCTGCCCACGGGGATGGCCTTTCTTCCTGTCGCTCACCTCTCAGGATTAGCGGTACCTGAAGATAAGGGCAAGGAGGGCCCTTCTGACAGCAGCCTGGACGGCCAGCGTTGCACCTGACAGGCCCCGGCCCTCCTCCACTTACTCTCTCCTTCCCACCCCTGCTCTCCCCATGGATGTCCTCTCCCTGCCCTTCTCTCCCCTCCCTTGTGAGTCCCAGTCAGACACAGGTGACGGGTCACCGTGGGGCTTGGCTTGACCCTGAGACAAAGGGGTGCCGTCAGGGGACAGCCTGTGGTTTCTTTTCTTAATGAACCCTTCGTCCCCACCTCCTTCTCCCTGCCGCTAATTTGCTGCAGTCCAGATTAGTGGCGGGGTCTTTGTGCTTCCTCTGGGAAGAACCAAACACAGGACACGGCAGCCTCACGGTCTTGGGAAGGACAAGGTTTGGGTTTCTCCCCTTGCTTTTCAAATCCATTGGGAATCTTCATAGCCCATCCTGGAAAGGAACCCTCTCATCTGGGCTTTCCCTGCCCAAAGTGGGATGAAGGGGGGTTGGCCCCCCCAGGCCCCGCTACCTGGAGAGGTGGCAGGAAGGGCCCAGGCTTTCACGTGGAGCCAGGGAGAGCACAGTAGGGCTGCAAGAGGAGTGAGCGTCTGGGGTTTCCTTCCTGGCAGACCGCCCTTTCCCCCCTCATTCCTGGGGCTCCATCCTGCTGATCTCGGCCCCCACGGCTAAGGCAGCTCCAAGCTTCTCCACCAAGGGACCAGCCCTGCCAGCCCGAGCCCCTGGTCCCCTTCTCCTCTTTTACCCTGGGCACCTGGGAGCCACTCTCTTCTGTCACTGCTGTTGCTACTCCTGTCGCCCCAGCAACCCTCCACTTTGATGCTTCTGTTCTCTGTTCTTCCATCCTGAGCCCCTCCAGGACTCCCCCGTTCAGGTTTTATGCACAGGAAGCATCCAGGCTGCTGGCCACCTGGTGCATTCACAAGGAGTCGCTGGTGTCCTCAGCTCCCACGTGGGGCCACCCCCGTGACGCTTCTCAGCTGAGTGTCAGGATAGCAGGAAGGGGTCTCCTGGGCCGGAGGTGGGCGTGGCGACGAGCCTCATCCTCACCCATTTTGGTGATGTCTTAGGTCACGGGTTCGCCACACCGTGGGCGCGTTCTTCAAGTCTGCGGATCTGGAGCCCGACACCATAGCGATCAATCGCGCTCTCCGAGGGTGGGCCCGGCCATCGGCGTTTCGGCCAGGGCTGGGAGCTCTGGATTTTTTAATTCAGTCCTGAGCTGACGCAAATGATGAAGTGGCACTACAGAGGGTGTGGAGGGGGACTGAGCCCTTCCATGGGGTCCCCCCCACCTAGCTGACATCTTACAGATTCAGGGCATACGGCGGAGCAGGGAACACGGTGGGCTAGCGTGTGTGTGTGTGTGTGTGTGTGTGTGTGTGTGTGTGTGCATGCGCACGCGTGTGAAGAACACAACCAAGTTGGGAAGGGATGTGTATGAAGATGGGAAGGGCAGAGACTCTGTGGTCCGACCCTTGCGGGGGGGTGAAGGGGCCCAGGAGCACTCAGGAGAGATCTGGTGATCTCCCAGCAAGGTGGTGCCCTGCTGAGGACGGCCTGGCAGGTCTCAGAGGGTGTAGCACCTGGTTGGGCTGGGAGCCCCATGTCAGAGTCAGGGCAGGGCGGAGGTGATGTGGCTTGCCAGGGATAGAAGAATGGGGTTTCTGTGCTGCTTATCAGGATGGTGGCTGCTGGACAGGATGTGGAGGAGGCTCCCACAGCCCGCCTGGCGGATGGCTGCAGTCAGTGCTGCGTCATGGTGAGGACTTTGGCCGGGCAGCCCCACCTCTGACTTGCTGGTGACATGGGGCTGGCAACTCTGGGGTTAGGCTGGGGGTAAGTCGTGTGCCTACCTGTGAACGGGGTCGGGGGGGCAGGCGATGCTGTTTCTACGTCAGACAAGGGACTCGAGATCTGGTCAGACACTTTGACCTTTCTCGTTGAAAGAAACCTTAGATTCAGGTCAAGAAAACTGGTTGTATTCACTTATCCATTCGGGGGCGGGAAGGGGATGCTGAAAAAGTATGGGGGGAAGAAGGGACCACCACTTTGAGGGTCCATTTGAGAAGACAGGACAGGGGCTCATGAAATACTGGCAAGATGATATTGGCAAATGAAACCTTAAGGTTCATTTCTTCCACAGAAATATATTTTAAATGTCCCTTGCTCCTGAAGTAGGAGCTCAGGGTCAGTGTGGGCTATGACAGTGATAGCAGAAGCCTCTAGAGCCCAGGGCTCTCTGCCCAGGGCTGGTGGGAGCATATGGGGGCCCTGTAACTTGAGCAGGGCTTGACCAGATGATCCAAGGCTGGGTTTGGGTTCCTAGACCCAAGATCCAAGAGGTGAGAAGTGAGACTCCTATTTTTTTTAAGTCTTTCTTTCTTTCTTTCTTTCTTTCTTTCTTTCTTTCTTTCTTTCTTTCTTTCTTTCATTCTTTCTTCCTCCTTTCCTCCCTCCCTCTCTCTCTTTCTTTCTTCCTTCTTTTCTTTCTTTCTTCTTTCTTTCTTCTTTCTTCTTCCCTCCCTCCCTCCATCCCTCCCCCTCTCTCTCTTCCTTTCTTCCTCCTTTTCTCTTTCTTTCTTTCTTTCTTTCTTTCTTTCTTTCTTTCTTTCTTTCTTTTTTTTCTTTCTTTCTCCCTCCCTCCCTCCCCCTCCCTCCCTCCCTCCTTCCCTCTCTCTCTCTCTCTCTCTTTCTTTCTTTCTTTCCTCTTTCTTTCTTTCTTTCTTTCTTTCTTTCTTTCTTTCTTTCTTTCTTTCAGTGGGAGAGGGCAGAGAGAATCACAAGCAGTCTCTACCCTGTCAACACAGAGCCTGATGCGGGGCTCAAACTCACAAACTGTGAGATCATGACCTGCGCTGAAACCGAGTCAGATACTTAGCTGACTGAGCCACCCAGGCACCCTGAGAAGTGAGACTCTTGACTCTGATCCCAAGCCCAGCCCCCAAGGCCAGCCTTTTTTCACCCTCCGCAGATAGCAGGATAGTTTGCCCCTGAGCCTGACCAGTGACCACAGCACAGCCCCTCCCCCCTGCCGCCACGTGTCCCACAGGAGCAGAGGAGAGAGGATCTCAGTGAGCACCACAGGGGCCCAAAGAAGCGTGGTGCCAGTGCCGGACCCGCAGAGAGTCGGTGCGGAAGCCAAGCCCAGGAGACCTGTGTCCCTGTTGGATTCTATTCGGCACTTCCCCGCCCCATTTCCGAGGTTGCCTCTCAGTAAAATGCGATGTATCTGTCTCCAAGCCAGAAGGGAATGGAGACCCAAAGGTCCTGAGCACCTCACATGTGCTGGGAACTGTACAGGCATGAGGTCATTGGGCCACACGGCAGTCGGCCATCCTTCGTAGGAGATGTTACCATCCGCACGCAAGCCCGTCTGTGGTATTCATAAGGCTCTGAGACCTACAAAGTCAAATGATTTGCACAAAGTTATACGGCTGAGTGGCAGAGCGTGGGTCGTCCTAATGTCCAGCCAGCATGCTCTCTGCTTACTGTAGCGCCATAAAGATCCAGTGTCCCTGGGGATCAGGAGCAGCACCAAGGGGTGGACTGTCTGTATCAGCCCTTTCTCCTTGCGTCCTGCACCTGCACCTGCACAAATGCCCTAACCTTGCTCTTTCCTCCACCTGGCACAGGTCTCACCTGGATCTCTGACACCAAAGGACATCGTTGGGCCTAGACGAGGGGGTCCTGCGTGTGTGGGTGCTCAGTTCTAGACGGTTGCCTCCATGTGTCTGTCTTCTTGGTCTTTCAGGAATTTAGCCATTGGAATCGGGATCCAGAATTTCCCGGAGGGCCTCGCTGTCAGCCTCCCCCTGCGAGGGGCTGGCTTCTCCCCCTGGAGAGCCTTCTGGTAAGTGCTCCGAGAGTGTCAGCTGTCAGAGGCCAGGGTCGTGTCTGACATAAAGTCAGAGCAGTCCTCTGTATGGGCTTCTTTCTTCAAGAACCATCTCTTCTGTCCCGGAAGTGTCTCTGGAACTTCTGGTCAAACGCCAACAGTTTGAGTCCTGAGCCCTCAAGGGTGGGAGGAAGCTCAAGAAACTCATCTCTTGACCTTCAGCCTTTACATAAACCAGCTCAAATCTCCAGGTTTCTTATTTCAAAATGTTTCCATTGTAGCCACGCCATGCCCATTCAGTGTTAGGGCTCTTTCCCCTCCAGTAGGAAGTAAACCAATGCCCACCCTAAATGTCACATGCCTTTGCTGAGGCCCATCTGACCACAGCCCATCTCCAAGAGAAACACATTAGCCCCTGTCACAACCCTTGTCACTGTGAAGGCCAGGATCGTGTCCATAGGAGATGATGCCCTACCGTACTCAGACTTTGTGTTTTCATGGGCTCCAGAGGCCTTTCTAGTCTCTTCCTTAATTTTACCTTCTCAGTGGCACATAAGGTGAGTCCTCAGTTTTCAGAGGAGAGAGCTGTGGCCTAGAATGTCAGGTGACTGGTTTCAGTGGTGGTGACTCCAAGACCAGAAGTTTAATCTTCTGTCCCTCAACTCAGGACTCTGAGCCTCAGAATACTTCTCTGTTAAAGCAATCACTGCTCTAGAATGTATGGTGAGGGCATTTAAAAAGACTGCTAATAACAACAATTTAAAAATGCCTTCCATTTTATGGGGCCTTATGACTTACAAGTTCTTACACATACTTAAATTATCTTATTTCCCCCCTCCTGTCTCTTTCTCCATTGCCGGAGTCTACGGAATAGAGGCCTAGGTGCGGGCAGGGCATGATGGCCTTAGAGATTTGATTCAAATGTGAGTTCTGGGAGCCCAGTAGCTGTGACTGTTTTTTTTTCATATGGGAGGGGCACCCCGGACAGGAGGTCAGGGACCCTGAGCTTAAACTTTTTTTCTTCTTGCTCCAGTCTGGACCTGACGTCCAACTCACTTTTTCCCCAAGTGGCAAAGCCAAGCCAGGAATTGTACCCACAGCACAGAGCTACAAAGTCGGCCGACCCGTGCACATGGCACAGGTCAGGCAGTGGTGGCCCCTTACAGGGTCCTGCAGCGCAGACAATGTTTCCCCCATGCCCGCTGTCTGCTCCTGGCCAGGGAGAAGCAGAGAAGCGGGGGGCTGGGTGGGGGTGGAGTTCACAACCCTGTCCTGTCACTGGGGAGGCACGCTGGGCGGGGAAGTGCCCCAGTGCACTTCTGGGTTTCTTGCCCCCATTTTACAGATGGAGAGATTGAGGCTCACAGGCAGTATATCTTGCCAAGTGCCCACAGCAAGGGATAGTGGGAAAGGTATCCCAGGTCCCTTGTCTAGTGGTGTCCAACCCATGTCAGGTGACTTTTGCAGGTGGTGACTTTTGCTCCGCTATGGGGAGCAGGTGCCAGCTCATCTCCGAATTCTCAGCGCTCACCTGGGCTACTGTTTTACTCAGGGCTCATATGATTTCAAGCAACAGAGACCCACTCTCACCAGCTCGAATAAAGGGAATTATTTATATTTTTTATTGTGAAAGAGAGTGTGCGTGTGCACAAGTGGAGGAGGGGCAAAGAGCGAGGGGGAGGGAGAGAATTTCAGGCAGAACCCACCACGGGGCTCGATCCCATGAACCATAAGGTCATGACCTGAGCTGAAATGAAGAGTTGGACGCTTAACCGACTGAGCCACCCAGGTGCCCCAGGGACTTAAAAAAATAATTTTTTTAATGTTTATTTATTTTTGAGAGAGTCAGAGACAAAGACAGAGTGCGAGCAGGGCAGGGGCAGAGAGAGAGAGGAAGACACAGAATCGGAACCAGGCTCCAGGCTCTGAGCTGTCAGCACAGAGCGTGATGCGGGGCTTGAACTCACGGACCGTGAGATCATGACCTGAGCTGAAGTTGGACGCTTAATCCACTGAGCTGCCCAGGCCCGCCCCCTCCCCCCCCCCCCCCCGCCACCAACCGAGGGGTTTTTTTTTTTTTAAAGAAGAAATCTCAGCTTAATTCAGGATGGGGGTAGTGGGGACAGGCCGTCCGTATACATCTAGCCAGGTAGGTCCACATCTTCAGCAGAGATGCATGGGTGCAGCTCCTTCAGAAGGGGGCACAGTTGTGACCCAAACATACCAGGCACAACTATGCTAGGGAAGTGTCTATACCACTCCTAATCAGTGTCCTCTCGGTCAAGAGACAAGGTAGACATCAGCTGACCAATGGTTAGCAAGCACGTGGTGGATCTGTCCAATGGGTTATTGCTCAGTCGTCAAAGAAAGGAACGATACGTGTTATGACATGGATGCACCTTGAAAACATTATGTGAGATGAAATAAGCTAGTAAAAAGGACCACATATTGCTTGAGTCCATTTATACGAAATATCCAGAATAGGCAAATCCATCGAGACAAAAAGCAGATCAGTGGTTGCCAGGAGCTGGGGGAGGGAGGGGTGGGGAGTGGCCGCTGATGGGTGTGGGGTTTCCTTTTGTGGTGATGAGAATGTTCTGGAACTAGATAGGGGTGATGGTTGCACAACCTTGTGACGATACTAAAACCACTGGACTGAACACATTAAATGGGTGTGCCATATGGTATGTGAATTATATCTCAATAACGCTGTTATGGAAGACAGACAGTGTGGAAACCTTAAAACTCTAGCAGAAACCCGGGACGGGGGGGAGCCTACTGTGTTAGAGGAGGTCAGGGAAGAAGGAGGTGGCTAAAAACGCAGTGATTTGCACTGCTGTGCGTGGATATGACGTGGAATGAAATGCATCCGTTTTCTGGGGCTGAGTCAGCAGTCTGAGCACAGAGTGCCTGAGCGTGCTGGTGTCTGCTTGACTTTCCTCACGGTGGCACTTGTCTCTGGTCTCTCCTTAGGTATGGGCAGCTAAGTGGCATGGTGGAGCCCCTGGCAGGGGTCTTTGGTGCCTTTGCCGTGGTGCTGGCTGAGCCCCTCCTGCCCTACGCCCTGGCCTTTGCTGCTGGCGCCATGGTCTATGTGGTCATGGACGACATCATCCCCGAGGCTCAGATCAGGTTGAAGAGCATCCCCTCCCCCATTTGTGCTCGTCTGTTTCCCAAGCCCGGGGCCCGGCATACAGATCTTGCCTTTCCTCACCTGCTGCTCCTTTCTTTGCTCCCACCCCTTTCTGCCGCTTCCCGAGATGGTCCCCACTCCCTTCTCAACTGTGTTTTCTGAAACTAGAGAGAGGAGTAAGGGGCAGGTGGGTGGGGATGGCCCAGGTGACACCAGGTAATGGCATACAGACACTCTACCTCCCCACCCCCATGACACAGACGATTAGCTTTTGCATATTGTCCCTTTCTCTCCCCACCCTTCTCTTTCTCGATTTTTCTAGGGCTAGAATCTCGGGAGAGGTGAGCTCTGAGAGCCAAAGCTATCCATCCATGTTCTTATTATGTAGCCATAGGCCAGGTGTCCGGGAAGGGGGGGGGGTGCTTCCTTTCTTTGTTTTATTTATTTATTTATTTATTTATTTATTTATTTATTTATTTTACATATTTATTTATTTCGAGAGAGAGAGAGAAAGAGAGGGAGAGAATCCCAAGCAAGCTCAGTGCCACCAGCACAGAGCCTGACTCAGGGCTCAGTCTCACGAACCGTGAGATCATGACCTGAGCTGAAATTAAGAGTCGGATGCTTAACCGACTGAGTCACCCAGGCACCCCTGTTTCGTTTGGTTTTTGTAGCTAGTTTAAAGGTCAGATTCAATAATATCATCAAGAATTTAATTGCCACTCTTTATCATTCGAGCATTTATTCCAGAGCCATAAGAGGTGTCTTCGGGCAAGTTACTTCTGTATGCCTCAGTTTCCCCACCAGTAACAAGAGAATAACGATAGTACTACTGATCTTGTGTGGTCATCCTTTGGGATTACATGAGTTACTTTGCCTGGCATATAGTAAGCCCCAGTAAATGTTACATGTCAATATTATTATCCTTACTAATCGTAGTGGTACATTTTTTATTGGAATCGGACGTCATAGAGGATGCTTGCAGCTTGGACAGTGTCCCAGAGTACATTAAGGTCTTCCTTTCCTTCCCTCCCAGTGGTAACGGGAAACTGGCATCCTGGACCTCCATCCTGGGATTTGTGGTGATGATGTCACTCGATGTCGGCCTGGGCTAGTGCTGAGATGCCTCAGAGCCCAGGAAAAGCAGCACAAGGAAACTGCAGTGGCGGCTTCTACGGGACCACACGCCTCTTCCTTTACATTAAAACATTTTTCCTTTCTCTCCTTTTCATCTCATTATCCTGATTGACTCTGATCATAACATGACAATTTTTACTTTTCTCTTGAGAGAGATAATAGTTTTATTTAGAATGTCAAGGTGTCACGGAACTACAGATTTTTGTTTCTGGCCACTGAATAGAATCTTTCTTCGGCGGGATTACCAAGGACACACAGATCAGGGAAATCTCTGCTTTCACACCCTCAGTCTCCCTCACTGGACTCTGTGGCAGCTTGTCAAGTTCACGTAGAGGAGCAAGCTGCTAAGAGAGAAGCTTCCAAGCATTTTTTGCCTCGTGACTCAGAGCAGAATGGTCAGGACCTCTCTCGTCCATCCCTCCTGACCTCTCACCATTGATCATCTACCCGTTAGACCAGAACTGGAACATCATGGACAGAGCAACCAACTTTCCAAGGTTCAGCCAGCCTAAGGAGGAATACGACTTCCTCCTGTGTCCCCCCCGAGGGACGTGCTGGATGGGAAGGGACACAGACAAAGGGAAGAAAATCAGTTTATCTTTTTCTTTCTTTCTTTTCTCCTTTTTCAAGGCAACGATTGACACTATTGAAGTTAAGGGAATTAGGGAATTCAGACAGCCACGAACACAGTGAACCCTGTAGAGGCAGAGAGCAGCTTTGCTCAGAGACCTCTGCTCTCTATGGATTCCAAGAGCAAAGTGGTTTGTCATGGTTTCCAGATCCCCTAGACATTTTGTTTTCAATACGTTTATAGCCTCCGGTTTTCTAAGAGACTCGGGGACTCCAGCAGGTGGCTGGAGCCCAAACCCTCCTGGAGTTATGGAGGGAGCCACTGAAGCTAACTTCAGTGAGAGAAAGACATTTGTAATCTGCAATACTCCCTTCCCAGTTGACCATTCCGTAACTTGTAACCTGACCCAGGAGTCTTAAACTGCAGCAGGCTTTGCTGGAGTGTGGCCAGAGAGCGCAGGATGGGAAAGGGAAGAAGGGGTGGGAAGAAAAAGAGAGATTTTCACGTCCCCCTTGTAAAGGAAATCTTGGCCAAGTCACCATTCTGAAATGACCCTAAAGAATGACTTAAAGTAGACCAGAGGCCAATCTGCTCCTTCCTGCCGAGAGCTTCTTCTCCAGTAGGGGCCACACACTGTCTGCTTCAAACAGAGCTAAAGCCTGCCGTCCTTGTTGGTCAAAGGAGCATGTGCGACCTTAAATGGGCTCTGCCAACGTGGCCGGCAGCCCGGGAACCAGGTATTCGGGCACTGTGTGGTCAATGCCTGCCCTCTGAGTTTACATGCTGAATTGCTTCCAAGGGTGAAGAGCCTGCTCTGTGAATGCTCTGAGACCCCGAAGGCCAACCTCATGCTGGGTCTATGTATGTTCTTCTGAAGCACTGATGATCAAAATTGAAGATACATTCAGAGGGTTTTGATTGGTTGAAATTAATTGGTTTGGTGGTTGGTGTATGTGTATTTTTTGATGTCTTTGTATGTAGTTCTGCATAACGCAAACTCTCTGATGGACAAGACCTCATAACTGTGATTAATATCAATAAAGGGGATATTGTTGTGGATGAGCTGCGTCCAGTCCTTCTCCAAGTTGCTTCTTTCCAGGGTTGATAATGTAAGAGCTTACTAAAGTTAGTCCTAACATCTCCCCTACCTGAGAAGCAGGTAGCAAAGGAAAGAGCTCCGATGAGATGGGCCACTTAGATTCATGGTTACAAGCCACAAATCCAACTCCAGCTAATTTAGATGGGTATTTAACGGAAGGCTGTTGGGAGCTCTCAAGATCCATAGGAGAAACCATCTCGAAAATGGGTTGGATCCAAGAAGTCTAGAGGTCTGGGACCACGACCCAATCGCATCTCAAAAACAGCTTGGTTTGGGTGCCATGACCCCTGGATACTGAAAACTGCTACTCAAACTGCTCCTCCTTGGTTCTACCACCACCGCCATGGGAATGAACCAGTCTGAACTGACCCTGATCCTTTGCGCCCCGGTTCCACATTCAAAGTTCTGGGCAGTAACATCTAAGCTGGTAGAATTTATATCCTGTGTCCATGAACTAGCTGGTCCTGCCTCCCTACCAAGATTCACAAAATAATGGCTTTTCAGTTTTGGGAATGAGTTCAGATAGTGGAGACCCAAAAGAAGAAAAAAATATGTTTATTACGTTTATTACAGCCTCACTCTCTTGCTGTTCCACATCTCCATACACTCAAACTTCTCTGTTCACCCTTAAACAAAACTTCTGCTAGATAATGGAGCTCTCCATCATGCAATGAAACTTCATACTTTCCCTTTCCAAAGGGAGTTACCCTAAGGGCTGGCTGCCCCAGTATGGAGCATTCCTTTCTTGGATTCAAAAATTCTAAACTGGTGGGGTCCAAAGGTGAAGAGAGTGTGTTATTAGGTAAAATGGAGCAGGCATCATCCCCACACCCCCGTCTTCCAGACCTGATTCGTCTGGCTTTGGGGAGAAACAGCCCCACATATCGATCATTGGTTCTGAACCAGTGCCTTTTTTTTTTTTTTTTTTTAAACCAGTGTCTTAAAGGACACTTGTCCTTAAAGGACCACTTGTCTTAAAGGACAGTACCTCAACTTCATTAGATACTGTCTCAGAGCTAGTCCTGAAACCAGATCTTCAATAATTCAAGTCACCATTCAAAACACATTACTGCTCCTGAGTGATAGGCTCAAATCACCAGGATATCTACCCAATGCCTTCCCTCTTTGACTATGAGTGAATTATTTGGTCAGAAGCAGTGTCACATAGAATGCCATAGTGATTGGATAGACAGGGGAGCTACTCCAAACCCACATATACAAGCCTGTTTCAGTGGGGTGATATCTCTGCCTTTTCCATAATGGAAGAGGTCCAAAGCAGTCTTGAACTAAGTAGTCTATGGGTGTCCCTGGAGTATCAGCAGTACCCAGGGTCACAGCCCAGTCCCATATAAACCATTTCCAATTGGTAACGGAACTTTGTGAGTGTGTTAGATGACCCATACATAACGGATGGTCTGGCTCACACATGGCATGCAATACCTTAGGGAAAATCACCTGGTGTTCTATGTTCCTATGCTTCTCACACTAGCACAGTAAACCCAGAATCTCTCTAGCAACGAGACGTCAATGAATTCAGACTAGAATTATGTTCTTCCCTCCATGGTTGAGTACCCTAAAAATCGATTCCTGCACATCTTTCCCCCAAATTTGTCAATAAAATTAGGAAACTCCTGAAATAGTGTTGGCCTCAAATCCTTATTCTCCCCGGGTTGAGTTTGCCACTGCCCTTCCTTTGGGGGCATGCTGGGATATAACTCATCATTTCTGGAGACAATACAGGGTGTTGGGCGAGGAGAACTGGCTTTCCCTTGCAGCGTGACTCCTTCAGGCAAAGCAAAAACACAGTGAAGTGTTTCAGAAGACTGAAGGAAGGGGGTTGTTTCAGCTGACAAAGGAAGCTCTTTGAGGATTTAGAACTGAGAAAATTCCAAGGTTTTTGAATCCTCCCATATATCTCTGTTTTCCTTTTCTGGGTCCTACTGCTTCCTGACCATTGCTTTCTATGAAAAGGGTATAACTTTACCAGCACGGACATTCAGCCAATCCTGGGGATCGGATTTTGCATTTGCTTTTCTACTTTTCTCAGCCTTATGGATACAAGAGGTAAAAGGATATTTAAGAACTGTCATAAGATAACACTAGGTTTAAATTTTTTTTTTAATATTTATTTTTGAGACAGAGACAGAGCATGAATGGGGGAGGGTCAGAGAGAGAGGGGAACACAGAATCCAAAGCAGGCTCCAGGCTCTGAGCTGTCAGCACAGAGCCTGACACGGGGCCCGAACTCACAGACCGTGAGATCATGACCTGAACCGAAGTCGGACGCTCAACTGACTGAGCCATCCAGGCGCCCTGATATCTCTAGGTTTTAATCTTTTCCTTGAGCTAGTATTTCAGTACTGGAGTTTGCTAGTGTGTTTTCAAGCTGCTAGCCCTGCCTGATGGGACTGACTCTGTCTTCATATCCTTGACCGTTTGGTGGCAGAATCTTGTTCCCTCAAGGCTTTGCCTTCGATGGACCCTTCATTCCAGAGGACTGTGATGAGAAATTGAGAGATGGGGGTAAGTATCAGCATCTGGCTCTTCTCTGGGGACCTAACAAAGACATTCTCACCCCACTGTTCTAAAAAAGTTTTTTTTTTTTCAATGTTTACTTATTTTTGAGAGAGAGAGAGAGAGAGAGAGAGAGAGAGGAAGCATGAGCAAGGGAGGGGCAGAGAGAGAGGGAGACACAGAATCAGAAACAGGTTCCAGGCTGTCAGAACAAAGCCTGATGCAGGGCTCAAACCCACAAACCATGAGATCATGACCTGAGCCAAAGTCAGACACTTAACCAACTGAGCCACCCAGGCGCCCTTCACCCTGCTGTTCTGAGGGAAGGACCAAAGGGCCATCGGGTGAAAACTGTGGGCCAGGCAGGGTGCTATGCGCATCACCTCCTTTACAGCTCTTTGACTTCCACGTTACTGCCCCACTTTGCCAACAAGGAAGGTGAGGTCCAGAAAATCTTCCTCTCTCCAAAGTGGTGACAGGCAGTGGCAGGGTTGGCTCTACTTTGCACTAAGAATGCAGTAAGTGACTTCCCAGACCCTCCTCCTTGGAGCTTTCCAGGCCCGACGTTCTGCACCCCTCCACCCTCTAATAAAATGTTGGTTGAACCTGTGAAAGTTGGAAGCAAATGGGAGCCCAGGGGCTGTTCTTTTCCTCTCTTCCTTTTAAACAAGTATGATTACATATAACAAAGGCACAGACCGTAGGTATGCGGTTCCACGAATTTTTACCTACGCACCCCTGGGCCGAGCCCTGCGGCAGGGTCTAGGGAAGCCACCGGCGTGGGGTTCCCCGGCTCTCAGGTCTCTCCCCCTGGCTGCGTGCCCTGGTCAGCCGCCTGGCCCGCAGGTGCCACCCGCCCTCCCGGCCAGAGGAGGCTGGGCTGCCTGCGCGGGCACACGTTCCCGGGGCGCGGCCCCGGGTCACCGGGAGCCCGACGCGGCGCCGGGGGCGGGTCCCCGGGCGGGATCCGCGGTCGGCTGGCGGCTGTTTACCTGCGCGGGGCGGGGCTGCGGCCGCGGGCGGGGGCGGGGCCTGGGGCTAGCGCTGGGCGGGGCCTGCAGCAGAAGGTGCTCCCGGGAAGCGCTGGGACCCGCCCCTCCCGGCAGCCCCGCCTGCCACGAACGCGCCAACGCCATCAACCCGCTTGGTTCCAAGGAGGGCAGTCCGTCTCCACCGAAGGGAACTCTGGCTTCCTGGGGCTCCCTGCTGTGTGCAGGCTTGTCCCTTGCAGGGGTAGACCCGGATTTGGGGTTTCCGAAGTTTATGCAATTCGAGGAGTACTCTTTGGGGGGAAATTAAAGGACAAACACACCATTAGGTACCGGACTTTGGAAAGGGCACCTGAGACCAGCGGCCCTGCAGTCGAGGCTTCCCTGGCTTTAAGGTAAGTTCACCTCTGGTCCCCGAGCCGTAATTTACCCTGTCTGACAGTGCTAGGGCATTTTGAGGTTCCAGAACGTCAGGGGTTTTACTGAGCGAGTTCACTTTGTGATCATCTTCCTAGTATAGCCCAGCCCTGCAACTGTGACAGGGGGTGGTAGTGTGTTCACAGGCAGGAGGAATACTACTCAAAATTGTGCTTCTCTGTCCTGGAGCGGGAAGAACTACACCTGCCAGGCCGAGCGTTTCCTCCTTCCGGCCGGAAGCGGGAAGAAGGCTGGCCCCCCGCTGCCAGTGAGCGCTGGGGGAAACAGAAAGCCTAAGCCTTAGGATCCTACCCAACCCTCTTCCCTTCTAGTTCTCCTCTTGACAGTGTCTGGGCTCCGCCAGCGACTTGATAGCTAAGGGGCCCTGCATGGCCACCGTCTGTCCCCAAGAGCTGTCACTGGACCGCTGCAGCTTCTGATGGGGCTGCTCAGCCTCAAGACCCCCAAACGGCCTTGGGGCACCTGGCTATGCCCTCTGTTCCAAGACATGGAAGACATAGGCAGATGGCTGAGTGAAAAGAGCAGCTGGATTTTGTTGGCCCAGGGAAAGGCATAGGATTCTTTTCCTACAGGGTAGACCTTGGGACCTGTATCCCAGCAGCCCTTGATTCTTGTCCAGATTAAAAGATCAGACCAGAAATTGTGTGCGGTCTCCTCTGATGTAGTCTCTACTCTCTCGCAAACTATGAGCCACAAAGTTAACGAGTGTTTTTGCTGGCCTTGTTGTCTAGCAGTAAGGGGTATGGATCTTGGAGTTGGTGTTTGGAGTTGGTGAGGACCCAGCCCTGGGGTTTAAGGCCAGGCTTAACTCCCTTCACTGATGGCAAGAGCCATGGCCTCCAAGAAGTCCAGGATGTGTCAGAAGAATGAAAAGGTAGCCTGGAGGGAGCATGCAGAGAGAGCCAAACTTTAGCGAAGGTTTGGCTTTGCTTTCTAAGTGCTCAGTAAAGGTGTTGGAAGTATACCCCCTTCTCTGACCTTGCCTTTGAACTTTAGGGTTGCAGCCCGCATCGGTCACTACCACCCCATGGAGGGTGTCCCAGAGAAAAGAACAGTCAGCTGTTTTCAGAGTAGTACTTAGGTCTATACTTCATCAAAGTTTCTCCTGAACAGGATACCTGCTCCATTTCTGCTTTTTCAGTGAACAGTACTGAAAGAACTTACTATGTGAAATTAAGGGGAATATAAAATTGGTCATTCGCTAACAAGTCTATAATATAGGTTAAAAAAAAAAAGCCTACTCTTGGCTGTATTCTCTGGGGGCTCTACTGGGGAAGAGTTCACTTCTAAGAGCACCCAGGTGGCTGGCAGAATTCAGTTCTCGGTGGTCGTTGGGACTGGGAGCCCAGCTTCTTGCTGACTGTCGGCTCTGGGCTTTCCTTAGCTCCTAGGGGCCACCTGTGGTTCCACCCGTAGGGGCCGCTCACAGTTTCTTGGCACACGGGCTTTCCCAACATGGCTGCTTACTTCATCGAATCAGCCTCTGGGTGAGTTTGCTAGCAAGAGGGGATCAAAGTAGCAGAATCATAGAAGCGAGAGCCTGTCATCTTTGCCATATTCTCCGGGCTCAGAAACCCAGGTCACATGAGTTGACTTCATACGTTCGCCGTCTTTTTCGTCCATCGTGGCGTATGTGACACAGCCGACTTCGTGTGGGTGTGATATGACTATTCTCTCTCGCGCACATATGCATCACAGTGGTGCAGTGAGAAAATGGAAGGGTTGAGTGAGTGGGGGGGAGACTGCAGTCACGGATGCCCACCTGGAGAGATGGACTGTGCTGCGTGAGCCCCGTGGATCCTGGTCCATCTGCCTTCCTCGAGGGATGTCTGTGGGCTGATCCCCCAGAACTCTGATCCAGAGTTGTGGCCAACTCTTGGCTTCTTTACGTGACCCAGCGACAGGTGCTGGGATGCTGAGTGCTTGGAGAGGAGCATTTGCAAGTCTTTCCCCCCCTACCCCATCTTCTATCATTAGCAGAGCAGAGCTAAGTATAAATGCTTCAGAGTCAGGGTGACCATTTCCATGCAGACATGGGATAGGGGCAGTGATGCCTTAATTTTGGACACTGTCTTCAGTTTGGTCTAGAAACTTTTACAGATCAGCTCCTATTACATATTTCATGGCAACGGCCATGTAAGTCTCAGCCATTGGCTGTACTTTGTAGGCAAGAGGGAAGGAAGGGAGACACAGGGACAGCAATAACCAAAAACCAGGCTCCTACCAGACCTGTAAGAGCTTATAGACCTAGAAATCTCCCAAGGATTTATATGCACATACCTGTATGTTCAAAACTTGTATAAATAGACCTGTATAATAAAAACACAACAACAAAAACCTTGTAGGTCAGAATCAAGCGTTAACTTTCTTGGTTTGGAACCGAAACTTTAATGTAAGGGAGATATTAGATGAATAGACTTTTGGGTCCCCGGCAGAGATTAAAACGGGCTATGCCTGGGGCGGGGGGTGGGGGGAAGTAGGTGATGGGCATTGAGGAGGGCACCTGTTGGGATGAGCACTGGGTGGTGGATGGAAAGCAATTTGACAATAAATTTCATATTTAAAAAAAAAAAAAAAAACAGGCTATGCCCTGGAAACTAGAAAGGTTCACGAACTTATACCATCCAACTTCCTAGAGCTGTTTCTTTATCCACTAGGTTATGCGGCTTGAGGAGGAGGGCTGATATAGGCGTGTGTATTTGTTTAATGCAGAATTGTTGGCAAATGTAAAATTCTTGGCAAACCTGTCAGGTTGGCAGGTGCTGAAACGCTTTTTCCAAGCCAGCAAACCTCTGCTGCCAGGTTTCCATCATCATCTTCGTGGCGCCACCAGGCAGAGTGCCATCTGTCTTAGCTCTCGGTAGACCCGGGCACCAGCCACACTGACAGCCTCTGGAAGGATGACGCAGCTCTCAAGATTAAAGGGAGGGCCGGGGTTAGAGCTTTTCCTCGATGGGCTCTATCTGGCCAGCTGCGAAAGACAAGGGTGAAAATGGGTAGGTGGTTTATCCTCATCTTAAGGTTTGGGCTGGGGGGTAGGGTTGGGGTAGGAGGGGCAGGGTAAAGAAGAAGGAGAGAGGGATGTTGATGGGGATGCCGGCTGGTACCATTGGCATCACTTGCACCACTGGATGGCAGAAGTCAGGGCTGTGGGAAAAGGTAGGATCCTTCAAGGCAGCTTCTTTAGAATCCACAGCACTGATGGTGTGTCCGTGTAAGATGACATTGCTGATAGTGTGGCAGATTGTGATCAGCCTTGGCAGGGAAGCTCTAAGCAGGGCTTTGTGGTTTGGAAAAGTGCAGCAAACAAGTAAGGCACAGGGCGGCCTCAGAAAGCCAACCCCCTGTGCCCAGGGCTGCCATCACCACCCACACACAGGCTCCTCTTACCGAGAGCCCAGCTTTCATTTCCTCCCGACTTTCGTTGATGGCGGAGCCTCATCCCACCTATTTGGCCCTTGGGAATATTACCCATCAGCACCTGGTGCCTCGCTTTTTTCCGCTGGGTCATTGACCCTCTGCATTGCCCATGTCCCACGAATCGGTCAGCACCATTCTTCACTGAGATTTTGTTGCCAGGTATAAAGGGGAGTCGAGCCAGCCCAGGGTATGATATGGCTGCCTAAGTAAAGGAGGGTAGGATCTTACAGTCGGAAGGAGAGAGAGCACCTATGCGTGGGGGTGTGGCTGTTACAATTCAGGGAGTGAACTGGTGACTTCTGATATTCTCTCTCTAATCTTTACCTTCACTCGCACCATCCACGAAGAACAAAAATAGCAAGAGGAAAAGATTCAGTGGATAACATTAGCTTGGGCAATGTACCAGCCAAAAGTGGAACTCTCGCAAACATCCTTCAAATGTCAGGCTGTGCAGGACGCTTTACCCGGCCGGGATGGTTACCAGTGGTTTCGCCGCCATTACAGCTGCCCTTCCTCCTGCCGATAGAAGTATTGTGACAGTCCCCTTCCGAACCACGACTACAGCTTTGGCCAAACGTGTCCTGTGTTTAGGAACTGCCTCAGTCCATCTGATCTCTGCTGTGATGTAATCTGTGCTACAGCAGGAGTATTTGGGGAGTAAGTGTCACAAGACGTTCCTCTGGAGTCCCACCAAAAACGAGTGGTTTACTGTCCAACACTGGAGCTCACTCAACTTTTTACTGTCTGGTTAAAAAAAAAAACAAAAAAAAAAAACAAAACAGCAAAGCCAAGTCCATTGTAACGACTCTAATTTCAGGGCAAGGCCAGATCCGATCATTTGCTTTACGACGCATACAGAAGTCTTAGGTGGGCAGATTTATTCTTTCCTCCGTGTTTGGATCTTTAACATTTGTTTTTGTTCACATTTTATTAGGGAGAATTTTGAGCCTCCACTTCAAGTAAACAGAATGGTGTCATGGATCCTCTTGGACCCATCACCCAGTTCCAACAACCATTAACCAGTCTGGCCCCCCTCACCTCTCTCTTTCTCATTATTCTGAAAGAAGGTAAAAAGAAAATCCCAGACATTTGTCATTTGATTCATAAGCAGGTTGGTATGTGTCTCAAAAAGGAAAGGATTGCTTTTTTTACCTGACTCTGATACCATTATTATACCAAAAAAAAAAAAAAAAAGTGACATTATGTAATTTGCTTTAAAAACCCACACACACCTTATTCCCTCTCTTTAAGTTGAGGAGTGGCCTTTGGCCAAACACAGTAAAATCTTAACTGTTTAACTCAAATTGCCTATATTTCTAAGGGAATTTGTGCTTTTTTCAAAACTCATTCATTAGCTCATTTCCTTTCCCTAAATAAGCCTGTGGGGTAAAGCGCAGGGAATGAGACCTGGGCAGCAGGGCCTCAATCAGCACTAATCATAACTCTGAACTTGCCTTGCACCCGTGGCCTAGGCAGCTCGTGCCAATGACCCCACCCTAGAGGGACAGCAGGTCTGGACACCCCCTCCTCACCTGTCCCCTCCGTCTGTGCTGAGTGCCAGGCCCCGGCTGGGCGTCTGCAGCTGCGGAAAAGTTATTTGCCTGAGGAAAACGCTTGTATCTTCCTGGCCAGGTGGCTGGCCGCCTTGTGGATGGAGAGTGGGAAGGGAGGGGATAACCGGACAGAATAAGACAGCCTAGGATGGCTTCCAGGACTTGTCAAGAAGCATACTCACCGGGCAGCATCCGCACAGGCTGCGTCCAGATTCTCTTAGACCACAAAGTCCCCCAACATCTGTAGAGCCTGCCACCTCTCTCTGGCTGCCAAGGGCAGGGGCCCACCTTTCTGGTTGCTGTTGAACTTGTAGGGCATCTCATTTGGAAATCCATACTTCCATTTTCCCTCTTCCCAGGCAGGGTTCTGTTTTTTGTGGGTTTTTAAAATTTTTTGTAACGTTTATTTACTTTTGAGAGAGAGAGAGAGAGAGAGCACGAATGGGGGAGGGGCAGAGAGAGAGGGAGACACAGAATCCGAAGCAGGCTCCAGGCTTCGAGCCGTCAGCACAGAGCCCGACAAGGGGCTCGAACTCACGAACCGCGAGATCATGACCTGAGCTGAAGTCAGACACCCAAGTGACTGAGCCACCCTGGTGCCCCGGCAGGGTTCTGTTTTTTAAACTGCCAGGCACATGAGCTGGGGGTGTGCACCACCTAAGTGCTCATAAAGTAGCTGGAAGATCCCTGTGCCTACACGGAAAAATGATTTTCTTTTCATGTAGCTCTCTCGGGGCTGGTTTTAAGAAAGGACATGTCAGAGTTTCAGGCGCACCTTCTCTGGCCCTGGTTGGCTTCTGGCGATGAGAGCCTAATGCCCCCCCGCCATCCCCCGCCCCTACCCGGGTCCCCACCCCGGGCTTTTAGGTTGACTGACACTTTGCGTGTCAGTGAGAGCTCGTGCTGGAAGCCTGGGGCTTTGCTAGAGAATGTGGATCCTAACTTGCATTGTGTTCATCGAGGGCCCTGACAAGTGCCGATGGATTTGGCTTCCTTGCAAAGCCCGAGCTCTGGGCGGGGACAAAGGGGAGCATTGTTAGGCAGGGCAGGCCTCTGCCTGTGAGCCCACTCATTTGCCTGACGGTGGAGACAGGTGTATCACGCACTCAGCGTGCCAGAGCGACGCTGGGTGATTAAGATCTTGGCTTTGTTCCCCAGGGCCAGGCGTAGAGAAGCAGATGTGCAGAGAGGGACCGCCATGGTCACTCTCCCTGGAAGCTACCCCTCCCTGCAAGCTCTTCTTCTCTTAGCTTGCCCTTCTGAGTTCTGCTCCTAAAAATGGCATCGTGTGGGGACAGGGAACTCTGGATCCTGCCCTGACTTCTTGCCCTTTGTGGCTCGAGGGGGAGCAGTAGGGCATTGGCCGTCTTCATGAGGGAGACACATCTGGATGTTGTTGAACCAAGCTGAGAGAGCGCCTTCTGCCGCCCCATGGTGGCACCCAAAGAGGCCACGTCATGTCTCCCGGAAGGGGGACCCTTCCAGCCTGACCCACCCCAGCTAGGGGCCGTGCATGGATAGGTAGTTTCCTCGCACCTTCTGGGTTGTTGCCGTAAATGTGTAAAACTATCTCTGTCGTTTTTAAAATTAAAATGCTATTTTAGGGGCACCTGGGTGGCTCAGTCGGTTGAGCTTCTGACTTTAGCTGAGGTCGTGATCTCACAGTTTGTGGGTTCGAGCCCCGCGTCGGGCTCTGTGCTGACAGCTCAGAGCCTGGAGCCTGTTTCGGATTCTGTGTCTCCCTCTCTCTCTCTGCCCCTCCCTTGCTCGTGCTCTGTCTCTCTCTGTCTCAAAAATAAATAAAAACATTAAAAAAATCTTTTTAATGCCATTTTATTAAGTACCAGATACATAATGCTTCCTAAATCAAGCCGCATAACATGTTTAATGAGTCAGTCATGCCCTGCCCTCTCCTTCCTCAACTGTGAATTTGCTCCCTCTGAACACCTTTTTCAAGTGCAATTATATGTTTCTTTTGATATTTACTTCTGATTTCCCAATACCGTGCTTGTCCTGGCATTTCTCCCCATTTTGGTTTCAGATAGTATCTATTGACTTCTTATGTTGGAAAGTGAAAGTTTCCTTACTTGGCCTTATGTTTGGGTTCATGCAGTAAAAGCCTGCTGTGTCTTAACCAATAAGGGCAGATTTCTCTCAAATTACTTCAAGTGCCGCTGAGGCTCAGTCTGGGATTGGAGCAGTGGTTCCGGGGGGTCACTGGGGACCCTGCCTGCCTCTTGCCATTCTGCTCTGTAATCCTCAGCACCTGCCTGCCTTCCGTCCACTCTTCCCTTTCTGCTAAACAACAAACTCTACCTGCCTGGTACAGTAGACGGACATGTCTGTGTTCTAGTCCCCAGAACCCGTGAGTATCTTAGGTTATAGGCCTGAGGGGAATCAAGGTCGCAGGTGGAATTAAGTTTGCCAGTCTGCTGACCTTGAGATGGGGAGATCTCCCGGGGTCATTGGGATGGGACCAGTGTCAGCACAAGGGTCCTCATGCATGAAAGATGCGGAAGGGATGCTAAGGTGATGTGTGGAGAATGACTCTCCTGGCCATTGCAGACTTTCGGGATGGAAGGGGACCATGAACCGAGGAATGCAGGTGGCAGCCTGAAGCTGGAGGGACAGGTAGGTGGATTCTCTCCTGGAGCCTCCAGAAGGACGTCAGCCCTGCTGATGCTCTGTTACCTTCTTAGGTCCCCTGCTGCTGTCACATAGTTTGGCACTATTCAGGTTTCTGGTGTTTTGTGTGACCTTGCTCTCTCCTTTCTTCTCCTGCCCCTTCCCTCCTTGGAAGGTCTTCCTTTCATTTCTAATGGGCTGGAACTTTGTGATCTTGGCGTGGACCTGTTTTCATTCATCACACTGGGCCCTTGACAGGAAACTTTCAACCCTGAAAACGTGTGTCTGTTTTCTTATATTACTTGCCTTCACAGTTTCTCCCCCTCAGATTTCTCTCTTGGAATTGTTATTTGTTGCATCTCAAAACTCCTGGCTCTTTCCTCTTTGTTATCTATTCCTCTTGTGTTTACTATGCCTTTCTCTGTCTCTGTCTCTCAACATAATCTTACAATTTTACCACTTTTTCTTTTTTTTCTTTTTTAAAAAATGTTTATTTATTTATTTTGAGAGAAAGAGAGTGAGCGAGCAAGGGAGGTGCAGAGAGAAGGAGAAAGAAAGAATCCCAGGTAGGCTCTGTGCTGTCAGCCCAGAGCCCGATGTGGGGCTTGAACCCACAAACTGTGAAATCATGACCTGAGCTGAAATCAAGGGTCGGACGTCAACGCTCAACTGAGCCACCCAGGTGCCCCTCTTTCTTTTTTTAAATGATTTTATTTTTAATCTCTACACCCAGCGTGGGGCTCAAACTCACAGCCCCAAGATGAAGAGTTGCCTGCTCTACCGACTGAGCCAGCCAGGTGCCCACTACCACTTTCTGATTTTTGTTGTCACATTTTTCATTTTCTGAGAGCTCACGTTGCCGTGATAATCCTTCTTGTGGCCTGCTCTTCTTAGTTCTTGGATGTAGTGCTTTCTTCTGTCTCTCCCAGTGTTATAATGAAAGGAGCTAGTAGGTTTTATTATGTTTTTGTTTTCTTCCAGTCCCTGCCTTGGTTTCCCCTGGGTTTCTTTCTTCTTCCCCTACCCCATTTTGTTGTTTGGGTCTCTGTCTGTCCTATTTGGGACTTGCCCCCAATGTCTGGTGATGCCTCATTGAAAGCTCTGTACGCACGGGTGGAGACGACTGGGACCAGACGGCTGGTCGACTCCACTGGTGGGTGTTTGGGCAGAGACTAGACCTTGCACTGTGGAACCTCAGTTACCACTATCTTTTCTCTTGGGGTGACCCGTGTTACCGTAGCGGAATCTGGACGTGTCTTGTCAAGGGGGTCGTAAATTGGTCACTAACGTTCACGGTGCTAGGTGGAGGGGCACACAGGCGCCTTTTGTTATCCCTCCCTCGGCTTCCTGCTTTGCCCCTGCTTCTGCAGTGCCCACGTCTGGATTCTCTGGGTCAGTTTCTCCGGAAACTGAATTGCCAGTCTCCCATGGGGTAGAGGGGAAGTTGGCCAGCTGCACAGGGTGAGCGTATGCCAGGGATCTGGGGGGGCTCTAACACCCATTCACAGACATCCAGGGAACGTGCCGTGCCGTTCTCTGGCCACCCCACACCCTGCCTTTGGAGGTAACCAGTGTTTCCAACTCCTGTGCCGTTCTGGTGTGCCAGGGTGCAGGTTGGCTGCCTGGTGTGGCCTCCTCCTCTGCAGACAGCTGGGCTTCAGTTTTCTTCACGCCATTGAATCCTTTTTTGACTGTCAGAATTCTCTTATGTCCTCTCCTCTCCTGTTCTCTTTGTTTTTCTGACTTTTTTTTTTTCCTTGTAAATGCCATTGCTATCATTCCAGTGGTTTCAGGAAGGAGGGGAAGGAATCACACATGCTCAGTCTACCATGTTTTACTGGAAGTCTTTCTGATCTTTTTTGGCCGTATCCCAGTACCAAACGCCAGTAACCCGGTGCGACAGATCTCTACACGTCACTGGTAGGAACTGAAACCCAGAGATGTTAAGAGCAGCCACCGACACAGCCAGTGTTTGGTTGGTCGTTTTGGGCTCATGGCTAGCAATTAATGGCGTAGGATATGCCACACACTGGAGATATAAACATAAGACAGAGTTGCCATTCTGAGGGGAAGAACAGGGCGCGAGAGAATTATTGAGTCCTTACTGGGGATTCATGCATTATCTTGTGGAGTCCTCAAATCAAGCTTTCAGAGAGGTTGGGTAAAGTTTAGAGATACAAGATAAGCTCCCTGGGTGTCCCTCCTGAAAGTGACCGGGGTCTGGAATTTAAGCTCAGGTCTGTGTGACTCCACAGCAAATGTTCCCCGCTCTGACCCACTCTGCCTTTATTGCTTTGACTCTTTCTAGACCTGATAGCTCATGGCTCTGCTCTCAGAATCGCATCTTAACATGTAGCCTTCAGGTTTTCTGCACTGCCCTTCTCAGCTAGTTTTTGTTCTTGTCCTCATGTCTGCCCATCAGTGTCACAAAATGGCTGCTGCAGCTCCATGAATCTCGTCCCCATCTGTAGGTTGAACAGCATTCGCCCAAAATTCATGTGTACCCAGAACCCTAGAATGTGACCGTTTGGGGTCTTTTGCAGATATAGCTAAGGCAAGGATCGGGATGAGATTCTATTGGATGAGAGTGGGACCTAAATCCAATGAGTGGCAGAAAGGAGCACACGAAGACAGAATCAGGCTGCATGAAGCCAGAGGCAGAAATTGGAGTGATATGGCCACAAGCCAGGGGAATGTCAGGAGCCACCAGAAGCTGGAATTGGTAGGGAAGGGTTCTGCCCTGGAGCTTTCCGAAGAGAAGCTGACACCCTGAATTTGAGCTTCTGGCCTCCAGACCATGAGAGAATAAGTGTCTGTTGTATTAAGCTGCCGAGTTGGTGGTCATTTGTTGTGTCTGCGCATGGAACCAGATACACTAATCCGAGGCTGGAAGGAGAAGGGAGGTCTGCACCTGCAGCCTCCTTCCCTTTTGTTAGGAAAGCCAAAGATTCCCTAGAAACAGGCTTCCTGTAACATCTCCTTGTCAGAAATAGGTAACATGGCCAATCCTAGCTGCGAGGAAGTCTAGTAAAACAAGAGTAGGGTTTTGGTTTTCCGTATTTGGAAAGTTCTGAGTTTTGGTGACTGCCCGTGCTCTGGCTGTAAAGAAATGACCAGGACATGCCAAGGAGTCACCTTATTGCTTCCCCAGAGCCAGGCGCCTATGGAACGTCTCCTCTCCTCCCTGTGGTCCCCGTTTCCTACGACTTCCTTCCCTCTTGTTTTCTCCTCTTTCTCTAACAGCCTCCGTCCCGTATGTAGCTCAAAGCTGTGCCTTGAATGTTAACTAAGATAATATGCAGTGAACTTGCCCTCTGTGTCGTTGGTGCTCAACACAAGTGCACAGGAAGGAGGCTTACAAAGGTAAGGGTAGATATAAAGTGTGAAAGTTGGGAAGGACTTTGTGAATGCTGAGAAATGTGCCGCCTTAGATGTATCTAAGAATTGAATGAGGGGCCGTGTGCCTTTGTGCCTGCTGCTCTCCTGGAAGCTGGGTCACGATTTGGACCAACACTTCTCACACTCGAATGTGCATTTAAAAATCACCCACAGAAGGGCGCCTGGGTGGCTCAGTCGGTTAAGCGTCCGACTCCTGGTTTCAGTTCAGGTCACGATCTCATGGTTTGTGAGTTCGACCCACATCGGGCTCTATGCTGCACAGCATGGAGCCTGCTTGGGATTCTGTCTCCCTCTCTCTCTGCCCCTCCCCAGCTCTTCTCTCTCTTTCTCTCTCTCTCAAAATAAATAAAAATTAACTTTAAAAAAACCCCAAAAAACAAAAATCACCCACAGAATTTACCAAATGCAGATTCCCAGATTCCTGTGTGCCACCACCCTCTCCCTCCCTACTCCTTGCTCATGGAATTGTCTGGAACAAGGCCTGGGAATCTATGTGTCTACTACGCTCCCCCACCCAGGGTGGTCCATCCACTTCCCACGAGCTTCATTCCGGTCCCACGATTGTGAGCTTCCGGAAGCACGGCCTGAATTGATTTTCAGACGCTTTTTGCAAGAAGCGGGAGGCAGCTCTCTGTTCCTGGCTTTTGGACAGGGATTGGGGCCTAATTGGCCTTCAGTCTTTGAGGAACTTTCCGCAGAGGGGGCTCCGGGAGTTTGTCTGGACCTCCTCGGAGCCACAGGCACGCGGGGACCGGGGACAGAGCGCGCGCGGTGGCCGCGCGCGACGGGAGGGATGAGCCGCAGGGTTCTGTTATCACAGGATCCTGTCAGCCCCTGTGGGCCTACAGACACGTCTGCACAGCCACCTGCTGGAACAGAGGGATAGGAGCTTCCTGCTTTCCGAGCACACGCCTCCAAGGAAGTGGGGGGAGAAAGCTGGTTAGAAACGGAGTTGGCCACTGTCCCCTTTTAGCATTCCAGCCGTGATTCTTCCTCCGCCTTGGCCTTCCCCGGACCTGAAGAGCGTCCCCGTGATGCCGTGTGAATTCCTACATCTCTCCGCTGCCCTTCTGCTCTATCTAATCTCTCCATCCCATAGCACACCTCCTCTCAGATACATCCAGTTCCCTCTGTGACCCACTCTCAAACTTTCCTTTAGGGGCGCCTGGGTGACTCAGTCGGTTGAACATCCAACTGGCTCAAGTCACGATCTCATGGTTCGTGAGTTCGAGCCCCGCGTCGGGCTCTGTGCTGACAGCTCGGAGCCTGGGGCCTGCTTCGGATTCTGTGTCTCCCTCTCTCTCTGCCCCTCCCTCACTCATGCTCTGTCTCTCTGTCTCTCAAAACTAATAAATAAACGTTAAAAAAAATAAAAAAACCTTCTTTTATCAGCATAAGGCACCAAAGGCAAAGCTCTCAGAACAGCACCCAGCACGGGACGCACTAGGCAAACACCGCCTCTTATGTGTTGTCTGATGCCCCCCGCGCCCCTCCTTGCTGACCCCATGCTCACCCAGGGCTTCCTCGCAGCCCCGCGGCCCCTGCCCCCAACCGTCCACCTTCCTCGCCCACTCTGCGCCCCTGCCGTTCCCAGCGCTGTGGGGTCTGGCCCGGTTTTATTGCCAGCCCATTTCCCGGCTACACAAAGGGGGCCTTTGTTGCAGGCCCTTGCAGATGTTGAGTATTTGGAAAACATTCCAATCAGAAGGTGTTTGTCCTCTGGATGCCCTCGGAAGGGTCCGGGACAGGGGTTCAGGGGTGGCGATCCCAGGCCTCGGGAGCTGGGACTCCCTGAGAAAATGCACCAAGTCATGAGTGCTTTTTGGTGTCGTTTCCCGTAACCCTTTCAGTCTGGTCCCAGTCGATTTCCTCCCCACTTATGTGATGTGCCAGCAAGGCCCCGCACCCTGCCTGCCAGTTGACTTCCAGCGAGTGGGTCGCGTGCCTGTCTTATTGGATCCAGCAAAGGAGAGAAGCACAAGGAGCTGTGACTGAATTGTGTCCCTAAAAGTCATGTGTTGAAGCCCTAACCCCCAATGTGACTGTATCCGGAGACAGGGCTTTCAGGGAAGTAACTAAGGCACTGTCTTAATCCAATAAGATTGGTGGCCTTATAAGAAGAGGAAAGAGGGAACTCGCCCTCTCTCTGCCATGTGATGACTCAGGGAGAAGGCGGCCATCTGCTGTCACCAGAACCCGACCACACTGGCCCCCTGATCTCGGACCTCCAGCCTCCAGAACCCTGAGAAAAAAATGTCTGTTGTTCAAGCCATTCTGTCCGTGGTGTTTTGTTACAGCAGCCTGAGCTGACTAAGACCCAGGGCGAGAATTGTGATTGACAGCTTCAAGCAGACGGGGGCCTTTTAAATGGCACACACAACCAGGACCTGGTGTTGTGATTCCAAACTCTGTGCTCTCCCATTACAATATGCCTCCTTTGTATTGTTTCTGGAAGAAAAAAAAACAGGAAATATCATCTCTTTTGGAGGCTCAACCTGCAAGGTGGCGATTGGATAATCTATTATGGTGCCTCCTGGCTCTAGGCACCTGCCTCGTTCACCTTTCCCCTGATTCCTGCCAAGTCAGGAAGCTGATTCATAAACAGAAGTCGAGGCCCAGAGAGGTTAGGACAGCTTGCTGCAGGCCACACAGCAGGTCAGCCAGAGAGAGGGCAGGACTGGAATCTGGCTCTAGTGGGTCAGCACAGAGCCCTTTACTGAACGTCTGAAGTTATGGAAGCGAGGGAGGCTCAGCACCAAGGTTCAGCCATTCCCAGCCAAGCCTGGCCAACGAGCCGGCCATGGCAAGCTGTGCTGGGTATCCTCTTTCCTGCCTCTTGGGGACTCTGCCTAGTTAGAGGCTAGCTTCTCTGTTTCCATAGGTTAGCTCCCCCCTCTTTCCTGTGTCCACTCTCTGCTCCCCCCTGGCCTGAGAACCCCACCCCACATTTGTCACCAGCAGGTGCCCCCTTTAACCTCTCTGGACCTCTGTTCCTCTCTTTACAAAGCACCCATGCTCTTCCAGAGGGCCTTTTATAAAGACCAGGGAGCGAGGACCTCAGGAGAGATGGGCTTAGGAGATAGTGGGTGTGGGAGAAGTGGGGCAGTTGGAGACTGTTGCTGGGGAGAGGTTCTCACACTGGCTGTGCGTGTAGCTGCTGAAAAGTTGCTTTTCGCTTTGGAGGAGTGTGGATAGTCACCATCATCCTAGTACCTAGTTGGGGGTTGTTGGGAGGATTAAGAGGGTTGTTGAGGTTGTTAGTCCCCCAAACACATCCTACAGGACTGAGCGATGTCCTGGGATGTGGGACTGTCTGTGCTAAAAGCAGGAAAGTCCCAGGCAAACCAGGATGAGTTAGTCACTCTGCCTGAAACAATGCTCTAAGGGGAAGTTACCCCATGTTTTTCAGGCAAGAACTAAATATGGTGGGTTGCAGAGGGCCTGTCGTAGCTTGGATTATTGTTTTGTTTGTATATACTCCCCCACCCCTTCCCACTAATCCTGCATCATGGCTGTTGGCCTTGGCCATATCACTTCTTTGGCCGATGGAATGTCAGCGGTCCTATCAGGATCAGAGGCTTTAGGGTTTGGCTTAGTTTGGTTTCCTGTGGTCTATCTCAAGAAGAGCATGTCCCAGATCTCTACTAGCCCTTGAGTCTTGGATCTAGAGGAACACAAGTGGAGTGGATCTGAACCCAACTGTGGTAGATCGTGTCCATAATTAACTCTCTGCCTTGCCCCATCAGACGAATCATGCCAACCTGAATCCGTGCCCCTTTGTACTGGGAGGTTGCTGTTTATGTCTTCAGGAGGGGGATCTATTTCTATTGCCCTCCCCTGCCTTGAACCTGGGCTGGCCACCTTGTGACTTGCTTTGACCAGAAGGTGGCCAAAGTGATATGTGGGGGTTCCAGAGCCCTTCAGAGACCTTGCATACTGGACTGTCACTCTCCTGGACCCCCGAGCCCACCATGTTGTGAAGACATCCTTCTAGATTCCTGAGGAATGAGAGGCCACATGAAAGAGAACCAGTGATCCCCAAAGGATCGCCAGCACTGATTGCTGGACACAGAAGTGAGACCACCTTGGACCCTAGCCACACGAATGAGCCCAGGCAAGATCAGCAGATCTGCCCGGCCAGCTTAAAGAACCATCAGAAAGAGAGAAATCATTGTTTTAAGCCACTGAGTTGGAATAGATGACTGTCCACCCACCGCCTGGGATCCAAGCTCAGCCAGCAGGCAACCTCAAGTCACGTTGCCCTGTTGGGTTCATCCCACACTGGCAGAACCACAGTCAACCAGCAGGCCTGCGAATGTGGTATTCAATGCCTCTCATTGTAAGACAGTAGTGTTCCGTCATTTGTCATACTGTTGGTATTGAACTTATGTTAACATGGGGAGATTCAACCGAAGCGAGGCTGGCTCCAAAGCCCAGCCTTTAACAGATTACAATCCTGTGCTGTCATCTTACGTCCAAGAAATATTGCCCTGGGTACCCAGGGACATCCCCAGCCTGCCCGAAGCACCCAGAAACCCTGTGTGCAGCCCGGGTCCCCTTTTATCTTATGGTCCTCATTGTAGAGGGCCTTCCACATTGTTAGAAAGAGAAGGGGGTGAGGGTCACATGCCAAAAAGAAATGATGGTTGAGGAACTCTTTTTACAAACTCTGTAAAGCTTTGCAAACAATCAATATAGACTTAAATATACATTAAGACAGCATAGATTATACCCAGGAGTGCTACAGCAGAGAGAGGCATAAAAAGTTGAGGAGCGGAGAAGAAAATCTCAGAAAATCTGGACTTCAGGGTAGGGAAGCAGCAGACTGCATGTCACATAATAACCATTTTGGGGTACCTGGGTGGCTCAGTCGGTTAAGCGTCCGACCTCAGGTCACGATCTAGCCCCGCGTCAGGCTCTGTGCTGATGGCTCAGAGCCTGGAGCCGGCTTTAGATTCTGTGTCTCCTTCTCTCTCTGCCCCTCACCCACTCATGCTCTGTCTGTCTGTCTCTCTCTGAAAAATAAATGAACAAGATTATAAAAAAAAAAAAAACATTTTAATGAGGTTCAACCACACAACTAAGCAGCATGTGTGTGAAAACTGCAATGGAAATAAAGGGAATGATAAACGGAATTTGGGGTATTTGTCCCGGAAGAGGAGGAAGGTCTACACAAAGAATGTCAGTGGTCTTCGATCTTCATTAAGCTGGGTGGTGGATTCCAGGTGTTCCTGTGACTATTGTAAAAGAGTAACAACACCCACACAGGAAGCGGCAGGCTATGATGTGTGGACTCTGGGTTTGAACCTCAGTTTGCCACGCACCGGGGTCTTGGGCAAGTGACAACCTCTTTATGCACTAGTCTCCTCATGGGTGAATAGACATTGGTGGCCACAGTACCTACCCCAGAATTATGAGGAAGAAGTGCCATAAAAACTGCCTGTCAGGTACACGCCATGAGTTACGTGTGTTAGTTTGTATATATCAACTCTCCTACGGGAAATGAGATGGAGTTGGGGAGGGTACTCATCTGTGTTCATTCATTAGCACGGATTAAGCGTCTGCTCTGAACCAGACTCAGGGGCTTATACGGATCTGCGGAAATAAACTGGTGAGTTACAGGGGAACGTCATTTATTGATTTGCAAAGCAGGAGCCTGATGCCGTTGTTGCAAAGTCTTGCACGGAGGTGTGTCAGCAGAAGGGTTGGGAGGGGTTTCATGGAGGAGGAAGGGTTTCGCTCAGCTGCTTCGAGCCCCCTCTGGGGCTGGGGCTGAATGTGCTCCCCCAGCCAGTCTGGGATGGCTGTGGATTCCACTTTGGCCTTGAATGGGAGTGATTGTCTTGTGCCTGGGGAGGAGCAGGCTGTGGAGTTCAATAATTAATTTGCCACAATTAAACCAGAGACTTCTGTCTCCAGCAGCAGATAAGCAAGCGGAGAGCTAACAGCGGGAAGGGAGGGGCGGCTTTGACAAACCGGTTGTGAAGGGAAGGCGGGGCTGATTGACTGGTGACAGTGGCCGGTCATTGCTTTATGGTGGTAATAAGTCATGCTCGGGCATCTGAGGGATCTAGGTCCCAGCTGTGGGGATAAGGGCGTAAGCCCCTGGCCAGGCTTTCTTGGCAGTCTGATGGACCGTTAGGGAAGGTTTGGGGGCCCTCGAGGTGGAGGTTGGTTATCAGTTTACCTTGGTCCTTCGTGTCTGGGCGGACCAGATGCGCCAGCTGCTATGTGGACGTCGGGCATCTCCACCAAGAGGCAGCTAGAGTCGAGAGAGGACTCTGTCAGGCAGACATGGCGATCAGCCCAGGGGGACTGGCTTTCCCTAGGAAGCAGGGACGGGCGTAGGCAGCAACAGGTTAGACTCCAGGAAGAACTTTCCTCCAGAAGCAGTGATAATCAGAACACTTGGCCTCTCTTGAGTGCTTGCTTCGAGCCCAGCACTAGGTAGTTGACACATAGTCACTAATTCCTGTAACCCACAGGGTAGGTAATTTTACTGTCCCTTTAGAGAGATGAGGAAGTGGAGTCTGGCTGATGTTAAAACACCTTGGAGTTCTTGTAGCTCCAAAGCAGCAGAGACACGAATGGAAGGAACCGACAGGTACTGACGAGCCTTTTCTTGCAGCTTCTAGGCTCCAGGTATCCTGCATCCCCAAAGGTGCCCATCAGAGATGTTTCAGGACAGTCTTATCTCTGGAGTCTTCCTTGGTCCTCTTGTTCTGACACTTACCACCTGTGGCCATACATAAGGTCATCACATACCTGCATAGGCCACACGCACGTATACGACACACACATGCTCGTGCATAGCAATGCATGCACCCACATCACATAGACACATCACCTGCCCCCCCCCCCCCCCCCCCCCCGTCCACACACACACACCTTCGAGGAGCTGGTGTGAGGGCAACAGAATCGTTGGACCGACAGCAGCCGGTTGTTGGCCCCCGGGGGGCAGCTGGGGCGGATGGTGTCCCTGGAACATGCTGAGGGCTGTGCTAGACCGCCAGCACATGGTTGCCACAGCCACACTGGAAAACAGATCTCATACTGGCCCTTGAAGTTGTCCACACTTACTGCACACTTGGCCACAGTAATTGGGTCGCGCTTCATCTTTGTAGGAGGTCTGCTGGGAGCCCTTCAAACTCCAGAAAGAGCTCATTAAACTTTGCATTGGTCTTGAGATGGGAACTGGGGACCATCCCTGCCCACGCTGACTTTATTAAATTGAGGCCCAGTGAGGGTGAGGGTCATGTGTGAGATTATTTGGCTCGGGAGCAACAAATTCGGTGGGGACGAAACAACCCTAAAGGCAGCCTCACAAGCCCCCAGCGTGCCACGGTTGGCAGAGACTGAGACAAGGGGATAGGTGGCCACAGCCCATTGGTCCTGAAATGACTTGGGCGCTCTGTTAACCGATCAGGCAGTGACTGAGGGATGCTGGTGTGCTGGATGCACCTCCTCTCCTCCTCGGCGGGGGTCGTGTTTGCTCTGTAGTTCCGCTCCCAGAGTTAGTCCAAAGGAGAGTTCTAGGAGTTTGCTCCCTCGTTCGCCGTGGATTGATGGGGCTGACTGACTCACCCCATCCACAGAGTTGGAAGTGGCCTCGGCTGGGGACTGGGTTCTGAGATGTCGATTTGCAGTAGGCTTTCTCAGTGTCGTGAGGTCTGAGGCTGGATCGTTCTGTCTCGTGGGAGGCTGTTCTGTGTGGAACGGTGACAACGAAAAATGTCTTAGACGTGCCCAGTGCTCCCTGGGCAAGGAGGGAGAGAATGTCTCCATCGAGAGCCGGTGCTATTGGTACCTTTGAATTAGGGGGTATGACTGTCTTCAGGCCAACAGTCACCCTGCCTCCTGTCCCTTCTCCCTGTCTATCCATCCCTGCCCTCCCCATCCGTCCAGCGGGCGTCGTGAAGGCAGAGGACGAAGCCTTTGAATCGCGAGTCGGGAGGAAAGCAAAACTCGTGCCCTACCTCGCACGGCCTTTTGCCACCAGCAAAAGCGAGCCGGGAGTGGGCATGGCAGCTAGGCGAAATGGGGCTTTCTTTTCTCTTCCCTCAAAGTCCTCATTCTCTGCAAGGTCTGTGAGTGGCCAACGGAGACCCGAGGCCGCTCTGCAGGCAAGGACGAGCCGCCAGCACAAGCACCCCTCTGTCCTTTTCTCCAAAGGGGGTTTGCCTTCCTCCTCCTCCTCCTCCTCCTCCTCCTCCTCCTCCTCCTCCCCTTCCCCCTCCCCTTTTAGAAACTCCTGTGTTTTTCCCATCCGTCCACTTGCACGGCCACCCGTTCCCCCAACCCCCTCCCCGAGTCCTGGTACACCTGACTTATTTATTTATTTACGGCTGGAGTATTTGAGCTGAGGGTTAGTTCGGGTCTATTAAGTTTGCTCCTTTTCCTGCCTGGGAACCCGGGTAATGAGTAACCATAGCGTGCTACAGGCAGCTGGCTCCGACAAACCCAGAGACGCTGTGAGAGCTGCATAAGGGAGCGTTTGTTCTGTCCCTTCTCAATAGTTCCTTGTGCAGGAGGCAGGGGATGGGAGGGAGGGAGGGAGGGAGGGAGAAAGAGACAGACACTAAATCACTGCACTTTTGACAATTCCTCTCTTCTCTCCTCCCCCCTCCCCCCCCATCCTCCTCCCACCTACACCCACCATCGTGGACCCAAGGCTTCCCGAGTCTTCCCACTGGCTCATCCAAACCTTGCGGGGTACTTTTTGGCGCGTTGTAGATGACGCGGAGCCTGAGGGCTGATTTTTACCATGGGGAAGGTTTAGGCGCCCTGGGTCTCCCTCTCAGTATGTAGATGAACACAATGCCCATTGTCTTCCAGTTCATTTAATGATCCCATAAATCTCTAGATATCTATTCCCAACCTTGTGTGCCTGGCTATGCTATAAAGCTGTTTGAAAAGTGCTTTCATAAAGCAGTTCAAGTATATTATGGGATTAGTCATATGCGCCACAATCAACGTGGGGCTCATTAGGGCTGTACTTGGTTCGTATTATTGTGGAGACCGAGAGACAGACCAAGAAATATATTGCCTCTGTGGCCCTTGGAAAATCTCCCAAGTGGTAGTCATATCCATTCATTCCATGTGCGGGTATTAAATATGTATAATAAACCAGCCACTTGGCTAGGTACTGGGAGCAACTGTAGAAATGACTGGGGCATGATTCTTGCCTCAAGTTTACAAAGTGGTAAGAAAAAGAGGAAAGAGCGCATGTCTGTGGATTAGGGTTATATAGAGTCGGATGGGATATGTTCCCTACGAGGGGTACAAACAAACTATCCCAGGAGACTAGAGGAGGGAAAGATCAAAATCTTCGGTAGCATGAAGGGAGGCTAGACTCTAGGAGGTAAAAATGGAGGGTGGCCCCTCCTCCAGGAAAAAGAAAAGTTTTACCAGAGATATTGAGGCAGGTGGGACTTAGAGCTTATTTGGGGGACAAGGAGGGGCTGGGTTGGTTAAGTCATGGGCAGATAAATCCAGATCTGCGTTGGGTTTTAGTGAATGAGGCTACGGTGTGTGAAATACATACAAAAGGGAAGACATTAGCAATGTGGAAACCAGTTAGAAGGGGCTCCTCTGAGATAGAAGCAAATGAGAAAAGAAAGAATGGGCAAGACGGTGAACCATAAGATAGTGGGGGTTAGGAACTATGGAGACAGCAGCGTGGAGGGGCATTGAGCTTTTTGCCTGGGTGGCCGGGAGGGCCGAGCTGGAGAAACATAACCAATCGGGAGGTCCGGCGAAGGATCAGAACTGAGCAGCGAGATGAACAGTGTGGTTCGTGTGTGCTGGGTGTGAGAGGCCAGCAGGGCACCAAGGAGCAGGCGCCTGATAACCAGTTGGAAAGAGAGTTCTGGGGCTTGAACGGAAAGTCACGACTGCGATCTCTCGCTAGCTGGCCAGTTAATGCTTCCGTGACGGGGGGAGCATTCTTGGAACACAGGACTGGATCTCTTCCCTTGGCCTGTCCCGGTCCTCTCCCCACCCTGCCCCAGGAGCTGCCCTATCTGGATTGCATCGGCAGGCTCTCTTGGCCTCTGGATTCCAGCTGGGTTCAGCCAGTGGAACAACGGCGAGGGATGGAAAGTAGCCATAGTTCTTGGCACGTGGGTCTCCCTGTGTTGCTGCCTTCTCTAGATTCTGGAAACAATTGCTCCCCTTGTCCCCTCTGGCTTAGTGGGGAGAGGGAGGGGGTCAAGCCTCATTGCTGGCAGGTGCTGAGGCCCTGCACTCTCCCTCGTTGGTTTCCCCGAACCTTATCCGTCCCCTTGTGCATAGTCCCTGCCTTCAACTCTCTTCAGCCCTGCAATTGGGAAGGGCCATCTGTACCCTATGAGGACCCTGAATAATACAAAAACTGGAGTCAGGGACACACAGAACATATCCTATCTCTTTCTCGTGGATGATACTCCTAATCAAGAGAGACCTAAGAAATGGACAAATAATCATTACAACTGAGGAAAGCTCTGTAAGCTGAAATGATTGGCAAATTTTCTAGGATCCGTCCATCATGGGATCAGCTCTTGATCACCTGCTTTTTAACATTTCCAGATTCTTCTCTGTCATACTGTCTGCCACCGACTTCCCCGGAAGCTTCAAAGCTCCTTCTTGACGCTAAGATGAGTTGCTATTTGAAGTCAAAGCCGTGAGCCACCTATAATGGAGCCAGCATTTCCTAAGCAGAAAGGAATTCTGAGCAGGAACATTTGCTTTTTGCTCAAGTTTATCAAAACTTCTTCCAAAACTTGGCGAACTTCCAGTAGAAGATAGCCTCTAAGTATCAGTCTGTTTGAAAACGCATGCGTGCCCTTCACGCGGTGTTTGCTTTCCTGCCTCAGTGGTGGCTCTCTTGTCACAATCTCTTTGCACATGGTTCGGGAGTTCATAGACTTTTTCATTGCAAGCGACAGACACCCAGATGGAACTAGCATGGGCCCAAAGAGGAATTTCTTGGAAGGGTTTGAGGCAAAAAAATAAATAAATAAATAAACCCAAATGAAAGAATGGAATATCCAAAGACAGGTTGGAAGGAATACAGTCTGTCTTCAGAACATGCGTGGAACTGCTTTTCTCTGCACGTTAGCTGTCTTCCTTCTCTTTGCAGAATCTGCTTTCTTCATATGGTAGGGAGAGCGGTCGTTCTCAAGGAAGGGAGGAGTACCAGGCAAATTAGTGTTCACCATACACATGGTCGAACAGCAATTATTTCCAGAAGCCAAGTAATCAACTTCATTTACGAGGCTCCACACACACCATTTGACGTATTCACAATTTAATAGACAGAAGCTATCAGTTAAGCAAATAAATCAATCAGGTAATTGGCAATGTCAACGTAGGAACAACTCGTTATTTTCTGGTTGCCGATGGATGCATCTTAGTTATTTGATAGGGCGGTGACTGAGGTTGTGTGATAATGGACCATAAATGAGATCACACAGGTACAAGCCTCGGTGTATGTGACCTTGGGCAGGTCACTCAACATTCCTGACCTTGTTCGCTCATCAAGAAAAATGGGAATAACGGTACTGTCACCTCAGAGCGTTGACACGAAGCTTGAATGATGTCATGTTTGTAAAATGATGTTGCAAAGCCTCTTGAGAGTTCAAGTTGGAAGACAGAAGAAACCGTGATCCATAAATCCCAGCACCGCTCAGGTTTCTACACACCCTTTATATCTCACTGGTTCTCAGAGTCATCTTGCAAAATAAGGAGGGGTGGGGAAAATGGCCCCCGCGTTTGAGATGGTACAAACAGGTCCAGAAAGGTTGAGTGGCTTCTTGAAGATAACACAGCAGAGTCACTACCAGAGTGGGCTATGTGTTCAAGACTTCAGCCTGGTGCCATCAACGCGACTGGTCATCAGTCAAGGATGCCTTCTGTGACAGAAATCCTGACGTAACCTGTAAGTGTAGACAGTGAGGACATGTTCGACATCACACAGCGGCAAGTCCAGAGGTAGGATGGGCTCCAGGACTAGTCAATCCGGTGGTTCAGTGGTGTCATCAGGGACCCAGGTTCTCCCAGTCCCAGCATCACCTTCATCCTGAGGTTGGTCACTGGCAGGGTTGCAAGGTGTCCCTGGAAATTGAGGCTACATGCTGGTCATTTTAGATCAGGAAAGAATGTTGCCCCACCCCCTCATTGTACAGGTGAGCTTTGAACGCCTGGCCAAATGTCACATGGTAGACTAGAACTGTAGTATGTGATTAATGGGAAATCAAGTGCCTATTTGGAAGTGGACCTCAACAGGGACCCAGATGGCTAGGGATGGAGGGCAGACTGTGACTTCTCAGTTCCTGGCTTGTGTTAGAAATTTCTAGGTCTCCCAATTTGCCATTAAATATGTTTTCCAACTGTTTCGAATATTTGCAGTGATACTGGCTTCATTCCACTGCCACTTTAGGTGACACTGATATTGAACTGTTTTCCAAGTGTGCCTTCATTTGCAAGGTTCACATAGAATGCCAGCATGCAATCGGGCCCTCACTCAGGCAGGTGTCTCCTTCCACAGGGAGGGCTTGTATTTCCCTTCTCCCCTTGGTTCCGTGTCTCCCCCAGCCCCTGGCCATCACCAGCCTACTTTCTATCTCTATGAATTTGCCTGTTCTGGACACTTCATACAAATGGGGTCATGCAATGAGTAGCCTTTGCATCTGATTTCATAGCATATTTTCCTTTTTTCTTTTCTTTTTTTTTTTTATTAAAAAAATGTTTAATGTTAATTTGTTTTGAGAGACAGAGCGCAAGCGGGGGAGAGACAGAGAGAGAGAGGGAGACGCAGAATCTGAAGCAGGCTCCAGGCTCTGAGCTGTCAGCACAGAGCCCATTGCAGGGCTTTGAACCCATGGAGTGTGAGATCATGACCTGAGCCAAAGTTGGACGCTCAGCTGACTGAGCCACCCAGGTGCCCCTCTTAGCATATTTTCAATGTTCCTTTATGTTGTAGCATGTATCAACCCTTCATCCCTTTTCATTGCTGAATAATATTCCATTGTATAAATGTATCACATTCATCCATTCATCCACTGATGGATGTTTGGATCGTTTCCCCTTTTTGCCATTATGACTAATGTCGCTATGAGTGTTTGTGTACAAGTTTTTTTGTGTGTGGACATATGTTTTCACTTCTCTTGGGCAGAGACCTAGCAGTGGATTCGCAGGGTCATATAGTAACAACATGTGTAATCATTTGAAGATTGCTGGACTGGTTTCCAAAGTGACGGCACCATTTTACCTTCCCACCAGCAGTGTCTAAGCGTTCCAGTTTCTCCATATCCTCACCAACACTTGTTATTATCATGTCAGCTTTAACTAGACAAAGTTTTACTACTTCCTTTCCAGTCTGGATGCCTTTATTTTCTTGCCTAGTTGCTGTGGGCTACAAACCCCAGTACCATGCTGAGGAGAAGTACTGAGAGTAGAACATCCTTGGCTTGTTCCTGACCAGAACACATCCCATCTTTCACCTCCACGGTTCGCTGTGGGTTTTTCATAGATGGCCTTGATTAGGCTGAGGAAGTCCCTTCTGTTCCTAGCCTGAGTGTTTTTATTGGGAAAAGGTTTTGGATTCTGCCAGATGCTTTTTCTGTGTCAACTGAGATGATCAGGTAGCTTTTCTTCTCTTCTCTTTTTTTTTTTTTTTTTTTTCCAATTCATGTAGTGAATTGCATCGATGGATTTCCTTGTGTTAAATCAACTTTGCATTCCTGGGGTAAAATCCCACTTGGTCATGGTGTATGATCTTTTTTATATGTTGTCAGATATGGTTTGCTAGTATGTTGTTAAGGATCTTTGCAGGCATGTTCACAAGGGATATTGGTCTGTAATTTCTCTTTATTGTTTTGTCTTAGTAACAAGGTAATACTGGGTGTTACCGGGAATCAGGGTAATACTGGCTTCATAGAATAAATTGGGAAGTGATCCTTTCTGTTCTGTTTTTTGGAAGAGCTCGTGAAGGATTAAATGTTTGTGAAGATTTTAAAGTGTGGTAGCTTTCACCCATGAAGCCATCTGGCCCCGGGCTTTACTTTGTGTGAGGTTTTTTCTTTCAATTACTAATTCAATCTCTTCTTGTAGGTCTACTTAGATAGCCTATTTTTCAGATGATTTTTGAAAACAGGTAGGCTAAAGGTCAATTTGCCAGATAAAGTAATTATTAAAGAGTTATACTCTCCGTGTGAAAATTGGGGCGCCTGGGTGGCTCAGTCGGTTGAGCGTCCGGCTTCGGCTCAGGTCATGATCTCGCGGTTGGTGAGTTCGAGCCCCGCGTCGGGCTCTGTGCTGACAGCTCAGAGCCTGGAGCCTGCTTTGGATTCTGTGTCCCCCTCTCTCTCTGCCCCTCCCCCACTTATGCTCTGTCTCTGTCTCAGAAATAAATAAACATTAAAAAAAAAAAAAAAGAAAAGAAAATACTGCCGTTGACAGTGTCGAGCTTCTAACTTGGCTTCAGGTGGTGAAACCATAGAATGAGCCCCTCCCCCCTCTTCAGGGCCTGGCTCTGCCTCTCATGATCCATGTGATGGTGGGAAGGTCACTCTGTGTCTGAGTGCCCGTTTCCTCATCTGCAGCTGTCTTGCTGTGTGAGCTTGATCAGTTGCTCACCTTCTCTGGGCCTCATTTTCTACGTATGTAAAATGAAGCAGCGAACACATTTGTTAGGAACGTGCCTTCCACGTCCGGATTGACTTGGGAGCCTCTCCATAAATTCTTCATTGAGTAAATGAATGAAAATGTGACGGTTTGTTATTCTGTCTCCTCACCTGGGCCTTTTCTTTTTTTTTTTAATTTTTTTTTTTAACGTTTATTTATTTTTGAGACAGAGAGAGACAGAGCATGAACAGGGGAGGGGCAGACAGAGAGGGAGACACAGAATCTGAAACAGGCTGCGGGCTCTGAGCGGTCAGCAGAGAGCCCGATGCAGGGCTCGAACTCACGGGCCGTGAGATCATGACCTGAGCCGAAGTCGGACGCTTAACCGACCGAGCCACCCAGGCGCCCCTCGCCTGGGCCTTTTCTATGAAGCCTGTGAAAAAGCCTGATGGCTTATGGCCTCTTCGGCCACTTGTACAGAAAGCCGACCCCTCATTTTCCCGCAGGACACCCAGACTCTGTTAATTAAGGGCTGAGCCAGAACTTGAATCGAGCCTCTTCCTTCTTTCCACCTGATATTTCTTCACTGGACAGCCATCCCTGCAGGTGGTCTGATTTCTGGCATGCAGAGGCGGGGGCAGGGAAAATCAACAGGTTGTACAGAATAACTGATGTTCAAAGCCTGCTGGGGCACCTACCCACCCCACGATCTTGGTCACGTTCTTCGGCCCTCTCGAAGCCGCTTTGCTCATCTCTGTGGGGAGGAAGGACGGTAAAGGTTGCAGTGGGGGGGCAGGCTTAGAGACGCGTGCCAGCCATTATTAGCTACCCCTCCTTCCTGCCTCTCTCTTCCCCCCTCCTCAGCGAAGCAGAAGGAGGGGACAGAACTTTCAGTGTGGGATGAGGTAAGTGAGGAGGCTGATTTCAGAACGTCTAGCAAACAAAGCCTCAGTGTTCCAAGGGGAGCGCCCGTGTGGCTCCTCCTTACTGGGGGGTAGGAGGAGTGGGGTGGGGCCGAGGTATTTTCCCAGAACTGCTCACTCAAGTCTCCCACCCATCTGACCTGCTCCCTGGAATGGAAGAAATGACCCGAGAGAGAGAGAGAGAGAGAGAGAGAGAGAGAGAGAGAAGAGAGGGCATCTCAGGTGAATGCCTGGACCGTGTCTTAGAGAGTATTTGCATTACAAAGCTTCTTGCAAAATCTGGGCTGGGCTTCCTGCTCACCCCAAGGAGGAGCCCTGTGCAAGTCCCAAGCTCTGCGTGTCCCCTGCCCATAACCATACCCCCTTTTCAGGGGCCTGTTTGGTTTTGCTAGTTCCATGAAAGGGAAAAGGTGTAGTCTAACTGCGTCCCGTACCTTCTGTCGCCTTGTGCTGGCATGCCTGGGTGTCTGGGGCTTTCTGCAGCCACGGTACTCCCTGGGGCGGGGGGGGGGGGGAATGTGGGTTTCTGGCCGAGCAGCTTTTTGCCATCAGTGGGAGATGTGGGGGAGAACCGCCTGCCACATTTCACCCGGACGTGAGACTCTATGGCACCGGTTCTGACAGAGCGTGCTAGTGCGAGAGTGTAGCCATGCCTCATGCCTCCCTTCCCCGGCCCCCGGCACCTCCTAGCCTCTGCCTCCCCATCGTCCATGCAGCAAACTTCTCTGGCTGCTTTTAAAGCCAAAGTTGAGGCCGTCTCCTCCAGGAAGCCTTCTCTGACCACCCAGGTCCCTCACACTGCCGCCTGAGATGTAGGTGTCTCTGTGCACATGGAATTCTAGTTTTGATCAGTTTTATCACCTGCCCTTAGAGAAGCCTTTCCAAGTCAGACCCACTTTTTCTTCTGTTACAGCCTTTCTATCCTTGTGTATTTCTTTCCTTATTTATTTCGTATTATTCTGCAATTATTTAATTTAATTGGGTTGTTTACTCATTTATTGTCTGTCTCCCCCACAAGGAAAGGCTTTGTAATTATCCCCCCAGTGGTTTGCATAACGCCTGGTGCTCAGTTGGTGCCCAATATATGTTTGTTGGATGAATGAATGAGTGGTCACCATCGTTCAGCATAGAGACAAAAAGCCATCAACTCTCATTCTTCATGGTATTTCAAGGGCAAACACCATCCTTTCTCTCATGAGGCCATGAACCAGCAAAAACCCTGACTGTAGTCGGATGCTGGCATGTAGATGTAGCCTAATTAATTCTACCCTCTTGGTCAGCTTGCCGTAACGTCAGACTTTTGGGCAGAGCTTTGTGGGTGAGACTTCTGGGGGTTATTCAGTATGTGTGGGGGATAAGTGTTCGTCCACCTGCCAGGGCACCATTTACCTGCATTTACCTTGTTAATGATGTAAGCTTGTCAGTCACGTGAAACCAGCCTAATGTTGACTGAGCCCCAATTAAGGAGATTTTTTTTTTTTTAAAGCATATGATACAGGGGCGCCTGGGTGGCCCAGTCAATTAAGACTCCGACTTTGGCTCAGGTCATGATCTCACCATTCGTGGGTTCAAGCCCCACATCGGGCTCTGTGCTGTTAGCACGGAGCCCGCTTTGGATCCTCTGTCCCCTCTCTCCCTGCCCCTCCCCCTCTGGTGCTCACTCTGTCTCTGTCTCTGTCTCTCTCTCTCTCCCCCCCCCCCCCAAAAATAAATGAACATAAAAAATTTTTTAAAAAAGCATATGATGCAGTTCTTGACCCTAATGTCCTTAAAATTAATTGGAGGAGTGAGACATGCACACGTGTAAGTAACCAATGCGGAAAGACCACAGACTGCCAACATCAAGTGAATGGAGTGGATAACGTTGTGAAGCAAGGACAGAGAAGAGAACCGTCTTTGGAATGGGTGGCAGGGAAGACCATCCCAGAGGAGCTTGAAGGACACACCTAGCACAAGGCATGGCAGAGAGGAGCCACTCAAGGACAAACCTGAGGAGCATTCCTGGCAGATTGAATGGGCTGAGTAAGGTGGAGGTGGGGGGGCGGTTCATCAAGGTGGGAGGTTATAAGGATTTGAACTAGGGTGGGAACAATGGAAAAATGGACATAAGATATGTCAAAGCATGAATCAGGACGACTCAGGGAGGTGGAAGGCGGAGAGCAAAGGAATAAAAAAGGAATCGGGGCGTCTGGGTGGCTCAGCCAGTTAAGCATATGACTCTTGATTTCCACTCAGGCCATGATCTCACGGTGTGTGAGTTTGAGCCCCACATCGGGCTTTACATGGGCAGCACGGAGCCTGCTTTGAATTCTCTCTCTCTGCCCCTGCCCCACTCACTTTCTCTGTGTCTCTCTCTCAAAATAAATAAGCTTAAAAAAAAAAAAAAGGATTTGCGAGTTCAGCCCTGATGTCCGAGAGACCTAGAAAATCATGAGCATAAATAAAGAATCCAGAAATGCAAACCAGTTTGTGGATGGGGTCTGATTTTGGATTCTTCTCAAAGCAGACACATAACGTGGGTACCGCGAGTCATTGATCAGAGAGTTTGCGTTCAGCAGCACCAGCAGAGGACGAGGGGAGAGTGACTAGGAGGGAGAGAGAACAGGCAATCATATAAATGGTGGGTTAACGAGAAGTTACGCCGAGGGCGTCCAGGGCTGAATCTCACTGGAGACCCTCTGGGCAACTGGGTGAACTTCAGAACTGCCAAGTGGCAGGGTGAAGATGAAGTGTTTATGCAATGACTTCCTTCCTTCCCTCATTGCTTGAGGGCCATCCTTGGAGATGCTCTTGCCGAGAGCTAAACAGTCCCCAGGAGCATCAGGAGACAGAAAACAGGACCACAGCTGTCTGGGGCAGAGGCGGTCACTTGCTAGAACCGCCCACCGGTGGCGTGGCTCTGTTGGGCGAGGCAGCAACAGTACGTGGGTCAAGGTGCTTGTTCTTAGGCAGCCTGGGGTGGAGACATCTGGCAGGCAGGTGGGAGACAGAGCTGGAGTCGAGCCACACTCCCTGGTGGGCAGGACTGGGTGCAAGAGGAAAAGGCACCCAAGGAGGGAGACGAGTGGGCAGCTCGGCCCTGGAGCCTGGCATGTGCCCCCTTTAGTGTGGGGCGGGTGACCCGTGCAGACCCCAGCGCCTGGCACGTTACTGCAGAAGCCTAGGGAAGGAAGGATTTTGGGAAACTAAGAAGGCCCGGACAAGCTCCCTGGAGGCAGAGGAGGGGCTGAGTCTGTGCGATAAAGGCAGGTGGACGGAAGTAAGCAGGTGGCAGGCCAGGCTGTTTGGCCCCAGGCAGGTCACCCTGTGTCTCATCTGTAAGACAGGAGTGATCCTCTTTCCTATTTTTTTCAGGTTACTGTCTGTCTGAAATGTTTAAGTGCTTGGCACGGAGCCTGCCATTTAATTAGTGCTTGATGAAATTTTTCAGAATCATTTATTATTGAGAACTGAGCATGTTGCCAAGGAGAAAGGGAAAGAATGATAGTCTTGTGACCTGGAGAGAGAGGTGTGGGCTCTGATGACTCCTCGCGTGGTTGCACATGTGACCGCACACAAACTTGGAATTTTCCAGAAATCTAATGGCTTGGCTGATCCCTTCTGAAACTTCCTGGTGGTTCTAGAGCACTCCCTTCCATTTAATGATAGCATTTTTTTTTTCTGAAATCTGTCTTGAGTTTGCGTCTCTTAGTTATTTTAATCTCTGTAACCAAGCAGAGAAAAACCGGCAAGCTGGGTTTCATAATTAGAGCCCACAGATATGCCCTGTCTACTTCTCAAACATGCCCCAGTACCTTTGGCTCTTCCCTTGTGCAGTCTCTGCTTTGATATCTTCAGGTGTCGGCACCAAGTTCATCTGTGTGTTTTAACCGGCCACCATGAGTGTCCTGGGATCTCAGTGCACAAGACGGGGGCCGTTGGGTCAGTCTTGGACTTTGTTGAATTTCTTTCATGTCAAACTATTTCCAAAGGCTCCGTCTCCCTTGCACTGCTCAACTTATGAAGGCTCTGTAAATCATATTGCTAATAAGAGAAAGGATATTGTGGATCGAGAGGTAGGGTATTCCATTTGTTTAAAATCAACACTCTGTCATGGGGCGCCTGGGGGCTCAGTCGGTTGAATCTCCTGACTTTGGTTCCAGTCAGGATCTCACGGTTCATGAGTTCGAGCCCTGCATCAGGCTCTGTGCTAACAGCTCAGAGCCTGGAGCCTGCTGGGATTCTGTTTCTCTCTCTCTCTCTCTCTCTCTCTCTCTCTCTCTCTCTCTCTGCGTGCCCCACACTGGTACTCTGTCTCTCTCTCAAAAATAAATGAACATTAAAAAAAATTTTAAATCAACACTCCGTCCAAGCCTTTTAATTTTTTTTAAATTTTTTTTATGTTTATTTATTTTTTGAGACAGAGAGAGACAGAGCATGAACGGGGGAGGGTCAGAGAGGGGGAGACACAGAATCTGAAACAGGCTCCAGGCTCTGAGCTGAGGGCACAGAGTCTGACGTGGGGCTCGAACTCACAGACCGTGAGATCATGACCTGAGCCGAAGTCGGCCGCCCAACTGACTGAGCCACCCAGGCACCCCATAAGCCTTTTAATTTTTAAAGTAGGATTGTGTATGTATGTAGGATTGTGCCCACTTGCAGAATAAAACAAATGTTTAAATGTACATCAGATGGTGCAGTTTCTGGGGCCGGGGGTGCAGCCTGAGAGTGCGTTTCGAGATGCCCTCCTGCGTGGCCTCCTGATGCTGATGTAGCTCTGTGCAGTAGAACTTGGGCAGCGACAGAAATGTTCCATATCTGCGCTGCCCAGTACGTTAGCCTCTAGCCACCTGTTGCTACTAAGCACTTAAATAGGTGACTAGAGAAAGTAAGGAACTAAATTTTAAACTATTTACTTCTAATTACTTTTTCGGTTTAAAGAGCCACACGTGGGCTGGTGGCTTACTGTAGGAGACAGTGCAGTTCTCAACTGTTAACTTTCTGGGATTATGTCTTGTTTATCTGTGTGCCTCTTCGGGATTTGCATGTTGTAGGAACAAGCATGATGACACTAATGTTTCCTTATGTTACACTCAGGTTGTGTTTTAGGGACTCCTTTCATGTATAGGATCTTATTGAAGCTTCCCAATGGTCCTAGTATTGCCCATGTGGGTACCGAGCAATCGCTTTGTGCCAGTCACCGTCCCAGATGTTTTCCAGGCACTAAGTCATTTGTGCCTTGAAACAACCCAATGAATGAGCCCCATTCTACAGATGAGGACATTGAGGCACAGATCCATCAGAACCCTGCTCAAGTCACTGCACTAGGCAGTGATGTCAAAGCTGGGCTTTGAGCCTAGGATCTAGTCTGGCTCAGACCGCTCGCATTTAGCTTGATGCTTTATTGCCTTAGAACATACCTTCTCTTCCATAGGTGTTTCCTTTTTAACTGGTGCAACAGTGCTGCTTAGACTTTCCCAAAGGCATGACCGGCAGACCAGTGCCCAGCTACCACGTTTTATGTATGTTGATTGATGGAGACAAGGTGACTGGTTCTGAGCACTTCTGTCCCAAGCCAGGTCCCACCGTCATGCTGGCCCTGTGTCCTGCACTCAGGCCGTTTGACATCCACCACCTGGCTGGTCGCCATCAGCCCCAGGACCTTAGGCAGTGCCTCCTTTCAACCAGGAAGAGTAGAATGGGTGATGGAAGAGCGTGGGCAGGGCAGGGAAGGGGCAGAAGGAAGGACAGGAGGACAGGTGGACTCCCGAATGGCTAACATTTATGGAGCGCCTGTAATTGTCAAGGTCGCGCTGGGTGCTTCCTACTTATTCAGCCACTCTCACAGCAGCTTGTACAGAGCACCTGCTGTTCCTGGAATGAACCCCAGGGCGGTGGGTACCAGAGTGAGAGGATCAGCCCATGCTGCAGGGAAATGTATAGACAGACACACCATCTGGAACTGTGGAGGAGCTGGGGATGTTTCTGAGCCCTGACTCTGCTATTTGTTTGCTCTGTGACATGAACCGAGTCGCCTAACTGCTCCCAGCTTCGATTTTGCCTCTGACAAGTGGTTAATACAACACCTGCTGCTGACACCTTGGGAACTCATATGACACGATATGTCACAAACATTCGGGCCAGTGCCTGGCACATAGCAAGGTCTCAGGAAACGTCCACGTCTATGGCATTGGCACAGGTGCTACCCGTAAAAGCAGGTGTGCAACTGGCTCTAAGAACCCCAGTAAGAGTCTACTATGTGCCCTTCCCCCAGCAAAGCAGACAGGAGGATCCTGATAAACAGGAGATAAATGCATGGCCTGCAGAAACTTGGTCTAGAGAAGACTCAAAGCGCTTGGAGGTTGGATGGAGGTCTCTCAGGTCATGGGCTTTTAAGAGGACTTCCTGGAAGAGGTGGCATGTGAGTTGGCCTTGAAGGCTAGGTAGAAGACGAGCCCGACATTCTGTAGCTAGGGCTGGGGGCGTTCTGGCTAGAAGAGGCACAAGCAGCCACAGTGAGGGCTGGAGAAGTCTGGGGTGCTTGCAAATAGCAAGTATTCCAGTTTTTTTCGGAGTTCAAGGGGATTTGTTGGTGAGTGTGGGAGATACAGATGAAGAACAGGGTTAAAGTCAGACTGAGGAAGGCTCTGATGCCAGGCCATCGAGTTTATATGTCATTTTGTGGGCAGTGAGGGGCTTCTGGAGGTACATTTCCTCCCCAGTTTTCACTTTTATTTACTTGAAATTTCACACCCATTCTACATTTAATATGGAAAGTCAGAGGTCCAAGAGTAGCCAAGAAACTCTTTTTTTTGTAAATTTTTTTGACGTTTATTTATTTATTTATTTATTTATTCATTATTATTATTTTTTTAACGTTTATTTATTTTTGAGACAGAGAGAGACAGAGCATGAACGGGGGAGGGTCAGAGAGAGGGAGACACAGAATCTGAAACAGGCTCCAGGCTCTGAGCTGTCAGCACAGAGCCCGACACGGGGCTCGAACTCACGAACTGCGAGATCATGACCTGAGCCGAAGTCGGCCGCTTAACCGACTGAGCCACCCAGGCGCCCCTGACGTTTATTTATTTTGAGAGACAGAACAGAGCGTGAGCTGGGGAGGGTCAGAGAAAGAGAGAGGGAGAGAGAGAATCCCCAGCAGGCCCCATGCTGTCAGCACAGAGCCTGCTGAGGTATCTCACGAACTGTGAGATCATGACCTGACCTGAGATCAAGAGTCAGACGCTTCACCAACTGAGCCACCCAGGCACCCCCAGATTTCCTTAGTTTTGACCTAACATCCCTTTTCTGGGCCAGAGTGTCCCTTTAGCGTCCTCTGGGCTATGACAGCTTTTCAGATTTTCCCTGTTTTTGTTGACCTTCACATTTTTGAGGGGGACCGGTCAGATATTGTGTCGACTGTCCCACCATTGGAATTTTTCTCTTAACTAGATGATGAGGGGGTTATAACCACCTCTCCCCCTTTTATCCTTTACTCTTGAAAGGAAGTCACTCTAGGCAGCCTACACTTAAGGGTTCTACGTCCTTGAAGGCAGAATACCTACGTACATTTTTGGAATTCTGCCCAGATTTGTTTATTTTTCCTCGTATATTTATTTATTCAGTTATCCAATTGTATCAGTATGGACTCATGAATATTTATGGTTTACTTTGGGTTATAATCCAATAGTACTGGGCTTATTTTGTTATTCAGATTGTTTTCAACTTGGACCAACGTTCAGTTGGTTTCTGTGTCCCTTTGATGTTCTCCCATCATTGTGGGGTGTGTGTGTGTTTGTGTGCATGCACATGCTTTCTTACTTCCTGGCACTACAGGATGCTCCAGGCTCATCTTGTATATTTCTTGCCCCAATCCTAAAATTGGCCATTTCTCTGAGGAAACCTGGTTCCTTTTATTGGGCAATCGTGATAGAAACAAACCATGGATCCAATGCTCATTGCCACCTGGGTGCCATTGTTTCTACATCCACAGACAGCAGAGGGAGCCGGGAGATCTCTGTGTGTATATGAACCTGTCTACATACACATGTCTGTAAATATTCTCCAGGACTGTGAAATGATAAGTGCCTGTTGCTCTAAGCCAGCCAGTTTGTACAGCAGCTCTAGGAAATTAGTACAAGTCCCTTCCCCTCCTCTTCAGTGAGTTCCCCTTTCCTTTTTTTTCTTTCAAAAAATTTTTAATGTTTGTTTTTGAGAGAGAGAGAGAGAGAGAGCGAGCACAAGTGGGGGAGGAGCAGAGAGAGAGGGAGGCACAGAATCCGAAGCAGGCTCCAGGCTCCGAGCTGTCAGCACACAGCCAGAGGCGGGACTCAAACTCACAGACCATGAGATCATGACCTGAGCTGAATTCAGGCGCTTAACGGACAGAGCCACCCAGGTGCCCCTGCCTTCTTTCTTCTTGACCCTCATGGTGTCCTCCACATGGCCAGCTCTCTGCCTGCCTTTGTCGTTTGTGTTTTGTGCGTCTCTTTGGCTCCTTCCTACCCATTCCTTCCAAACTCCACTCAGAGACCAGCCCTCTAGATGCCTTGGCTCATGCCCCTGAGCGGAGTTAGGTCCCCTGTTGCATACGGCCCTTTGCACATCCCCACAGTTACCGCTGTGTTGTATCCTCCTCTTACCTGACTGTCAGCTTCTTGAGGAGGACTCCCACCTTTGTGCTTCCGGTGTGCGCAGGTGCTCAGGTGTTGGATAAATGAGGAGGCAGCTGCAGAAACAGAGGCCTGCGATTAAGTGCCTGGCAGCTCCAGAATTTGATCTGGGAGCGTCTCGGATGGCATTTGGTTTGCAGAAGTTGAGCCTTGAAACTGAATTTGCTTAGCACTTAACAAGTGTAAGGAAATTATAGTTGTTGAAATTAGAGATGGGGAGATCAGGCTGCCCAGTGCAGACGGGTCAGCAACGAGTGTGGTCGCCTCCCTCTACAACCCCATGGAAGCAGTCACCAGTATCCTCTGTGTCGGATGAAGTATCCAAGGTGTACATGGGAACTCCTCCGTGAAGGTCACACACAGCTAGTTCGCGCAGGCTGGGACTGCAACCTAGCTGGGTTTGTCTGACTCCAGGGCTACCGAGGTTTGTCATCCTGGGCGGCATTTAGGTGCTTGAGGTCACCCACCTTGTGCACAAAGACCAGCCTAGACCTAACGGAGTTGAGATCGAGGCCGGAATCCCAGCCTTACCTAAGACGGAAGGGTGCAAGGGAGCACAGCTGTTCCGTGTGGACCCCAACCATTCCCACAGCTGTTCTGCATTTGCTGTGACTGGGTGAAGAGAACTACACCTCCCAGGAAGCAGCGCGGCGCCCTGGCTGCCCCCTCCCTACGCCCCGCCCCGGGGAGGCTCATATATAAGGGCGGAATGGCCCGGCCTCCGGCAGAACGCAGGGGCAGCGAGGGCGCGCGGCGCGGTCCTGGGCATCGGGGAAAGCGGCCACCAGGGCTGGCCTCCGCGGCTCCGCGCCTCTCCCCCGGCCTCTCCTGCCCCGCGGCGTCCAGCCTGCGCCGCCAGGGCCCCGCGGACCTGCCAACCCGAGGCCAAGAGTGGAATTGCCCTGCCGCTTTCCCGGGCTTGGCGGAGGGGATCCCGGCGGGGAGCTCGGCGCTCGCGATGGCGATGCGCAGCGAGGAAAGGCGAGGAGCTGCGTGCGGGCTGGGTGCCCTCGGAGCGCCGGGAGGCGGGGAGCGCCCGCCGCGGGGCCGGGGGATGCTGCCGCTTGGGAACCCCCGCGGCGAAGTCCCTGCATCTCCGCGGGGCTCCAGCACAGAGGTCGGGGCTGCAGGCCCTTTGGCCTTGGATGGAAAGTGGGAAATGGGGCGCGGGGTTGCGGAACCCCTAACGTGGATTACTTGGTGCGTGTCAGCCGGGCTCAGAAGACCCACGACCTCGTCTCCATCCTCGGATTGATTCATTCCACCTGGCAGCCGGGTCGCTTTACCTGGAGGTAAGTTTCCCTGCGATTCGAGGGAGGGGGTTTGAGTGGACTCGTCTCCCCCCTGCCCCCCTACCCCGCGACGCTTTCTGAAGGTCTTGGACTAAATTTTTGTCGTTGTACTGACATCTTCGCAGAGGTCGTTTGGCCGTCCTTCTGCCTCCAGGCGGAGCCGACTGGCCGGGTCGCGGTGGTCAGCGTTCGTGCCGGGCGTGCGGGGTCGTCGCCGTCCGCCCCCCAGCGCCGCCAAGCCTCTGGCTGCCCCGCGGGACAGACCCTCCGCGGGGGAAAAGGCCCCTCGCCCTTACCTTTTCCCTTGTTGCCCTCCGGGGCCCGTTACTTCGGGAGCGGTGCCGCCTCGGGGAGCTCCCGACCTCTGCCCACGGGCGACCCAGAATGCGGCTGGGGCGCAGCGCCTGGCGGTGGCGCCGGGGCCGAGCCCCTCTCGCCGTGCGGGGTGGGGGCTGGGGCGTGTCTGGATGTCCCTGTCGCCGGTGCCTTGGTGAGCGGCTTTGCTGCAAGCACCCCCCCCCCCCCCCCCCCCCCCCCCCCCCCCCCCCCCGCCAACTCCGAGTCAGGCGGACGCCAGGGTGGTGTGGGCAGGGCTTTCTGGAGAGGTGGGAGACGGCAGGACTTCGGTCCACTGCGTCCACCCGCGCCCCTACCCCGTACGCCCCCACCCCAGCGCAATCTGTTTCTGGAAGGGGTTTCAGGGCCAGCGTGGCGGGGGGCGGGGGCAATTAGTCTTGAGTCCTGAGCTAACCGCTCTGAATCCACAGCTCCTTCCTCTCCCTGTCCTTTTGTGTCTGTGCTGTTTGGGGCGACTCCGTGCCTGTCACTGCACTGAGTAGGCGCGGAATACGTGTTTGTTGAATGAATGACTGAGCGACTCCGCCTTGATGTACAGATAAAGCCGGGTCCCTCCTTTACCTTCTCCCTCCTTGCCACTTGTCCTCAACTCCAGGACAACATCCGCCCCCCCCCCCCCCCCACCCAAGATGGCTTCCTGGAGATGCTTTCCCAGATGTGGGACTCCCTTCCTTCCTCCCAACCCTGTTGGCAGCCTGTTGGCGATGGTCCATTTCCCACCCAGAAGTCCCTCCTGCGCAGATAATTTCTGGAAGCTCTCAGGGGTCTCCCTTGGTATGTTCTCAGGGTGCCATGCCTCCATGAGCACCTGCTTGGGGAAGAAGGGAGGGCCAGGCGTTGCCGGAGGGAAAGAGGTAATATGTGTTAATACTGCCCCCTCCCCCCAGGAGCCTGTGCCTGTGGCCGTGCCCAGGTCCCTGGACCTGCCCACGTTGGTGTGGCACCTTTTCTTTTGGCCCTTCCCCACCCTCGCCGCCTGCCAGCCCCTGGGAGACTGTTAAACTGCTCCACAATTGACTCGTAGCTTCACCACGGCAGCTCACTCTGACCTTAGAAGTAATCCGCGCACTCTCTCTTTAGGAAACTACAAAAAAAGTGTAAAGAGCAGGAAAAAAAATACCCAGTTCCAAGTAGTGCTGGCAGCTTGACGTATTTGCTCACTGCTGATATCTTGCACCATAGACAACTTCGTTCGCTGCTTTTTTCCCTCTCGGTTTTACTTAACAGTCCCCACGTGATGACCATGTTCCACTGCCCGCGTCAACTCCCGATCTGCTTGACAGTTCCCCTACTGTTGGGCGCTAAGGTACTTGTAGATTTTTACCCTTAGAACTAAGGCATCAGTGGGGCGCCTGCGTGGCTCAGCCGGTTGAGCATCCGGCTTCGGCTCAGGTCATGATCTTGCGGTCCGTGGGTTCGAGCCCCACGTCGGGCTCTGTGCTGACACCTCAGAGCCTGGAGCCTGTTTCGGATTGTGTCTCCCTCTCTCTCTCTGCTCCTCCCCCGCTCGCGCTCTGTCTCTCTCTCTCAGAAATAAATAAACATTTAAAAAATTAAAAAAAAGAACTAAGGCATCAGTGAGCATCATTTGTACGTAAAGATGTGTCCACTTTTTGGATGATCTCCTTTGGAGAATTCCCAGAAATCACTCTGTCTGCGTTTAGTCAGAGTCATGGCTGCAGTGGACATTCCCAAGGTGGGCTTGAAGAGAGCCCCATGTCCCCATCAGATAATATCACAACTGGGAGCCAGAGTACAGGAGCTGGGAAGACACTTGCTGAGTAAATGCAGTGTTTCATTTCGAGTTTCCTGAAGCCCAGGGTTGACCAGCACTGGTATGAGAGTAACTTAAAAATTTGTGTGCAGGATTATGATGTAAATCATTTTAGCAAGGCCACAAGCTAAGATTTAGTAGGCAGCTGGATTAAAAATGCTGTCCTTTTTAAAAAGAATTAACTTTTGATTTGGATGGAAATCTGTATTTATAGGAAAGTCACAAAAATAGTACATGGAGGTCCCCTATACCCTTTACCCAGCTCCCCTAAATGTTAACATCTTACATATCCACAGTGCTATGGCCAAAGCCGGCGGGCTGACACTGACAGAATACTTTGAACTCACCTTCAGGCCTTATTCACGTTTCTCCAGTTGTCCCACTAATGTCCTTTTTCTGGTCCAGGATCCCATTCAGGATCTTGCATTGCAGAAAATTCTGTCTTGTAAAAAGAGTGGGAGTGGAGAGGGATTCAGAAGACCCTCTTCTTTCTTTTAAACCACTTTATCGAGGTGTGATTGACAGACACAAAGCTGTACATATTTAATGGATATCACTTGATGAGCTTGGTAATAAGTATACACCTTGAGACCCTTACCACAACCTAGGCCACGAACATCCATTGCCTACAGAAGTTTCCTCCCGCCCTCTTTATTATCATTATTATTTTGTTGATAAGAACACTCAACGAGAGATCTTCCCTCTTAGCAAATGTTTAAGTATACAATGCAGTATTGTTAACTATGGACGCTGAGAGGGAACACTAGGCCTTGCACATTTCAGCAGACCGTCTTTATTCTGGAGAAGGTTTTAAATGGGGACTGCTTTCGTCTTCTTCCCCAGGTTAACTTGCCCCGTGTCCTTCCCCCCCCCCCACTCCCGTTGACAGCACAACAGCTGAGACCCTTCAGAGCCTAGAGGAGACCGGAGACCTGACTGTGAATGGCCGAAACTCCTCTGTGCCCCCCTCCTTCCTCCCCCTCCCCCCCACCCCTCCACTGGGAGTGAGTCGTTTAGTAAAAATTGGGTTATAGCCTGATCTGTCCCGACACGTCTTCCAAGGGGTAGGTGGATAGATGACATCCGGTGTGCGTGAGAATGAGCTGCCGAGCACCGAATCGGCGGCTGGCAAGTCCAGCGTGCAGTGCCTGTGTGGGTGACTCACGCGGGCCCAGCAGCAGGTGTGCTGGGGCTGCCAAGCGTGCAACCCCGGCAGAGACCGTGTTTTCTGGTTATCCGGGCACATGTAAAGGCTGCTCTTGCCTCAGACTGGATGTAGGGAATTGTCAGCCAGTCGGGGGCTCACGAAGTGATCCCCTTTTCTTTCGGGGACCTCTTTCCCCTGCCAGGGGTGAGGAGAGCCAGCCCGAAGGGGTTTGGGACGCAGCTGACGCGGATGCAGGCTGGCTGGCCCTCGTGTGTCTTTGCAGAAGAGAACATCTGAGTTCACAGCTGAGGAAGCCCGAGAAACAGGCCCTGCTCCTGCCCCCGCAGCAGAGACCACGTTAGCCTAAATCTTCTGCCAACAGTGTGCCATCAAATGAGGGCTGTCCCTTCCAGCTTGGGGTGGCTGCCCGCACAGAGCGTAGGTGCTGTTTATTGGGAGAAGGACGTTTTGAGTTGCTTGGATCTCAACACGACAGACTTCAGTTGTCCAGGTGGAGTTTCTGTGTTGCCGTGAGGGTATGGTCGCCTAGAGTGGGTTTTTCTTTTCCTCTTTGAAGCGCTTCCGGCCTTCCTTTTCTATCTCGTAAGCTGGAAGATACCCCTCCTCTCCCTCTCCCCGTCTCCCCTCCCTCTCCCCGTCTCCCCTCCCTCTCCCCGTCTCCCCTCCCTCTCCCCGTCTCCCCTCCCTCTCCCCGTCTCCCCTCCCTCTCCCCGTCTCCCCTCCCTCTCCCCGTCTCCCCTCCTGCACCGGCCCAGACGTTTTCCTAACCAGGCAGCTCCAGCGAGGAGCGTAACAGGAAGTCTTGGTGGGAGAGGGGTTGGGGATGTTGTGACTAACCAGCTCTGGAACAGCCCTTCGTCTACACCTGCCTTCTCTGTCTCCTCAGTGACTCCTCACGGGCCCTCCCTCCAGAGCCTCTGCTCTTCCCAGTTAAGGCCGTTCACTTAGCGCTACTCCACCGCGGTCCCTCAGGTTGTGGTTTGCCTGAGAACAGATCGCTTGGAGACCTTGTTAAAAAGGAGTACTGATAGCAGCCATCCTGCCCTCCCCGACCTTAACGGTTCGGTTTCTGTGCAGGTGGGGGCAGGGGAGGGCTCTGAGGCCTCGCCATTCCAGGACAGATGGATACCTTTAAGAATCAGAGAGTTGACTGATGTCTTGGCCAGCAAAAGCCCGAACTGAGTTTTTTTCCCTCAGAAACTTACCAGGCACAAAGCTGCGCGCTCTCTCTCTCTCTCTCTCTCTCTCTCTCTCTTTTTTCCTCCTCCAGGAAGCCTTCCAGGCTTACCTCCACCTGGTCTGGGCCTCCACATGCACTTAACTTAGTTTGTTGGTTTCGAAACGTAAAGTCTTGAAATCAGGTATCCTTTATGCTTGGTTAGGACAGAAGTGGCTGCCTTTGGGTGAATGACAGAGGATCTTCAGTTCTGGGCTTTGGGAACAAATTAGATCTGCAGGTTCTCCCCCCACCACCCGCCCGGGTCTGTGAGTTCCCCGAGTGCTTGGAAGAAGGTGCCTGGTGATAGGCAGTTTCCCGGTACTTTGTTGTGCCTACGCAGACCACTGTCACTTCCGTTTCTGGACAGCGTCATCCTAGGCTATGTCCACGATCGCCGTGGAGCTGGTTGGTGTCCTCCACGGCAAGGGAGCACCCCCTTCGTCACGGGGTACGTGCACCCAGCTCACTTTATGCGAGGAAGACAATGGTCCTGGACGAAGGCGCTCGCTTCGAACTGTGCCGTCGGCCAAAAAGACACCCTGTTCAAAATCGCTCACTCTGCAGACCATGTTTGTGCCCGAAAAAATGTCTATACAAAACCAATCTCGGTTGATCACATGACCCGCGAAAGGCCTGGAGGGAACATCCAAGCGGTGGAATGCTGAAAAGGCTAGTTTCTGTCAAAGCATTCTTTCTGTGATGTGAATCATCGCCTACTCCCGCATTTGATTTGTTGGTACAGGTTTTCACATAGAAGCCTTGAAACCAGGTGCTTTCTGTCGTTGGTTCAGGCGGAAGAGGCTGCACTGGGGCGAAGGATAGAGTTCTGGGTTTCCAGAAATCAGTCAGACCTTCAGTCTCTCCCCTCCAGGGACTTTGTGTCCCTGGAGCCATAATGAATGTAGTTCTACTTCATTTAATTTTTTCATTCTGATATTCTTTTTCTTTATTTTTTTTGAGGCACCACCAGACTGTTTTCCACATCCTTGTTGTGCTCTGTGAGCACAACACCCCCTCCCCCACCATCCCACCATCCTTTGGAAAATGCCCCTTACAAGGGTCTGATTTTAGTGGTTTTCTGACCCATTTCCTTTCCTAAAAAGTGATGTGGTCTCACTTCAGAATTGCCATTGCTTTCCTTTGACTGGACGGAGAAGCCTGAGGGGGACAGGACAGGGCAGACCATCTCTGCTGCCCCGCCGTCCATCTGGTAATGCGTTAGCCATGTCGGTGCAGGCTTTTTTTTTTTTTTTTTAAGTTTATTTATTTTGAGAGAGAGAGAGCGCACGCGTGAGCAAGCGTGCGCAGAGAGAATCCCAAGCAGGCGCAGCATGGTCTGTGTGGATTCCAGTGTGGAGCTTGACCTCGCAGACCACGAGGCCACAGCCTGAGCTGAAGTCCGACACTTAACTGAGAGACGCAGGTGCCCCAGTGCATGCTTTTTGAGCCTCCAATGGACTGTTCCCTTTCCCTCGTTGTGGACGTGTTGCCAATCGTTTGCCAGTAAGGCTCCCTCTCTCTTAACTTCTGCAGGTAGTAAGTGCCCGCTGGATGCTTCCTCAGACACTGCTACAACCCCATGGGTTCCTCTCCTGTGGCCAACTAAACAAGTTTTACCCTTTTAGTATGGGCATGCGCCTCATTCACACTGCCTTTCCATCTTCCCACCATCCGTCTCCAGAACTTTGTCAGCGTCCCCAACTGAAACTCTGTGCCCTTTAAACACGAGCTCCCTGTCCTGCCCCCGCTCGGCCCCTGGCAGCCATCGTTCTGCTTTCTGTCTCTATCAATAGGGACTTCATGTAAGTATAATCATAGAATGTGTGTCCTTCTGTGTCTGCCTTCCGTCACTGAGCATAATGTCCTCGAGGCTCCCCTGTGTCGTAACAGGTGCCAGAATTCTTTTCCCTTTTAAGGCTGAATAATTTTCCGCCGTACGTGGAGGCCACGTTTTGTTTATTCGTCCGTCCGTCGGTGGCCACCAGGCTTGTGGCTACCTCTTGGCTATGGTGGCTAATGCTGCTTTTGAACCTGAGTGTGCGGAAAGCTGTTCGAGGTCCTGCTCTCAGCTCTTTTGTGGGTATGCCCAGGAGGAGGACTGCTGGATCCCAGGGTCATTTCGTGTGTGATTTTTATTTATTTATTTATTGTTTTTGAGGTACCACCAGACTGTTTTCCACAGCAGCTGCAGAATTTACATTCCCACCGGCAAGGCAGAAGGGTTCCAGTTTTTCCACATCCTTGCCAAAATGTTTTTGTTTTTTGGTAATAGCCAATCCCATCGGGTGTGAAGCGGCACTTTAATTTTAAAGGCAGATTGACCGGGATGGTTAGATATTTCCCCCCCCCCACCCCGGTTTACACTCAGCGTGCCCGCGGATCTCCTTTTACCTCGGAGGAAGAATCTTCACTGGGAGCGAAGTGATGGGAATAAAGAGCAGCCGTGGGCAGGCAGCCGTCAGCTCCCAGCCAAGCTGCATCTATTCTTGGTAAATTAAAAGGTCTGGTGATCTAGTGAGTTCTTAGGTCCTGATAATTTGCACCGGAGTTGTTCAAGCGATTCTGTGTCCATATCCCATCTGGTACCAGCCCCAACCTGGTGAAATGGTCAGGTGTCATCCCCATTTTTCCAGAAGAAAATGGAGATTGGCATTGCCACTGGAGAGCACTCTAGGGGAACTCTATCCTCCATGGTCACATTTCATATGTGAAGTTTGCTGGCTGTGGGGTTTTGTTTTGTTTTTTTTTTATCTTGAAAAAAAAATTTAATTCTTCTTCTGTGGAACTCTTCTGCACGGTCACATGGCTGAAGAAATGTCTTTCTGAGCACGTGGGTGCCATGTCAGATTCCTGTCGCAGCTCCCGCGGAGAGCCCTGGTTAGTAGCTGGGTCAGGGTGACCAGCTCCCTGTTAGGGTTTGCTTCCTGAAGCTGTGTGTGAGTCCCGAGAGCTCAGTCTGTTCTGGTTGGTCATTGGACATCCCAGGTGTGCGTCCAGCCTCGAGGGGGTTAGGCGTTTGCAGTAAGTGATGTTAGTGGACTGGGGACCGACTGTTCCCCAAATTTGTCTCTCCCAGCCTCTGCACCTTCCCCCATGTGGCAGAAGGAAGGTGACTTTGTGTCCCTGGAGCCATAATGAATGTAGTTCTATTTCATTTAATTTTTTTTCATTCTGATATTCTTTTTCTTATTATTTTAGAGAGAGAAAACATGAGTTAGGGAGTGGGGCAGAGGGGGGGAGAAAGAGAGAATCTTTAAAAAATTTTTTTTAATCTTTATTTATTTCTGAGAGAGAGAGAGAGAGAGGCAGAGAATGAGTAGGGGAGGGGCAGAGAGAGAGAGAGGAGACACAGAATCCAAAGCAGGCTCCAGGCTCTGAGCTGTCAGCACAGAGCCTCATGCGGGGCTCAAACTCAGCCACCAAAGCACCCTGAGAAAGAGAAGCTTAAGCAGGTTCCGTGCTCAACGTGGAGCCTGATGCAGGGCTCAGTCCCACAACCCTGGGATCATGACTTGAGCTGAAATTAAGAGTCGGATGCTCAGCCAAGGAAGCCACCCAGGCGCCCCTGTTTCTTTTTATTTTTTAAATTAAGCAGCAAGAAACAAAGCTCTTATTCCTCTGGATGGGGTGACAGAACAGGATGGTCCCAACCCCGAGGAGGCTGTCTTCTCTCTGGGAGGGAAGGGGAGGGGAGGAGGAACCTGCCCCTGACATGTCCCCATGGCCCTGCATGTGACCCTTCCTCCTCTGACTTCACATAAGACTTGTCTAGTGGCCCCAGAGTCACCCTGAGGGAGGCTTCTCTGAATTTAAGGAATCTGTGGCCACTGGCAAGCCAGTTGGGAAATTGAGATGTTTGGGTTTTTAATTAAATTTCTTCAGTAGAGACCAGGAATGTGGTTAACCAAAGAGCTGAGATGGTCCCGGTTTCTAATTCCACCCTGACCACTGTGCTTTTCCGCCTTTCCTGGAATTGCTCTCTTGGTCACTTTCCGCTGACCTGGTTTTATCCTGTTCTCCTCCCTTCCCCACCCGAGCCCCTCATGCTGCATCTGAACTAATGTCTTTCCTCTCCTCCGTGTTCTTTCTCTCTGCCCTTATCATCCTGGCATCTGTCCACCGGGCTCTGACTTGGGGAAGATGCTTGTGTGGCTGCATTCATGGCTCACAGTCGAAATGGCCATTTGATATCCCTGTCCCCTAAACTAGGACCTTGTCCTGTTCCTTCCGCACCCCTGCGTAAGGGTTCAACAGATGGGATCCACCAACCAGTGCCGGCCACCAGAGCAGGAGTGTTCTGTTGGGAAAGAGCGAGAAGCCAACCTTTCACAGGCTCATAGCAGGTGTTCCCAGTATCTCTTTCTTAATCCTTGTAGGGTGGATGTGGGCATTATTACCTCTGATGTCAGACGTTTAGAGACTTGAAGGAACACCCTTAATGCCCAAGAGCCTGGAAGGATGGAACCATGGTTCCGTGTCATGCCTGACACTGGGGTCCCATCCTGACCTAGTCACCACTGTCTGTGTGACATTGGACAAGTCACTGAGCCTCTTTGGGCTCACTTCCTCATCCGTAAAAGAAGAGTCTGTTTTTAGATTGGGTGCTTTTGGTTGCGAGTTAGAGAAACCAATTCTAACTGGCTTAAACAATCAAGTTTGGGGTTGTTCATCTGCCTGGAAAGTCTAGGAGTTGTGCCTTGGGGTGATTTGGCTCTCTGTTTTTCTCCAGTTCTTTTTATTCTTAGGTTTTAATTCCCTGATGGAAGCAGAAAGGGCAGGGGTGTTGGCACACCCCTGTCTCTACAGATCCAGAGCAAGAGAATGCCTTCATTTCAGCTTTCCGGAGAGCTGGCCCGGCAGCAGGGCTCACCCCTGGACCCATCCCTGTGGCCCAGTGGGATACACTGATTGGCTGTCCTGTGGTCACATGCCTCACAGCGCCTCTGCAGATGGAGGCGGCTTCCCTCCACCCAAAGCCACTGGGATGTGCAAATGGGAGTGAGGGCCGTAGGAACAGGGAAGGACGCAGAGAAACATCGGAAGTTCGCTCTGAGTAAACTGGACTACTGGATAATCCACCAGAGTGAATGGTGGGCAGGGGGTTACTTGTGTTTCCCGTTGTATAGCTAGGACCAAGGGGGGTGGCGGGGTGTTGTAATGCTCAGTGACAGGTGGTAAATGGATGGACCTCGCCAGTTCTTTCCTCCTCTGAGTTTCTGGACCCGAGATTCTATTTTTTTTTTTTTCACAGGACATCCTCTTGCTCCATCAAGAAATGGGATTTGGCTCTTGGACCTCCAGATCTGGCCTTGCAGGGGATTGCCCATGTCTGGGTTCTCATTTACCTGCAGGAAAGGGTTGTTACTGGAATAGCAACTTGACGCTTGGCGTGGCAGCTGTCAGCTGAGAGCACACATTTTGTCCTATTCCTGATATGAAAAGCCCAGTGATGGGAGATGGGGCTAATGGATGTGTGCAGACTTCTTGCGAAGCTCCTGCATGTGGCAGCCTGGGGGGGAGCCTGAGCGCCCCGTTAGACCAGACAGAGGGCTTGTCCTGGCGCAAGCACACATGTGGACTTCTTTAGAAGGCTCCTTTGCGTCCACACACTCGCATGCCAACTGGTGTCCCAGCTTCCGGGGGCTCCGTGTTCAAGAGATGGCTTTGCTCTCCAGGCCGTTGAACTCCAGGTGGGGGGCCGTATGTGCTTGCTTTGTCTGCACGTCAGACAGGTAGGCTGTGAGGAGCACTGATTTATGCTCGTGGGTCCCGTGAGCTCTAACGGCCGCCACGCTGCCCTGGCAGGTGCTCTCAGCTGCCCTCGTTTGCCGTCGTGAGGGGAAAAGTTCATGGTCATGACGAGAGACCATTTCTACCCCCAAGCATGAGTGTGATTGGGCTTTTTCGCAAGGGTGGTGCGGTGGAGGAGAGGGGGTGATTATCATGATTAAAGTGATGGAGGTCCTCGGACGTGTGCTAGCTTCCGCGTTTAGTACTGCCCCGTTGAATAGACGAGGAAGCTGAGGCTCCCAGGGCTTCCGTCACTTGTCCAGAGTCACCCTGCCGGCCAGTGGCAGAGCCAGACCTCCGTCTGCTCCAAGTTGGCACTTGACCGCGTCTGTCTCGCCTCAAGCTGCAAGCGTGGATCCCTGCTTCTTTTGGAAAGTGCTCAAAGTCACGGATCAGATGGATGTGATAAGGTCTCCGTAGCTGTGATTCATCTTTCACCCCTTCCTCCGGAGCAACCACAGACAAGTTTAAAACAGTGCTTCCTTGTCCCTTCTCAGTGAAGTCAATGTTAAAAAATTTACACCAAACTAATCGAAAGATTCTTCTGCCAGAGTTTCGCTGATGAGGAGCTATCGTCAACTTCTCCCCAGGTTCCAGGCCTTTCCCCTGAGGTCTACCTCTTCTGTTTTGCCATCTTCCCATTATTCCCTGCGGGTGTAGGACCTGGCTGGGAGAGCTAGAAACCATTGCGTGCCATTTCCCAACCGGCAGGCATGGAGTCAGGATCCACATGCAGGTAAACCACTACCTTTCCCTATAGTATTGTCCCGACTCTGTTCACGTGGGAGATGCTCACGTCCCAGACCCGCATCAACGTCCTCAACCCCCATGTTGCTGAAATCCCACCAGGGATGCTCGGGCCACATTGTACTGAGTTGGGATCCTGTGACTTTTTTCCGTCTCCTGCGACCACTGGCATGTAGGGTGATGATTCTGGGGAGGCCTGGCGTCCTCGCTCAAGGAGCCTCATGAGGTTGGGTGCACACGTTTGAGGGGGACAGGGAGGTAGATTGGCCCACGATCAAGGTGTTTAATGGAAGTGTTGGTGTTGAAGGATTGTAACTGTCCTATAACAGGGCAGTGTCGTGTGCACTTTACTCCTTGAGCTCAAAGCTGAGCTGGGCTTTCAGACCACACCTGTGGCTGGCCTGTCCTTCTGATTGACGTTGGAGGGTAGAAACAGAGCCTGGGTGGCCTTGGGGCTGGGGAGGGGTGGCAGTCAAGGTGTGTCTAGTTCCCTGGATCAGGTGGACTGCATCTTGGATTCCTCCTCCCACTTCTTTTCTTGCCCCTTCTTGGCTGGAAACCTGTGTAAATGTTACAGAAAGGGACGAGCTCCATGGCTATATCTGCTTGGGCTGCCGTTGTCTCTCTACGGTGATGTCGCTGGATTTAACTGGGGAAGGAAATTTCCACTTTCTAGTCGAGGAGTCCAGTTCTCTTTGGGTTTTCTTCTCAGAAGTGAAGAATTTGGGCTACAGAGGGTAGAATTGGGGAAGTCCAGGCTTAAGCACAGTGACCTGTGTGAAGGTGGTTTATGAGTGTGACTCACAAGTCTCAGGAGCTCTGTTGGCCTGAGGAGGCAGACAGCAGCAGGGTGTGGGGGAGGAGGCGGTGAGGTGCCCTCGATGGTTCTTCCTGGGGTCTGCATTGGGCTTGACTCAACCCACTCTTCCCTGTGACCCGTTAGCCACTCCTTTCCTTAGGGGTTGGGTCCTTCTTGTCTCTTTCCCTGGCTGTCCCTGTGCTTAGTCGGTGACACTCCCAGGTGGAGGGGACCTAGGGTCCAATATTGCTGTTACAGTGGTTGCTCAGGTTGTACTTAAGCTCACCGATGGGTACTCACCCTTTCTTTTTTCAAATTTCTCTTTTATCCAGTCTTTCCCGTCCCTGAATTTGTATTCCTAATGATCTAATATATTCCGCCATGACTGGTTCACGTACGTGGATTTTTCTTCTTCAGTAGAATCAGAAGCGTGCTTTCCCGGCGCCTGGCCTGATGCCGACTCCAGTGAAAACAGTGTGTGCTTGATGAGGTGACAGGTCAGGGGCCCACGCCACCCTGCCATTTTGCTGCTGTGTGTGGCTGTGGATGCTGGGCCCGTGGACTCTGGCTGGTTTACCCAGACACGTTGCGTTGGAAAAATGGCTTTTCACATCTTGCTTTTGGAAGGCGTTACTGGTCTTTGCTCCAAGTAGTCCTGGGCATCGCGCACCTCTGTCCCTTGTGCCTACAAATGGTGGCTCAGCCAGGAGCGCTGGTTTTGCCTGTTTTCAGTCTCCTAACTTGCCTTGCGGCTTTGGGCAGGTTCTGCCACATCTTGGGGCCTCAGTTTCCCCCCCCTTCGTACCTTACTGTGTACTCGATGGTTCCTTGATTAATTTCGGCATAGAGGGTGCCTCCTTGTCTCCCTCGCTGTTGTTGGCAGATTTCCGTGAGCCAGGTAGGCGAGAAGAAACACCCAATTGTTCTTGGTGGACACATCATTCCCAGCTCTTTCTGCTGTACCGCTCAGCCTCTTGGAGAAGTACTCAATTAAACATAAATGAAATCAAAACATACAACGGTCTCGTGGGGGCAGTTTTTATAAAACATCATTTGTGATAGTTTGGGATGCCTTCAGAAATAAGTGAGGGTGACCTTGTACCAAAATAAACATCTAGAAGAGTAAATTACCCTCTTTGCCCTGTGGCTGGAGAGAATTTTATTTATTTAAGGGCCTGTGGCTGCTTGCCTCCCCCTTTCCACAGTGAACATTTGGACCCAAACTGCCTTCAAAGGATCGATCCTTTAGTACAGTGTAACAGAGGCCCTTCACTTAGGTAAAAATGAGATTCTTTTCTGCTTGCGGGCGGTTCCCGAGCTGGATTCGGGAAGCAGACCCAGCTGCCGGGCACACAGCCGTGTCACCACAGTTCTGCTCCGTGGGGTTGCCTCTTTGCTAGCATTTCTGTTGCTTTTGAGGCTGAGATGCCTGGTTATAACCTGAATTGTTCTGGGAGGGAGCCGTCCCTGCCACGCCCCCTTTTCCTTCCCGCCCTCCCCTCCCTCCCCTCCTCTTAGGGGGGAAAAAAAAATCCTTCCCCTTTTCTGCATCTGTGTCTTTAAGAATTCCCTCCATTGTAGCCCTGGGACAGAGACCCTTCTGTGAAAGTCTGTTGGAGGCCTGTCCTCTGTGACACCCCGCCCCCCGTATTAAAAGACCATCGGAACAAGCTCCCCATTCTCCTCTGGAGAGGGTCCCTCTGTCCCAAGCCAAGCGACTCTTAAGGGAGCGTTTATCCTGGGACACTCAGCTTACAAAGACTGTTGCAGCTTCAGATAAACTCACTCAGACCCGCGGGGAGGAGGACAAAACCCCCTTTCTTTTCACCCCTGCGGGGAGACCAATAGAGACTTTGTGCTGGAGAGCAGGGGTCTGAGCAAACAGAGGAGGGGTCTGTGGTGGGGCTGGTGGGGGAGAGACTCCTGGGTTATTATCTTATCAGTTTATCTTTCAGGGGGAAATCTCCGCAGGGGGCAGTGGACTGTAACTCTCCCAGAACCACTGCCTCAGCTCTGGCTCTCCCCTCCACTCCCCTCCAGGTCCGCAAGACTCTCTTGGGCAAGTTTGTCTTGGTTTGCCTGGAGGGATCCGTTTTTTGTTTTTTGTTTTTTGTTTTTTGTTTTTTCTTCACCCTGTTGGGTAGGGCAAAACTCACCCGCTTGGTGGGCCAGGCCCCAACTGTATGTGTGTGTGTGTGTGTGTGTGTGTGTGTGTGTGTGTGTGTATAAAGATTCTTGGTCTAGGGTGCCAGGGTGGCTCAGTTGGTTAAGCTTCCCACTCTTGCTTTCGGGTCAGGTCACAATCTCACGGTTCATGGGTTCAAGCCCCGCATCAGGCTCTGTGCTGACAGCACGGAGCCTGCTTGGGATTCTCTCTCTCTCCCTCTCTCTCTCTGCCCCTCCCCAACTTATGCTGTCTCTCTCAAAATAAATAAATGAACTTAAAAAAAAAAAGATTCTTGGTCTAAAGGTCTTCGGGTGGCAAGCATCATTGGTAAATTTGGCCGCCTGGGAACGTGTGTGTGTGTGTGTGTGTGTGTGTGTGTGCGCGTGCGCGCGCGTACTCATGTGCCTCATCTGGAGGTATGTGGGCGCCCCCGGCCCCCACATGTGGCCATTGCCATAACTCTGGCGTAGCCTTTGTTGTATGTGGTGAGAGGTAAACCACAAATGTCTGTGATTCGCTATTCGATTGGAGTCTGAGTCGAACACTGCAGGTGCCTGGCCTGGCGTCACCAGGCAGTGGGGCGCCTGGGGTTCCGGCCCTGCTATGGCTGAGCCTGGAGCTTCTGCCTGCTGCTGAGCTGGAGGCCACGCGCGAGGGCCCAGCACAGCGAGAGGGCCAGCGGGGAAGAGCTGAGGGTGCCAGGGTCACAGCAGAATGAGGGTGCTGCCAGGCCCTAGCCTTCCCGCCTGGCTTTGGTCTTGTCCTCTGCCTCCTGCCGTTCCTGCTGCCTTCCCCCAGGGTTGGAAATCTACTCACGGCTCTGGGTCCTGGTCTGTCTCGCACCCACGTAGGCCTGTGCCCTTGCAGTGCTCGGCTCCCACGCGTGCCCGCTGTGGTGGGGAGACGGCAGAGAGGCTGGAGCCTTCGCGGCTCAGTTGGAGCTGGGAGGGAGATGCCTGGCTCCTTGTGCACACAGGCTGGGTCGAGGGGCCTTGCTGGAGCTGGAGGAAAGCGCCTTCCCCACTGATGTCTTAGAGAGGAACTCTGACCCAGCTCCCGTCCCAAATCTGTGACTTGGTCTTCCCATTTTCTTTTCTCAGGGTGGGGGACCCTGGGGTCCGACCTGTGTGCGGGAGTTGGGGGGTGGGGACAGGAGGGATGGCTCCTGAAATTCCCAAGTCACCTGTGTTCTGTCTCCGTGCATGATCCTCCTGCGATGCCAGGAGTGAGCGCCTAGAGGAGGCAGGGTGGGGGTGCAGGGCCAATGAGAGAGGCCTTCTTCTCTGCAGGGCTTTATGGCCAAGGGCAGAGTCCCTGTTCACATATGACAGCTGCCAGGGCAGTCGGGGTCTCGCATCCCAGGGCAGGAGGCTCCTGGGCCTTCCCCTTGTCTGGCGGAGCCTGTCTTGGCCGTGGAGGGCTGGCTGCACCCTGGGCCTGCCTGCCTCGTGAACCAGGAGGGTGAGAGTCGCCCTGCATCGCTGCACGTGGACTTCCTGCGGGAGGAGGCGGTCTCAGAAGCAGGCGCTAGGCACGCATGGGGGTGGGGAAGAGGGGTTTGCAGAATTCAGGATGGAGCCAAGAGGGCGCTGGGCGGGAAACAAACCGCACTCCTTTGCATGGCTGTGCGGACCCACCGGGACCGACGACGGCAGGAGGGAAGGTTGGCCGGTGGCAGGCTTTGGGGGGACGGCATGGAGCAAAAGAGGGGAGCCCAAGTTCTTGTCTTGGGGGTGGGGGTGGGAAGGGTGGTGACCTCGGGGCGAGGACGCGGAACAGTGGCCAACGTCAGCCCTGCTGGGGAAGCAGCAGCATCGCCATCCCGGACATCGGAGAGTGGGTCTCTGCATCCTGGGGGTGTTCCTGGATTCCCAGGACAGGACCAGGAAAATGAGTACTACTGGCTTGAAGTCCCCCCCCAACCACGGGATCCAGAATAATCCCCAGGGACATTTGCACAATGGCAGCGTGCGCCAGAGGGGACCAGGGCCGGATGGGCAGATCAGGGTCACTCCTGGCAGGATGTCTGCCTTTGTGGGGGTGCCCAGGTTGTTTCTGTACCTTTGCCACGGTGTGAACCCTCGTTTCGTACAGGCCAGTGTTTCTTAACCACTTACTGCCGTAGATGGAGGCACCACGGGATCTATCGATTGGCCGTCTGAGGGAGGGTGAGACTTGCCTTAGGTCCAGCCGGGGTCTCCATGTTTGCTTGCTTCTCTCCCAGGCGAGCGAGAGATCTCGGATCGCTTACCCTGCCTCTCTGTGCCTCCGCGCATTTCATAGCTAAAATACCGAGGATGTGTTCCCAAGTTCCGTCCAGCTCTAGACATCACACAATCCCATGTTTTATGTTGTGCGTCCATGGGGGGCTGGGAGTGTGTCTGGGCATGTGCACGAGCTCCCTTGTCCCTCGGTTCTTGTGCACCTTTCCCTGTGGCTCAAGTCACTTCTGCCCCAGAAGGGTGTCATCCCACCTCTCCACCCCGTCCCAAGGAGAAGGGGACCCTTGCCTTGGCGACAGTGAGGATGTGAGAACCCATTGGCCCGTATACAGCCTGGCGGAGGGCAGGGAGGGACAGGAGAGTCAGCTTGGGATCAGAAGTCAGGCTGCTGGTCTCCTGGGGGGACTCACCTCCATTGCGTCCGCCCCGATGGGTGGTTGGTGAGCGGGCAGCACCGAGCGTGAGGTCCGGAGGCTCGGAGCAGGCGGTCGAGGAGGTAGGGCGGCTGCTGTCCCTTTCTGGCTTCTTTCACACCCGAGGAAAGCTGGAGGCTCTGGGGATTGTCCGGTGGGCCTGGGACGATGCTTGTGTGAGTCTGTGTCTGGGCAGGGTGACGTGCGCCTCGTCCTTTGGCTCGTTGTTCACACACACTGGCACAGCCCACATTCAGGCAGCCCAGAAGAAGCCCTTTTTACTGGTATCCGACCTTCCTTGGGCACCAACACGCCCTCCCCCAGCGCGGCAGGTCGGCCTTACTGATCTGACTAGGAAAAAAGTCTGCTTGGCTTAATTCCTCCTGTCACTGACTTTTTCAGTGGGCGAGGGAGCTTTCTTGATGAGGCGTGTGTTTTGGAAAACGGACGGAACATCCTTATCATCGACGCTCTTAACTGCCACCTTTGTGTGTTCCCTTTGGTTCCAGGCCCGGATCAGAAGGGAGGAGGCTGGGTTTGGGAGTTGCCCACAGGCGCAAGCCTCTCTTTGGACTGAAGCTTCACCTGGTAACACGTGGATGGCACCTTGAGCACAGGGCAGGGCTCTCCCTGCCCTGGACTCGAGCCTCCCATTCTTGCGTTGGTGGAGGGCGACACTTAGCACAAGGGAGACTTTGGCGGGAAAGGGGGAGCTGGGCAGACTAGTGGGATAAGCAGCAGGAGGTGAGGGAGTGTTGTCGTTTATTAGTGAAAACAATACAGGGTTTGTCTCCAGGGTACGGTGGTGCCTGGGGAGGCGAGTCATGTTGGTCCCAAGCAAAAAGAAAATGTGACCCCAGGGAGCAGGGAGAATATCACCTTGTTTAGGGAGGTCAGGGCAAGTGAGGGACAGGGAGGCAGGGAGGAGGCGGATGAGGAGCATTCCCAGGCAGGGACCATATGTCTCGGGAACCTGGCCCCCTAAAAGGACCGCAAACTGGGTGGGATTTGTCGGGTGGCTGGCCCCCAAGGCCTTGCATTCTGGGGTGGGTTTGGGGGAACCATCTCCTTATCGGCTCTGCTCCTTGAGGGTGGCCTAAAGAAGGTCCCCCATTGGGAGGGAGGATGGCTAGAGGGGTCTGCCTTCATGCGGGGGCCCCTGGTGGGCTCCCGTCTTGCTTCCCACTCAGCCCGATTGCATGATCTGACTCCGGGCAGAGAAGCCCTCCGAACCCGGGGGCAGGCCCTGTGGGAATCTCCCGGGGAGCCCCTCACCTGGCCGCACTGTGGGGACGGAGACCTTAGGGGTCTGGGGGCTGCACGAGGAAGCACAGAGACCTCCCTGCTGCAGTGGTTTCTGCCTCGGACCCTCCGTGACCACGCCTGTGCACTTCCCCCAGCTGTATCTTTCCTGCAGGCACCCTGCCCCCTCCTGTAGACGTGTCTCCCCAAACCCAGTGACTCACTTCTGTTTCTAGCTAACAATTCCTTATCTTTTAAAGCAGAGGGGCTCGTAGACCCCCAGGCGGTTTCCCGTGTCCCTTCTCTCATTGGCAGAAGCACCCCCCTGTCTGGTATGACCCTGCAGCTCTTGGTGACTTTGCCCTTGCTCACGTGATCCGTGACTTCAGCAGGCTCAGCAGTCCCTGCCCCCCCTCTTCAACCCCGACCCCCTGCTCTCTCCTGAGGGATCTTGTTCCCAGAACAGCAGCCCTCACTGCCCATGAGGAGCCCCGAGCTGGGTGAACTTGGAGTGCCAGCCACCTGCCAGAGGGAACCGCGATGGAGAATCCCGGTGGTGGGTGTGGACACTCAGCTCTGACACGCTTCTCGCAGGGTGTGGGGGGTCCGGATCACACTGGGGCCGGTACAACCCCGTTCTGAGAGAGGGGTTCTGCATTGTTGAAGTTCGGTGGTTGAGGGTTAACAAGAAAACCTAATACTATTAGCCCATAATAGTTGATGACACTCCAGCACATTCTGTGTTCCAAGCATCCGTCATTCTAGGACACACACATACAGCGTACGTGGAAGCTTGCTCAGACACACGCGTGCACACGCACACTCCTGTATCCCTCACAACGGCCCTGTGAGGAAGCCATCATTATTATCCGTATTTTACAGATGAGGAAAGTCAGGCACAGAGAGGGCAAGTAACCTCAAAGATCACACAGCCATCACGCGGTGCGAGCTGGCCCCAAAGCCAAGCTCTCGGGCTCCGGGGGTTGCGATCGAGCACCAGGCTGTGTTCCCAGGGAGCCGGAGGACGGCTGTGTGCCAGCTCCGTGGTCATGTCCACCCGCCCTGTAGCCTTGGAAGGGCTTTGTGTAGCCTCTTTCTCCAGTGGCAGAGCCTGAGGCTCACGGAAATCAAATGACTCGGCTCAGGGTCACCCGCTTGCGCCCTTAGCTCAGCCAGCTCGAAAAGCCGGCGCCCCCTCGCAGAGACGAATGCTGTGGTTCCCGCTACCCGTACGCGGGTTGTCTTGCAGGAGGTTTTGGATCATCCGATCCCTGTATTTTGTTTGAGGGAGGGTCTGGAGAAGCCGGCATCATCCCCGGCTCACTGAGGGGGGCGGTGGTGGGAGGAAGAGGGGTTGGCTCTGCCCCCTGCCTGCGGGGTGCCCTGTCCTGCTGTTTTCCTGGCTCAGCCCCCACAGTCCCAGCCCCTGGGCCTTGCACGCTGCCAATGCGAATCTCCCCCTTTTGTTCCCCCCCACTTCAGATGACGCGTCAGCCTCAAGAGGCGGCCCCCTTCGGCCGACATGGGTGCCAAGTGGGACCTGTTTGTTCCTTGAAGGAAATGCATCTTCCCTATGAAGTGTTTGGGGTCCGCCTGGCTTAGCGGGGCTTTCTTCATGCAGGAGCTAGGGTGGGAGGAAGGGGAGCAGCGGCGGCCCTGGGCTGGGTCAGGTGGGTTTTCTGAGGGAGGAAGGGGGGGATCAAGGATGCAGCATTCTGTGAGGATGCTCCCTTCCCGGCCTCCCCTGTGAGTCTTCATCTTTATTGATTTGGGGTGTGCTTCCCCTGCCCCCTCCCTCCCCCTCCTCCTCCCCCCCACTTCGTCCCCGCCTCGTCCCCCTCCTCGTCCCCTCCCCCTCCTCATCCTCCTCCTCATCCCCCTCCTTGCCCCCCTCCCTCGTCCCACCTCGTCCCCCCCTTGTTCCCATCCCCCCATGCCCCCTTCATCCCCCTTCATCCCCCCTCATCCCCCCCTCATCCCCCCCCTCATCCCCCCTCGTCCCCCCTCATCCCCCTCATCCCCCCTTGTCCCCCCTCGTCCCCCCCCTCATCCCCCCCTCGTCCCCCCGTGCCCCCTCCTCATCCCTCCCCTTGTCCCTCTCCTCATCCCCTTCCTTGCTCCCCTCCCTTGTCCCCCTCCCTTGTCCCCCCTCATCCCCCCCTCGTCACCCGCTTGTTCCCCCCGTCCCCCCCCTTGTGCCCCCTTCGTCCCCCCTTCATCCCCTCTCGTCCCCCTCCTCGTCCCCCTCCTCATCCCCCTCCTCGTCCCCCTCCTCGTCCCCCTCCTCGTCCCCCTCCTCGTCCCCCTCCTCGTCCCCCCTCCGCCTCCTCGTCCCCCCTCCTCCTCCTCGTCCCCCCTCCGCCTCCTCGTCCCCCCTCCTCCTCCTCGTCCCCCCTCCTCCTCCTCGTCCCCCCTCCTCCTCCTCGTCCCCCCTCCTCCTCCTCGTCCCCCCTCCTCCTCCTCGTCCCCCCCTCCTCCTCCTCGTCCCCCCCTCCTCCTCCTCGTCCCCCCCTCCTCCTCCTCGTCCCCCCCTCCTCCTCCTCGTCCCCCCCTCCTCCTCCTCCTCGTCCCCCCCTCCTCCTCCTCGTCCCCCCCTCCTCCTCCTCGTCCCCCCCTCCTCCTCCTCGTCCCCCCCTCCTCCTCCTCGTCCCCCCCTCCTCCTCCTCGTCCCCCCCTCCTCCTCCTCGTCCCCCCCCCCTCCTCCTCCTCGTCCCCCCCTCCTCCTCCTCGTCCCCCCCCCTCCTCCTCGTCCCCCCCTCCTCCTCCTCGTCCCCCCCTCCTCCTCCTCGTCCCCCCCTCCCTCCTCCTCCTCGTCCCCCCCTCCTCCTCCTCGTCCCCCCCTCCTCCTCCTCGTCCCCCCCTCCTCCTCCTCGTCCCCCCCCCTCCTCCTCCTCGTCCCCCCCTCCTCCTCCTCGTCCCCCCCTCCTCCTCCTCGTCCCCCCCTCCTCCTCCTCGTCCCCCCCTCCTCCTCCTCGTCCCCCCCTCCTCCTCCTCGTCCCCCCCTCCTCCTCCTCGTCCCCCCCTCCTCCTCCTCGTCCCCCCCTCCTCCTCCTCGTCCCCCCCTCCTCCTCCTCGTCCCCCCCTCCTCCTCCTCGTCCCCCCCTCCTCCTCCTCGTCCCCCCCTCCTCCTCCTCGTCCCCCCCTCCTCCTCCTCGTCCCCCCCCCTCCTCCTCGTCCCCCCCCCCTCCTCCTCCTCGTCCCCCCCTCCTCCTCCTCGTCCCCCCCTCCTCCTCCTCGTCCCCCCCTCCTCCTCCTCGTCCCCCCCTCCTCCTCCTCGTCCCCCCCCTCCTCCTCCTCGTCCCCCCCTCCTCCTCCTCGTCCCCCCCTCCTCCTCCTCGTCCCCCCCTCCTCCTCCTCGTCCCCCCCTCCTCCTCCTCGTCCCCCCCTCCTCCTCCTCGTCCCCCCCTCCTCCTCCTCGTCCCCCCCCTCCTCCTCCTCGTCCCCCCCTCCTCCTCCTCGTCCCCCCCTCCTCCTCCTCGTCCCCCCCTCCTCCTCCTCGTCCCCCCCTCCTCCTCCTCGTCCCCCCCTCCTCCTCCTCGTCCCCCCCTCCTCCTCCTCGTCCCCCCCTCCTCCTCCTCGTCCCCCCCTCCTCCTCGTCCCCCCTCCTCCTCATCCCCCCTCCTCCTCATCCCCCTCATCCCCCTTGTCTCCCTCCTCACCCCCCCTTGTCCTCCTCGCCCTCCTCCTCGCCCTCCTCCTCCCTCTCCCTGCTCACCCTCCCTTCTCTCATCCTCCCTCCTCCACCTACCTCCTCCACCGCCCTCCTTTCCTTCACTCTCCTCCTTGCCCACCCTCCCTCCCTCTTTATCCTCCTCCTCCTCGCCTTCCTCCTCCTTGTCCTCCCTCCCCCTGTTCACCCTCCCTCCTCCTCGCCCTCCTCCTCAGCCCCTTGCCCCACTCCTCGCCCCCCTCATCCCCCTCCTCGCCCCCTTCCTCTCCCCCCTCGCCCCCCCCTCGCCCTCCCTCCTCTCCCCCCTCACCCTCCCTCCTCTCCCCCCTCGCCTTTCCTCGTCTCCCCCCTTGCCCTCCCTCCTCTCCCCCCTTGCCCTCCCTCCTCTCCCCCCTTGCCCTCCCTCCTCTCCCCCCTCGCCCTCCCTCCTCCTCCTCGCCCTTGCATGGCTACCTCTCTTTAAAGGCACCTGATGATAACTGAGCACGTACTGTGTGTTGGGTTCTGTGACATTCTCTCCACGTGCCACATCACTCCTCCTGACACAGACGTGGAAGTGATTCCATCTTGCAGCTGGTTCTGCTGATGTGGTCGAGATGTGGTCGAGATGTGCAGTATCCTGCCCAGCATCCCAGCTGGTGAAGGGCAGAGCAGGGATTTTAAATCAGGCTTGGGGTCTGGAAAGCTGTGTTCTTCCTGACCCTCCTGCCTCTGTTCAAAGCTGGCTCAGCCCCTAGCTCCCCTGAGAGGCCCTCCTGGGGACCCCTTCCTCCCAGGCCATGGCTCTACCTTTGGATTTTTCGGCACTGCGAGTTTTTGACCCTGATGATGAGATTTTATCCTCAGCCACTGTGAGTTGCTTTTTAAATGTGTCCACAGGTTGTAAGCCTGAAAATACAGGGCACTTTCTTCTATTACTTTTGTGTCCCTCAGAGCATCCAGTACAGGGCCAGGCACACTGTAGAGATCTCTTTAAGTCTTGTTAAATGGAAAGGAAAAGCACTAATGTGGTGTTGAGTGTGTAAGACGTGTCACCTTCGGGTGGCATGACGCATGCTGGTGAATATTATTAGCATCGTCACAGATGAGAAGACAGGAAAGCATGTGCAGGATCAAACTGCTGGTGAGGGGCTCGGCTGGTCTGAGCCTGGAGCCCACGGGCTGCAGCCCAGCACTGTCAGCTGGGGCTTTTGGCCCCTGGGGGGCAGGAGAGCAACATTCTTGGTAAGGCTTGCTGGCGCTGGGGGTGGGGGGGTCGGCTCTGAGCATGATGCCTCATTCTTTTACCTTGAGCTGCCTACCTGCACACCAACTCTTTTTTTTTTTTAACAGCTTTGTATTTTTAAATGTTTGTTTGGTTTTGAGAGAGAGCACGCGCTCGTGATCACGTGTGCATGAGCTAGTGGGTGAGCGAGAGAGAGACCGGGATCCAAAGTGGGCTCTGTGCTGACAGCAGAGAGCCTGGTGTCGGGCTCGAATCCACGAACCTCGAGACCATGACCTGAGCTGAATTCGGACGCTTAACTGACTGAGTCACCCAGGTGCCCCAAAACCGGCTTTATCAAGAAATAACTTAACATCATACAAAACTCATGTATTGTAAACGTTCAACAAAGTGAATTTCAGTAAATTTGGAAGCTTGAGTGACCGTCACTGCAATGCAGGGGTTTTGTCCCACAATTCAGTTTTGAGATATCCATCAACCACCCCCCCCCCCCCCCCGGCCGACCCCCTGCAGATTTCCTCGGGCTGCCAGTCCCCACTCCCCTGGGCAGCCCTAGGCAACCGCTGATATGCTCTGTCACTTTGCCCTATGTGGGCATTTTGTATCCATGCGATTAGACAACATCTGGCTTCCTTCGCTTAGGATGATTCTGAGAAAGTGGCCGCCACTGAGTTTTCATTGAGGTGCGTGTGTGTGTGGGGGGGGGGGGGCAGCAAATGGGTTAACCGGAAACGTGCAACACGTTTATGTTACGGTAGGGGGGTGGGGGCTGTACCTGGGGATGTGAGGAGTGTCTTGTCTTCAGTGCTTCCTTCCTTTCCTGCCTGGGCTCCTGATTGCACACGCCCCACCTTGCCAGCCAGCTTTAAAGGACCTGGCTTCCTCCTTCCGGGCGGTTTCAGCTTAATTAAGTCATAATGACAGACGGAGAAGCTGTTTCCTGGCAATTAAAGTAAGTGGAAGATTGGAACCTGGGCCAGCCCTCCTCTCAGCCAGGAAGGACTTGACCCTCCCGTGGCCTTGTTCCCGCTCCCCAGAGGGGGTCTGGGAGGATGTTGGCAAAGTCCCTCGTCTCTCCAGGGCTCCCCTTTGCTGCAACTGATTTTTCTCTTCCCAGGCTGATTCTCTAGACTGTTGTCTACCAGGGTAAAAAGGCCCCATTTCATGTATTTTTAGGTTTTTTCCCTCCCCACCTCCCCAGCCCCGATCCAAGGAGACAGAGAGAGGAGCCGTTTATTCATTCAGCGAACTGGTCTTGGGTGCCTAGCGCAGGCAGGGGAGGAGATCCAGCCCCAGACCTCTGGAGGCTTCCAGCCGGGAGGGGGAGAGGAGGCGTGAAGTGGACAAACTGAGGCCGAGAGAACAAAAGCACCTGTTCCCAGATGGGGGCGACCACCGTGCCGCCTGGGATGGTCGGGAAGAAAAGGACATAGAAACCCGACGGCTCGGCTGTGGGAAGCGGGGAGGGGAGCTCTGGAACAGAGGACCACGGTGTGGGCTGGCTGCAGGTGGAGAGGAGGCGCGTGGCCCTCGCAGGGCTGTGCCGGGGCCGTGGCCAGAGAAGGTGGGGATGCTCCGCTCCCAGGATCCCACATCCGCAGATGTGCCATCAGAAGGCTGTGACCGCTGCTAAGCTGCAGAGCCAGGAGGAGAAAGCGGGTGGGAGCGGCCCGGTCCCACGCTCTAGATGGGCTGGGGTCTTGAGGAAGCCTGCCGCGCCCCCAGACCCGCAGTCAGAGCTGTGCTCGGCTGCCATCCCTGTGAGTTGTGCTCTGGTGACTTTCCTCCTATTTTACACCACTATTCATCCAAACCATACATTTTCTTCCCAACCACTGTGTCCTTAAGCTGTCCGCAGCGTCCCGCCTCCCTGCCACGCGCTTGTATTTTCCCGTCCGCCCAGCCCATTCCTGGTCTGCATCTATCTGGGTTTCGCAGAGTCCTGATCTCCGAGCCGGTGGTTTGATTCTCCTTCTCAACCCCTCCTTTTGTTCTCGTCTTTCCATGTTCTTGCGTTCCTCGTCTTTGTGTTTGCTTTCATTGCCTGTGTGGTATTCTGCCAAACCAAGGGCACAGTCTGCTTCATGTGTAACTAACTCTTCAGCAGAAGACCACCAGCTTTGGTTCAGCCTCATATAAAGGGGGCCACGAAACTTCTTATATTGTGCTTCTTGTGCCTCTTGGTCAAACTGGGTATTTCGGTGGCAGGATGCACGCTGCTGGCGTATTCCTGGTCTCTGGGGTCTCGGGTCTTTCTGCTCTCAAGACGCACATCTGGGAGGCGTCAGGAGAGTCTTCAGTTTTGTTCTCGGACCTGCCTGGCGCTCGGCTGCAGCCGAAGAGATGTTTCTTCCCCTTGCGTGGATTTCCAGGCTCCAGGTGGGGTGCAGAATTCTTAACCTTTAAAGGAGAAAGTTGAGTCTCAGGCTTGCTCTGTGTCCCCTCTCCGTGTCCATGTTTCCACGTTGGCTGAGCCCCTCTCTCTCCCTGCCTTCCCATCCTGGAAGGACCACTGGGCACAGGAGGGACGGGGAGAAGGGAGCGGCTTGCTCTGGGATTCCTTCCAGACGTTGAAAAGTCTTCCTCTTTTTATAGCCCTGCCTGGGCTCAGGGGCTCTGAGCGTTGAGCAAACACCCCTTGAACAAGAAAAGCTGCTTTGTGCTCCCAGTGCCGATGGCCCGGTCTCAAGTGCCACCAGTGGCCCTGACTTGAGAATCACTAAGGGGCAGTGCAGAATGCGTGTGTGTGCGCACGTGTGTGTGTGTGTATGCATGCATGCAGATGTACAGGAACACGTTTGGGGAGGGGGGCACTGAGCTATTATTCCAGGAGAGCTCTTGCAAGTCCTGTGGGAAGAGGGAAGGTGATGGGAAATGTTCCGGAGGTCAACGTGACCGTGAGCGATGCAGACACTGTTCCTGTTTATTCTGACGGCCATGGACATTTTAGAACACTGTCAGAAAATGAACCCTTGATGGTGGCCTAAAGATGAAATATGTCGGATGACCCCTTGACATGCTTGACCAGACATCCATAGTATGGATCCTATTCTTCTGTCATTTATTTATTTTTTAATGTTTTCATTTATTTTTCAGAGAGAGAGACAGACAGAGCATGAGCTGGGGAGGGGCAGAGAGAGAGGGAGACACAGAATCTGAAGCAGGCTCCAGGCTCCGAGCTGTCAGCACAGAGCCCGACGCGGGGCTCGAACTCACGGACCGCGAGATCACGACCTGAGCCGAAGTCAGACGCTTAACCGACTGAGCCACCCAGGCACCCCTGCTGTCATTTCTATAACAGGGGAGATTTTCCTGTGTCCCGGCCTACCTGGTTCATGATCCTTCATGGCATGAGGGCCCCTGAGTCAATGGGCCATTGTTTTCTTAACAAGTCCCTGGTGCTGGGCCTTTGGATTTCCATTTTTCACCCTGAGGCTGTCATAAACATTTTTGTACTTTTTTTTTTTTTTTAATAATAAGAGCATCTGAAGTGACTTGGGTCTCTGACTTGACAATCATAACCCTTATCCAGTTCCTTAAAACTCCGACGAGGCTGGCGAAAGGAGCAAAGCTGTGCCCCTGTTCTCTCACTGACTGCAGGTGGGGCGGTGTCAGAAGCCAAGGCTGTGGGAAGTGGCCTTCACTGTGGCGGGGGGGGGGGGGGTCTCACTCGCTGTCTTTCTTGGGGGTCCTACACTCTTCCTCTCCTCATCCTCCTTCACTTCAGGTAAAAAGCTTTCTCATTTTTCAAAGCGTGGAGCCTCATTCCTGCCTGTGTTCCTGAAGCTTACCTCTGTTCCCTCCTACCCACCCCGTCCCGAGTCTGCTTTTCCCGGGACACAAGGCTGGTTCTCCCCTTCCTAATGGAGGAGGGAAGGTGGAGGGAAGCCCAGCAGCCAGCGTTGGCCAGAGGGCCAGGTGAGATGGGCTTATGGCCAGGACCGTGGAGACCCCCCCTCACCTTGCTTCTAGAATCCCCTAATCTAAGTGCTTGATCAGCACTTGACTTCCGGGCCCTGGATGATGGACCAGAGGGACGGATGTCAGGGCGGCAGCCAAAGAAAATGTCTGTATGCACATCTGATTTTGTGCGTGCTGAAAGTTCAGTGTCCCTCTATCTCTGACCGAGCTGAGCGCTTTTAACTCAAGTTTGATGATGTCAATCATAGAGGTTTTTGCTCGTCCGTTCCGCTCTGAGTGCTCTCATGCCTACCAAGGGGAGAGAAGAAATACAAGGTAGCATACAAGAGAATCATCCTCAGCCATAGAAAGAATTAAGTGCTGACCCTTCCTACAGTATAGACGAACCTTGAAAACATTGTGCTCAGTGAAAGAAACAGAAAAACAAAAGGAACCCGCGTTGTCTGATTCCACTTACGTGAAAGAGACAGAAAGCAGGTTAATGATTGCCGGGTCCTGGGAGAGGGTGGGGGTGAGGGCTGTGACTGCTTAATGGACGTGTGGGTTTCCTTTTGGTGGGTTGACGATGTTCTGGGACAGAGAGTGGGGATGGCTGCCCCACACTGTGGACATGCTCGGTTGCCTCTGAAACGTACACGTTAAAATGGTGAGTTTTGTTAGGTGAATGTTATACCAATAGGATGGAAAGGGCACACCGGGGACTTTGTGATAGGATTTGTCTCAGGAGAAGGCTCAGAGTTCCATCCGCTTGGTTTTCTGCCCCCATCCAGTCCTCTCTGCTTCTTAGGAGTCCCGGCCCCAGAACTGGATGAGGCCCTTTGCAAGGTGGACCCGATTCTGGAAGTCTCTTGGCAGCAGGAAACTATGTGAGCAAGGTGGAACCGTGCCCTGGTGTGGTGAGCGCAGAAACTCTACCCTCAGGGCAGAGGAGGAGGGGCTCCTGCGGAGCTTTCTGGGGTCTACTTGGAATTGTGCGTAAGCCATCCTGCTAAGAGACGCCGATCGTCCCGCTAAGAGACGCGGATCCTCCCTTCCAGGCTGCTCCTGGCCTCATGCAGACTTTGCCAGGCGCTTCTGCCTTCACGGGCCCCCTCTTCCTTAAAAAAAAAGTAACTTTTATCACTACGAACATACTAGTATAGATTAAGACATTTTCTTCAGCCTAAACTTAGTGTTCTTTTATTCCTCTGATTTCAAAATAAAACATTTTCATGGCCCTTAAAAATGCCATAGGTTCTACCACTGTGCCTCCAGCCCTAAGTTTCCGTGACCAACCCCTTTTACTCTGAGATGAAGGTCCCCAGAGAGCGGCTACAGCGCCCCGCAGGAGCTCAGCACCCAGACTGCCCCCCGCCATCCTCCGTATACCTCGACAAGGTGGAAATGAGGGGAGTGGCTGGAAAAAAGGACTCTCGTATCTCCACGCACAGGCCCTGCTGAGCCATGGTTTATGCATTAGGTGGATGTTCTTCTTGGGCAAAGACTATGGTTATGGACCCAAAGCAAAGCTTATCTCCGGATCGTTTTCTCCCCGCATTTGGGTTCATGCATCACGGGGGACACAGGGAGAAGCAGGTGCTGCTACCTCCCAGGAATGATGGTGCGTACACACTGGCTTAGCTCGTGCGTAGCCCAGAATTTCAAGGCAGCGTGCGATGCAGGCCGCTGATGGGGACCAGGCGGGAGTTCACAGGCACCTGGGGCTGGAATGAAGGCGGCTTTCCTGATCGAGGGGTGACGTGTCTTTGGGACCTATGTAGGTTCAACAGACTCCTCTTGCTTGTGGATGCGGGAAAGGTCGACGTTGTCCTTCTCTGCCCAGAAACCATGTTGGGGGGATTGTTCTTGACCTACGATTTTTATTAGTACAAGACAGAAGTGGAGTAAGGACAGAAAATTGGAACCAGGGTATGTAACCGACGTTTCTGTTCCTATTGTGGAGTAAAAATTGGTGGCTGCTTCCTGCTGTGTTAGTTTTGCAGGCCAGTTCGGGCTTTGATGTCCCCGGTGCCCGGGGAGTCAGGCTGGGTGACCAGGAGGTCATGCTGCACCGTCGGCCTTGGGGGCAGGAAGCCCGCCTGCAAAGTGTCCGCTTGTCCTCTGGGCTTGCACACCTCTGTGAAATTTGGGGCAGGGCCTTGGTTCCTTTCGTGTATCTTCCAAATTTCTGTGGGGCGGAACCTGCTGAGAATGAGAATAGGACGCTGGCCGTGGTGGCCGGACCACGGTGCCGGGAGGGACCTTGACTTTCAGGGCTCCCGGTGCCTCTGGGGGTGGGGAACATGCACTTGCACCAACACCCACACCCATTCCTGTCTTACTTTTTAAAAATAATTTCTTTGAAGTTTATTCATTTATTATTTCTGAGAGAGACAGAGCATGAGCAGGGGAGGGGGAGAGAGAGGGAGACGCAGAATCCGAAGCAGGCTCCAGGCTCCGAGCTGTCAGCACAGAGCCCAACATGGGGCTCGAACTGACAAACCGTGAGATCATGACCTGAGCCAAAGTCAGACACTTAACTGACTGAGCCACCCAGGCGCCCCAAAAATGTGTTTTGAGTAGAGCTAGTCTTGGGATTAGTAACCTTTTCATAGTCCTAACTGATAATCCAACATTGGGCAGACATGAGGAGTTTTTTTTGTTTTTGTATTTATTTGTATTTGTATTTATTTATAATATTTATTTTTGAGAGACAGAGACAGCATGAGTGGGGGAAGGATAGAGAGAGAGGGAGACACAGAATCCGAAGCAGGCTCCAGGCTCCAAGCTGTCAGCACAGAGCCCGACGTGGGGCTCGACTTCATGAACCGTGAGATCATGACCTGAGCCAAAGTCAGACGCTCAACTGACTGAGCCACTCAAGTGCCCCCCCGCCCCCATCTTTTTATAGAGTGAGATACAGCAGTTTATGTAGCCTAAGCAGGATCATAAATTGCAAATGTTTTAAGAACTGGGGGAGGAAGTCTCAGGGCAGATAAAGGGACTCCAGACCTCCGAATGGTGGCTTAACTCCCCCCCTCGCCCCCCCCCCCCGTTTGCTGGCAATGAGCCAAGGCTCCTGGGGACCCGCCCCTGGGCTCCACCAGCAACATTCACCCCAAGTTTATCCCAGCTCCGGGTCAGCGAGGCCAGCACTCCTGAGAACGGGCTCCCGTTTGCTTTTTGGGAGGTGCTGGGCTACCGTGAAAAGCACCCCGTCCGGGTGACACTTGCCCAAGCTTGGCCCCCAGCCGGCCCAGATCTCTGGCCACGGAGGTGACTTTGCACTTTGGGGATTCGTGCCCCTCATCTGCAAGCGGGGTGATGGAACCAGCCCCCCTAGCTGCTGCTGCTGGTCTAACTGAGGTGGAATGCACCTGTGCCTGTCGGTGTGTGGGAACAAATGTCCTGCAAAGTGATGTGATCACAGGTGCTCCGTGGCACCACCTCCTTTTATCCTCAGAGCACTCGGCGAGTGTGGGAACTTCTACAAATGCAGACTGAGCGGCCCGGGGTTTGCAGCTCTGGGTGTCCCCGGGTGCCCACTCACTGACTGGGCCCGTGCCCGAACACGAACGGGCGGGGGATGCACAGGTGCCGGGACGAGAGGGGCCTGCCTCTTGCAGCATCATGTAGCTCAGATGGTTATGGGGTCTGCAGTGGGCCTTTCTCTTACTGTGTTTCTTGTCCCTGGAGCCTGCCCAGGGCCTGGTCGGGGCCGGCCAGACTCTTGGGCTATGGTGCCCTCTAGTGTATACGTTAGATTGTTGCAGGCGCTTTTCCAAATCGTACCAACTTCAGGCTGGGGCTGAAAAGCTGAAAATCCAAGCTGCCTTTTCTCTCCCCAGGTGGACATCGCTTTAAGGAAGTTGTGTCGCAACTTTGCAAAACGTTAAACATACTTTTGCCTGGCCTTGATCCCAAGTGAATTTAAGGCAGTTTATTTACAATCTTATTTTTATACATAAAGAAAATAAAAGTAGGGAAAATAAAGGTGGAAAAAATAAGATGAAGCCACGAACAGAGCTAGGATCAAGTGGTCTGCTGTAATCCCTATATGCGTCATGGATACAATCTAGAGTAGTCTAGAGCTTTCTAGATCACTTCTATCATTTCTCCGTAGATTTCATTGTCCGTATGCTTTGACTGGTAGAGATGCTCAGGGCCTCTGGACTCCCTGCAAAATGACATGTGGCTGAGGCATCGTATTCTTACAGGAATTCTGAACCTCAAGGAACTTCTGGGTTCATTCCGTGTCATTTCCCTTCAAGGAGGCCTGCGGTGTAAACAGCAAAGAGCAAGTCTGTGACTCAGAGGAAGGCCAGAACAGGGCAGCGACAGCCGGGAGTGACGAAGGATGGATACTTTTTTGAATATCCAGAGTGGTGGTTCTCCAGCCTAAGTGCATTTGAGCTGCATGGAGTGCTGTTAGAACACGGATCCCTGCTTCCACCCCCAGAGTTTCTGATACAGTAGTTCTTGGGCGGGGGGGGGGGGGGGGGGGCGGGAGTCTGCATTTCTAATAAGCTCCCATGATGCTCCTACTGCTGGTCGAGGGACCCCACTGGTCTAGAGAGAGTAGATGTATACTTGCTGGCAACGGAGTTTTATGGTGTCTATTCACTGGCACAACCTTGGAAGCTTTGCTCTGCCAGACCAGGGAGGGTCCCTCTTTGATGCAGGTGTTACAGCGGAAACCCCCTGCCGAGACAGGGCGGACATTTCACCTTAAAATTAAGGGGCGCTCTCAAGAATGGGAGACCTTGTCTCTGCTCTAGCTCGACTGTCTCTAGAAAACATTTGCGTGTCTGTCACACACATGAATAACAAGAATGACAGACTCCAGTTCCAAGGTTTGGATACAGGCTGTGGTATTTTAGCCTAGAAAAAAATATTTTTTTCTTTTTTTAAAGTTATTTATTTTGAGAGAGAGAGAGAGAACGTGAGGGTGTGCGCAAGCAGGGGAGGAGCGGAGAGCGAGGAAGAGAGAATCCCAAGCAGTCTCCACGCTGTCAGCACAGAGCCCAACGCAGGGCTCAAACCCACAAACCATGAGATCATGACCTAAGCTGAAATCCAGAGTCGGATGCTTAACTGACTGAGTCGGCCAGGCGCCCCCTAACCTAGAAAAAAATTTTAAAGCAGTTGTTCCTAAACACTCACCTTGACCTTAAAACAAAAACAAAAACCTCTCAGTACCACCAGGATAAAACCTTGCCTTGTTGCCATGCAAATTCCTGGTGTCTCCCTCAAGATACGGGTTGCCTCATGTTCTCCCTGCATAAGGGGGTGGTCCGCTGTGGTGGGTTCTTCGAAACTGGCTAGAGGTTGAGACACCCTCCTACCAACTGAGCCTTCAGTTCTTGGAACTGGATACATAGGGCAGGTATTCATTAGGGCTCCTTCTAGAGCTCCCCCAGTAAGACCATATCCTGTCCATGTGACAGGTGGGGGGTTGAGGCGTGGGGTAAATATACCCCCTCAAGAGAGGGGAACGACCACCAAAAAAAAAAAATGGCAAACATTTATGAAGCACTGATTGAAGTGACGTTTCCCCTGTGAACGTATTTAATCACACAGGGCATCTAGCGAGCTCGGCCCTCCTCGCCATCTCCAGGAGCCGGTTGAGGAAGTGAGGTCCTTGACTAGGCCAGGTGCCCGAGGTCACTCCTATAGCAAGTGACAGAGCTGGGATTCAAACCCAGGCAGTCGGGTTTTCAATCTGGAGCTCCTGAGGTTTAAAAATGGGGGCCAGAACCCCTGTTTTCCACAGTGGTGAGTCAAGATGAGATCTGTGAACCCTGACTCTGAAGACCGAATATAAAGATCCGTCTCAGGTGTGTGTGCATGTGCGTGTTTGTGTGTGTGTGTGTGTGCATGCCAATGGCCAAGGAAACACTGCCTAGCCTATAAAAAGCTTTGCTGTTCGGAAGTCTGAGGCAAAGAACAGTGTCTGAGCTGGGGATGGCCACTCCGTGCCTGGACGCCTCTCCTTGACATTGGTAGGGTCTGTCGCCACCTAGTGGTTCTTTGCTGTATCAGCTCTCAGTAGAACTCTCCAGGGCCTGAGACCGTGAACGTCTGACAGAGGGCCCCTTCCACTCCTTCCAGTTGGGCCTGTCTCTTCCATGGCTCTGGTCTTGAAAGGTACAGGGTGGGGTGCTCGTGGGAAGACAGTAGGGGGTGCTCGTGAAGCACCCACATGTGCTTCAGGGCCAGCCCTGAATCAGAGGCACACCTGAATGCCAGGTGACTTTGTCGGGTTACTTAACTTCCCCCACTGTCTGTTTCCCATTTATAGGGAGGCTGATGCTCGAGGTGGTTTGGGAATTAGAGATAATGAGGCGGCTGGCATGTACTAGCTGTTCAACTGTCTTTCGTGAGGGACCGTGGGCCTGTGGCCAGTGAACCTGTGTATACAGCTTTCAGACATCATCCTGTTGTGTAATTCCTGGACGGGTGGTGGACAGGGTGGTAATGGTTCTGACCAGTTATCCACCCGTTGTATCCAGTACAATTTCTTCTTATTCTGGAATAATTCTGAATATACCAAAAAGTCGCATCGGTAGCACAGAGAGTTGCTCTAACGTCTTCCGTAACCCTGGTATAGTTGTCAAAAGTACGAAGTTAACGTTGGTGCAATGCTGTTACCTAAACTACAGACCTGATGTGTATTTCACTAGTCTTTTCTCCAATAACCTTCTTCTGTTCGGGGATCCAGTTTGGATTCCCACATTGCATTTAGCTCTCTCTGAGTCTGTGCAGTTTTTAATGACCTTGACAGTTCTGGAGAGGACCGGTCGTGTGTTTTGCAGAAGGCTCTTCAATTTTGGTTTGCCTGATGTTTTCTCATAATAGACTGGCATGTGGGGAAGAATACCACAGAGGGGCGAAGTATCCTCATTGCATCACATCATGGGTATGTGATATCCACGTGATTTCTCCCTGGCCATGATATGACCTTCATTACTCAGAAGGTGGCTAAGCCAGGTGTCTCCATTTCAGACTTGCTGTTTTTCCCCTTCCATACTCCGTTCATTAGAAGAGAGTCCCCGAGTTCAGCCCACACCCAGCAGGAGGGGAAGCCAGCCTATCTTCCGGACGGGGCAGTACCTGTGTGTGTTGCTGGGAATTCTACTGTAAGGGAATTTTGTCCCTCTCCACCCCATTAACGTATCTGTTTGATTGTTTATTTATATCACGATGGGCTCATGGATGCCTGTTAAAACACATTTCTCCTTGTCTTGATTGCGGAATAATTCTTTCCAAGCTTAGAGGGATAATCCCTAAGTTCTGGTTTTGGGGTTTTGGGTGAATAGTTCTTGATCATTTCTTTTAGTGCTATGTTTATAAAAAGCCCGTAATAACGTGTATGTCTAATTACCACTTGGATTTGGACCTTGCGGGGTCTTTGGGTAAGAGAACTGGGTTTCATGTGGGAGTCTGTTGGTGGCAGTCGAGGCGATACCCCCGTGGTGATTGAGGACTGCGGACGTCTCATTTGTGGGAGGCAGCAGGGTGTGGGCTCCACTCCCGCGGGGAAATCCCGGTGCTGCTCACACAGAGTGTGCCTCTGCGGGGGGGGGGGGGGGGGGGGGGGGAGGGGGGGGCCTGCCCTGGTCCCTGCCTCCAGCTTTCCATCTGCAAAGGCAGAGGCCGGGACTGGACTTCAAGTCTGTATACCGCTGGACACATAGGTCTTTGTTGTTTCTACCCCTGAAAACGTGCTGTGAGCAGGGCTCTGGCATCACGCATCGCTCTATGTTCCTGATGAGGAAGCCCATGGGCCACACTGCTCAGGGCCCTCTGCAGGGTCATGGCCAAACCTCAGTAGGACTGGATCTAGACCATCACTCACATATCACATTCCAGCCTGAATGGTTTCCGTGGTATCCACAGTAGCACATCTTGGGGCGGGGGGGGGGAGGGCTGACCTCGGATATGTATGGGGCCACCCATCCCTGCTTCCCTTGTCCTTCCTCCTGACCTCCCAGCGCCCCAGCATTAAGTGGTGGTCTGGGCTGTGAGGCAAGGCTGACACCAGGGGGAGAGGGAAATTCAGAGGGCGTCAGAGGCCTCGCGATCGCCCAGGGTCTGGGAATCAGTCTCCGAGGTCCTGGCTCCATCGGGATTGGATGACCAGGTGCCTGGGGACAGCCCGACTCTGGAGGGAAACAGGGCGGATGTGCACATCAGGTGCTGGTGCGTCCGTGAAGGTAGGAGCCATCCTTTTCCAGGTGTTGGAATTCTCGGAGCTTCTGCCGTGGCAACCCGCATCCCGGTTTCAGGGCATCTAAGAGGCCCCCTTATTGTCCAGGCTGTTGCCTGGTGAACACGGGGTTAGCGGTTGGCAGGGGGGGTGCCCTCAGCCTCCAGAGTCTGCCTCATTCTCCCTGGGTGGAGGTGGCCATGCACTGCCTCGGTCCGCCCTTCGAACCCGGGATGAGTGTGCATGACTGAGGGGGCATGTGCACACGGGAGCTGTGTGTGTGTGTACATGTGCGTGTGTCCACAGAGAATGAGGGCATGTGTACATGGGTGTGGTTTTGTGAGCGCACGTGTGTGTGGGATGTGCACGCCTGTGCATGGGAGCGTGCACACGCATGTGTCCGTGTATATGGTAACTGAGTTCAGGTGTATGGGTGTGCATGCACACATGTGTGAACGTGTGGGCGTGGGCATCGAGTATGAATGCGTGCATGTGCACGTGGGTATGTGCGTGCATGTGGGGCTTGTACAAATGTGTGGGGGTGTGTGCGTGCAGGTGTGAGTGTGTATGATGCACGAGTGTGTGAGTGCTTACAAGCGTGTGGACGTGTACATGTGTGGGGTATGTGCACGCATGTGTGATTGCACGTGTGTGACTCGTGTGCCCGAAGGCCACTGCTTCCGCGTGATGCCGCCTTTCGATGCATCCGTGTGACCTGCCAAGCGTCACAGTCTCGCTTGTCCGGGGACTGTCTGTTCTCTTTATCTGCTGCTTTAATTAGTTTGACTTCATAATAAAACATTTTTTTCTTGAATTTTTTTTTCGAGTTTCCTGTGACCATCCCACGAGTCATTTACATAGGGTTCCTCCCATGATCCATTTCGTGTTTTCCGGTGGCTAAAATTTCACTTCTATTAAACACAAACGGGCACGATGTTAACGTCCTTCATGATCGGCTCAAAGCTGTGGGACAGAGCACAGCATGGGGCCAGTGCGCTTAAATGTGCATGTGTGTGCGTGCGTGTGTGTGTGTGTGTGTGTGTGAGGAGGTGAGTGTAAAAGGAGGAAATGCTAATGGGGTGGATCTGAGGAGGTGAGGGAAGAACTGAGTGGGGCAGAGGCTTTAGGAGTCGGAAGGAGATTCTCTTTTCCAACGGGATTCTGACACCACCCTCCCCAGGAGTTTATGGGATGGTCGGGCTAAAGCCAGCATAGTTCCAGGCATGTAACGTAAGATACACCAGGAATTCCCCGGAGAGGAGCCTCACCTCTCTCAGTTGGGGGGACAGGGGAGGAGCCAGCAGCCGTGGAGTTTCTGTGGGATTGTTGGGAGGGGAAGTCAAGTCCAGCCCAGTGGTTTATTTCAAAGGGGACATTTGCACGTGCACTGGGGTTAGGGATGTGGATGTTGGGGACGGTCCTATAGCCGCCCCCCCAAGACCGCTTATCTAGGGGTAACACTGGAGGTCTGGGAGCGAGATGACCAGGAAGGTGTTCAGGGCGAGCAGTGTGAGGCAGAGTCCTGCCGAGGGTTTGGCTAGCAGCGGAAGGACCAGTGCTGACCTAAGTGACGTGGCCTTGCTGCTCAGGCCTCACCAAGGAAGTTGTTCTTCTTACTATAGTGGGAAAGACTTTAATCAAATCAGGAGATGGAGAGCAATTTAGAGGGTGTCCTGGTTAAGTGCCCCTAAATTACATTCATCTAGGACCTTCTGAGCAAGAAGGAGCTGGACTGCAGAGAGCAGAGACATGAGCACTAGCTGCGGGGGGGGAGTGTCAGACACGGCCTAGGGGGTGCCCTGCTTAACTTTCTAGACCGAAGGGCGGGGGTCAGCGGCAGGGTCGGCAAGGGGGTGGTCGCGGGGGCCGGCGAGAGCTTGCCAGGCTGAGGAGAAGAGTCAGACTTCCGTGGTGAGTGGGCTCTGTGCGTCTACAGTAGACTTATAATTTACCCGGTTCTGTACACTAGGTTGTGGCAGAAGGATTGGTGCACAAAGTAGATTCTTAATGCTTTACACGCTGCCGGGCGGGGGACGTGGGGGTGAGGGCAGCTCGGGAGGGCCTTCCGCCCTGAGTCACGGTTTTGACCGTGATGTTGCAGGTGTTGGGTAGCGCCTGAAAGGCTTCGGACAGGGGGCTTTGGGGAAGGTAAACCCGCACCCCGTCTGTGAGGGGGGGGTTGTGGGCAGGGGAGGACACTGGTCAGAGGCTGCTGTCACCGCGCCACGGTGTGAAACTGTGACCAGGACGCTGGCAAGGCGCAGGCTGGCCCTCATGCTGGGGGGTTGTGCCGACCTGGCAGAGAGGTCGATATTTCTACGGTTGTTCGTTTATGCCCTGCCTTCATTGAAAAGAGAGTCGAGGTGGTAAGTCATCACCTTAGAATCTAATTTTCTTTCTCTTCACTCATTCAGCAAATATGCAAGTACCTCCTGTGTGCCAGGCACCGTTCCCGGCACTTACTTGCTGTATTCGTGACCTAACGCTGTGTAACAAACCACCCCAAACTTAGCAGCTTGAAACAACATGTATTCTTAAAGTTTTGTTCATGTTTATTTTCTGAGAGAGGGAGGGAGAGAGCATGAGTGGAGGCGGGGCAGAGAGAGAGAATCCCAAGCAGGCTTTGCTCTGTGCACGCAGCGCCCAGCTCAGGGCTCAATCCCACAAATCGTGAGATCGTGACCTGAGCAGAAATCCAGAGTTGGTCACTTAACTGACTGCGCCCCCCCAGGCGCCCCCCTCCCCTTTATTTTATTTTTTTTCTCCAGAAACGTGTGTCATCTGAGGTTTCTGTGGGGGCAGGAATGTGGGTGTGACTCAGGGTGTCAGGGTGTCTCTGGAGGCTGCAGTCAGGGTGGTGACTGGGGCTGCCGCCATCCGAAGGTTCGAGCGGGGCAGGGTCTACTCCACGCTCACTCGAGGGTTGTCGGCCAGATCGAGTTCCTTATGGGCTGTTGGTTGAAGGCCTTGCGTCCTTGTCACGTGGATCTCTCAATAAGACAGGCCACATTGTGGCAGCTGGCTGAGAGAGTCCAGGAGAGAGGACGCATGAGAGAGGGTCCAGCACGTCGGAAGTCACAGCCTTTGGTATCCTCGACGCCTGTGCTCTTGGAGCGCTGCACAGCCAGCCTGGACGTGGAGTGCTGTCCTGTCCCTTTGTTTGTTTTAAAATAAGAGTAATTAGTATTCGCCAGGTAATAAACAGGTTTTGGGCAGGATGTACTAACTGCGAGACCTTGGGCAAATTATGTGAGTCATCCGTGAAATGGAAAGAATAACACCTGCGTCTTGGAGAGAAGTAATAGAAATTCTGGCTTATGGCATAGTAGTGCTAAAATCCTTTCCATTCGCTTATCATATCCTCGTATAGAAAGGTAATTAGAGTAGAGAGCACATATAATTAATACACGGTAAGTATGTCATTCGCCTCCAGGGTGATGTGCTGGGCCATGGGAAGCAGAAATGAATAAAGATGGAATTGTGTCTCACGCTCAGCTCGTGCCGGTGGGGGAGGCAGATACCTAAACGGGTTATTACATCGGATGGGTGCGGGCCACTGCTCGGCTCTGCATTAGCAGTGGGGAGTGCACGGAGGTGGGAGCCACCGTCTGGCCTTGCAGACCAGAATGCAAACGCTACCCTCGTGAAAAACCCGAAGGCAAGGCATCCACCTACAAGCTTCAGGGATGGGTGGACCCTCCCTCACCTGAGAGTTTTGGCCTGAAGAATCGGGTCGTGGCCTCCGTATGACTTACAGGACTTTTGTAGGATTGTGGCTTCCTGCTTTGCAGGGAAGCAAGAGGACACAAGTTGAGACACATTCATTTCCCGTCTGTAAAAACCTGCCTTACAGGTGACCACCTCAGCGTCCTCCACCCAGGAATAGCCTTACCTGCCTGGGCAGGAGGCCCGGGGCTCAGGGCCCACGATACTTTTCGGAGCCCACAGAAATGTTTCAATTTTAATTTCTTTTTTTTTTTTTAAGTTTTTTAAAAATGTTTATTTATTTTTGAGAGAGAGAGAGAGCACAAGCAGGGGAAAGGCAGAGAGAGAGAGAGACAGACAGACAGAGCCTGAGCAGGGGAGGGGCAGAGAGAGAGGGAGACACAGAATCTGAAGCAGGTTCCAGGCTCTGAGCTGTCAGCACAGAGTGTGATGCGGGGCTTGAGCCCATGAACCTTGAGGTCATGACCTGAGCTGAAGTCAGACGCTTAACCAACTGAGCCACCCAGGCGCCCCGTGCTTGTTGTTTTGATGAGGGAAATGACTGGGTGCTTGGCACATAGCAGATACCGAGTGAACGCATGTTGAAAATGTCTTTCCCGAGACCACTTAATTGTGCTCGTTTTTACTTTGCACACACTGGTAGCCTGCCCAGACTGTGGATACACAATGAAAACTAACCGAAATCCACAATGACAGAGGAAGACACAAGAATTCTTGTCTATTGGCTCAAAATGGCAGAGACGCCCTTGCACAGATTACGCCCCAAGCTCAAGGGCCCTGGGAGGCCACATGATGAGCTGGGTGGCTGCCCGGTGATCACGGGAACCGGAACATTGCAGGGGGGCCGAGTCGGGGACCCCCTAGACCACCCTCAGTTTCAGTGGCTCACTGGAACTCACAGGACTCCACATACAGCTATACTCACAGCTCTGACTGATTTCAGCGAAAGGATAAAATGCAAAGTCAGTCGAAGTCAGGGGGAGACGAGGTGCAAGCTGCCCAGCGTCCCTCCCCTGGGGAGTCACCCGGTGCCGCTTCGCGTGCGTAAATTGAGAGGCGCTGTGGTCAGTACCAAAAGTGGGCACTGGATTTCAGACACTCGCTTCGGAAAAGTAGCACCATCGCTCATGAATAATTTTTACAAATTTGGTTCGTGTTGAAACGAGAAGACTTGAGATATATTGGGTTCAATAAACATTATTAAAATTAACGATGGCTGTTTCTTTGGCGCTCTTGCAAGTGGCTGCTAGAACATTCTGAATGACTTGTGGGACTCACGGTCTGCTGCTTTTGGCCCATGCTGGCCTATGTCAAGTACTCTCTAAGCCGGTCCCTCCCCTCCACCCACCGCCACCTGCTCTGAGGGAGACCCCGCCCACATCCCATGATACAGAGGAGGAAGGCTCCGAGAGGTGATGGAACTTCTGCCAGCTGTCTGGGAAAGGCTAGATAGAGCCGGGACTTGTCCCAGGGTGTCTGGTTCCAGAACTCGCCCTCCGCACTGGACTCTCTTGCCTTTCAAGATGTCACTGTTCTCGGAAAGCTCGCCATATAGCCCGGGAAACCGTAAATCAACACTAATGTCGTAGGGTTTGCATAGTGCTGTGATGGGCATGCATAGGGCATGCCCAGGATACAGAGGGAATTGGTGTATCATTGAGGAGTCATCCTGGAGGGATTCCAAGAGGAGGTGACATTTGAACTAGGTTCTGACGGTAGTCGGCAGAGAAAGGGGTGAGCGTTCCAAGTGCTGGAATAGCGCGTGTCCAGGCACAGAGGGGACAGGCACCAGGTGCCATGCTTGGGAAATGCACAGTCTGGGATGTCTGAGTGGAACGTAATCGTGCGGGGGGCCCTATGGGGAGATGCGGCAGGCACAGGGGTGACAGGAGTCTGATAATCCTGGGCTTTGTAATGCGGTCGAACCTCACACTGATGGCAAGGAAAGACCTTGCCCCTTATGTAGAGAAACAGCGTGATTTGAAATGCGTTTGAGGAAGCTCACTCTTCTGATGAGGGGGACAGGTAGGAGGCGGGGCAACAGGGGTGTGCATCCTGTAGGAGGCTCTTCAGAGATCGGGAGCAAGATCTGGAGAAGCTGGGCACAAGCCGGAGAGGAGGGCACGGGCTGAGGGAGGGAGATTCTTGGTGTGGTTGATGGATTCCAGGGAGATTGTTGGTGTGGTGGAAGGTGGGTTCAGGACGAGTCCTGGATTTCTTGTCTCCGTGCGTCATCACCTGTGCCGTGCGGAAATAAGCAGAGGGAGGGCACAGGCTTGAGGGTGATGCCAAGAGCACTTGGAGACAAGATGAGGTCCTCAGAGGGACCACGGGTGAGCTGATCTGCAGTAGGTGCTGGAACTAGTCATCTAGTGCCCCGGACAGAGTGACGAACTGGCACGTGGGGCCGACACTGGCCATCAGGGATCGCGGAGCCCTACTACGTGCTGGACATCCTACTGAGCACTCCTCATGTATTCAAGTTTTTAAATAACTTAACGGTGTTTCATCCCAATTGTATAGAAGAGAAGACGGGCTCAGAGAGGGTGACTGATTTGCTGTCGGCCACACAGCTCTTACCAGGGACAGGGTTGGGGGCGGGTAGGGGTGAGGAGGGGTTAAACCCCGGGTCTGGCTGTCTCAGAGGGTATGCGCTTTCCTCTGCCACGCTCAGCTGGACATTTAAGGAGCAGGTGACGGGAACTCCTTCAACGAGGAACACGGAGGAACAGTGGCCAGCGTTGAGAGGAACACAGGGATGCCAGAAGAGAGTTTTCTGGAGCGGAAATGTAAGGGGTGTAATTCTTCCAGGGGGAAGGGCTACAGAGCACTCATTGTACTTGGCAGCTGGGGTGTCATTGGTGACCTTGACTCAGAGCAGTTTCGGGGACAAGCAGGGCATGGCTGTCAATTGCAGAGGCCAGAGCAGTGGCCGGGAGGGGTGAATGTAGAGTGTTGCAGGGAAGCCAGCGGCAGGGGGGGGTGGGGGAAAGCAGAGGCGGATCTTCCCTGGAGGTAATGAAGCAACAGCCCCCCCACCTGCATGGGCCCTCTGCTCTGCATCAAACTATGTATGTCTAACCTCACATGTGCCTTTAACCTCATTATTTTTCTGAAAGAAGATGGCCCTCCCTCCAGAAAAATGTATAAGCTCCAGGTCCCATGAAACCCAAGTCGACCCCTGGGAGACGGGCTGGATGCAAAGAGTGGGTTCAGGAACCAATAAGCAAGGGAGTGGGTTCGGGGTTCGGAGATCCAGGTGTGGCCTTGTGACTTACCAGCTGCAGACCTCGGGCAAGTTATCTGGGTCCTTCCCTTTCCTTTTCTGTACAACAAAAACCATAAAAGTGCTCATCTCCTAAAGTGGTTTGAAGATTAAATGAGATAATGTGTATAAAGGAATTAGCACAGTCATTCACACATAGCCAACGCTCAATGCCTTTGCAGCGGTTTCCTGTTATATACTATTTTCCCGGTTGGTGTTCTAAGGATTTGTAACTTTTCCTGTGTTGGGTTCCTCCCGTGGTCTGTGAATGGAGAGCATGTGTTTTCTCTTGCGTTGCCCCGTAATTTGTTTCAGAGGACCAGATTCAGTCCCGGGAGGCACACGGATGGAATCACGCACCACGTCCCAGGGGAGACGTGTCCTAGTTTGTGGTCCTGGCAGGGCCAGGACCCAAACCCAGATTCTCTGGGAACACGCCAAGTGGCCTGTCTCACAGCCCTGGGGCCACACACCTGATGCGTGGCTGCTGTGTGCCTGTCTGCAGCCCCGAAGGGTGTGAGCGGTACTCCTCTGCCCATCAGAGCTCCCCTTTGCCCTGGCCCCCGCTCTTCTTGGGAAACAACCCTTTTTAAGCTTGGAGCAAGTGGCTGGAGGAGAGGGTGGGTCTGGGATTGCAAAAACAGCCCCAGAGCATCCTCTAGGGCAGCCGGTTCCTGGCCAGCCCCGGGTTGCGTAGTGCGCCCGGACAGCTGGTGTCCGTCTGCAGGCTCCTGCCTGCGGGCCTGGAGTGACAGCTTGGCAGGCCCAGGCCCTGCTCCAGACCCTCCCCCGGAGCCAGTCAGGGCTGGGAGCCCTGGACCTCTTTCCCGGTCTCTGCGCGGCCGTTCCCAGAGGGGCCGCTTGATGGCGCTGTGGCTCCACTGAGCGCCTTCGCCGGTGGCCGCGGGCCGCTGCTGCCTCAGCAAGCACAAAGCCCCTGCCGGGTCCCAGCGGCTCCCCAACGTACACCCCGCATGGAAGAAGCTTGGGGCTTTGGCGTTGTTTCCCCTGCCCTTGTCCTGGCAATGCCCAGGACCCTCGCCACTGACTTGATTCTTCCTAAAACTTTTTTTTTTTTCTCTTGTTTTGATTTGTTTACTTGCCTGCACCACGTTTCCGCGGTCTTACTAATAGCTATTTACCAGGTCCGGGGCCCCAAGCCCCGGGCCTGCCGAAGAACTACAATTTAATTTAATCTCTGCTCTGATTTTGGGGAGGAATTGAACGGAGCCATGGCCGGGCTGGCCTGTTTCCTCTTTTCAAGCTTTTCTGTGGCTCTAACTTCACTCCAAAAAAAAAAAAAAAAAAAAAAAATCCTTCTTAGGTCTGGTGCTTGGGAGAGAACGGTGTTTGAACACAAAGTTCAAGCAAGCCGCTAGCATGGAATGCAAAGAAAATTCAGAAGAAGAAAAGAAGCTCTTTAAAAATGGGCTTTTTATCTGACTCCAAACATTCTGAAGTGCACATGTATAAAATCGTGCAAAACGCAGAGAAAGAAATAGAAAGCGTTCGTACTTTTTCACCCGGAAATGACTTCTATTTCAGTATCTTATTCCAAGATATATTGTCACTGCACAGATCTGTCTTCTGTAATCCACCCCCCCCCCCCCCCACTGGATCCGTTGATTCATCGGTTTGCTTGCCCAATTTTTAATTTAATACACGGAGCACGGTTCTCCTTGGCAAGCTGGCTTTTGAACGCTCACTGAAGCAGGTCTGTGTTTGAAGTTTCGCACACAGACGGTGCTCGGCTAGGTTTTTGTGTGAAAAGGTCTCCGTGGAGCCGTGATTCAGACGTTCGGAAGAGAGTGATTGAACGGTAGCTTCCAGGGAGGGCAGAACTCTGTAGATGTGGCTTTCCTCAAGGCCAGAGTTGCCCTGTTTCGATTTGCAAAGCGAGCTGCCCCATTTAACTCAGCAGGTCTGAGGACACCCAGAGCAGGGTGCTCGGGCTCCTGAGCTTTGAGCTTTGCCTCGAAGAACCTCTGGGCATCTGTATGCAGGCGGGGGTGGGGGTGGGGGGCTCTGCAGGCTGAGAGGCAGGCTCAGGGCTCACCGAGTCAGGCCCTCGTTCCTCTGGAGGATCCCTGGACAGATGCAGAAGGCCTTGGTGTGTGTGCATGCGTGTGTGTGCTTATGTGCACGCGTGTGCATGCGTGTGTGTGTGTGTGTGCATGTGCGTGTCAGGTTGCTGCTTCCGGCTCTGCCTTCCCTCCCTGGGGGCAGACACAGCAGCAAGCCTGTCTGAGCTGACTGGCCTGTCCAAACCCAGGACTCTGCACGCTTGTGCTCCTCCCGAGAGCAGCAAAGGGCAGGGGCAGAAAGAAGGCTGGAGCTGGCATTGCTGGGTCCCCGGGGTCCCCTGTTCCCAGGGCAGCGGGACACCTAGCCCCAGGAGACAGAAAAAGGTTTTTTATTGGTCTTCTCTCTCTCTCTTTCCCCTCCTGCTGTTACTCTCCTTCTGCCCTGCCTGGCTGCCCCCTGGAGGCACAAGGGGTCCCGGGCTCTCTCAGGACTCTGGGAAGAAACCGCAGGGGATGGGGACAAAGGAGACAGCACTCCGGTCATCAGAGCCTTGATGGCCCAGGTGCCCTTCAGGTCCCCTGTGCCTGCGGTGGCCCTGGGGCAGGAACAGCGTCCCGCAGCCACACTGACCAGAGCTCACACCCTGGCTTTGCCTGCCTCTAGCTTTGTGTTCTTGGAGGAGTCACACAACTCTCTCAGCTTTGGTTTTCTTATCCAGAAAATCGAGAAAACTTTGACCAGTCCATAGGGTTGATGTGAAGAAAGCTGAGGTAAAGGAGGGTAATTTCTTTAAAGCTGCTAGTTATTAAATGCTCCCACGGGCCACACATCGTGTAAGGATTTTGCTTAGATTATTCTAGTTAATCCTCACAAGACCCCGACGACGTACGTGGTATTATGGTCCCTGTGGTGGGCAACAGACACCCAGACAGGTCGTTGTTACCGTGCCCAGAGTCACCCAGATGGCGAGACTGGAGCCTCTGAGCTCGACTGGGACACTTTTGCTGAATGGCTCTCACCCCACCTCCCCCGCATCACTTTCCCCTTCAGCCCCCCACCCCGTGGGCTCCTGTGTGGGAGGCATCCAGTCAGATGGCAGCTCATCCCACCCCATGCCAAGGACCTCCGGTTTGGAGCCTTGTGGCTTTCTTCTTCTAGAAGTCATGGGATCCACTTCCTGTTTCCGAAACTGCACAAGATACAACCGTGGAGCTTTGAATAAAGGAGCAGCATTTTCAATAATGAATATGCACAACTGTGGTCAATAAGACGTGAAGTGTCCACTGAGGAAGAACACGCCTTCCAAGGGTGTGTGTGTGTGTGTGTGTGTGTGTGTGTGAACATGTGCTTGTGCGTATGGAGACTCTTCACCCCTGCAGGTGGAAACAACACAGGAACTGGAAGACGTGACCCAGGGCATCAGGTAGGGGCGATGCCACGAGATGAAGCATCTCTCCGGAAGGAAGGCAGGGGCAGGGGCGCGTGGGGAGGAGGACAGGAAGAGAAAGCCTTCTAGAGCAGGATGAAAGGCTGGGGTGCCTTTTGGGGCTCCCCCGCCTAAGTGCCTTCTGTCTCCTTGCTGCTGTGGTTCTTCAGATCCTTTAAAGAAGAAAAAGTCCTTTCATTCGACTCTGGGGTGGGGGCGGGGCGGGGGAGACTTAACAGGGCAGTGCCTGAGGTGACACTCCGGTGTGAGTTTCAATTAAAGCAAAATCCATCATCGAGGGAGCACGAGCGCCTTCAGGCCCACCCATTGGCGAGGATGACGATGGTGGTGAAGGATTGTCACCTGGTTGGTTGGCGAGAGGAAGGAAGACACACAGCAAACGCGGGGACCCGACTCAGCCAGGGTGACATTGCTTACTGTCTGGCGGGCCAGGTGTCCGTAGTGAGGGGCCTTCTGATAACCAGGTGTCGGCCAGCGCCGTTTCCTTCTCCGAGCTGGCCAGCTTGATGCAAGATTCTCTCCCTAGGATTTGCTATCTGAGGAATCTTTCCACCGTGTGTGACAAGGCGTGAGAGAGAGCACAGTACGGTTTTAGAAAACACACACACACACACACACACACACACACACACACACACACACACACAGTTGTAAACGGAATACATCTCCAGCTGTGATGAGAGGCTGTCATCGTCTGTGAAAGCCAGAAGTGGCCCCGGGCAGAAGGAGATGGCCCCTTGACTCCCCTTCCCATGTCCCACCCTGAAAACCCACTTGTATGGGTCCCACGTGCCCCTGATGCTCCCACAGGTGACGGTACTCGTTTCCACTTTAGGAAGCTGATGGTTGGCCCGAGGATTGACGGCCAGGGTAGAGACGCGGCCTTTTCTTGCAGCTCTAAAAATAACCCCACAGCGGCGGTTTTGGGAAAGTGTGGGGAAAATGGTCCTGGGTGAATGGTGGCATTTCTCGTCTGTCTCAGGTGGTGCGGCTGAGGCTTCTGCTGTGGTAGCTTGACTATCGCTGGCGGGAGCCTCTCGTGTGCCTGTCCCAGAGACCCCTCTGCGTTAGGAGGTGTGTGTCATCGTTTGTGCCTGCTGCCTGCAGCTAGGGTAGGGTGACAGGCCTGTGCTGAGAGCAGTGCTTCACGGAAGCTATGAAAGGCTGCCCTCCCGGGCTTGTCCAAGTCCAATACTCCATGTCAATACCGTAAGTAACAGCTTCTGCTTATGGACTACACGCTATGCCCAAATTTCACGATTCTGGATGGTAGGTATTATTTACATTTTATGAATGAAGAAGCATATTCAGAGAAGTTAAGCAACTTGCCTGAGGCCACACAGCTGCAGGGGCAGAACTGAGAACCCGACTGTCCTCTGTCTGCCTGTCCAGATAGCGACACTGAGGTCTAGAGGCCGGGCTATGACGCACAGGGAGGGCTCAAAGCAAGTAAGTGACTGACTCGCTTAACCTCGCCCTCTGAGGCGCCTGCGTGGCTCAGTGGGTTAAGCGGCCGACTTCGGCTCAGGTCGCGATCTCACGGTCCGTGGGTTCGAGCCCCGCGTCGGGCTGGGTGCTGACGGCTCAGAGCCTGGAGCTGCTTCAGAGTCTGTGTCTCCCTCTCTCGCTCTCTGCCCCTCTCCCCTTCAAAAATAAACAAACGTTAAAACAAACACAAAAACAAAAACCTTTACGCTCTAATGAGGCTGCTGCAGCTATAGAAACGCCCCATTGGACTGACACTGCAGCCCACCGCCCTTCTGGAGGATGAGGAGGAAGGGGGAAGTGTCACACAGCCCCCTGGGCAAAGGATGACAGAGGAGCATGTGGTTGTCTCCTGAGATTTGATCTTTGTTGTCTGGCAGTTTTTCAGAAACCAGCCGGACAGCTACGTGCTGTGGTTGGACCCCTCTGGGGTTTCTGCTTCCCCATGGGATCTGCAAGCAGGAAAGTGTCTAAGACGCAACCCACTGACCTCGTGGTGACGGCCATGTGCACATCCCTGAGTCAGATCAGCGCTGGATGTCGATGTCGCAAGCGGGAAGCATGTGCCGTCTGGGGTTTGTACATCGGCAGCCCTTCTCCCCGCCTGTCGACTCGGGTCCGGGGTCGGCTTCATCTGCCGGGGTTATTCTGAGTGAGGAATCTCCTCCTTGGATTGAGGGGTCGAGAAGCCAGGATCCCCCTGCGGGGGCTTAGGACTTGAGCCTTCAAATACAGTCAGGCCGGCACCCCTACCCTTCCCGCGTTCCTTCCTGCAGTTAGAGGCCACTTTCTGAAGACTGTAAGTGAGCAAGAGTGAAAAGCAGGGCGGTTGTTTGCTTGGGCGAGACAGACGGTGGGGAAATTTGCTTGAGCAAATTGCAGGCGGCACACCATCCCCGTAGACTGCCCTCGGGTTGAGGTGTGGGTCTGACACTTGTCAACATCTGTGCCTGCGATGAGTTGTGGTATGTGTTTTGTGTTCCAAAAAACGAAGCCTCTTATCTGGAGATCTTCATGGAAAGAAGTCGATTCATTTGTTAATTAATTCAACAAATATTTGTTCGGCGTGTATTGTTGGCCTGGCGCGGTGCTGCTTGCCGGGGATACAGAGGTGCGTGCAGATATGTGCCCTCGAGGACAGTCCTCAGATGGTGGAGAGGCAGAAGCTTGAACCAGTAAGGATAATGGCACAAAGTTTGTGCTAAGTGGCCGGAGAGAGAAGTCTGGGCTTCTAAGGATCCACTGAGCCATGTATGACTCCATCTGTGGTCAGCGGGAAGACTTTGTCAGGGACATTCATTCGGTGAGCCTTGAAAGTTTAAGAGGTATTCAAAGAATGTTGCATGGAGGAAGTGAGAGGAAGGGCATTTCAGGCAGAAGGAACAGCATGTGCGGACGCACAGAGGCTTGGAAGGGAGCCTCTTGGAAGGGAGTGTTTAAGGAATAGTACGTACAGATGCACAGAGGCTTGGAAGGCAATGTCTAAGAAACAGTAACACTGGGGGTGCCTGGGTGGCTCAGTTGGTTGAGCGTCCGACTTCGGCTTGGGTCCTGATCTCACGGTCTGTGGGTTTGAGCCCCGCGTCGGGCTCTGTGCTGACAGCTGGGAGCCTGGAGCCTGTTTCGGGCTCTGTGTCTCCCTCTCTCTCTGCCCCTCCCCTGCTAATGCTCTGTCTGTCTCTCTCAAAAAATGAATAAACATTAAAAAAGACTTTTTAAAAAAAGAAACAGTAACACCAGAGCTTGGGTATACGCAGGAGGTAGAGGTTTGGGGGAGGAGAACATGAGGTGGTACGTGTAAAATGCATAGCTCAGTGCCAGGCAGGAAGGCTCCAAGAAAAAGTTAGCTCTTACTATCTTTCTGGTATTAAAATGACATCATTACCTCCCTTTTCTCCACCCGTCAGAGTTTATCTTCCTTCATTTTGTATTCTTGGTGTATTTCTTCATGAGATAATGAGCGGCTCTGTGATGGCAGTTGTCAAAGGAAATCTTGACATAAATACTATCTTCGTGAAACCCTGGATGTTCTTTTGAACATAGTCATGTCATGTGTTGCTTCGGACAGATGTGATCCGTTCCCTTTCAAGAGCGATCATAACTAAGTGTGGGTTGAATTGGATGGCTGGAATTTGAGTTCTGGAGACTTGGTATCACTGTGGGTGACCAATGTGTTTGGACGGTAGAAGGAAATTTGTTTTTAAATCGCTTTTCACACGTTCTGGGTTCTTACGCACGCTGACTTTAGGCAGTGACCCCTCAGAAAGCGTTCCTATGTATCTCGGAGTTTGCAGGGGGGCTTTTATTTTATTTTATTTTTTTATTTTTTGTAGGGGGGCTTTAAAAAAAACTTTTTTAACATGTTTACTTATTTATTTTCAAGAGAGAGCACATGCAGGGGAAGGGAGCAGAGAGGTTGGGGAGGAGAGAATCCCAAGCAGGCTCTGAGCTGTCAGTGCAGAGCCCAATGTGGGGCTAGAACCCGTGGAACTGTGAGATCATGACCTGAGCCAAAGTTGGACGTTTGACCGACTGAGCCACCCAGGTGCCCCTGGAGGGGGGCTTTATTGGGAGGATGCTGAGGTCAAGGGAGAGGCCATAGTGGGTGAATCCAAGGGGAGCTTGGAAGAAGGAGAAGACATTCTCTTCCTTTAAATAATTTCCAAAGCTTTAAAAAAATACTTATTTTTAGGAGAGCACAAGTGGGGGAGGGATTGAGAGAGGGGGACGGAGGACCTGAAGTGGGCTTCTGTGCTGAAAGGCTGACGGCAATGAGCCCGACGTGGAGCTCGAACTCAAGGACCACGAGATCATGACCTGAGCTGAAATCCGGCGCTCAACTGACTGAGCCCCCCAGGCGCCCCTAAATAATTTTCAAGTTTTAACATCGCAACACTCTTGGGAGATCATAGACACAGAAAAGAGCGGAAATTCTCATAAGGTCCAGCGATTTGGCCTGGGTATTTCTTTGTAGCCTGGAGTTTTCTTGGAAGTCACCTTTATCGATTCTCAAAATTCCTGGGAATTCTGCAACCTATTCCCCCGTGAAATGTCGCATTTCACAGTGTACCCATTGTGTGTTTCCAGTGCCCTCTTGTCCCAAACCCCAGCACCGCCTGAGAAGTTACAAAGGGCGCTTCCTTCCTGACCCTCCCCTCTCTATTAAATTAATTAATTAAAAGGCACAAACCCTTGCAGCCCGAGAACATTCTCCGTTTCTTTCGGTTGACTCCCGTGCACTCAACAAAAATCTTCCCACCATTTGGGTGACTTTACCGGGCTGCAACCTGCAACATTATTTCAGGCTTTGTTCTTAACATCTTGTGCTCCAGATAGCGCCAGCAAGGGAGTTTGTCTGTTTGTTTGTTCATAAAGTGCCTACGTGGTTGGAAAGGAGGGAGGGAGATGGTGATGAGAAAGAAGGGTTGGCCAGGGAGCCGACCTCCTGCAAGATAATCAAAATGAAAAAAGAAACAAATGTGTTGAGAGGGAGTTACTTTAAGCGTCACATGAGCTGCAGGATTTGGGCCAGCGAGGGGGTTGTGTTTTCAAGCACAAAGGGTAACCGAACTTGGGTCCTCGCTTGGCGTATCTCTCCTGCAGCCTCTGGGTCCACGGCAACCAGTGAAAAAATCTCATTAGGAATGTTTTCCCCGTCCCCGGTCCCCACCCCTGTGAGATGATCTGAACCCCGAGTGGATGAAGCAGATGCGGCGGTTCCCAAATAGCAGAGTAGAGACAAGGGGAGGGAGTTTTGTCCTGGTGGGGACGGGCTGCTTGGGGGGGGATCAGTTTTGGAGGCCAGGTATTCTCCTGTTTGGCTCTCCCTCCATTTTCCAAATTCTCAGGTTAAGTAAGAGCAAAGTGAGAAAAACCGTGGAGTTTGTACTGTGTGCGCACTACTGGCTGTGACTTTTGAGGGTTAGGTTGACTAGATGTTTCTTTTAGGGGTGTTTCTGGAAGCGAAAATGGGAAAGTTGGTAGCATCTTGTCTGAAAGAATCAGGGAATGGACTTATCTTTAACTGTGCCTGTGCACAAATAAATCTTGCTGCTCCTGATTTTGTGTGTGTGTGTGTGTGTGTGTGTGTGTGTTTACATACACCTGGGTCCATGGTTCCTGGCTGGCGTATCTGTTTGTGCATAAATATGTGCAGAACTATAAATAAAAACCACAAACGAATGCCTTTAAATGAAACATGAGGGCTACGCTTTCTATTTTGTGCAGGAAACAAGGCATGCACGTCTCGTTCAGAGACCAAGTCTGAACAGCAGCTCTGGGAAGGGACGGACAGGGGGTGCTGGGGCTCCCAGGGCTCTGTTTACCCAGGAGGCATATTTTCCTTATATGGAATTTAAGGAGGGATCCCTCTTTGATGCTTCAAGGTGACACGGTGTGAGCCTCAAAGACAGACTGGTCATTCTCCCACGTGTCTTCCTATGCGTGACATTTGTAGGTTTCTGAGGCCACTAGAAGGCCTGTCAGACTGGCTGTGCTGAGGAGTGACCCTTGTGAGCAGGTGTAGTACCCACAGTTAGCATTGTTTGAGCACCAAAGGTGTACCGAGCCCTGGGCTAAGAGTGTTATCTCGGCACTCGGAGGACCGTGGGAGGTGGGTCATGTTGTCATCGGTTTATACACATAAAGAGACAACTGCTAGGAGGGCCCACACATCGCCAGTGTCCCCCAGATTGACATAGAGCTGGGATAATAACTCAGGATGGCAGAGTGTAAAGCCTGCATTTATCCTTCCCTCAAAAGAGAGGATGGGGTGACCGGGTGGCTCAGTGGGTTAAGTGTTGAACCCTTGCTTCCAGCTCCGGTCATGATCTCCCGGTTCATGAGTTCTAGCCCCGAGTGGGGCTCTGTGCTGACAGCGTGGAGCCTGCTTGGGATTATCTCTCTCTTTGCCCCTCACGTGCACTCACGTGTGTGCATGTGCACTCTCTCTCTCTCTCAAAATAAGTAAAACAAAACAAAAAACCTTAAGGGATATATACTAAAGAAGCTGAATAAATGCTTCCTGAGTGGATGAAATGTTCTAGCAGTTTGAGAAGTTAAAACACATACACGCTCTCTTTGTGTTTACCATGTAGTAGACGTTAGCTGTGCACCTGGAGGCAAGGTCTAGAACTTGCTCTCCGTTTCTTCACTTGTACACATGGGGAAAGTCAGCACACACATTCATGAGGATTCAACGGGGTAAGGGTCTCAGGGCTCTTGGAAGAGGTGCCTAGTGCCTACCGCACTTGCCGTTACCACGGGGATGGCTGCAGTTACCGTGGGGTGCGGCAGGAGCACGTGGGCGAGTGCAGGCGGAGACCGCATGCGTCGCGGGTAGAGGGTGGCACAGAGGAGGCCGAAGGCACCCAGGGAGGGGGCATCGGCCGACGGGGTGTCTGGCGTGCACTCGACCAGGTTCCCGAGGATGGCACGGACGACGAGACCGATACCCCAAGGGTGCAGGGACAACATGTGGGGGTGACAGGAAGGAGCCGGGCCTTGCCGGAAAGGTCCATTGTCGGTGAAAGTGCCAGCCGAGGAGAGCACGTGAAAACCCTGCTGGGCCAGGAGGCAAAAGAGGAGCCCGGTCAGTGGCTCTGAGCTTTAGAAGCATGGAAGGAATGGATGGTATTGGGTGTGCGAGGGGCAGCCTGGGTATTGAGATGGAGGAGGGGAAGGTGAGATGGGCTCCGCAGGCACCCGGTCCAGGCCCCCTGTGCAGCGCAACACCGTGGTTCCTTTGCGTGAGCCCGGGTACGTGGAGGCGGGCGCGTGAGCCTGGGTGTGCGCTGTGCCGGGGGGGATGATGGTCACGTGAGCACGGGTGGGCGCTGGGGGGGGGATGGTCACGTGAGCACGGGTGGGCGCTGGGGGGGGGATGGTCACGTGAGCACGGGTGGGCGCTGGGGGGGGGGATGGTCACGTGAGCACGGTGGGCGCTGGGGGGGGATGGTCACGTGAGCACGGGTGGGCGCTGGGGGGGGATGGTCACGTGAGCACGGGTGGGCGCTGGGGGGGATGGTCACGTGAGCACGGGTGGGCGCTGGGGGGGAATGGTCACGTGAGCACGGGTGGGCGCTGGGGGGGAATGGTCACGTGAGCACGGGTGGGCGCTGGGGGGGATGGCCACGTGAGCACGGGTGGGCACTGGGGGGTGGTCACGTGAGCATGGGGGGGGCTAGGGGGGATAGTCACGTGAGCGTGGGGGTGGGCGCGTGAGCCTGCGTGTGAGCTGTGTGCGTGTGGGGGGGTGGTCACGTGAGCATGCGTGCGCTCCGCGGGGATGGGCAGGGGAACCAGGGCGCCCTCCGTGGAGGTGAGCACGGGAGCGTGGGTGCGCTCCGCAGGCGTGGAGAGGTGAGCCTGGGTGCACTCCGTGGGGGTGGGTATAGGGTGGGGGACAACGGGAACGTGAGGATACCTCGCAGTTTAGATAGATCGGCCACCAGGGCTGTTTAGAGGCAAGACGACGTCGGGAGAGTGGACAAAGCTGGTTGGTAGAGTGCCAGACAGGAGACTGAGGGCTTGTGGGCTCAGGCAAGATGAAGGGAGCTGCGCGTGGGCCGGGGAGGTCTTAGGGAGACCCCTGTGGCTGCGCCCCAGAGCCAGCCTTAGTTCGTGTCGCCAGTGCACATCACTTTCGGCTCGGCTGATTACAGCATCGACTCAGAGTCGGGCTCTGAGGCTGAATCCAACACACGTTTGTACTGACCCAAGGGTGGAGCATGACCCACCCACCACCCCGGTGACTACATAACATTAAAGCATTACGTTTCCCCGAGGAAACAGCAGCAAGGCCAGTGGGGACGTGAGGGATGACAAAGGAGGATCGTACACGAGACCAAGAGAACAGTTTCCTGATTGCGTAGCCGGGAGATGAGCGGGGGTGATGGACGTGGAGAAAGGCAATCTGGAACCTTGCTCGGACTTCTGATAGTTGTGGAGGGCTGGCCAGTCCCAGACCTGTTGCAGGCAGCAAGCATCCTGATTGCGGGAAGTACGATGGTTCTTTTTGGTGTGCTTCTGGATGAGATAAAGAATTGCAGGGTGGATGGTAGAAACTAGGAACCTTCAGTGTATTTGCATCCCCAGGTGTGCAGACGGGCGGACTTGTTTCAAACCCTGTGGGCATTGGCAGAGGCTGCTGGCATGTTGCTTGCATCATGCGTGTTGCATCATGCATGTTGATTGCATCCCGCAATCAGGATAGACTGGAGCTATCGAATTCAGAGATGGCCCCAGCTGGGAGGCTGGCTGGCACACCAAGACGTTGAGGTTCCACGTGGCCAAAAGAGGCAGGGACTATGGGCTGAAATCAACAGGATGAAACTCAGCAATGTTGGGTCCTACACAATTGTATAAGGGAGGAAAAGGGGTGATACTTGGGAAGTCGATCGTAGGATTAAAATAGGAAGTTGCCTCAAGACAGTCACAATGTCTGAGGTAAGGAAAGGAATAGTCAAGTGATTCTGGTCCATACAGAGCCCTAGGGGTAGCTGGTTATTTTGGGGTCCAGTAATTGGAGTGTATTTGGAGGAGGGTGTCCAGGATAGTGAGGGGGTCTGAAAAATCATTCTGTGTAAGAAATAGTTGTCCTATCACTGTCGTCCACTAAATACGTCCAATGAGCGAATTGCCTGAATGAACAATACCAATGGATTTTGCTGTTTGAAAGGGTGCCATGTTGAGAAGAGAATGTTCATGAGACGTTCGTGGCGTCCTGTAATTCAGGAAGAGGACACGTTCGTGAAAGTTCTTGAGTGACAGATTTCAGCATGATTTGGGGGGAGTTTGGGGACTCTCCTTCCTCCAGATGACCTGGTAGAGCCAGCTTGGGTAACAGGAGTGTGGGGCTCAGGGGAGGAGAGGTAGGAGCTTGGGAGAAGGAATTAATTGTTGATTGGGACCTTTTTTGACAAACAACCTGGCTCTTGTTGGGCATGAAATAAGCCTGTGGAGACTTAAAATTTGTGTGTGTGTCTATGTGTGTATATGTATTACTTTTTACTAAATAATGCATCGAAAATAAACAAAGACTGAATGTAGAGCTTGATGAATTTTTACATATGTATACATCTGTATAACTACCATCCATAATCAAGATCTAGAATATTTCCAGCAACCTGGAAGGTACTATCGTGCCAGTTCTTCCCCACTTACCCCAGATATTTTATGGTTCATCGTGGTGTTTTGTTGCAGAAAGGAAGGGTTGCGCGCTCACAGCTAGGTGGTCGACAGATGAGCCCATCCAGCAAAGAAAGAAAGAAGGGCTTCTGGTAGAGAGGTGTCTGAAATGAAAGTGAAATGGAGCTCGATTCTGAGTTGGAATGAAGTTTGGTGGGTCCTAGAACCTTTCTTTTAGGCTGAGACATTTAGGCACTGCATTTTAAGAAAACTGTTTTGCTCATGTGTAGACTTTTATCCGGCCAGATTTCCATCCTGAGGGTGTTTCTTTCTACTTATCTGACAAACCATAAATTTTATTTCCTTTAAGGGCAAAACCAACCTTCGAGTGCATTCATGGCCCACGTTTTAAGAGTCGGCTCCCTTTCTATCCTGGGTCTCTGGTTAAACACATTTTCTTTTTCTTGGAGCAGACTTCGCACAGAGGGGTTGACGATATGTATTCCTCCAGAAGGAGCTCCCACCTGCCCCGCAGGAGAAGAGAAAGCCAGGTTCCACCTCATTCTGCTCTGGTAGCTGTGTCTGTCCTGCTGAAAGTCTTACTCCTGTTGCCCGGGAATCCTTCTCTACCTAACCTTGGTCGCTTAGTGCTTCTTGGTTTCTAGTTCTTTTCCTCTGCCTCCTTTAAAGAGCGGCAGAGTTTTGGACTTTGGACAATTCATCATGCCGGAAACCATGTTGATTTTCGGGAGTCTGTTTGTTTCCGGAACAGCAGCCCGCTTCCCAGTGAACTGGCTGGCGATTGGTTGATGAAATGAAGGAAGTAGCCTCAGAATGCTGGGGAAGGCTTTAACGCCCGTGGTGTTGTCTCCTTGTCTTGTGTTTGGGACGTCAGAGACCGAGACATAGGCACCAAGACTTTGATGATGTCTGTTGAAGGAATCTCCTACCTCTTGCCCTGTTGGGAACATGGTGGTTGAAAACCTAAGCTTCTCTTTGAGCACGGGAGTTTCTTTTTTCATTATTCATCTACCTATAATTGTGGTCACACTCATACATAATATAAAATTAACCATTTTAACCCTTCTTATGTGTAACATTCAGTGCCATTAAGCACATTCACACCGTTGTGCAGACATCATCACCATCCCCCCACAGAGCTTTTTTCATCTTGCGAAACTGAAACGCCGCCCTGTTAAACAAGAGCTCTCCATTCACAGAGTCCCCCGACAGCCACGATTCTACTCTGTTTTTCTGTGATTGGACTGTTCCAGGGGCTTCGTTGAAGTGGAATTATACACAACTTGCCCTTTTGTGACTGGCTCATTTCGCTCAGCATAATGTCCTCAAGGTTCATCCATACTGTAGCTTGTCTCAGACTTTCCTTCCTTTTCAGGGCCGAATAATATTCCACGATGGACACACCCCATTTAGAGCATTGTTTTTATATATTTTTTTATTTTTATTTTTCAGAGAGAGGGAGACAGGGTGTTACTGGGGAGGGGCAGAGAGAGAGAGAGAGAAGGAGACATAGAATCTGAAGCAGGTTCCAGGCTCTGAGCTGTCAGCACAGAGCCCGACACGGGGCTCGAACTCATGAACCGTGAGACCATGACCTGAGCCAAAGTCAGACGCTTAACCGATTGAGCCACCCAGGCACCCCTAGAGCATAGTTTTTAATGCGAGTGCATCATGGACCGAGTCTTCTTAATTTCACGTATATGGAGCACCTACTGTGTTCCTGACCACACACCCATTATCTTGTGGCCGGGGGTGGGGGTGGGGAGGGACTCCCAAGTGTAGCATCAGTGTTTTTCATGGGGAAACAGAAGTACGCATGGGTGAAGGTGAGCTCTTCAGGGGAAATATCGCCTAGAACTCCTCCTTTCCAGCGTTTGCTGCACAGAAGGCTTTGAGGTATGGTCTAATAGTTCTCTTTTGGCAAGCCATCTTTCCTAGATTTCCAGAAATATGATTGGGATTGTTTTCCTGGGCTTCAGAGCCACAAACAGTGATGTGGTTTTAGGCATAGGCTATTGGCAAGGCTGATGAAATGTGGGATCATTTCATTATCCCCCTAAGTCAGTATTGCCTGAAGGCTTTTAATGTGATGTGTAGGTAGGTAGATACAGGGTTTTTTTTTTGGAGAGACTCTAAAACACCACGCTAAGGGAATTGGAAATAAGAGGGTGAACAAGCCGAAAGTTAGACCCAGCTCTTCTGTTAATTCATTTTGAGACCCTAGGGAGGCTTTTCATTGCATTCCCTGGTTTTCTGCTTGGTCACACGTGAAGAATAATCCTACCCTCTCTGTGTCACAGAGGTCTTCATGGGGAAGGGTGGTTCAAAGCCCAGAAACCTTTTAAACAGGGTTGTCCGTCAGTTGAAATGGAACTCCCAGCCCATCTCCAGTCTCTGGATCTGTACAACAAAATGTGTGCTCAGGTCACATGCATTATCCGTCTCATGGTTTGCCTTGAAAGGCTTATTTGCCAGATGCGTTCACCTGTTCATCGAACATTCACGGACCGATTCCCTGTGCTAGGCACTGAATGAGTGTCCCAATGGAGAGAGGGGTGAACAAAACTCCAGACATTAAGGATCAAACTGTTTTGAGGAAAAAAGGGTGATTACCAGATGATTATAATGCTCAGAGGCTAATTCATACTTTGCAGCCTGTCCTTTCCCTGTCCCTCCAAGAGACAAAGAAAAAAAAAATGAACAAAAGCTGAGTTGGACTCTTAGTAGCTCTTTGTCCCTTTTGGATGAGTGTCCGGTGTGTTCCTCGTGCTCACAGATAATCCTTCAAGGTCTTGGATGCAAACAGTTTTTCTGTGTCTCCATAGTTTTTCTCTATCAAAGGGGAATTTCAACAGGTGTGGATCCTCAGGACTCGGTGGTAACTGCAGGGGGGTGGGGCAGGGGGTGTGGGGCAGACGGGTTTTGGTAGATATTTGGTGCAGGGGTCCTTGCTGTCTGAGAAGGAGACTGTCTCAACCCAGACATTCCAAGTTCATTTTGCAAATGACACCTTCCCCTTGGGACTGAAACTGTGGTAGCCACAAGTGTTTCCCAGATTACCGGTCCCATGCTAGGTAAGACTCACATGATGAAGAACCAAGAGGTAGTCATAAAGATGCACTCTTCTGAGTAGGGATAATAATTGCACCCTGAAAATGAAGATTTGGGGCAGAGATTCATGTGAAGGAACCCTTTTGTGAGGTGATTTCTTGGCCGGTACGGTAGGAGACAGATCTCATTCGTGTGCTGCTCTAAGTCATGGAATGAGAAGAAACAAACTGTTGATAACTTGGAAAGTGCTGGATGTACCTCGGGGAGACCCGCCACTACCTCCTGGGGCGTCTGCTTCCCCACTGATGAAATGAAGGAGGTTGGCCAGATGCCCTGTGGCTCGTTGGTTTCTGATTCCTACACCCTGTTTCTGGCAGAGTTTGCCAGCTCAGCTCTTGGGCATAGCACGGCCTCTGGTACATGCCTTTGGGACCCGTTTCAAGAGAGTGTTGAATACACAACCCTGAAGACTCTTGCAAACCTTTCTAGGTAACACTTACTTCATTGCGCTTTTAAACACGAAACAGAAAGAACACGCCGCTTAGCAGGCTCACGGTAATCGGGGCTGACAGATGTCACTCAGAATTTTATTATTGAAAGCCACAATGATTTTCCAAATAACCTAAAAATGTATAATCCAACCTCAAAATAGTGTCCTGTAACACAGGCCAGGGAACCCTGTAGGAAATGAAGTCAGAATCTTGGCACCCCTGATGTGCTTGTTCAATTGCTTTGAAGACTTTCACGTCCTCCCGGGAACACAGGCACGTGAAACCGTATCAAGTTGCGCACTGTGGCTGCCAAGCTCTCAGAGGACGGAGAGCGCCTTGGGTGTCTCACTCTGGTACCTAAGCCAAGGTGACACCTCTTCTGGTCCCCATGAAGAGCTTTCTCCCCATCCTATGAGAGCAGGGGTGGGTAGAGAGCAACGTTAACACATTTAAAAAATTAAGCACCTTTCAGTCTGTAGGTGGTTCTGTTTTACTCGGAATCTCGGGCAGGTGACTCATCGAGACACGTACAACAGGAAACGAAAATGTGTTGAGTGCCTACGATGAATCCAGGCAGGGTGCTTCATGTACCCCTCATGTTGTTTACGTATTCCTCATAGTGATTTAAGTGTATATTAAATATTATTAATATGTATGTTAACTACATTAACACAGGATGAATTGTCAGTAATACGTTCATCATAAAGTCTTGTGGGAATTACTGTCCCGTTCTGCAGATGAGGAAACTGAGGCCCAGAGAGGTCAGGGAACTTAAACCCCGTGGATTACAGCTAGGAGACAGAAGAACAGGAGTTTGACTCCAGGTGGGTACTTGGGGTTTTGGAGTTGGCATGAGTCTCATTGCTGGCTAACTGTCCTGAGCCAGCAGCCCTGGGACAGTGGGTGGGACCAGCGAGCTGTCTTTCTAGGACTAGGAAACGGGCAGAACTGGTCTGGCCTGAAGGGGGAGGGAGGACAGGTCTGGGCCCCGCCCCTTCCAAGGAACTGCCAGAAGCCACGCCCCCTGTCCCAGGTGGGCAGCCCCCGCAGCACATCCCGCTGGATGCTATCTCTCCAGATTGATCTCCAGGAAGCCTCTCCCGCGGCTTCCGAGCTGGGGGAGAGGCAGGCGGGGCTGCCAGCATCCGACTGGCCGTTATTTGGTTTTCTCTGACTAGATCTTTGTTTCTGTGAAACCCTTAGCTGCTGAGGCTCTCGCGCGTCGGCTTAATCGCTGCCTCATGGAGCGCTAGCCTGGTTAAGTAAACACCGCTGGAATATTACCTGTCTGTTAACCTGTCAAAATTGCTTTACAGCCCCCTTTTATCTCCCCCCCACGGAATTTCCCCTGGAGTGTTCTGCCTGCTCTCTGGTTCCTTTCCTCCCTGCCCTCCATCCTGCAAGGCCTCCCCACCCCCTGAGTCATTAAATATTGTCAGAGTTCCGCCACTTACCGCTGCCCTGTTTGCCCAGTGCAGATAAATTGCTGTTGACTCTCTGATGCAGACCAAGGACACCAGGCTCCTAGCCCCAAGAAAGTAACCAGGATGCCTGCCAGGTGGGCGGAGGCTGGGGTGGGGGGGCTCGGGTCTGGAGCTGCCCCAGCCTGGGGGACGCTGCCTGGGGAGGGAGCCCTGCCTTCCGGCTACCCAGTTTGCCTCCAAGCCAGCCGGCACTCTGCTCCTGGCACGCCTTCTTCCTTCCCTCTCCGTCCACTCCGCCCTCTCTCTAAACATGGGGTTTATGAATCTGAGGGTCTTAGGGAACATCCAGTTCTAAGTCTCGTAGAGGCTAAGCCCTGGCTCCGTGATTTGGTCTCATGCTCCATTGAATATGTTCAAGGATTCCTTGGAGATTCACTTCTTTCCCCAAGTTATGGTAAAATACACATAACGTGAAATGTACCATTGTAATCGTTTCATTTTATTTTTACATTTTTTTGAGAGAGAGAGAGAGGGTACAAGTGAGCGAGGGGCAGAGAGAGAGAGAGAGAGAGAGAAGCGGGGCTTACCCGAAGCAGGGCTCCTGCTCGCCCGATGTGGGACTTGAACTCATGAACCGTGAGATCGTGATCTGAGCCAAAATCAGATGCTTAACTGGCTGAGCCACCGAGGCGCACCTGCATTGTAATCATTTTAAAGTGTGCGGCTCAGTGACATTAAGTACATCCACGGTGTTATGCAACCCTCACGACCATCTAGTTCCAGAACTCTTTGACCCCGCCCCCACCCCAAAAGGAAACCCCGTACCCGTACCAGTCAGGTAGTCATTGTCCACTCCTCCCTCCCGCCGTGAGCCCCTGGCTACCACTAATCCACTTTGTGTCTCTATGGATTTGCCTGTTCTGGGTATTTCTGGATATTTCACGTAAACGGAGTTACACAAGTTGTGGCCTTTTGTGTCTGGCTTCTTCCCTATGGTTCTCAAGGTGCCGGAGACTGACTTTTGTCTTCTGCTCAGGGTGGGGACTCCTCCAAGGGACAGTGGGACAGTTGCTGGGGAACCTCTGGGTCTTGTGCCTGGCAGGCGTGAGCCTCTGGTCTCTCCATCCCTTGACTTTTCCACCGGAGACTTTCCAGTGTCTTCTTGGGGAGGACATTTTGACTTTCAGTAAAGCCACCAGGCCTTCCCCGTCTGCCAGGCTGGGCAGAGGCAAGTCTGGGGCCTGCCAGGGCCTGGGGGAGGACTTCACGAAGAGGGTCCTCTCCTGAGCAGCCCTCCATGCTTGTGATCCGTCCAAGGGCTACTATCCTTTCCTCCTTGGGGTCAGAAATCTGATAAGTCCTGGAGCCGTTTCCTTTCTGGACAGCGAGCTCAGCACATGGCGTGGAGAAGATCTAACTTTTCATCGGAGAGTCAGCGGCGTTAGGGGCGTGGGCTTTGGAGTCCGCTGGGCGTTTGAATCTCCTCTGTCATCTCTTAGCTGCATGACCTCAGTTTTTCCACCTGTAAAATCGGGATGACAATGCCTTTTCCTTTAGGGCTGTGATGATTACACGGTGATTGCGTGCATTACTGACGATAAATCGCTTCACGTTGCTTGCAGTGCGTGATGTTTAGGACGTGTACAGTAATTGGTTATTGTTCATAAAATGTAGGATAAAGGGATCGGTACATCTCCCCACCCTCCCCCCCCCCCCCCCCCATATCAACCTTCGCCAATCTAGAGTTCTGGCAACTTCTAGAAAATGCACAGGGCTTTAGGGTATCATTTAATTAGATGCATTTGCTGGTTTTCAGGTTTCTGAAAAGCTCTCAACTTTTGGTTTGCGACAAGGAGGAAACCTTGCTTCTATTCAAGTCAGCAACAAGACAGGGTGTCACCATTTTTTTTTTTTTTTCGTTTGCTTCGCCATGTTTGGAATCTCTCCCATTCTGAGGCCATTCCTGACTCATTCATGTTTTCCATTCCAGTAGCCTGACCCCTGGGACGTTGGTGACACGGCACTCATTAATCACGTGTGACACAGAAGGGCTGTAGAAAGTGTGGAAGAATCGCTACGTGCCCTGAGTGCCCGGTCCCTTACACGGCTGGGGACGAGGGGCTCCATTTCGTTTGCAGCCTGACATGGGGGCAGTGTAATCTTTGTGAGGTTTCTTGAAGGCCTACTAGGTGAGTGTGTGAAGCAGGCTGCAGGAATGTTGGTGGGCACGTCGGTGGTTCTGTTTTTTGTCTGTTGTGACGGATCGGTGCATTGTGAAACCTCTCTGGCCTCCCGTCTGTGAATCCTTTGCCCTCGGCCTGTGTGTGTCTCATGACACGAAGGGAGACTGTGGCTGGGCCTTTCACGGTACCTGGTTCCCACTCTTGTCTGGCGGGCACTCTGGGTTTTCCACGAGAGCTGGGCACAAACAAGTCGGAGCTTCTCAGAACAGCCTCTGAGCGGCCTCCTCACAACTTTCTTGGGAACTTTTTGTTTTTTTATTAACACCTCGGTCAAGCAAAAAGATGCCGATTCCCTTATTTTCTCCCTAACTTTGTGTGCATATATGTGTGTGTGTGTTTGTTTCTTCAGGAAGGATGAACCTGTAGATTTTTTTCTAAAGTCATGTTTATTGACATATAACTGACATACAGTAACACTCACCCTTTTTTGGTGTTCAGTGAATTTTCATTTTTAAATACTTCTTTATTTTCGAGAGAGAGCATGAGCAGGGGAGGGGCAGAGAGAAAGGGGGACAGAGGATCCGAAGTGGGCTCCACGCTGACAGCAGAGAGCCTGATGCAGGGCTTGAACCCACAAACCATGAGATCGTGACCTGAGCCAAAAGTCGGACGCTCAGTCGCCTGAGCCACCCAGGTGCCCCAGATTTTCATTTTTGATGCTATGTGCCCCTCCTGTGATATCCCCTAAAATCTGGTGTGGACTCACATTTACCTGCAGATTCGAGTAACTGGGAAGACAATGCTTGGTACCCAGCCCTGGAGACGAAATTGTTTCCGACATGATTAGAAAGTGGTGCTAGGGAGACAGATAAAAACAGGTGAAGGACATTTTTGCCTTGGTGGGGGGTGGGGGGGGTACTGAGGAACAATTTCTGGGCATTTGTCGCGGCATTTTAAGGAAGATACTAAGCAGAGAGCTGCGTTGTATGTGAGCAGATGAATTCGGGTGGACTCAGCCGGAAGCTTCCGGAGGCTGACCTGGGCTCTGAGTGCTTACCTGGAAGGCCCCTGAACCATCCGCACCAGGGATCCATGAGATGGGAGGGCGGGCCTGGTTCAGCCCCTTGCTGGGTGATCTCATCTTGCCTTCAAGAGACTGGACCTCATTTTCTTCTTTGGCTATAAAAGGAGCTTCCTGGGGCTTAAAAGTCTAGGCAGAGGTTTCGTCGTCTTCTCCCCGTGTCCGAACCCCCGCTCCCCCCGACCGGCACTGTACTGTGGGGGTGTGAGCCCTAGTGACCCCCAGTGCCTTCCAGTTCACTGGCTCGCTGATAACGTTCCAGTGGGTTTTGTGTTGCGTTGCTTGGAGACGGGTGGAACGAGGCCAATCACGATTTAAGTGGGGCTCCTGAACTTTCTGGGGCCACTAGGTTTGAACTGGGCTCCGTCCTCTTACTTTGCTGGTTCGTTCGCTGGCCCTGCCTGCCTCCTGAGGAGAAAACAGAACTCCGTCTACACTCAGATGAGCTGCCTTAAACAAGGGAGGGAACAGAAGCAGAGACCCACTCTGCCCGCGCCCCCCCCCCCCCTCCCCTGGCTGCCTGCCTTCTCTTCTGGGGCTGAGGCGGGTAATTGTCTTGCCTTCAAGCCATCAAGAGACTGCAGCCAGCCTCTGAATGTCCACTCGGGGAGTATGGCTGGGACTGCGATATGCCTGTCAAACCAAAGGGAGGGTGCTTCACAAGGCTCCAGAGAGCGGCTTTGTCTCCTCGCAGCAGCTCGTGGGCTTGCGGCCATATCCTGGCTGAGCCATGGTGCATCCAGCTTCTCTGGGGCCAGGGCTGAGTCACCACAAATCCCCCACAGCGTTGGCAGCGGCTGTTTAAAGAGACCCCGCCTGGAAGAACAGGAGCGCTCTGGGGTTTCTCTGGAATCGGGCTGGAGGAGGGAAGGCAAAGGGTCAGAATCTGTCAGAATTTTCTGGCATGAAGGAGTGATCCCAGGGCTCCTGCAGTCAACCTTTCCACCACCTGGTAGACCCCTGCCCCGGCCTGGGCGGCGCACACGTGGAGTCAGGCCCTCTGAACACAGGTACAGGTGGCCAAGTTCACCTCCCTCTTGAGAGATGGGCACGGGGGGCTTGGCCCTGCACGTCACACCGTCTCTTCGCTGCAGCCCGGAGGCCTGGGAGGCCGGTCCAGGGGTGCCGTGGCTTTCCCTTCTGCCTCCTCTCACTGCCCACCTCTGAGTAGCCCAGTAAGGAGGGCAGATGAGAGGAGCCCCAGAGTTCAATCCGTGCCCTTGATGCCTGGAAGGGCGGAGAGGCAGGGACAGACTGGGAGTCAGCCTTGGGATGAGATGCCCGCCCATTTCCTCTCTGCCTGGCTTCAGGGTGCACTGGGCAGTCAAGTCACTTGGTGGGTCCTGGCTGTGCCCAGGAGATGTGATACCTGCCTCAGGTCCAGGGAGACGGTTAGGGGGAGGCTGACAGCAGGTGAAGGGAGAGGGGGATGAGTTTTCTGGACACCTGTGTTCATACATATAACCCCACACACTTCTCTGATCGATCCTGGCTACGAAAGTAAACCGTACCCTGGGTGAGAGAACCAAAGCACGTTCTGAGGTATGAAGAGCCATCAAGTTCCTATAGATGTTTGCTTTGAATTTTTTGTTCTTATTTGCTAGACAGAGTGTGAGCTGGGGACGGGGAGAGAGCGGGAGGGAGGGAGGGAGGGAGAGAGGGAGAATCCCAAGCAGGCTCCACACTGCCAGCGTAGAGCCCGGTGCGGGGCTCGAACTCACGAACCGGGAGATCATGACCTGAGCGGACGCTTAGCCCGCTGAGCCACCAGGTGCCCCGCCCTGCAGACCTTTGCTTTAAATGCGAGTGCGTACATCCTTGGAGGGCTTACAGGTGCTAGGAAGGCAACTAGGCATCTTTGAAGGAGGAGACAAGGCCTCATGTGGTTTTGTTTATCCTGTGACATAGCACCGGGGTGGCATTCCCGTCCAGGATGCCTGAGTTGGGAGTCCTGGCTAAAGCCTCTGTAATCCAGCCTCTAGAGGGACTTACAGGGGGTTCTCCGCCCCCGCCCCACCTTCCCCTGTTCCCTCCTCCCTTCCCCCTTCTGCCCCGCCCCCACCCCCACTCCCAGCTGACTCGTAGTCACCGCTGCAGGAGGTTTGTCTCTCTTGCTGGAGTTGTGTCTGTAGCTCAGTGACACTAGGTTATTCCTAAATGTCAGGCCTGATTTGCTGCAAGTTTTATTTGATGCGAACAGCATGTTTTATTTATAGTGCGAGGGTCCGTCCATGTATCTGCCCTCTTACAGTTTGTGCTTACAGGGCGTGCGTAACTCTTCACAATTAAAAGCAAACAAACACACGCAGCACCGAGGGAGTATTGCTTACAGCTCGGGGCTTGGGTTAAAGTGTGGTCACTTGACAAAGCCCGCTCCAAGATAAGGCATGCACGTGTATACGCTCACACAGTTAGAATCCTGAGGTCCGTCTGATCTTCTCATGGCTTGGGTTTTAATTTAAGGTTGAGGGCACCTGGACGGCTCCGTGTAAGCATCCGACTTCAGCTCAGGTTACGATCTGGAGGTTCGTGGGTTCGAGCCCCGCGTCGGGCTCTGTGCTGACAGCTCGGAGCCTGGAGCCTGCTTCGGATTCTGTGTCTCCTTCTCACTCTGTCCCTGTCCCTCACACTCTGCCTCTCTCTGTCTTTCTCTCTCTCTCAAAAATAAGCAAACATTAGACAAAAATTTTTTTAATAAAGACCATAAAAAATAATAATTTAAGGTTGATAGGTTGAATGACCCAAATGTCAAAGATCTCCCGGTCGGCCTAACACAGCTCCGTTAGCGATGTGTGCTCGCCTCACCCTGGAAGACACACGCTTGAGGCAAGGTGCCTTGGTTTTTAAGGCTTAAGTTTCTTCTCTGTGCGGTTACTGGCTCCTGCTAAATTACTCTAGTACCTGCTCAGCTAACGAGGGGAAATGTCCCCTTTGTGTGAAAGGCAGGTTTTGTTTTCTTCCTCACAGCCAGATTCTGTATGTTCCAGTCCCCTCCTTCCCAACAGCCAGCGGACTGTGTGGGAAAGGGGGGTAGGAGTGCATTCCGGGCAGACCCTACCCCTGTAACCAATTCCATTTTTCTCTTCCCTGGGAAGATCCTCTTATCGTTTCTGGGAAGAATTCAAAAGTGAAGTGGGTTTTACCAGCTACGCAACCAGACCGCACAGGCCCCAGGGAGATGACGAGCCTCAGACCCTGGGCATTGTTCTTCTTGGGGGAAATGGAACCTGGCATCCTTTGCCGCAAAGACTTGATCCCTCCTGACCTGAAGGTGTGGCCTTGACCAGAGTGACAAGATTGCAAACATTGGGAGCGAAGAAAGTATCTCATGTTGCAGCCCTTTTCCTCCCAGAATATTCTGAACTTCCTGTCGTTTTTCATCAGTTGCATCGAGAGGAGAGACTCTGGGTTTAAAGCAGTGTCTCTCCCCTTTAAGAGGTTGTGTTGTGTATGAATTCAAGCTGAGCTTGGCATGGAGGAGCATTCCCTCTGACCAGTAGCTTGTTTTTTTCTTTTTCTTTCTTTCTTTCTTTTCTTTCTCTTTTTGCAGGCCAGGATGGCACTTAAGAATTCCCCAGCATGGGGTCTGGCTCCGTTTCCAAAACCTCTCCTGCCACCCTCTTTTCCTGGCTTCTCAGATATATAATGCTTTACAGGGCTAAGCATGGGGACAGAGTGTTTTGCATGGACGAACAGGAGTCTCAAAATAAAATACGGGCTTGTTTGGAAAAGCAAGGTGATGGTTCCAGTTAGCATGCTGGGTAGGTTCCTGGTTTGGGTTCTCTGTGAGCCGTTTCTCGATACGAAGCCGCTTTGGAGTCTCTACTCCTTCCCCTATTTCTTTCAACATAAAAAAATAAATAAATACAAAGCATACAACTCTGCTGACCATCACGTCCTTTTGTCCTTCCTCTTGCATGCATTAGTGCACAACCCTGCTCAAGTTTTCCTTCAGGGAGCTCCAGTAGACACTACAGAGAGATGAGAAGGAAATTAAACTCGGTGGGGGTCACCCCTGCACCTCGAAAGTAATTCCATGATTGAAATGCCGAAGATCCGAAGATACCTCTCTCTGTCAGACCCGGAGAGAGGACGGTGGGAGTAGCTTGCGCTGAAGGGAATGAAGGTTTAATTTCTAGGTGGCTCTTTGAAATGAGTCTGGTTTGCAAGGGGTGTGTGTGTGTGTGTGTGTGTGTGTGTGTGGAAATGCCTGTCCTGAATGTCTGTTAACTCTTTCCAGTCTGATGGGTTTTTTTTCTCTAGGGTGAAGAGTCTTTTATTGTCCATATGAATTTAAAGGGACTCATCTATTGGTCATAAGGCAAATGGACTCAGGCTCTCTGGAGGTGAGGGTGGCAATATACAAGAAAAGTCTGGGAGGACATACTCTTGACACACTCTCAGCACACTTTTAGAAATGGGTTCTGAGGACGTTGTTAGACACGCACAGCCTGGGTGAATTCGTGCATTTAGGGAACAGTGAAAACCCAAAAGCAATGGGTGTGCCCTTCAAGGGGAGGGGATCGCCCGTCCATTGAGTGGGACATGTGCTAGGAAGCTGTCGAACATAACGTTGTTGGCTTCTGTTCGTTGACTTAGAAATATGTTCACGATGTGCGCCGTTCAGTGAAAGCAGTGTGTTTTCAGACGCTAGGAGCCCTATAGTGTGGTACCCCAGACTGGATCCCGCAACAGGAACAAGAGATGTTGGCCGAAAAACTGGAGTGATCCAAAAAAATCTGTACTTCATGGTAGCGTGTCCATGTTAATTTCTTAGTTTTGACAAATATACCGTAGTTATGTAAAATATCCATGACATTTTTTATCTTTCCTGGGTGAAGGACGTATGGGAACTCTGTACTGTCTTTGCAGCTTTTCTATAAATCTAAAATTCTTCCCCAAAAAAATGTCTTTTAAGAAAAAGCATCTGAGCACGCTTAACACTTTGGAAGGATTTATAACCAAAGAACAGATTACCTCTGAGGGTTGCTGTGGTTATAGATGATCTTAATTTTCTGGTTTGCAATGAGATTATTTTATGTTAAAAAAAAAAGTCAGGGAAGTTTATTCCCTCTGGGGAAAGAAAGTAGCACCCGATAAAATTTTGTCTTTTTTGTTTGTTTGTTTTGTTTTTTGGTATTATTGCCTATGACTCTCTTCATTAGACTTCATGGATCCTTTAGGGTAAAGTTTTAGTTCATTCTTCTGGGCACAGCCAGGCAGGCAAGATATGTCACGATCAAGAGCTTTGCTCTTAAAAAAAAATTTTTTTTTAAATCTATAAAATGGGGTTAATGACTCTTTTCTCTTAAGGCCATGGCGAAAGCTAATCAAGTCTGCATGGTGTTACTCATAATGGGTGCCATGGTCACCTAGGGGACCCTGTGCCTGGCAGCTGCTCGCATTGGGTGTATCTTACCCCGATATATCTTTTCTGAAATCTTCTATGCTAATCGTTACTTCTGTGATGGATGAGTGTGTGCATTATATTTATTTGTTAATTCACTTAATAAGGATTTATGGGCTGTTACTCAAACATTAAGTATTTGAGGATCATGATTATGCTGTTCCCTTCCTATCCCACTGTCCCATGCTCCATGCCCAAATAATCTTTGTGGGTTGTGTTTGTATATGTTGTGTCTAAATTAGGCCAGTTGAGAAAAATCCTTCAGAGGTGTGACTTTTTTTTTCTGAGCCCAGATTCTCTCATAAAGGTGCATTGACTTCACATGTCCTCACCCTACCTTACCTGCAAACACACTCGAGGAGTCTCCCAGTGTCCCTGGGGAGATGGCCATTGTCATCTTTCCTGGTGGTGACTGAGAAAAGACATTTCTGTAAACTCGCATGTCCAGGAAGGGTGTGTCCCCCCCCCCCCCCCCCCCCCCCCCCCATCGTCATCTTAGAGCCTCAGAGCTGACCCGGAGATCCCCTGTGGAGACTGGAACACTCTGCACGTGGCCCTGGGAGCCAGGCCACCCGCATCCTGATCCCAGCCTGGTAACTGCTTACTTCTCAAGCAAGGTCACCACAGCCTGTCTGAGCCTCCCTCCGCTCCACAATACAATCCTGGCCACTTGGGCTTCCTGGGTCTAATGTTCTGCGATTCTAGAACATTTGGCAAGAAGAAGCACCATCCTTCCCGACGCCCGCCCCCCCCGCCCCCGCCTCCCCACCCAGAACACAAAGCAAAAAACATCCCAAACCAACATCACAGGCTTCAAAGCTTTGAACATACCATTTCAATAATGTTTATTTAATATTGGATAAAAATATACTGCTTTACCTTTGAAAAAAATAATTAAATAACCAGGAGGGCTTCAAAGCATTTCCTTTCCCCTCTGCTTTCCAGGAGGAGAAATATTTTTCAAAGTCATTTGCATATTAAAGAGCCGGGCCCCAGAAGCCCTTCGTGTAGGGGACTGAGATCAGCAAGTCAATCAAGTATTTCTCAGAACACCCGTTTTGTGCACAGTTTGAAACAGAGACCCCTTCCCCTTCTCATAATGTCCCCTTCTCCCTTTCCTTTATTTGTATTTTGTTTCTCTTCAGGCCCGCATGTGTGCGGAGAAACTTAATCCATTTGTTTCTGATTCATTGACACTTAACTCACCCAAACGCCGTGTAGAGAGAGGTAGTCTAAGTCCAAGATGTGCTTCATCCCAAGGAACAGGAAATTGCGTCTTGGGCACAGCGATCGAACACAGTCCCAGGCCGCCGCGACCGGTCTTAACCCAGACCACAGAGGGAATCTCTGCCTTGGGAGGCTCTGGGTCAGCTCTGAGCCCTCTGAGTCTTTCCCGTTCGCTCCTCTCTCTGCAGCCTCTGAAAGCCTCAGCAGCTCTGAAAACACCACAACGAGGTGCCTTTCACATGAGGCTGTTTTGGGGTGCCCTTTCATTTCTCTCTCCCCCCCCAATATTTTATTATGGAAGTGTATAAATATACGTAAAAGTTGGAAGAAAGCATTTTACAGCAAGTGCCCATAGACCCTCCACCTCCATGCCGTGCTTGACTTTTGCCAGACTCCGTATCTCACGGCCAGCCGGATTTCCCCGCATCTCTCTGCCCCATGTTCTTCGATCCATTCAGAATAAGTTACTAATCCCCCCCAAATACCACAGCACGAACATCATTAGCTGGACTTCAGTATCTGGTTAGAGATCTTTTGCTTCCTTTCAGGCAACCTTTGCGCAAATCTCAAGTGTCCCTAGGTACGGATGCTCCCAGCACCCAGCAGGTTCCCCCATGTGACTTGGCCAGCCCCTCCCCACCCCGAGGCCCCCAGTGGCAACTACTCTTCTGTTTTGTTTTTTGTTTGTCCCTAGATGACTGTGCCCATTCTAGGGGGAACGCCACATAAATGAAGTCATTCCTTACCTCTTCCATCGTGTGACTCCTCTTTGACTCAGGGTAATGTTTCAGAGATCCATCCCATTCTTGGACGTTCAGGGCTTTTGTGCCCTTGAGGGCTGCCCCGTTGAATGACGGTTCATTCTTCTATTCTCCCACTGATGGGCACCTGTCTTGTTTCCAGTTTGGGGCTGTGTTGAACTGAGTTGACTGGACATTCTTGAACAGAACTTTGTGGACACACATTTTCATCTCTCTCGGGTTAAATGATTATTAGGAGTGGAATCGTGGGCTCAGGGAGTAGCTATCCACTTAGTGCCATAAGAAACCATCAGACCCTTTCCCAGTGTGCCCGTACCCTTATGCACTTCCGGTGACCATGTACAAACAAACCTTCCAATGGCTCTTCTCGTCATTAGCATTTGGGGCTGTCACTTTTTATTTATTTATTTTTTTATTTTGGATTTTTTTTTTTTCTTTTCAAACTTCTGTTTCGATTCTGGTTAACCTATAGCGCCATATTGGTTTCAGGAGTAGAATTTAGTGATTCATCGCTTAGCATGCAACACCCAGTGATCGTCATAACAGGTGCCCTCCTTGTCACCCATTTAGGGGCCATCACTTTTGAGAAGTTCAGCCATTTTGGTAAGTGTGTGGGCAGATCTTGCGTTCTCACTGTGTATTATGTGTGTCTCCTCTGCGTAGACACAGAGCAGAACGTGATGGGGGAAGGATTCTTTTTTTAAAAATTTTTTTAAAACATTTACTCAGTTTTTGAGAGACAGAGGCAGTGTGCATGGGGGAAGGACGGAGAGAGAGGAAGACACATAATCCAAAGCAGGCCCCAAGCTGTCAGCCCAGAGCACAATGTGGGGCTCCAACTCACGAACCGTGAGATCAGGACCTGAGCTGAAGTCGGACCCTTAACCACCTGAGCCACCCAGGAGCCCCTGGAGGGAAGCGGGATTCTTACATGAAGTGCTTATGAGCCAGCTTACCTCTGGGGACCTCAGGAGCCTTCCTTTCTCTTGGCAAACTAGAACTTTCTGATTCCACTTGCCTTTCTCTGTCTTGTAGATCTGTGCTCCCTCCTTAGGGGACAAACACCCCCATGGCAGGGGCTGTGGCTCAAGTCAGCTTTCCAGCAGTGCCCTCGGGGATTTGTGCAGGTGCAGCTTGTTCCCTGAGGCTCCAGACTCACCCTTGTCACCAGACCGAGCCCCCTGAAACCTGGGCTCCCTCAGCTCAGCTGGGCCCCCATGTCCAGCAGAGCGAGAGACCCACGGTAGATGTTCAAGACATATCTGAATAAAGGGACCGAGTGACCTTTTCCTTCTTGCAAGTCGTGATCCATTTATTCAACAAACGTTGTCTAAGGATCTACTTACCGTCTCCGGTGCTAACCCAAGGCTGAGGACGGTTTGGAAGTAGATAGACCTGGTTGCCTGGCCTTGTGGAGCTCTGTCTGGGAGCCCCTTGACTTCCAGGCAGAAAGTGAGTTGGTGCCATGACAGAGTCATGGGAAGGAAGGGCCCTCAGCCGGCACACTGTCATTTGTCGGCTGTGTGACCTGGCCCGTTGGCTTGTCCTCAGAGCCCCCATGTGCTCCCCCGTGCGATGGTTTCTACCTCACAGGATGATTGTGGGGATCAGAACCCCCGCCTCGAAGGTCCTTAGCATACTGCCTGGTACAGAATGATACTCAAGAGGGGGCGGCTCGTACTCGCGTTACGTTTACAGGTATGTCTCAGAAGAGACAAAAGCCATTGAACCCTAGTAGGTTAGTTATGTCTCCCAGCAAAGGTGTACATTCCTTAAAACCTGGGATCGAGGGGCGCCTGGGTGGCTCAGTCGGTTGAGCGTCCAACTTCGGCTTAGGTCACGATCTCATGGCTCGTGAGTTCGAGCCCCCCGTCGGGCTCTGTGCTGACAGCTCAGAGCCTGGAGCCTGTTTCAGATTCTGGGTCTCCCTCTCTCTCTCTCTCTGCTCTCTCCTGCTTATGCTATCTCTCTCTGTCTCTCAAAAATAAATAAAATAAACATTAAAAAAATTTTAAAAACCTGGGGTCGATCTGTCTGATTTTTCTAGGCTCTCCTCTTGTATATGGTGCTGAATCTATGCCTGAAGACCAAATAGACATGCCACGGTAAATGGAGATTAATGTGCAAGGGATTTTTTTTTTCTTTAATTTTGAAAAGGAAGCCGAAATCCCACAATGGGTGTGGCATCATCGGCTCTGCCCACAGACCTGGATAGTGTCAGACAGGCCCTTCAAACCAGCTCTTTTAAATTGCGTTACAACAACGGATGCTTCATGAGGATTTGCTGATATTCTTGGACGTGGGACCTAGACTTCTCTTCCTGCTGAGCCGCAGGCTATTGGGCTCACCCGGCTGAGTCTCGTCTCTTCTGAGTAGTTGCGATTGTAAATAATCGCTGTGAAATGCCTACAGGGGACCAGCCTGTGCACAGGATAAAGTCCCAGTCCTGCTTCTAAGAATATGAGTGAGGAGGGAAATGGTGAGTGGATGTGACCCGGGAAGGGTCACCCCGAAGCTGGCCCCTTCTCCCTACGACGTGCACCTCCCCGGGCTCCCCAGATAGGGTCACCCTCTGCTCTTTTCTTCACCCACCTCGCCAAACTGGGCCGGCTTCCCTTCTGGGTCAGATATCCTCAGCGCACTTCCAGCAGCTGGGCCTGATGTCAGAGGCAGAGAACTGTCTGGATTCCTGTCCCAGCCTCCCTCCCCACCGCCCTTTTGATCCAAGATTGAGTAAGAGACGTTGGCAAGGACCGAGAGAGACAACTCAATTGTTTCAACTTGCAGGGAAGGGGGAGATGGGTTCTCATCTGCAAGATGACTCATGCCCCCCTCCCCCCCCAACCGGCCCCCTCCGACCCCGCCCTGCCATTAGAAAGTTCAAAACCAAATACAAAACCAGCAACAAACCACAAGCGAATTGCCCCCTTGTCTGGGTACACACTTGGCATTCAGAGACGCCCTTGGAGAGAGGCTGTCCGGGATGAGCTCCTTCTCACGGGCTGTGTATTTCCAGCTCTGTGTTGTGGGGTCAGGACCCTGATTTTCGGGGTGTGCGCTTTGGAGGCAGGGCCACCCCTGGTCAAAGCCAGGTTAATTGGACCGTCTCTCATGCAGCTCGCTCCCCCCGCTGACTTGCCCTTCCCCCCCCCTCCCCCCCCCCCCCCCAAGTCCCTTCTCAGTGGAGCTCTGAGAACAGCTTTTTCTCTGTTTCCTGGACTCTGAATGCGGTAGCTGTGGTCCCCGGGCCTGCAGCGCGGGCATATCATGTAACTCCTCTAGGCTTCATTCCTATGCAGGACAGGTAGGCTGCAGGCTCTAACACGCCGCCAGCCAGGCTCCACTGAGGCCTCGGCACCAGTGGAAATTTTAAAAAAAGAGGGAGCAGGAGGGGAGTGAGTGAGAGGGATTATTTTGTTTCAACGTGTTTGAAAGCGAGATCTGTGGCCAGTTGGGTTTTTTTTCCCTCCCCCCCTTCCCCCCTTATTTACACAGTCTGTTCAGAGGCACACCAGGGCCTGTTTGGATTGGGTGTTTGCTTCGGAGACAGGCCAAGTGTTTCAGCCCTGCCCGGTGGCACCAGGAGGCCCAGTCGGTCACAAGACCTCACAGGGCCTCCTCGCTCTCTGCTTTCCTCCTTTTCCCCGCTCTCCCTTCCTTGCAGCGGCTCTCGCTCCGTAGCAACCCTGGGCACCCTGGGAGGGAGGCTGTCCGCTAAGGGGACTTCACCTGCAGAATGAGGGCTTTCTGAGTCCCGGGCAGGGGTGTGGGGGGTGTGGAAAGACAGAGAGGAGGGCTGGGGTGCAGACCCTGGGATAGATGCTTCTCTAGAAGGTCTGGATTCACAGCCCCCCCCCCCAACCAAACCGGGGTCCATGAGCAAACTTGGCAGTGTGTGGAACAGTTTCACATTTGGGGAGCTAAGCCGTGGCCTGGGCCTCTGGAAGTCTGCGTAAGGGGTTTTCTCTCGGGGATGAGGAGCTGGGATAAGGCTTGTCTGGGGAGATAGTGCAGAGCAGAGCCAGCCCGCGCTGTGCTCCAGGTCTTTGCTAGGCCAAGTAGGATCCAGCAGCAAGCTGTAGCAGCCGGAACTTGCTAGAAAGGCAGGCTGTCAGGCCCCGCCCAGACCTAGTGAATTAGAACCTGCTTTTACCACGATCCACAGGTGGTTCACGTGCGTGTTACAGTTTGAAAAGCACACTTCTGGACCTGTACTTCCCCAAAGGGGGGTTCCTGACCTCCTCCTCCTACCTCGAGATGCTCTTGGACAGAAGGATTCTGCGGTCAGTGCCATTGGAGAGAGTTGTAAAATGCACCTTCCACCCTTGGAAATTAATTTATTTATGTCTGCAAGAAGAAGTCTGTTTAGTTTGCTTGAACTCAGGATTTACCAACTTTGATTTAGATCATCTCCCACCATTTCTCCCCGAGGAGCATGTGTTGATGTCCCTTGGAACTAATGGTGTGTGGCTTCTCCTTGGAGAAGCACGGCTCTAGTTGATAAGGCAGTTCATCCCAGGGGTTCTCCAAGGAGCTTACATGCCTTCTCTGTAGAGGGAGGAAGAGAGCCTAGTGGTTACGACATAGACTCCGCTTAAGGACCTGGGTTCTAATCCCGGCTCAGCTCCTTTACTAAGGGAGTGGCTTTTGCCATGTCACACAGCTGCTCCGTGCCTTGGTTTTGTCCTCTGTGAAATGGGAGGGATGACAATACCTAACTAGATAGAGTTCTGGTGACGCTTAGACCATTGAATGGTGACTTACATGAGAACGGCACCTGGAATGCAGAAACCCCTTAGTAAGCGTCGGCTTGTGCATCATTTTGTGTCTTACTTTCTTGGGGTCCCTGCCCCACAAGTAGTCTAGATGAGCCATCCCAAACCCAGCTGTGCATCAGAATCCCCCATGGAGTTTCTGGAGCCCCATGGCAGAGCCACTGAGTCGGTCTCTAGCAGGGAGGCCTGGGAATCTGCATTTTGTAAGCCCTGGGACTGATTCCAGTGCAGTGGGCTTTTCCTTAGGTGGCTGGGGTACAGCTGCTCCAGAACCAGTCTTCCGTAGCCGAGGAAGGCCTGCCCCGATTGCTCACGCTGCTTTAAAGCTAACACTTCCCCAGGGAAGGTGCAGTCTGGTCTGGGGGCCTGAAGTCAGCAGTAGAACTTTCTCCCTGTACTTCATTCTGCTCATCTATCCAATGAGAAGGCGGTGCAAAGTGTGGCCCTTGGATCACCAGCAGCAGAAGCATTTGGGACTTGCTAAAACTGCACTCTCAAGCCCCAGCCCAGACCTACCGAAGCGGAATCTGCATTTTAACGAGAACCCCATGAAGGTCGCGTTAAACAGAAGCAGTGCCTCTCCAGAAACAGTTGAAAAAAATCAGTTTGCAGAAGTCAAAATGCAGTAGCCTTTTTTCTTAATGAGGAGAACTCGGTTAAGCTGAGGACAGTACCGTGTTGGGGGACATTGGGACAGTGACCAGCTGTTATCCATGCAGCTGGAGAAGAGGAAACAGGCTTCAGGAGCCCCGGGGACTACAATCAGATTGGTGAGAACCTTTCCTGATGTTGCAGGTTGCAAGTTCCTAAGAAGATTTGCAGGAGTAAGTAAGCTTTGGGCTGGCTTCTCTACTATCTATTAATATCAGATTGAAGGCTGTGTGTCCATTTTACAAATGTTTATCCAGGTGCCAGCTGTGTGCTAAGCTTGGGCACCAGTGGATGGCAGGGATTCTGTATTGCTGGTTGTATTCATACTCAGGATAAGCACGTATCTCTGTGCTCAGAGCTTTGCATGGACAAGCACTCTGGCATAGCTGATGGCCTTACGGAGGTGTATCAGCTATCTACTGCTGCGTAACAAACCACCCCAAAACTTAGTGGCTTCAAATAGTAACTGTTTGGTCATGATTCTGGATTTGGAGATGGGCTTGGCTGGGCAGTTCTTCTACTAGTCTAGTCAGTGGTTACTCAGGAAGCGTCATTCGGCTGGAGATTGAATGGGGCTGGGCTGAGCTGGGTCCCGGGGACACTGGGCCTTTCTCTGTTTCCTCATCATTTCGGGACTTCTCTTTCTTCACATGGTATCTCCACATGGCCCCTTGAGTAGGGTGGCGTGGCTCTCAGATCTCCTTAAGACCTAGGCCTGGAACCAGCACAGCATTACTCCTGCCACATTATGTTGGTTAAAGCAGGTCACAGGGCCAGCCTCCATTCAAGGGTGGGGAACCGAACAAGGGTACAGTGTTAGGAGGCAAGGTTCACCGCGAGCCACCGACGTCATGGTTAGCGTGGAAGCTGCTGCCACTGGTCTCCCGCACGCCTGCTGATGGGAAAGGTCTCATTTTGTATCTAAGAATGACAAGGTTGTCTCTGAACCAGAGGGCCGATTCTCTGATTAGATTTTACTATTCCCTTGACCTTTCTACCTAAATAATTGGGGTGGCTAAAAACCCTTGCTAAATGTTTTTTATTAGCGACAGGTGCCATCGTCCCTCTGGTTATCAGAGTCTGTAATAAGAAGTGGGATTCAACCCTTTCTCTTCTGTCAGGCTCCCGACAGTTTCCCATCCAACCGACCACAGAGCAGCGTATGAAGAAGGGATTGGCAGGGCTCGGTGGCTGATTTCTGTTGTTACTACCTCATGGAAGCTCTTACTCATGGTGGGTTTACTGAGAGCACTTCTAACTGACCCCTCACCCCACTAGCTCCTGTTGGGTCTGTTCGCTCCTGAGATGACCACTTTCGTCTATGGTGGGTTCCAATGTCCTACGGATCAGTTGGAATTCCTTGGGTATAGATGAAACCCTTCCTCAACCCCATAGGTTCACCCCTTTCTGCTCTGAACGGATGGAGCCTGTGATTCATCCAGGGTGGCCTCCCCAGCGCCCCTCACCTTGGCTAGCTGAGTCTCGCTTCTGCACGCTTGACTTGGTTGCCCACTTCCCCTTTCCTCCTCTCTTGCTGACTGGAATCACTTCCGTCTTCGGAAGTCCAGTCAAGTCCTGCTTTCTTCATGACGCCTTCTCTGAACACTTGAGCCACAAATGGTCTCCGGTGGTTTCCGATCTTGGAACGTGTATAGTCTCTACTGGTCATTTGGTGCCACTCACAGTCTGCTTTATTCTCTTGATCTCTCTCTTCTGTGACATTGCAGCCGTTGAAGCCATGCCTCTGTCTTAACAAAAATAATCGTAAAACAAAGCGCTTCCTCAACAGCTTCCTCACTACGTTCAGAGCTACAGCCCCTGTAGGGAATGCTGCTTAAACGTCTTTTCTCTGTTGGAGGGATGCACTTTTCATTCTAGATCAAGCTCTGTTCTCTGCATGCTGAAGTTACCCAAGATGTTGCCCACGAGGCCGCCAATCATTCCGCCGGGAAGCAGTCCATGTGGCGTGAAAAACGTCTTTGAGGCCGAAGAATGGAGTAGTAAGAACAACAGAGGCTCTAGAGGCCAACTTGCCCCGGTTCAGATACTGTCTTTGCCTCTTCCGAAAAAGCAAAACCAAAAAACAGTGTTTCTCGACCGGGAAGTGCTGTGGGCGTTCAGGTGGGGAGGTCCTGTGCGATGCAGGTATTCGGCGTCCCTGCCACCTACCTACCGGATGGCAGCAGTGCCCCATGAATTGTGACAACCCAGAGTGTCCCGCGCCATGTGTCCCCAAGTCCCCCCACTTTAAAAAGCGCTGAGCTGAACCTGACTAATTTCCTTGGGTGAGCTCTGTATCCCGAGACTCTGCAGTTGAGCCTTGTAGGGCTGTTGGAAGAATTACCTGCGTTCATGATATAAAGTGACTGGTACGTAGCTGGTGTTTGTTGAGCACTTAGGTTATTAATTTATTGAATAATCATCTTGGCCCCTCGGGAAGTCGGGTTTGGGAGGCTTATGACCTGGAGCAGGCCTTGCCTTTCGCCTCTCCATCTGCCCTCTGCCCAGGTGGCTTCAGCACCTCTTTGTGCCTGTTTCCTCCTCTGGGGACACCTGTCTCAACCTGCCTGTGGGGTGTGGTGACATTACACATCCGTGGTAGGAACTCCAGAGCAGCTGTTGGCACACGTGGGACTTGGCAATTTTGTCTCGGGACCTACAGGACATTTGACAGATGTTTATGGAGCACCCACTGTGCGTCTGCTTAGCTTAAGAACTAGAAAGTGGGTGTTGAGGCCAGGGGAAGGTAAGGGCAAACGGATTCCCATGCACGTTGGTGGCTAGATTGTTTCCACCTGCTCAGTCCTGGAATCGGCGAACGGATGTGCGTGCACGTGCGTGTGTGTGTGTGAGAGCGATGTGTTTAATGAGGGCAGATGCAGGGAGATGATGTCGGTGCGCCTCGGTCGGGGAAGAGGTGGAATAGAAGAGGTAAGCAGCCTGCTTCACAAACGCCATTGTAGGCAGCTCGGGAAACACGTGTGGAGGTTGCGCGAGCGACGAGGTAGATCTGATTTGCTAAAAACGGGAGTGTCTTCTCGCCGATGATGTCTTGCGCGGGTAAATCGGTTTCCAGGTTGTGCTTCACGTCACCACACGTACTGCATCCAAATGGATCCTGCCCAAGTGCAGTGAGGCTCGGGGCCAGAGACGGCGACCTACGGTAATGACACGACACCTCATCGCCAGATGTAGAGGGAAGACCAAAAAGACCTGCTCCCCCCCTTCAGGTGCGAGGCACCTTGTCCGAGGTGCTCATGACGTTCAGGGTTTTAGGTTCAATGCTGACTTCACCAGGGTGACGAAAAGGGTCGTCGGGAAGGAGGGAGCCCATGCACGGAAGAGAGAAGGGATGGATGGGTTCTTGCGTGTGCCTTGCTGGGGCTGTCGTGGTCCATTGTTTCCTTCAGGTCTGTTCTGTGCGGCCTCTTCTTGTGAACGGTATATGCTGAGTCCGTGTAAGTCAGAGGTGGTCCTTCCCAGAGGTCACTCTTGTAGTGCATCTGATCTATCAATGCGTCTTGCTGGGCTGACAGCGTTTGGGTTTTTTTTTTGTTTTTTTTTTTTTTAAAGGTTCACTACCAGCATTGCAAATTGTAGCATCCCATAAAAAACAATCCAGTTTTCCAGCTTCCCTGGAAAAGTCGGAGAATCTGGCGGCAGCGGGCTCCTCTTTCCCATATGGCAAAAATCAGCGGGCTGAGTAATAAATGTCCCTTTAAGACCGGACATTCGCTCTCAATTTATTCCAATCCCCACCACTCCTGACCTGATCCCCACCATGCCTGGCCCTCGTGGCCTGATTTAAATTCCTGCTGGCCCCGTAGGCATTCAGGCCCGTGATCCCAGTCCAAATGCACGCCACCCCCGCTCGGATGCTGGGGAAAGTCGAGATGCCGCACGGCTGCTGGTTTCCTGGGGCTGGAAGTGGCTGGCAGGAATGCGAGTCTGTGCTGCTGGGTCAAAAGGCCAGGAGTTCAGAAGTCTCCTTCCAGCTGTGCCCTTGACTTTCACGATGACCTGTCAGCAGTCATTTAACCGAGGTCAAGCCGGGTGGCACTGTGCTGAATACCAAGACTTACTCCTTCATCTGCAGTGGAATCAGTTAAGAAGGGCAAAATGTCACTGTGTGAATTTTTACTGACATCCTTCTCCTTGCCCATCTCGTCCTTCTCCAGTGTCTTATATTTTTGGGGCAACAAGTGTTCTGGAAGGTCAATTACAAGTCATTCTAATGGAGGGGCACCTGGGTGGCTCAGTCCGCTGAGTGTCCGACTTCGGCTCAGGTCACGATCTCACGGCTCGTGGGTTCGAGCCCCCGCGTCGGGCTCTGTGCTGATGGCTCAGAGCCTGGAGCCTGCTTCTGATTCTGTGTCTCCCCCTCTCTCTGCCCCTCCCCTGCTCATGCTCTGCCCCTCTCTCTCTCCCTCTCTCTCTCAAAAAATGAATAAACATGAAAAAAATTTTTTTAATCATTCTAATGGATATGATCACTTTAGAAAACTGCTTGGCAGCATTTACCAAAGTTGAACATATATATATGTGTGTGTGTGTGTATACATATGTGTGTATATATGTGTATATGTGCATATATATGTGCGTGTGTGTATATATGTGTATACACACACACTTATGAACATCTCTCTATAACTCAGCAAACATACGTTCACATTTTGCCAAAAGATATGAGCCGATATTGAGAGTCAGATGCTTGACTGGCTGAGCCACCCAGGCGGCACTTTCCTACTGCATATTTTATTGCAGTAAAAAATTAAAGCTAAAAAAGGCTAAAAACACAAAAAAAAGAAAAAAGCCCAACCTAAGAGATACCGCGCTGTAACCTCCAAGTACCAATGCTAGGATTTTTGCACAGAATCCTGTTTCCATCAGGTTCTTGTTTGCAAGCAACAGAAATGACCTCTGGCTCATTTAAGCTAAAAAAAAAAAAAAAAAAAAAAAAAAAAAAAAAAAAAGGATTTATTACAAGCACATTGCGCTAGCTCAGCATCTCTGTGAAGGGAAGGAAACCAAGTTCGAGGCTCTGCATCCAACAACAGGTCTCAAGTGCTGGTCTGATGACAGTGTCACTTGTACCGTTGGGCACGTCTGTCAGAGGCTAAGCCACTGACGCTGGGCACAGGAGACTGTGCTAGAATGGCTGCCTTCTCAGAGCAGGTGAGCCGTCCTGTGTCAGCTGTGCCCCACCTCGCTGGACTGGGTCTCTCAGGACTTCCAGGGCTTTGTAGCACTCCTTAACGCTCAAGGTCAGGCATGGGCGTGAACCTAAGCCTTGTTGCTCTTGCCCTGGAGGCAAGGGAGCTGGGGGAGTGGGGGGGAGTGGAGAAGGAACCTGCATCCTGAGCTTCCTGGCCGCATGGAGCTCTGCTTCACCAAGCGGGACAGCCCCCAGTCCCAGGAGATTGACAGATGTCCCCAGTGTGACACCTGCCCGCTGATGCCATTGGAAGGGCACTTGTACCCACTGCAGGAATTTTCTGTGTTTATCTGATCACATTTCATGGTGCCCAAGCCTTCCTATTGTTTTAAAAATAAATTTATGTATCCCTAAACTTATCTTTTCCGTGGTCATAACTGCTCTCTATGTTTAAAAAAAAATGTTTAAGTTTATGTTTTATTTTGAGGGAGAGAGAGCAGGGGAGGGGGAGGGCAGAGAACGAGAATTCCAAGCAGTCTCTGTACTGTCAGCACAGAGCCCGATGGGGGACTTGAACTCACCAACCGTGAGATCATGGCCTGAGCTGAAATCAAGAGTTGGATGCTCAGTTGACTGAGCCACCCAGGCGCCGTGGTCTCTACATTGAAAATATGTGTACTCTGGATGTGTTACCGGTTGATGTGGTTGCTTCTTTGTACTTACTGCTCTTTGTCATGGATTCCCTGGGAGAAATAACCTAGTCTTACTAAGCATGAGGATAGTAAGATTATTGAGAGAAACAATAGAGAGGAAGCTGTTCAAATTAGTGGCAATAATGAAGGAGCTAAGGAATCCATGCCCTAGAGAACCTGGAAATAAAATGAGATAATGTACGAAAGCACTTAGCACTGGGTATGGTTTGTAGTAAACACCCAACAAATTATCATGACAAAGCGATTATTTACAGACGCAGATGAACACTGTGATCTCAGCCACCAGATAATAGGGTGGGACTGGCAGGCCTGACAGACTGTGGGAGAAGGGTCTCCTCCCTCCTAAGGACCTCCCTCCCCCTGCCCACCCCTTGAGCTGAAGATACATTAAACAGATGAGGAAACCCAAGTCCTAAAAAATCTGGTCGGAGCAAAGCAGCTCAAAGGTGGGAGGCAGGACACATGAGCCCCCAGAGCCCCGTGGAGCCGACCAGGCAGGTGTAACCCAGACCTCTCTGGTTGTTGCAAAGCGGGCATTTCCGGGAGCTGTACTTTGCGCATCCCGTCGAACCGAGCACCAGGAGACGAGCGGGTCTCTTCACCGTATGCTAATCTGTGCTCCCATCGTGTAAGGTCCAGAGTGTGGACACTACCCAGGTGCCCTGTAGCTCTCTAGCGACTGTCCTGACGCGTGCGCCTGGGGCCGAGCTGGGAGAAACACGTGGGGGGCCCTCCATCTGCAGAGCCTGGTCTGCCGGGGCTGGAGGGACCCAGGAGCGCGCTGGCGGACCGCTGAGGAGCCTGCTGTGCTGAAGCCTGTGGATCTGAGGGCCGCAGCGTAAACAGGGTGGAAGGAAGAAGGCGGGGTGCTAGGGGGGAGCACCGCGTGTTCCCAGCCTTCCTCTCCGTCCCCTCCCTGGGTCGTCTCTCGTGCCTTTGCTCGTGCCACCTTCCAGACGGCCTGACGGGGAGAGCGGCCTGTTTCCAGGGACAGGACGGGCTCCAGGACGGGAAGATGCCTCGCTGGAAGCAAAACCTTTGCCTGCGCGGTTCTGTACACCTGAGCCGGGCCCAGCGGGGGAAGCTCCGTGACTGCAAGAGGTTAAAACTTGCCCCTGTGTTTACTTTTGTTGGCTGCAACAGTGCATAATAATCTGTCAGCACGTCAGGTGCGGATTTATTTGTGCATTAAAAATTGCCTAGAGCGGACGGATGCAGACGCTCTACAGCACGCTGGAAAATGTGCCTCCAGCACAAAAACAGCCTCTCCAAATATTTCACCCTTTTAATAAGTGCATTTAATTAAAGTCATATAACTTTTTTTATTATATTAAAAAAAAAAAGCCCTTCACTTGCTGAAGCTGAAAGTAAACTTTAGAACACAAAGGGTGTACTTCCCTGGTCCCTATTCTTTAGGATGGAAAACTCATCCACCGGTGTGTTCCCTCTTGCCTTTTCCAGGCTCCCTGGAAGGAGGGTATCCTCATGGCTCCGGTGAGAGTGGGGTGTCCCTGCAGCCTAGAGGAGTGTCCCCAGTTGGCATGGAGACACATAATGTTTTATTTTTTAGGTTTATGTGTTTTTGAGAGAGACAGGGACAGCATGAGTGGGGAGAGGAGCAGAGAGAGAGAGAGAGAGAGAGAGAGAGAGCGAGCGAGAGAGAAAAAATCCCAGGCAGGCTCCACACGGCACAGAGCCCGACGCAGGACTTGAACTCGCAAAACCACGAGATCATGATCTGAGCCGAAACCAAGAGTAGGTCGATTTAACCGACTGAGCCACCCTGGTGCCCCGACAGTTACACTGTTTTGTTGTGCGTTTCGTGTGCCTTGCCAAGCACGAGGGTATGAGCTTGGCTCTGTATTCGAAGTCCAGGTATATATATAAGAGGGTGGTGTGGCATCAGCCTTTTAGAGACAGATGACTATTTCTCACATTTATTTTGAGGATAGCCCTGCCCAAAGGCAGGAGGATAGACTAAGTGACCTCTTAAGACCTTGCCTTCCAGTAGGGGAATTACGATTTTGGGGTTGGGAGGGGGGCAGGGGGAGAAAGAGGGAAGGAGACGGAGAGGAGAGAATCCAGATGAGAGATAAGTATTAGTTTGAGTTCCTGCGTTTTCCTTATTCCCACCATAGCTTTGAAAGTCTCTAAATGGGTTGAGACTAAGTTTGGCTCTGAGTGGTGACAGCAGGGCTTTGTAGACTTGGTCTGCGTTTGCCAGCGGATTAGGGAACGTGTCAGTGTGAGGGTGGCGGCGGCCCTGGGGCTGCCGTGTGGGGGACCCGAGGTTGGCGAGGTGGGGCCAGGGAGGGGTGGGGGGAGGAAGGGCGGGGATGTGTGTGGCGTGGCAGCAGGGGTGGCGCCGGTGAGGAGGGGGCTCGGGGGGCTGTGTTTGGGAGTCGGGAACCACAGCATACCGGGCAAGGGCGGCCTGAAGCCCGCTAATTATGCAGCCCGAGGGAGCAATGTGGACCTGCCCGAGCCGCCCGGAGAGGTGGCATGGAAAACCTCAGAAGGGGTCTGTGTGCCTTGGGTCTGACCAGGAAATAGCCTCAGGGGCTGGGCTGCTGAGCCTGGGTGGGAAGTGGGGGGTGTGGGGGGGGGGAGGGTGGGACCGGACGGGACTGGATGCTCTGGCTGCTTGCTTACATGTCAACAGGAAGGGTTTTCAAAACCAGCCCTCTGCAGGTTCTCCGTGCAGGACAGTAGGCAGTTGGAGAGGTCCCCGGGAGCTTCTGAATTCCAGGATGCCCATTCCAGAAATTCTTCGGAACCAACCACCTTGGTCTTCAGCATTCTGGTCCTCACTGCTCCCCTGGGAGTGCTCATTAGGTTCTTTCCACAGCCACAGAAACAGAAATCTCCCGAGTTGGTTACTCAGAAGGCCACCCAGAAAGAGCCAGGTAACCAAAGACCAGGCAGGTTTCTTTTAAACTTATTCTTCTCTTAGCATCTTCTAATGCCACGGGAGCATTGCTATTTAGGATTGTTTTCCCCGTTCGCAGAGGGTAAACAGATTCAGGCTGCCGTTCTCCACCTTCTTTTTGAAGTAGAAAACCTCGATACCCAGCCTGGGTTTAATTTTATGACTTTGCTACTTTTTCCTCTGGCTTAAAAAAAAAAAAAAAAAGGTTTTAATTGAAATGATCATATATTGCTGTTACTGGTTTTTGAGCATTTAATAGCTCTCCCGCTCCCCAGAAGAAAATAAATTTCATTTTAGGAATCGTTATTCTGGACGTAAGCCAAAGGTATGTCCCAAATATTGTGCTTTGCATTACGGAGACAGCATTACACATAGGAGCTGGTGAAATGCTGTGTTTGTGTATCTTTATATATCCATGTAATATGCACTGTGTGTTCACAGAAAATTAGAAATAGAGCCCCACATGGGGCTTGAACTCACGGACCATGAGATCCTGACCTGGACCAAAGTCAGACGCTTAACCGACTGAGCCACCCAAGGGCCCCCCCCCCAAAGAGCTTTTCTATGTTGGCTTGTAGTTTTTGATATTTACTGTATTTGAAATGAAAGCTGAGAACATTTTAAAAGTTGCTTACTCATTGAAAAATCAGAATAATACATGCGTTGCATTTTTGACCTTATAACACTTTTATTTGCCAAAGCAAAAAATTGGGAAGAGTGGCATTTTTTTCCTGTGTTTGCTGGGCTCTCTGTTGTCTGGCCGGATGGACATATTTGCTTCTGTGTTCAGTCTGTAGACGTACATGTTGCTGTGACGTATGTGCAGAAAATCCAGTCGCATCCACCTAGGTTTTTACACAAAAGGAGAAGTATATTCATAGCCTTTTTAGATAATTGTGGATATTCTTCTTTGATATTTCACCCAAACTCTACAAGTGGTATTTTTTTTTTTTTTTAAGTTTAGTTGCAGTATAAATTTGAAACCACCTTCATGAGCTTTCTTATTCCGTCACCTTGAGGTCATTTTGTTCTTTTCCCTGTCTCGTGAGGGTAGACTTCTTTCCCAACATGGTCCTTGGGCCAGAGTAATAAAATGGTGATGGGTGATATTTGATGGAAAGCTTAGGGCAAAGAGCCACCCAAGCATCCCAAATGAATGTAGACTGAGGTATGAATAATATTTTTGGCTTTGTTTGGAAGGACAGAGTCTCTTTAAAATTTTCACATATCCCTGTTACTCCCAATTTTTTTTTCTTCCTATTAATGCCTTCCTGCATCAAAACCCTAAAGACTTCTCTTCACTTATTATCCTGCCCGGAAAAAGCTCTATCATGTTACAGAACTAACGTCTGGGAAAAGCGTGAATAATGGAGGGCCTCACTTCTACCTTACGGAGAGACCAGAGCTTGCCGGTTATTAAAGGTCCCCTCGCGCTTATCTGGGCTGAGCCAGAACTACAACTACCTGTTGACCAAATGGTGTCACTCGTTTTCACAGAGCGTCCTTGGATCTTTGTGTTCCTAAAGAAGCGGTCCAGTTTGGATCTTTTCTGTGTGACCTCGGGGTCATGAATGGCCTCAGGTGTGCCAGGAGCACTGCAGGCCTTGGTGGTGACCACCAACTTGGGGCCGCTGGCTGCCCAGGGGAGCACTGGCCTGCCGGTCAGCATGACCTCTGTGTGTGGAAGCATCATCTGTTCCCCACATCATCACTCGCCATGCATCTCAACCTGTCTGGCTTGAAGAAAGTGCTAGCAGTGGGAGGAGCAAAAAAACTGGTCACTCATTAAAAATTTAGGGGCATTTTAGGCAATATGCTGTAGTCGACAGGAGCGCGGGAATCTCCCTTCGGAGAAAAATCCCATTTTTTCCAAAGACAAATCATGATGTACTTCTGGCTCGTGGAGCAAGCGTGATATGTATAAAGGTCCATGGCGGCCTGAAGGGAGAGTGTAAGAAGACTTTTTTATTTGCAAAAAAAAAAAAAAAAAATGCTCTGGAATTAAAATACAGTAGAACATTCTAGACTTTCTCTGCTTTTGAAGATAAGGACTGTGACTTTATTCATCTCATCAAAATATTTTAAGAACCTTCTAGGTGCTAGGCATTCTCTTTGCTGCAGTCTTAGCAGGAAATAAATAGAATGAGACTCTGCCCTTAGGAAGCATACATTCAGGTTGGGGAAATAGATGATATCCAAGGACACAAATAAACATACAATCCCGCCGAGCAGTAAGGGATGTGAAGAAAAAGAAAGCAGGACAAGAGGTGAGAGAAGGATATGTGGAGGATTCAGGAAGGACCATTTTGATGGAGTTGTTCTGGAAACCCCTGAGGAGGTGATATTTGGATAGAGTCAATGTTTAATAAAAGTGTGGAGGGGTGCCTGGGTGGCTCAGTCGGTTAAGCGTCCAACTTCGGCTCAGGTCATGATGTCACAGTTCGTGAGCTGGAGCCCCGCATCCGGCTGTCTGCTGTCAGCATGGAGCCTGCTTCGGATCCTCTGTCCCCCCACGCCCCTCTCTGCCCCTCTCCTGCTCCTGTGTGTGCGTGAACGTGTGCTCTCTCAAAGATAGATATTTTTAAAAATTTTTTTAAATAAATAAAAGTGTGAATGAATGAACACACAGCTCAAGCCCAGAGTGCCACATCTTGTGCTAAATAAGCCATATGCATGGGCAACATGGCTGACAAGAGGTGGGGTTGGATGTGAGCATATTTGTGTCCTAGGGCCACCGGCCCCAATTGCCACTAACTGGGCAAAACAGCAGGAACTTGTTCTTTCATGGTTCTGAGGCCAGAAGTCCAAAATCAAGGTGTCAGCAAGGCCATACTCCTTCTGAAGGTCCTAGGGAAACATCTTCCATGGCCTCTTCCAGCTGGAGGTGGCTACGGGCTTTCTTGGCTTGGGACAGCCCTGCTCCAGTCTTTGCTGCCATATCTTCACATGTTCTTCTCCTTGATGTGTCTGTCTTTGTCTCTTCTTGTCTCTTGTAAGGACACCTGTCATTGGAGTTAGTGCCTACCTGGGTAATCCAGGAGGCCTTGGTCTTGAGATCCTTAACCTAATTCCATCTGCAAAGACCCTTTTTCCAAATAAGGACGTATACAAAGATTCCGAGGGTTAGGATGTGGACTTGTCTTTTGGAGGCCACCATTCAACTCAGGAAAGTGTGCAATCTGGGAAAACCACTTCAACAGGAGGTTTTATTTTATTTTATTTATTTATTTAAATATAATTTATTGTCAAGTTGGCTAACTGACATACAGTGTCTACAGTGTGCTCTTGGTTTTGGGGGTAGATTCCGATGATTCATTGCTTATGTACAACAGCCAGTGCTCATCCCAACAAGTGCCCTCCTCGATGCCTATCACCCATTTTCCCTTCCCCCGCCCCCACCATCAACCCTCAGTTTGTTCTCTGTATTTAAGAGTCTCTTATGGTTTGCCTCCCTCCTTCTCTGTTTGTAACCATTTTTTCCCCTTCCCTTCCCCCATGGTCTTCCATTAAGTTTCTCAAGTTCCACATATGAGTGAAAACGTATGGTATCTGTCTTTCTCTGACTGATTTATTTCACTCATCATAATACCTTCCAGCTCCGTCCACGTTGCTGCAAATGGCAGGATGTCATTCTTTCTCATTGCCAAGTAGTATTCCATTGTGTATATAAACCTCATCTTTATCCATTCATCAGTTGGTGGACATTGAGGCTCTTTCCATAATTTGGCTGTTGTTGAAAGCGCTGCTGTAAACATTGGGGTACATGTGCCCCTAGGCATCAGCACTCGTGTAACCTTTGGATACATTCCCGGTGGTGCTCTTGCTGGGTCGTAGGGTAATTCTATTTTTAATGTTTCGAGGAACCTCCACACTGTTTTCCAGAGCAAACGCACCAGATTGCATTCCCGCCAACAGCGCAGGAGGGTTCCCGTTTCTCCACATCCTTGCCAGCATCTGTTTCGACAGGAGGTCTTAAATCAAAATTAAACAGAGCCCCTGACCAGAGCCCTGGTGCTTCTTACCTCCAAGCCGGGTGGGGTTGTGATGCCGCTGAGTTGCAGTGGTGATGGGAGAAGCAACTACGGGCACTGGAGACACGTGACACCGCAGCGTCTGCTGTGGTGTGGAGACGCTGGGTGGGCTATGAGTCTACCAAGCTCAGTGGGCATCTGGTTAGACCTTGCTACCCAGGGCGAGCGATCACGGCAGTAAGACACAGGGCGGTGGGTCTTCGTGGGAGTACCTTAGAGAACAAATAACAGTTCTTCCAAGATGGAGAAGCATACTCTCAGAGGAACAGAGCAGAGAAGTAGTTAGAGCGGAGGCAGGGGAGGGGCAGCAGCGTTCTGTCTGGACATTTCACCAGCGCCAGGCCAACAGCGCTCATGGAGGCAGGAGACCGGGTGATCTGCAGAAGTCAGCAGCTTGGGAAGCTAGGACCTCAGCCTAGGATGAGTTTTCACTGCATTGAGCAACCGTCTCTTCCGGGAATGTCCTGGCTGGGGGCGTTGCAGGTGTTCCAGAAGCGACTGTGGCATTGAACCCACCTCCAGAGGGCGGCCACTCTGCTTGAAGACTTGACTGCTTAGTCTTTCCTCAGTGAAGTCTTTTGCCAGAGGAAGGCAGGGAGGAGCAAGTCAGGGTGCCCGGAGTCTGCCTGGATTGGGGGTGATGTTTGCTCAACCCCAGCTGCTGCTCCAGGTGCTAAGTTAGAACCGTGGTAATTAGCGGGGCTAATTTATTTAATCATGTTTGTACTGTTTTTCTTCTTCCAGTTGTTCTGCTTGCCCTGACCCTTCAGGTTTTCCTGGATCCCCTCCCAGGTGTGTTTGCTGGAAGGTGGTGTTGAGAGAGGTGGATGCTCGTTGATGCCAGAGATCAGAGCAAGCTCTGGCTTGGCGATGGTGGTGGGGGATGCTCGTCTCCTCCATGTTCTAGGTCAGTTTCTCAGCCCTGACCCCGTTGACATTTGGGGCCAAATAATTTGTGTTGTACCATGTTGAGCAGCATCCTTTGGCCTATACCTGCTAGGTGCCAGCAGTGCCTCCCTCTCCGGTTATGACCATCAAAAATGACTCCAGACGTTGCCACATGCCCCCTGGAGGGGTCACAATTGCTCCCAGTTGAGAAGCCCCGTTTTCGTGATGGTACTGATCGCTGATGTCTTTCACTTGGGCTCTCTGGATGAAAATTAGCCTTCGGAGTCCATGCCGTAGGTTGAGATGATGAATGCCCTTTCTCAACCATCTCCCGTTGCTCTTTCTGGGCCTTCCCTGACTTGACAGACTGAAGCCCTCAGCCAGGGAAGGGGTTGGCTTAGGGGACAAGAAGCTAAACGCAGTGTCCTTAAACACAGGTTCTTTTCTCCAAGAGGTACAATCCCTATGCCAGATGAGGAAGGAAAAAAGAAATCTGTGGTAGAGAGAGGGACCGCTGGTCGCGGGGTTAGTGTCACCAGGGAGAGAAAAGAACCCGAAAAGCCACTTGTGTGTTGAAGGTAAAAAACTAAGTAAGCTTCACCAGCTGCCCACGTGGAACTGATCCAACATGGCGGCCAAGCCAAAAGGGGAGGGCGTTTGCAGTTGCTGTGTCGGTGGGTTCCCCAGAGCTGGCTCTCTCAACTTCACTTCTTAAAGGGGTAAGCCAGGTCCTACAGGTCCTTAAAGGCCTCCTGTCCAAGAGTCTGATTCATTTTGGGGTCCCCCACTGATGCCAACTTAGTGCTTTATGTGCAGAAGACATATTGGATGTCTTTGGCAAGTGAATTAAGATTGATACCCTCTTTAAAAGGATCCAGATAATCTGAGGCAGCTTTGCAAGGAAGGGAGGAGGCAAGGTAGGGGGAGGAAGGAGAGAGCAGAAACTGAGAACCATTAGCATAGAGCAGCGTTGTCCTATAGAAGTAAAACTCAAGCCACATGTGTAATCTTAAACCTTCTAGTAACCACATTTAAAAGAGGACAAGGACAGAGGTGCCTGGGTGGCTCAGTTGGTTAAGCGTCCTACTCTTGATTTCGGCTCAGGTCATGATCTCACGGTTTGTGAGTTCGAGCCCCGTGTCGGGCTCTGTGCTGACAGTGTGGAGCCTGCTTGGGATTCTCTCTCTCCCTCTCTCTCTGCCCCTCCCCTGCTCTTTCACTCTCTCTAAAAATAAGTAAATAAATGAAATAAAATAAAAAGAGCATTGCTTTGTTATAAAAAAAAAATTAAAAGAGGACAAGGACACAGATGCAGTCAGTTTTAATAGTATATTTTATATAACCTGCTGTATGCCCAATCATATCATCTCAGCATGCAATTGATAGAAATCTAATAGTGAGATATTCTTTATTTTTTGATACAAAGTCTGGGAGATTTGGTGTGTGTTTTACATGACATCAGTTTCAGTCTGGACTTGTCACGTTTCCAGTGCTCATCGACGAGTGGCTCCTGTACTGGACAGTGCAGGTCTGGAGAGGAAGTTGAAGTGGTTAAATTTGGGGAATAAACTGTTCTCTGTAAACAGGAATGAAAAATGAATTTAAGGACATAGGTGGACAGATTTTATCCACAAGGGCTCATTACTGCCTTTCTCTGTAGCACCTCCGTCTCCCGTCTCCCGCAAAGAGGGTCTGTTCACAGGAATCCATTGGTTGTCGCTCTCCCCTCCCCCTGACCCCTTTGTAGCCCCCTCTATTCGCTTTTGTTTCAAACGAATGAGCACACAAAAAAGGGCCCTGCATTCCACTGGGCCGGCTAATTCACGCATGGCATGGCTGCGTTTTCTCAATTAATCAGGAGCCTGCCTTTCTCCTACTGTTTTCTCAGCATCTTTAATCAGGAGCCTAGCTTGACTCTAGCTTCCAGGATCATTTCGGGGGCCAAACCGACACCTGCCCAGGTAAATAAAAACCAGTGTAGGCCTTTCGGGGTCTCTCCTCCTGTACTAATCAGAAACCTCCAGAAGACTTGGCCTCAGAAGGGATGAAGGGCCATGTTGGGGATGGGGGAGGGATGACGATGGACAAGTCTCCCTTATGAGATGTGGATTTCGAAAGGGGCCCTTGGCTTCTTGGAAATGTCTGCGTTCAGCTCGCATTTCCATTGCCCCATCCTTGTCCACAAAGATGGAGACCTCCGGCTACCTTGACTTTGCCTTGGCTTTTTCCTCTGGCCCAGGAGGCCATTTCGTTCTCTCTGCTGGTATCCCCGTGACGTTTCCAAAATGCCTCGTGGTCAGAGTTTTCCAGGTAAGCCTGATTAGGCAGCTGCCCGGGTGGTAGGATTTGATGGGGCCCTTGTTCCCCAGTCTCCCCGCCCACGCCATTACCTCAGTGGTCTCAAACCAGGGCCGATCTTGCACCTCAGGGCATCGTACGCAATGTTTGGAGATATCTTTTGATTGCCACCGCTTAGCAGGGAGAGGGGTACCCCAGACATCACAAGCCTGTCCCCTCAATAAAGAATTATCCATCCTAGGAGCTCAGTGAAGTGTCTGACTCTTGATTTCGGCTCGCGTCACGATCTCATGGTTCTCGGGATTGAGCCCTGCATCAGACTCTATACCGATAGCACAGAGCCTGCTTGGGATTCATATTCTCTCTCTCTCTCTCTCTCTCTCTCTCTCTCTCTCTCTCTCTCTCTCTCAATCTGTCTCAAATAATAAATAAATAAACATAAAAGAATGATCCAGCCTAAACTGTCAGTAGTACCAAAGTTGAGAGATGCTATGTCAGCTTTCCTCTGAATTTTCAAAGACCTCTCTCTCAAAAATAACCTTTTAATCTACAAAAGCCCCTGGGAGGGGCTGGCTACACTTAGGGATATAAATGACTAAATCACTACCTTGCTTATCAGTTAGCACCCTCTAGGACTTCATGGGCAACCAGCTGAGAATAAGACCTTCGTCCAGGCTGGGTGCTTGCGGGAGGGGTGGGTGGCCCTGATGGAGAGAGGGAGGGAACGGGAGCTAAGTGGCCACCTGAACTAAATGTCACAACTTCCGAATTTTTTAGGGGAGGGCGTATGCTTTCTTGGTAAGGGTCTCTTTCATTCTGCCCCAGGCCTTCTTCCGCGTGAGAGCAAAGCCTGTGAAAATCCAGTTCGGGATCCATTACTTGTGTCTCTACCGTTAGGATAATGAGCCAGCCTTCCCGGAGGTCGCCGGGAAGGTGCTTGCGGAGATGAGCCAAGGCGAGCACTCAGCACTTGCCACTGCTCTTAGTAGGGTCAGAGCCAGCCAGCAATATTTGTTAGGAGGTCCCAATGGGGAAAGAGGAAAATCCAAAAGAAAAGAGGTCGGCCTCCTGGTCTACCAAGCCTGAGTGTGGGTTGACCGTGACATGTACTCAGGGTGGGTGGAGCCTTTGTGCCACGCCGCCTGGTCTGGATTTCATCTGATTCCACGAGATTTTCATCACTGACAGAGGCGTAGATTCTGCGGAAACAGACGTTTCAGTTCCAGGCCATTCAGTCAGGTGACCTCTGGTGTCTGGCACCAGGGTGGGTATATCCTGGGTCCAGGTACTGAGCTACTTTCTGAGCATCCGGGGCTGTCTGGAGCCTGAAGACCCTGGCACCACCTTGGCTCTGCATTGGCCCCACCCAGAGAAAACTCCTCCCAGAGGAGCCATCTGGGTGACTTGGCCGCTGGGGAGTTTCTGCAAAGGGTTTCCGACCTAGTCACGGGAAATCTGGAGTCCGTCACGCCTGACGATCTCCTGCCCACATCTCCCCTTCTGGTATCGCTGTTGGGAGGATGAAAAGGCATGTAGGGCCTGAAGGGAAGGGAGAGAACATAAGTCTTGGATACTAAGCCTCCCGTTGTTGAAAAGAAAAATCTGTGGCTTTCAAGATACATGCTCGGCAGTTTCTGTCCCTGTGTCATCTGAGATGGCCTTTCTAAAAATCAGTTTCTAAAATCAGTCAATACAAACTTTTTCATTTTAATTGTGAATATTTACACTTGTTCTTGGTTAGGAGTTTTGTTTTTGTTTTCTGTTTTCTGTTTTTGTTTTTGTTTTTTGTTTTTTGTTTTTTTTTTGCGAGACTCCAAACAACTGTGGTGGCTATACTTACGGGGGGGAATAGTTCCAGACTTGGGGCTGAGAGATCTGTCACTAGCTAGCTGTGTGATCTCGGGCAAGTCATCTAACCTCTCTGGGCCTCAGTTTCTCCTTCATAAAGCGGAGTCCCACTGCCCTAGCAGGGGTATGGCAAGGATCAAATGAACTAATGTCAGCAAAGGAGCTTTGTGAAGTATGACAGCAGATGTCTAATTACCTGCACTGGGGGATGTTCTCTTCTTCCCCCCACACCCAGGAGACCTCGTAGTCTCAGGCAGGAGCCTTCACCAGTGGGCCTGTAACTTGTAAGACCTTCCTTCACTTTGTAACCCCTGGCTTCCCGGGTTCAGAGCGGTCACTTCTTGGAAAAGACCAGAACTGGGTGGGAGCAAGAAAGGGGAGGAATTTGGAGTAATGGTAGTGGTGGTCTAATTACAGATCCCGGTCCCCATTAGTCCCCAAGCTGTGTCCAAGGATGTAAATCATTTGTGTCTCCCTTAAGGGGATCGATTCTCCCATCCCCTGTGCCCCCCACCCACCATTGTCTGCAACATTCCAGTTTTTTTTTTTCACTAAAGGTGGGATTCTTCACATTAATAAATTCTTTCCCCCAATAAAAGCCAGATGGGAGCCTAGGAAAACCCACATCTGCCAGGCCAGCCCTCTTCAGGCTGCGGCCACTTTCCTCTACTGCCCACTCAGCCCATCCCTTTTGTTCTTTTACCGTTTGGTTCAGCCCGTAGCATTTTGCCACCCGGACTCACCGACTGTCCCTCGGAGAGGAAAGAGCAGAAGCAGGAGAGGGTGAGCAAACCCAGAAAGGAAGAGATTAGAAGGAAGGGGAGGCATGGCAGCCCATTAAAGAGAAATAAATTCTGCACAAGGGAAGCGAAGGTCCCTCCCTGTGTCTCCGTAAATCACCTTGTTTTATGGACGGGATGCAGAGGAAAATGGGGACGCCCTGGCTCTGATAACCAGTGTCATTTCTCCTACTGATGTCTGTCTGAATTTAAGGATGTTCCATCTGACAGCCACCTTGAGCTGACAACCGCTGGGGCTCCTCTCCCTAATTTACTGTCACCATTATTACTCCAGAATCAGAACCGCAGTTACTTAAGGAGAGCATTTTAAGAGCTTTATTAGAAAAACATAGCTGGTTTGTTTCTACTGTCTGTTTTCCCCAAGACGCCCTAAATCCTGAGCTTCTGCCTAGGCATTATGGACACAAGAGTGTGTGTGTGTGTGTGTGTGTGTGTGTGTGTGTGTGTGTGTGTGTTGAATTTTTATTTATTTATTTATTTATTTATTTATTTATTTATTTATTTATTTATTTTGAGAGAGAGAGAGAGAGTGAGCGAGCAAGCAGGGGAGAGGCAGAGAGAGAGGGAGGCAGAGAACCCCAACCAGGCTCTGTGCTGACAGCAGAGTCCCACGCAGGGTTGGACCTCACAAACTGTGAGATCCTGACTTGAGCTGAAATCAAGAGTCGGATGCTTAACTGACTGAGCCACCCAGGCGCCCCAAGAATGGGATTTTTGTAGGTTGTTTGAAAGTGCCTCCCTTTTAGATGTTACATTTTGTACTAAATTGTATACTTTTAGACTCAAAGTTCATTATGACCTCAGGGTCTCAGCCCTTGCTTTCCTTCTTCTTGTTAACTGGTCTTTCAACCGGAAAGGCATTCTTAAGGGTCAGAACGTACCAATCTATGGCCCCAGGGACCTGGGTATGGGTGTGATTATTTTATTTTGCTTTGTTTTACTTACACATTGTTGCTACAAAGGTTTGAGTGTGTTGCCAATACTGAAGTTGTGGGTATTTCATAGGAAATTTTGGATCTCCAGCTTTACTAGGAAAAGGGAGGCACTTGAGGAAGAGCCAGTATTCCCCGTTGGCTGCAGACCCTGAGAGCTGCAAAGTGCCACCTCTTTGGGGCCGTCAGAGCTCTCCCACCCTCCTAATTCATTCGTTTTTTAATTTTTAAAATTTTTTTATTAAAAAAATTTTTTTAAATGTTTTTATTATTTTTTTTTAATTTTTGAGACAGAGAGCATGAGCAGGGGAGGGGCAGAGAGAGAGAGGGAGACACAGAATCCGAAGCAGGCTCCAGGCTCTGAGCTGTCTGCACAGAGCCCGACGCGGGGCTCGAACTCACGGATCGTGAGATCATGACCTGAGCTGAAGTCAGACGCTTAACCGACTCAGCCACCCAGGTGCCCCCCCTCCTGATTCATCCTTACGCTCAGCCAGCTTCATTCATTTCTGTGTTGCCCCTGCTCCCGAGTTTGAGACCCCTCTGTCTTAGGAGAAGCCTTGAATCACCTACTGCAAGAAACAAGGTAGATGATGGAACCCATGGCTGCAATTGGGGTGGCTGCGGGGACCCTCTCAATTGTGGACTTACTTGTCAGGTGCAGGTGTGTTGACCAATCTGGGGGTATATGGGTGAGAGTATAATCTCCCCTCACCGGTAGCTGTGTGTCCTTGGGTACATCATCTCCCCTCTGTAGGCCTCACCCTTCTCTTGTTGAAGGCGAACTGGCTGGAGTATAGTAGTTTTTTTAAAAAATGTAGCCACTTATGCCTTTATGTCAACAAAATCTTGCACGAAAGTCAAAGGTATGGGGAATGGTTGATTGTGGCCGCTGGAGGGGACCGGCGGGTCGGGAAAGGCATGCGTGGGTTTTCCACCCTTCCCCAGGCTCCCACAGCCCATCCTTCACAGGGGTGAGACCTACTTGATGTGAGCCAATGTGAACCCTGCTGCCTGCCGGGTAGTCACCTGTAGAGTGCTCAGAGCCTCTTCCAGGGGTTGCCGCGTGAGAAAAAGAAAAGTGTACCCACGTATCCTCGTAGCACGTATATGCTCACAATATACGAGTGGCTGCTACGTGCAGAGTGTTTCTGCTCGGCCCAGAGGTGTGCGGTCTGGTCCCTGTCCCCACGGGGGGTGGCAGACTGGTGTAACACACGGCGAAACATGTGCATGCCGGGTTAGTGATCCAGGGCACTTTGTTGGAAGACCCAGGCAGGCAGAAGTGTCTGGGAGAGGTCTAGAAAGTTGTCAGAGAGGAATAGAGGCTGCAGAGGACCACTGACTTTTGTAGCAGAGCTGAGGTGGGCGGGAAAGATGGCCATGTCAGGTGGAAGCTTGCTTTGAGCAGGGGGCCCGAGGTGGGTCAGGGCACGCATTCCCAGTAGTTGGCTGGGGCTGGAGGAGCGGAGTGGAGGAGATGGGGTTAAAATGGTGGGTGAGGTCAGGGCGCCTGGGTGGCTCTGTTGGTTGGTCCTCTGACTTTTGATTTAGGCTCTGGTCATGCTCTCGTGGTTCATGAGTTCGAGCCCCGAGTGGCCCAGTGCTGTGAATGCAGAGCCCGCTTGGGATTCTTTCTCTCCCTCCCCCATTCATGCACTTGTGTTCTCTCTCTCTCTTTCTGTCTCAAAATAAATAAGTAAACATTAAAAATAAATGGTGGGTGGGGTCAAAACGTGGGAGGATCTCGACAGCCAGGGCCTGGGAGTTTGCAGAACTGGGAGGGCTTTTGAGCTGGGCAGGATTTAATCTGTGCCGCCCCCACCACCACCCCTGACATTAGGATACGGGGAGAAATGGCTGGTGAGCAAGGAGCTGGTCACTGGACTGTGGAGCAGTAACAGAGCATCAGCAATGGTGGAAAAGTGGGCGAGGAAGCAGGTGACATTGGGGGAGGAGGTTGAAATTGACAGTGTGGGGACTGAAGGCTTGTGGGGGAGAGGGATACATCCAAGATGATGTCTAAAATGTCAGCCTGACCCTAAACTAATGGGTGAGTGGTTTAATTTGCATTTACTGGGTATCACCGATGTGCTAAGATCTGGATGTAATGAGGAAGCTGAGACAGAGAACACAGGAGGGATTACCGTGGGTTTCTGGAACTTCCATGATGTTCGTGGGAAGATGTCTGCCTGGCCACTTGGAGATGGGAATTCAGAGGTAGGACGAGAGGCCCAAGGTAGTGCTTTGTCTCAACATTTGCTGGGTTCCTTCTTTGCATCAGATTATACCAGGGATAAACTCACGCATCCATTTTCATTCCTTTTGGCCTAGCCAATGACCGATGGTGGCAGATAAGCACGCGAACACTGAAATCATGCAGGGGTGGGGCACAGGGTGGAGTGGGGCCCCGGGAGACTGGGGAGACTGGGACTGTACATCTGCACCCAGGAAAGATGTTACTTGGGACAGGGCCATTGTGGGAGGGCTGGTAGATGAAGGAAAGGAGACCTGAGGATGGAATCCTGGAGGACGCAGTGACAGTAAGGTGGATGGAGGCTGATGAGCCACTGGGGACACAGGAGGAAGCCCCAGGTGTGCAGGGTGGTGGAGAGCAGCTCCATGGTGGGGACAAAGGCTGGTAAGAATAATAAATACTCATAATTGCTGGTTGCATGTGCACTATGGGTCACATGGTCTTCTAAACGCATTACATGTACCGCTTACTTTAGTTCGTTAAACAACGGTAAGCACTGTTTCTACCCCATTTTACAGATTGAGGCCCAAAGAGCAAGAAGGGGTAGCTGACCCCCGAGATGACGGTATCTTGCATGTGGGGGGGGGGGGGCGGTACTAATATCCCAAAGACTCACTTTCTGATGTGAACAGCGGCCATCGGTGTTGCCTGAAATAGAACTCACCCAAGCCAATGCCTCTTCTGAGATTCTTGAACTCAGTCGCACCTCACCCGTTTCCACCTGGCCTGCCCTGACCCTGCCACACAAACGTTAACATGCCAGCAGAGGCCAAGGGGGAATGCTGTGTTACAAATGTGCCGTCTGGTTGGTTAGAGGACTTTTTGGCTGTTCAAACAAGCCGTCTGGGACCTCTGAGTTTCTCACTGCAGGAAAGGGGACTTGGTCTTTGTGCCTTGGGTCTGAGCGGGATGAGGCAGGGAGGTAGGATCCCGCAGGTGTGGTTGCTGGCCAGGGTTTGGTATGTTTCGCTGAAGTTCACGGCTAATGACAGGGCACGGGCAGGTAGGAACATGATTGAGCCCTTCGGCTTGCACATGTGTGGTTGGGCAAAAGACAATCGCAGATGTTCCTGGAATTCCCAAACCGGATACAAAATTGCTAGCAGGATGCAGAGAAAGAGGAAGGAGCCAAGTGTTTTACATAATGAGAAGCTTGCCTCCCTCCGCATCGGCCTGTTGGAGCGCCCCGGCGGGTCGGGCCTCCTGAGGATTAGGAAACCCGCGTGCGTGTCTGCAGGGCAGAGCTCTGCTCCAGCAGCCGGCTCTCTCTCGCTTTGGTCGGTTTCTATCCAGGATCCGTGGCTTTCCACCGGGTGTGGTGGCCTCATGGGCAGCCAAGGAGTGCTCTTGCACCCACATGTGCCTTGGTGTGCCCGGGATGGAGAACAAATCGGGCAGCGGCTCTGAAAGGAACTGCGAGCAGCCACCCAGCTCTCTTCCCGGCTCCGGCCCCTTTTGAATGGAATTCTCTCTGGGGGGAGCAGCAGAGGGGGGCTCTGCTAATTTTGCATCTCGCTGAGAAGGTGGAGGCTGGCAGCAGGAAGGCTGGGGCTGGGAGGAAGGCAGAAACAAGGAATACTTGGGAGACCAGAGTGTCTGGAAATGGCCGAGGCTTCTTGTGGGGAGTTGCTTGCAGGGCAGATGCTACTTTGGGGATCCCAGTGAGCCAATTCCTGCACCAGCGCTGAGAGTGATGACCAGAGATAGGCTCATGTCCCTGCAGTCTGTCCCTTCACTGCCCTTCTCTATGGCCCTCTGTACAAGGTGGCACTTAGCTTTTAAAATGTACCCCCCCTCCTCCCTCACCCCAGTGCTAGATGATTCTTAGAGGTCCCTTCAAGCCCTGTTTCACTTGGGAGAAGGTTTGAGAAGGAATTGGTGCAGGGAGGAGATGGGTGTCCCTCCCCACTCCGTGGCGGCTCTGATGGTAGGCTTTTCTGAACTCATCCTACAAAGCTCCAGGCAGATGGCTTCCCGGACGTCCTCTCCTCACGTCCTTATTAAGGATGCCAAACCCGTGCCTCCTTGTCTCTATCTGGGGTCAGATTTCTTTTTAAGTTTTTTTTTTTTAAATGTATTATTTATTTTAATTAAGACAGAGAGAGTACAAGAGGGGATAGGCAGAGAGAGAGAGAGAGGGAGAATCCCAAAGCAGGATCTGCACTGCCAGCACAGAGCCCGACGCAGGGCTCGAACCCATGAAACTGTGAGATCGTGACCTGAGCCGAAATCAGGAGTCAGAGGCTTAGCCGACTGAACAACCCAGGCGCCCCTGGAGTCAGATTTCTTAGATGAATACCCTTACTACGTGAGCTTGGCACATTGTCTTTTCCTCAGCCTCAGTTTCCAAATCTACTAAACAGGAATGATATTTACCTACCTCGGGTGTTAACACCAGTGAGAACAGAAAGCAGTTTTCTTTGTCGAGTCCTTCTGTGTAATCAGTGTTCAATAAATGTTAGCTATTACTATTGTTACTGTTATTTTTTTTTTTTCGAAAGGAAGAATTCACAGAGGGTCTCCTTTTCCACGGGCCCAAACCCACCTGCTACCTGTTTTTGTGCACCTCATGAGCTAAGAATCATTTTCACGTTAAAAGTTTAAGAAGTAATGTTTTCTGCCACGTGAAAATGATGCGAAATACAAGTTTCAGTGTCTGTAAATAAAATGTTATTGGATCTCCGCCATGCCCATTCGTTTGCACGCTTTGCCACTACCAAGGCAGAGTTGAGTAGTTGTCATGGAGAGCACACAGCCCGCAAAGTTGGAAGTATTTACTGTCTGGCCCTTTGCAGAAAGTTTGCCAATCCTGGTTCTAGATCCCTGATTATTTAAACAGGCAGGGTAGGTGTGGGCACTCAGAACAACAACTATAGGGCTTCGTGCACATTGGAGTAAAGCTCACTAACAATCAGGAAAAGGAGATAAAGCTTTGCTATGTTAAGCTAAGAGAAGAGGAAAAAGGGTCAGAGTTTTGGAACTCCTACGGTGGTATTTATGACACGTTCTCTGAAATAAGCTCGGAGTTTCGGGACAGTAGGCTGCGAGTATTAGCAAAGTTGTATGTTCTGAAGTCCCCTTAAGGGGAGGAAGCCCCTGGTTGCTGAATGAGTCAGTTCTAGTGGGGGCAGAGCTGCAGGGGGAGTGGGATGGGACAGAGAGCAGGGGGGGAGGTACAACATATTTGTCCCCCCCACCCCTCCTCCTTTTGCAAGCGGGGTCCACTCATTCCACCTTGCCCTAGGAAGAATTTATGGCAGCTGGGACCCTCGAATGTTCAGAATCACAAATCACAGGAGAAACAAAGCTTAGACACTGGCCGAGAAGAGTAAGCTGAGTAGATAGAGTGTTACTGGTGATTTTGATTAATTTATTGTTTTTTTTTTCAACGTTTTTTATCTATTTTTGGGACAGAGAGAGACAGAGCATGAACGGGGGAGGGGCAGAGAGAGAGGGAGACACAGAATCGGAAACAGGCTCCAGGCTCCGAGCCATCAGCCCAGAGCCCGACGCGGGGCTCGAACTCACGGACCGCGAGATCGTGACCTGAGCCGAAGTCGGCCGCTTAACCGACTGAGCCACCCAGGCGCCCCTAATTTATTGTTTTAATATTTATTTATTTTTGAGAGAGGCAGAGTGTGAGTGGGGGAGGGGCAGAGAGAGAGGGAAACACAGAATCCGAAGCAGGCTCCGGGCAATGAGCTGTCAGCACAGAACCCGATGCGAGGCTCGAACTCATGAACCATGAGATCATGAGCTGAGCCAAAGTCACCTGCTTCACCAACTCAGCCACCTAGGCGCCCCTCATTGCTGATTTTAAAATGGTGACCCTCGGAGCATCTGGATGGCTCAGTTGGCTAAGCGTCCAACTCGGCTCAGGTCATGATCTTGAGGTTTGTGAGTTCGAGTCCCTCATCAGCCTCTGCACTGATAGCATGGAGCCTGCTTGGGATTCTTTCTCTCCTTCTCTCTGTGCCCCTTCCCCTCTCACTCTCTTTCTCTCTCAAAATAAACAAACGTTTGGAAAAAAAAAAACTTAAAAAAATAAGAACAAAATAGTGACCTTGGACCTGAGCTTCAGATTTTTCAACCGAGGGAACGGAACGTTGTTTTCCTGCCTTTTTCTCTGAGCCCACAGTGACACCATTCCCCTTCTCCTCCTAGGACCCGCTGTGTGTGCTTGGGTCCTATCGACCAAGAGAAGAGGCAGAACTGAAATAAACCTGAAGCATTTGTTTAGGATCTTAGAATTGCACTTTGGGGAGCACAGATTCAGGTAGCAACCCCTTGAGGAGGAGGACATGGGGGCCAGGAGGGCTTTATTGGCAAATTACCCAAGTATCAGGAAACTCACACAAGTTGTTTTCCAAAAATTATGATTGGAAGATACAATGACATTTCACGGTTCATTGGTTTTCTGAGTGCATCGTGACGGTCACTAGAAGAATATGTTTTGCACAGTGTCCGACTTTTATCAAGAACGTGCATGCCGCAGCCCTCCGTTCCGTCATGTACCTTTGCCCAGTTCAATACCTAAGTGTAGTTTCTGTTTCAAAAATACAAACCAGAATGAAGTGTTAGTCCCAAAACAGAGTCTCTCGTGTCGAGAAGTTTTACACAGGTTGCCAGGGTCCCCGGTCTGATGGAGGAGAGAAGGCAGGAAGGAGCAGAGGCTGCCCTAGGCAGGTGTCAGTCCCTGCACCAGGGCCGGTCTGGAGCAGCCGCCAGTGGCCCTGACTCTGGCTGTGGGAAGGGCTCAGGGAAGGCTGAGTAATGGAAGCTGCAGGTTCATGGGTGTCCCGGCTGGGAGCTCAGTTTATGAATCACCCCACAGCGGCTCTCTGCTCGCATATTCCCAGGGGAGCCAGTGTCTGGGAGACCGGGAGGAGAGTTTCAGCCACGTGTGGCCTCGGAGGAACTTGTTCCCATGGGTTACGCCCAGATCCTCAGCCTGAAAAGTCCCAGGCGAAAGAGATGGGGCTCTGAACCTCCTGGAGTATATGTGCATGTGCATGCGTGTTTTAAAGGACGCGTCTTGTCCGTTCTGGGACCGCATTATTAGCTTCTGACTGTGTGTCCGTCGAGGGTGGTGAGAAGTCTCGTCTGCACGATGGTGGGGGAGGAGGTGGCTCTGATGGACCGCCCGCCCGCCCGCCCGCCCGTAGCCATCCTAGCATTTTTCCCAAAGACGCTCCCTCCACAAAACCCTGCTCCAAACCCACGATTTGCACGAAACATTGCCTCTTCGACCGCGATGTCTCCTCATTTGGCATGCACACTCGAATCGTGTGGTTAGAGGGGCTGGCCACCTTTAATTGATTTCAGAAGGGCAAGGCCAGCCGTGTGCAGTCAGTCTGCTTACTGTCTCCCAGCCTCTGACGACTTTTCCCATATAAATTGGCCCGTCAGACCTTCTTACCGCAAGGATAGTCGATAGAGGCAGGGGAGAGCTCACAGTAGCCTCATGCCGCTGCACTTTTTCTTACAAACCTGATAAACACACCGAGCCAACCAAACCCGCAGATCCCACGGAGGCTTTCCCTTTGCACTCTTACCCTTCGTTGCTTAATTAAGGCGTTCTTTGACATTTTTGTAAAATCTTCGTTCTCCTCACCTGTTTCGCTCTCCTATTGAAAAGCCCTCGGACCGTCCCTGCCTTCTTGGGTAGCAAGAATAGGAAAACCTATAAAATATAACGTCCCTTACAGATAACGGAACCACAAAGGGGACAAATCTAGTATATGCCTTCTTAACAACCGAAAAAACCAAGGAGCTGAGATGGGGCTCCAGTGACGGTCAGTGGCGTGGCGTATGAACTGGGGACGTGATTTTGTGGGGGAAGCCCACCCATCCGTAATGTTTGCAGCCCACGCTAGCGCACAATACTTATTTAAAACAAAACCAAGGGGGCGCTTGGGTGGCTCAGTCGATGGAGCATCCGACTTCGGCTCAGGTCACGATCTCACGATTCTTGGGTTCAAGCCCTGCATCGGGCTCTGCGCTGACAGCTCAGAGCCTGGAGCCTGCTTCCGATTCTGTGTCTCCCTCTCTCTCTGCCCCTCCCCTGTTTGTGCTGTCTGTCTGTCTCTCTCTCTCTCTCTCTCTCTCTCTCTCTCTCTCAAAAATAAATAGAAAACAAAACAAAGTTTCCCCAAAATAATAAGCAGCAGTTACAAACTCATATTTATAAACTCATTATTTCATGAGCCTGTCTGTGTGACAGCCCCTGTGGGTACCTGTGGAGGTTCATCCTAGCATAGATGGGGAAAATTTCCAGTGAGTTCCTCATTTCTTTGTGTTCTTTGTGAGTGGGTGTAGCTCCGGTGACCTTCCAGTTCCTCAGAAGCGGAGAGGACCTTTGCGGATGCTAAGCTAATACCCAGGAACTGGGTTTGGTTTTGTTTGCCCCACCCACTCCCAGTAGAGGTACAGATAGAGAGTGGCCACGCCGTGGGCACAGCCAACACAGAAATGACCAGCGCTGTGGGGATAGGAGGCCCGAGGGCCGTGGTGATCCTTGGATCCTGGAACGGTATCTGCATCACATTCGAAAAGCACTTTCCTTTTTTTTACCCCCCCCCAATCACAGACTACTTTCTCTTTCCTTCCTGCCACACTCCTCCTGAACATGAAAGCTTGTACCCGGCAAACCTCCTCGTACAGGGCGATTTGCAGAGCCTTTAGGGGAGCCGGACTGACCCCGCCTCCTTCGTGGAGAGCTGCCTGGCGGCCGCAGCTCAGCAACTTTCTAGCGTATTGTGTCTTGAGACAGGTACGAAACACTGGTCAGGTTTTTCATTTCCCAAGGCTGCTGCTTTCTGACACGCTCAAAGCACTTAGGGTTGAATACAGGTGGGTTTCTTCCCCTCCTGTCTCTGTCACCTGGACATCACCATGGCGATAATCCTCCCTGAAACAAAAATAAGGAACAGAACCGGTTGGACAGAAAGTGTGACCGCAGACTCTTCCATTGAGACCAAGTGGTGAGGGACCTGGGGGCTGCCCGGGGCTCCTTCAGGTCATGTCCAGAGGACGGGGTGGTAGGAAAGGTGAGAAGCCTGGCGGCAGGGAACAGCCACAGATTGGAGTCCCATCGGGTTGCGGTTTTAGGGGAAGGCTTCAGTTGGGTTCCTTCACAGATTAGGTGGGAGTGCTTTCTGCAGCGGGCTGTCCTGTCTGGTCTCCCTCTGCCCTTGGGAGAAACAGAACAGTAGATCCGTAATCTGTCAATGGAGCTTAGCTGGGCTGTGAGTCACAAGGTGGGGAGGGAGACCGGGGATTCTGATCTGTTCTGCAGAGGCTTCCGGGCTGTACCATGGTAGAGGTTTGGCTCCTTGAGAAGGTTTAGGAAGGCAGGTTTCACTGTGTCAGCACTGAGAAACCAGTTTGGAGTTTAGGAAGCAAGGACCCACAGTAGGTAGATGAAGAGAGGTGGGTTTTATTCTCTGCTGAAAAAAAAATGTATCTGCTCAGTCTCCTGGAGAGCAGTGAAGCTGGCTTCTGGTGGATGCAAGGGTGAGCCATCCGTCGGGAGTTGCTTTTTTTCCCCCTCTTCTCTGTCTTAGAGCCCTGCGTGGAATGTTCCAAAGGGATTGGCAGGTTCTAAGAGAAAATGCTGTTGGCTTATGGGATCTTCTCATTGGTGGCACAGAGCAGTGACCTCGGATTGCTACCAAGGAGTGTTTGACTGTCTGATTTCTCTGAGATTCTCAAAAGAGAGAAAGAAAGAAAAAAAAAGATCTGCACAGGGTGATTTCTCATGTAGTCTCCCTCGGGGCAGGGAGGTGGTCTGCTAACCTGGCTGACCTTTAAGTGTTCCCTGGTCCTAAAGTATGAGACACATGCATTGTTGCCTGACGTGGGCTGATGGATGGGGCAGTCACTCTTTCCTTCACCCAACAGATAGTCGCTAAGTGCCAGGTGCTAATCACAAACAAAACAGAAGAACAAATCTTGGCATCACTGGAGGGAAAACAGACTTAACGGATAAACAAATAGAACCAGAAGTAATAAATGTTATGAAAAAAATTAGGGATAAAGGGATAGAGTGACGGCAGGTATTGTTGAGTGTGGCCAGGAAAGGTTTCTTCAGGAGATAACCTTTGAACAGAGATCAGGCAGGTATCTGGGGAAAGAATGTTCTAGGCCAGTGGTCAGTAGATGATGGCCCTCAGGCCAAAACCCACAGCCACTTGTTTTTGTAAATAGGGTTTTATTGGGACTCAGCCACACCCACTCATGTACGTATTGTCTGTAGCTGCTTCCTCACTGTTGCTGCCGGATTAAGTAGTATCTGGCCTTTGACAGAGTTCTCGGACTTCTAATCTAGGCAGGAGCAAAGTGCAAAGTACACGCACTACTCTTTGTATCTACTGTCTTGGTGACAGACGCCTAAGTTGTCCCCAACTCTTTGGCACAAGGCACAGCTCTTCAATAAGCATCCTTCCCGTGTCACTGGGTTTACCTGTGTGAGATTCCAGGAGTGGTGATGTTTTTTATATTAGGATGAGCAAGGGAACATAAAGCTGTGGACAGGAGGTTTTAATCACATTATAAAACCTGCCTCATCCTGCCATACATCCTGCCACCAGGGCTGTGGATTCTCTCAGGGGCAAATGTGGCTCCTTTGGACTTTGTTTAGGGACGGTAATAAACCCCTGGTTCATTCTCAGGGATTTGTATACATTATCAAAAGGGACCGTGTCTGTGCAGACGCCTGGAAAATGAGGAACGGCTAATAAATGTTGAGGGTGAGAGAGAGGGGTGTTCTTAACCTCAGACTTGAGGTTGGTAACTTATCCATAGCACAGGTTTTAAAAATCTCTTTCTCAGGATGCCTGGCTGACTCAGGCAATAGAGCATGTGACTCTTGATCTCAGGGTCGCGAGTTTAAACCCCACCATGGGCACGGAGCTTACTTTAAAAAATAAATAAATAAATAAATAAATAATAAAAGAAATAAATCTGTTTCCCGCCTTCCCTCAACACCTTCCAATCTGGACTGAGAGCTTCCTAGAAAGAGTGGGATCTCTACTTTCTCTTCCCATATCCTAGCAAAGCACTGGAACGTAATAGGGTCATAACAGATGCTTTTTATAGGAAGACGTGCCATTTCCTCTTAAGCTATCGTAACAGCTACCTTAAGTAGGAACGTTATTGCTTTAAAAAAAATCCTTTAAATCCATTACATTCTAAAACTGAAGGGAAATGAGTTCAGGTACTGGTTTTTTTCCTTCCGTTTTTGTGTTTGGAGGGAGTGTATCCTGCTTAACAGGCAGTTGGTGTAAAGCTGAGCAGCTTTGTTTCTTGGTTGCAGAGAACACGGATGAGGGCACAGAATGATCTCTTCTTACCCTGTGCTTGGTCTTTGCCCACACCCATTCACCAGCTAGGAGTGCCCTGCCTGGGTCCTATGTGCAGGCCTGTGCTTTTTCTTTTCCTTTTTCTTTTTTTTCTTTTATAACTTTTTTAAAGCTTATTTATTTTGAGAGAGAAAAAGTACAAGTGGGGGAGGGGCAGAGAGAGAGAGAGAGAGAGAGAGAGAGAGAGAATCCCAAGTAGCCTCCACATTGTCATCGCAGAGCCTGATGCGGGACTCGAGCTCACAAACTGCCAGATCATGACCTGGGCTGAAGTCGGATACTTAACCGACTGAGCCACCCAGGGGCCCCAGGCCTGAGTTTTTCTTACATTCCCAGACCCAGGCCTTCCATAAAGAAGCTCTTCCTCGGCCCTCAGAGATTTTCCTCTTGACTTCACAACGTTTAATAACTGTGTCATTCCTTTGGCAAAGAGTCACATATCACCCTGTGGTATCTCTCTCCGTGGTTGCTAACATACAGGATTCTCAGGGATCAGATCGTGGCTTTGTGTCTGGCTGGTCCTTGCAGGGCTAACACTGGGCTTCCATGTGGCAGGCTAAGTGAATATCGATTTAATGATTGATAGGGCAGCCCACTGACGTTATAACCATTGTAGGTTGCCGCATTAATATCTGTCACTAGCCTACATTGCTTTGATTCTCCAAATCACAAAGTAGATCCCCTGGGTGCGTGGCCTTCAGGTTTCTTATCTGCACAACGGGGGCAGGAAAAGCTGCTTCCCCAGGCTGTCCTCAGGAATGCACGGGAGCATCGTGCTCCAGGGACTGAAGGTGAAGAAGCCCAGGCAGACAGGGCTCGCTTGCTGTGAGGATGTGCTGTCCCGTGTTTCCCTCGGATCCTTTCTGCTGATGGTTCAGAGAACCTCCTCTTGTGAGTTGTCTTTGTCTTTGCTGTAGATGTTTGATGCTGGTCCCTGACACAGAGAAGTATTGGAGGCACAATTTTCACAATTAGACTGTTTTTTTTTCCCCGGTGTCTGTGTAATTGACAGTCTTAACTTTGCATGAACCAGGAAGTTTGGCCATTTAACTTCCTGGTGATCTGGGGACAAGCAGGTGAGGCATGAGGAATGCAATGCCACATAGGAGAGAGAGGCATGGAAGGAAAACATCCCGTGGAAAGCCCAGAGATGGCCACGCCGAGGAGCCCGTGTAGCGACTGTTCACGGCCTGCGCCTGGTGGGTGCTGGGACCATAGGTGGTGACGGAATAGGCTTTCCTCATGCCTGCTGGGCAGCTGCCAGTGTGGGGTTTAATTATTTCATTTATATAGCTTTGCTGCCACTGATTTGTAGTGATTGGAAGCAGCCCCCTTGTAAGCCCTTTCTTTGCCTTGGATTGTGACGCTTTCTTTTTCCTGTGTATTGCCATGCACGGCACTGTGTTGAAGAAAGTGAATAGTGTTAGGAGGCCTTATACTCTAGGCCTGTTTTGCTACAGACTGAATCTGTCCCGGGGCCCAGAGTCTTTCGTCCTGGGCCACAGTTTCTCCTTGGGAGGCCCTTCTGGGACCTTGAAACATTTCTGAATGGGCTCCACCCATGTTTCCCAATGACTGCCCTGGTCCCATCCTTTTTCTAGCTTCTAGGCAGGCCAGTCATGACAAGCAGGTGTCCACTGAGTTCTGGAGATCTGATAAGTGGGGCATGACCCCTGGGAACGGCCCGGAATGAAAATGATTTCTAAACATTCTTGTTTGCAACTTCTAGAAACGGTTGAATCTCTTGTCCGTCAGTCAGCTGTTTGTATGTTACAGGTTTTCTTTTACTGGGGCCATTTTAGTTCAGTCTTTACTATTTAAATCTGTTGTTGTTGTTGTTTAAAGTGAATTGAATGAAAAACAGTGATTCTCAAATGGGGGGGTGGGTGCCTCCCCTCACCCCACCCTGGGAGACATTAGACAATGTCTGGAGATATTCTTGGTTGTTGCCACTTGGGTACAGCAGTGCTACTGACATCTGATGGGTAGACAAGGTCAAAGATGCTGCTAAATATCCCACAATGCACAGGACAGCCCCCCCTCCGCCACCGGCAAAGAATTATAACCAGCCCCCCAGTGCCCATGGCTAAGGTTGACAAACTGATTTAAAGAAAGAAACATGACCTTAAAATAGAATTTACTGAACCCATTACCACTTCCCATACAAAGTAAATCTAAAAATAATGTGAGCACAATGAAATCTCAACCATGTTTGTAAATTCAAGGGAGATGGCGCTTGTCTGCCAAGCCTCTGGCCTCGAGATTATCTTTCTCTTTACCACAAAGAGAAATCAGCACGTGAAGCCATGTCACAGACCTGCCTGCATGGAGCTGAGCCTCTCTCCTTAAACGCAACCAGGATTCAAAGAGAAAGGGAACGGGGTTGCTTCGATGCTACATTGTGCCATCTGCTGGGCCCCCCGTGATGGTCCCCATCCCAGACTTTGGGGACTACTGCCTCAGTGCCGTGGGCATAAGTACAGCTGCCCAGAGTAATTGCCCACAAGGATCTGCTCCCTGCCCCTCTGACTCCATGGGTGCTAAGAGCTGATCATTACACATGGATTCCCATTCTTTTCTCTCTTTTTTTCACAGGCAGTTATAATAATAATAGCCCCCTTTAGGCACGGGCTTTTTCATCTTCAAAGCACTTTATAAACATGAGCTAATCTCCCTGCTCCCCAGTGAGGTCAGGAGTCCCACGTTTCACTGGATGCTGCCACCAGGGCGAGAGAGATGAAGTGAGTCACCGGCAGTCCGGGCTGGGAGTTAGGTGAGGTTAGAGCCGGGATTCAACTTTACTGTTGCTGGCCTCCTGGACATGTCCTTCAGCGAGAGCCACACCTTTCTCTTGGCCAGCCCTGTCCTGGTGTTTGAGCCAAACCTCAAATTCAGGCGGGTCTAGAGAGAGAGAGAGAGAGAGAGAGATTTCTTTTCCCCTCCTCTCCGTCGGCTGCTCTCACGGGGGCCGCTAAATGCTTTTCTTACAAAAAAAAAATAATAGTAATAATAATTCCCCTATGGCAGGTAAACCCCCCAAACCAGGGAGTTACTTTAAGAAAATATTTTCCTTGTAGACCCTGTTTCCCAGGATGGTGGTAGGGGCCGATCCGAAGCAATGCTTCTTTTCACAGCCTCTGTTTGAAGACGTCTGTGGTTGGCAGGGCCCGAGCGGAGCCGTAAGGACCGAGGGTGTCTGGCCGCGGGCCGTGACCGCTTCAACAAGGACCACCATGGCGCACGCAGGCCCTCGGTGCCTGTGGCCGCTGGGGTATTTCCTCTGCGCTCATCCCAGACACTCCTCGACCTGGCCGGGAGGGGAGCCAAGGCGAGGTGTCAGGGAGAACCAGGGCCAGCTTGAAAGGCAGAAGCTACAGGCAATGGCAGCCATTTCGTACGATTTCCCAAGGGTTAAAAAAAAAAAAAAAAGAAAAGAAAAATCCTGAGTGTTTGAGAGACATGTGAGCCTGCCTGTGGATTACCCAGGGTCTCTGAGTCTCCTGGGGAGACAACCTAGTCGGAGGTGCAGGGGGTCCCGTGCACGGGACTGAATAAATCTAGAAAATGTACAGTGAGTCAGACAGGGCCGGAGGGTGGGAGTGACTTTGTGGACGTTGGTCAAGTTACCGGTTTTGGGCTGAGTGAACTTTTTGTGGCCCAGAGACCCTCGTGTGGCTGGCATAAGGCTTCCGACCTTATAGGTTGTTTTAATTCTTGTGGATGGACGCTAATACCTTTTGTATTAGTCAGCTTGGGCTGCTGTAACAAAGTCTCCGTAGACCGGGTGGCTTAAACGACATTGATTTCGTGGGGTTCTGGAGGCCGGAAGTCCAAGATCCGAGTGCTAGCATGGTCAGGTTGTGGGTGAAGACTCTCCTCAAGGCCGCCTTCTCTCATCACGGGGGCTGGGGGGTGAAGAAAGCAAGCTGTCTCCCGTCTCCTCTTGCAAGGGCACGAGTGCTCTCGTGGGACCCCCACCCTCGTGATCTAACTACCTCCCAGAGGCCCTATCTCCCAACACCATGACACTGAAGCTTAGGGTTTCAACATAGGGCTCTTGGGGGGATACGGTATTCGATCCGTAGCACCTTTCTACGTGACTTGGGGGATTCAAAGCACTGAGTATGGATGGAGAAAAGGATACGGAGCAAATGACTACTCAGACCCCAGAGCAGCAGCAGAGTCTAGACCAGGTTTCTCCTGCATCCTTTGATGACGTAGATCACCTGTTACTTGTAGGATATGAAGAAGGACCACGCAGGGGAGCAGGGCTGGGGTGAACCTGGGAAGCTGGAAGTGAGCCGGCAAGGAGGGAAAGGATGCTCCTAGCACAGGGTCCCCAGAGCTGGGGTGACATTGGGAACCTGGGCTTCGGTTGCGCCTGGTCCACAGCTGCCGCCAGCTTGTTTGTCCCATAAGGGTCAAATCCGGCTGTGGGACAGTGGGCAGCAGCCTGTGTGACATCTCACTCTTTGTTGCCAAAGGATCGAGTTCCCCAGAAAACAGAAGTATGGCCCCATGAGGCACCGTGGCCTCCTAGCATTTCAATACTTCTTCATGCTTCCTGTTTCCATGGTTTCTAACTAAACCAGGTAAATGATATGCAGGTAGATGGGGAGGAAGACAAGGGGAGGGGGCTCCCGCTGGGGTAAATATACCCCTATCAAGGCACATGGCCTGGTCTCCTCCTGTCCTCTCCATTATATGCAGGCTCTTCCTGTTTTTCTCTCCCAGCAGCTTCTCTGCTGCTTTTCCCTTGTCCCACTTAACCCCTTCCTTCCCCAAATCACAACTACGAACCAGAGAGCCCAGAAGCACTGCCTCTCAGGCGTGTTCCTGCCTCATCCTTCACTTTGACCCTTTTCAGCCCATTCATTCTCTCTCTCACCAGCTCCGCGAACATGTCCGAAGGCCTTTCTGAACTTAAAAATGTTCTTGGACCTGGCCGCTTACTTTCTTTATTTTTGTTTTTCCTTCCTTCTACAGAGAGGTAAAGATTTCTCTGATTTTAACAGCTCACCCATCCTTCCCTCTTGGAAATCTCACTCTGGCTTTTCCCACTCTTCCCTGTGGTTCCCTCCAAACCGCTTCAGATCTAGTTGCCTTTTCTTAGTCCTTCTGTGTTCACGCTGGCCTGTTCAACACCGACCACCCACAGACTCCCCATCCCACCTCTGCCCACTGGGGATGAGCTTCAGCCCTGCGTTTCTATTCTACAGTCCAATCTGCTGCCAGGGTTTTGGCCACACCCCTCATAAAAAGAAAAAAAAAAAACAGCTCTGAAATTTGCATCTTTGGTCTTGGAATTTCTTCAGATGTCAGCTCTGTGTATCCCTTTTTACACCCATCTCCTCAAGTTCATTACCTTTGCCCCCACGCTGGGCTCTGCCCTAGGTTTCTTTCCTGTTGGGCTACAATAATTTGTCTGGACATCAGTATGAAGTTTTGTTACCTGTTTACCTCTTGGCTGGCATTCAGCTGGCCACTATAATTTAATCTATACCTGCAAGGTTGGCTTTTTAAAAACAAGGTCATTATGCCTGTCTTGTTCCTCTCTGGACTTCCTGGGAGTTCGTTACACTCTGCCGTCTTAATAAATGTATGATAATTAAACTAAAAGTATTGTTCCCTAAACTTGTACAGCACTTACGATCCTCTCTTCCTCTTATTCCCCCCTCCCTGCCTCCCCCCCCCCCCCCCCCCGCCTGGTTCTCCACAGCCCTGCCCTGGACAGGAACTTGACACCTTATCCCCAGAGCCTCTCATCCTTGTAAATGTGAAGACCCACATTAATATTATGTATTTTCACAGGCTCCTCTTGACTGAGTAATGACTTAATATTTTATCCACTAAATATTTGAAAAACTCAACATGTTTGTGTAAGGCATTATGTTGTCAGTCTTCTAACAATGCTTAGCATGCCTTCATCTTGTGGGACACTGGCGTTAATTTTGTGGCCATCAGGTGACTGCCAGCCTCGACTTGGGCAGTGGTCCCCAGCTGGTTTTCCTGGCCACGTGCCCACCGCTCCAGTCTGTCCCACTCACTAGTGGGTTGTACACCTTTTTGCATATGCTACTTCCTGTTCCTGCCCTAGACTTTATCTTGACCGTAAGCTCCCTAACCTGCCATCTGGGTCCACCACTGGCTTTCAGGCTCTCCAGCTTCAGAGTCCACTCCCCTTGAACATACATAGTCCATTTGGGGAAATTTTCCCCCCACCCCCTCAGCAGACACTTGGGCCCCAGTTGCTTGATCTTGGCACCTGCTGTTACCTGTGTGTGGAAAGCCCCACCAGTCCGTGGTGTCCAGTCCTCTGCTCCGAGGGTCTCGTCCCACCGATTTGTGCCCGAAGTGTGTTCGTGAGGTGTCTTGCTTTTGTAAACATGCACACGTGCACGTGCCCACACATTTTTAAACTTTTAATGTGGAAATAATTCAAGCATTCTAACAATAGTACCAGATACTCCTACATTCTTTACCCAGATTTCAGCACTTTATCCTATTTGCTTTATCATTTACTCTATTTTTTTCTTCCTTAACCGCTTGAAGGTAAGTTACATTCATCATGGGCCTTTACCTCTCAATACATCGATGTGCATTTCCTAGGAGGGATATCCTCGTTTGAAGAGCAACTGCCTTCATAAATTTATACTGACATGATACTCTCGTCTACTCTTCGTCCATGGTCTGGTTTTATCAGTTGTTCTAATAATGTCCTTTATGATACCATTTCCCTCCGGAAGTGAATGCAGTCTAGAGAAAGCGACTGCATTGGGTTGTCATGTCTCCTTGGGCCCCTTTAATCTGGAACATTTCCATAGCCTTTGTTTTTTTATGACATGGGCATTTTTGAAGAGTACAGTTCCCCCCGCCCCCGTCCTCCATTTTGCTAATGGAAAATTCCTCATTTTGCGCACGCAGTTTTCTTGTGGTTCAACTGAGGTTATGTGTTCTTGGACTACTCGATAGGTAGTGTGGTGTCTTTCTCAGCATGACACATCTACAGGTACCCAGTGTCCATCTGTCCAGGATTGGTGATGTTAATTTTGCCCACCCGCGTAAGGAAGGTATCATCTGGTGTCTCCAATGTGTAATTACTGTGTTGGTTTTTTTTGCTCTCTTGCAACTAATAAATGGTCTGTTGGGGAGATACTTTAAGGTCAGGCAAAAATTCTCATCGAAATTTCCTCCTAGAATTGGCATCCAGTGATAATTCTTGCCTGATCCAATCACTGTGATGGCTGCAAATGATTTTCTACCTCCACTGTTCCCTCAGCATTTGTCATTCGGTTCTTGGCATTCTACTATTATCAAGAGTCTATCCGCCTCCCTATTTATTTGTATAATAAATAAATGAGTCTGTTCAGTCTTGGCAGGCACTCGTGGATACCTAAGTATTCATTGGTTTATAATTCACTACTTTACTTAATTATTTTGGTGCTCAAAATATCCCAGATTTGGCCAACGGGAGCTCCTTCAAACTGGTTCCTGGGTCCTTATACAAACACACTTTCACTATATTGTAGCCCCTTAAAAAGATGTAAGCCTCTTGAGAACACACTAATATTGTGAGCCACATACGATAGTAACTCAGATGTGGCAGAAAGAGAGAGGGAGAGAGAGAGAGAGAGGTGACCTGTGTCTGTTGGATACTTTTTTGGGTCCCTTCATGCTGCTGTTAAGTAACATGTATGGTGCACGGATCTGAGACATACCTGCTCAAATCATCTCATGGTTAGAGACTTTGAAGTGTCATAGCACTGAAAGTTCTACTGCCTTGCACCAGGGAACTTAAGAGGGCCAGTCACTGATGGTTACCTCTTCTCTTCCCTTTGGTCCCCTTTTTACCAAGCCATGTTATTTCTACGTAGGCAGGAGGGCCGGGTGGGTCAGCATCTTCTTTGACATTGCCATCAAAGAGACCAAATGAGAAGCATCTAGTGGAGATGATTTTTGACCAGAATGATAAATTTAAATGCGTTCAGGGGCCACAGAGGTAACCCAAGTGAATGAATAAGGCTGGTGCTTTGGCATAGCTTAGATTACCGCACACTGGAGAGCACACGCCCTGCCTTAAAGAGACTGCTGCTTCTCAACTCGCTGCCTGCTCCCGTGTAGGAATTCAAGGATGGGGTTGCCAGATCGTCTCGTTTTTCAAGACCATCCCGGAATCCGGATTTTTGTGTGCGATCTAAAAATCTCCCATCTTTGCATCTCATCACCTGATTCCAAGAGAATGTCGAAGCACACTTCGGGTCTGTATGCCGAGCCAGCTAGCGGCACGCCTCGCGGGGCCCCCCTTACATCAAAGTACAGAGGTGGAGAATTAATGGTTGTTGGCCTTTCACGCATCTTCCTGAGGATGTAGTTCAGCGATTCTGTGGCTTCTTATCCAGAGGAGGAAAGCCTTAAGGTTCGTCTTAAAGTCCCATTTCAAAAACAAAACAAGGTATAAAATCCATATATGTACAACCCAAACTGTGCAAATCCCAAGCGTCTGGCTAATGACCTTCCCCCAGAGCAGCAATGCTCACTGGCTTACTGGATCCAGTTTTCATGCAGATGTGGGTTTGTTACTCGGTGTTTGGAGATGAATTATTAGCCTCTTCTCTGGGACCGAACAAAGGTGGATTGTAGTGACCACTGCCCCCTTGTTGAGCCACATGCCCAGCCTGTCACCTTGCCAAGCCATTTCCAGGGGGAACATCTTCACTGTGTGCAGTTGGTCGCGACTTCACAAATATTTCCACTGAATTGTTACCAAGAAAACCTTTGCCTTATGAATTTTTGTTTTATTACTTTGCTTAAGCAAATACGCTCCAGAAAGACATGCGGTAAATCCACGTCAGTCAAACGCTATGTCTACCACTCCATCCCTCTCTCTCTCTCTCTCTCTCTCTCAATCTCCCTCTAAACAAAAAGCAAAAGAAATGCCAGCTGCTAACACATTGCGTTTTTCAGAGGTCCGTGTTGTTTTCTCCCCTGCTCCTCACTATGGACAGATCAGTGAGACTTCAGATTTCAAAGGCCCTCAAGCCCCGCTAGTTTTTTGACCCACAGAATCACATGAAACCTATTGATTCGTGTTTGGAACGGACAGACCTGTCTGTTTACACTTGACCCCTTTGCCTCTTTGCTGAACACCTCCCCGTCTCTTCTTTCTGGCTAAATGATACCAGGAAGGTGGATCTCATGATAGAGATTTTTAAAATTCTTTCTGATCTGAAGACTTCCCCCCAACCAGGCTTGGGTCCTAGCCAGAACTCTCAGAGAATACCACTCGGACCCCCTGGGCCAGAGCGGGGGGCCGGACTGCGCACGGCTCTGAATAAGGGGCCACATCACTGCATTCCAGTCCTTACCCTAAAATTTCCACAGGACGCTGGCCTCTCTTTCCTGCTCAGAATAGCATCCCTACCTTGAGGAAAGCTGTCTCCTGGTGTCTCATTGAAAAGGGCAAATGAGTCTCCCTCGGCTATGGTTTTGCAGAGTCAGCCTCACGGGGCACAAACCTGAAATACAGTGGTTCGTGCCCTGTGTTTACTTTTATTTCCAGCCCCATCCGGAGGCCAAAATTCATAAATTTATCGCCAAGCCTGACAACAGTTTACTGACTTCGTACGTTGAGAGAAGGGTGGGGGGGAGAAATGGTCTCCTGACTTGTGGAATGTAAGATGGATGGAGAAGTGGACGACGGGCAGGGCAGACCATGAGCCCCAACTGTGCTTGTTAGCATCTGAGGCCTGCCTGCAGGCAGTGGAGGTGTGAGTCGGCCGTGTTTGTCTTGGGGGTTTAGCCCAGAGAGCTCCATGGTGCACCCCCCGTATATACATACACAGCCAGGCATCTCTTTAACCCTCCAGAGACTGAGGGAGGGAAACAAGGGCTGTTCAGAGGTGGAGGACCACAGATTCGATAGGGGGAGAGAGGCAGTGGGCACCCGGCCGTGTTTACGATTGGGCAGTACAGTGGGTGGGCCAATTCTTGTGACGTACTTGAGGCTTTAAAAAATGGTCATAAATCTGATGTCTGTCAAACAGGGCTGGCATTTTCTTTTCCTTTCACAACCAGGTTTTGTGTGACCAAAAAAAAAAAAAGAAAACGATTTTTTAAAAGAAGAAATCCACTAGGCTCCCGTGAAGGGGGGGGCGGGGGTCCCTCCAGATCCCACCGTTAGGGTGAACCACCCCCGCTCCCCTCGACCACCACTGCCGGGAGCACGTTGGAGTATCTGGGTGGGAGGCTCACCGGGGGAAGGCGGTTGCCAGAAACGCTGGGGTGGGTGCCGCGGCACCCACGGAACCGAGACCCGAAGCTCTGTGTTCAACAGCTTGGCTCGTCGCACCAGAGATCTGCCCAGCTTGCTTTGGGTCAACCTGGAGGACCTTAAAGAAGCCAAGAGCCCTTTCAGGCAACTGCTTTTTCTGCCACAAATAAAGCAGGAACCAAGGGAGCCACTCGGGAGGGCCCCGGGCTTGGGGGGGCGGGGGAGGACGTGCTGTTTGTGGCCGCCAGCCACGGACCCTCTGACTAGAAAGAAATGTGCTGGGGGTGTCCTTTTAGCAGGCGGTTTGGCTCTCCGGGACCTCACGTCTGAGGTGAGCCCGCCAAAGAAAAGGGCGCTTTTTGTGGTCAGAGCCTGGGGCTTGGACGAAACCCTTGGACGGAGGGAATATGTGCCTGGGGGAAGGCGTGGCCCCACTGAGGAGGAGAAAAACCCCCCTGTCTGGGAGGAGTGCGGCTGCCAGGCCTCTCCGCTCAGGGAACAGTGGGCGACTGTTGGAGAGCTTGGCCTGCCCCAGCGTCCAGGTGTGCCCTGGCCGGTCAGGTATGCCATCTCACGAAAAGAGGCACGAAGGTCCTGGTGCCCCCCCACCCCCACCCCTTGTGCCCCACCGTCGCCCACCTCTGCCTTCCCATTCCAGAACTTTCTGTTCACGCGGGAAGCGCCCCCTTCGTGATCACCGCGTGTCCCCGCGGTGCTGGGCCGGCTGCGGGGTGCCGAGGCCTCCTTCCCCTCCTCGCTCCACCAGACCTTCGTGTTCGTTTTCCACACGGGGCGGTGTCCCAGCCAAGCTGTGAGCCGTCTGAAGAGCTCACTGCTTTTCAAGGCATTTTTCCTGGCCGCTGGCCACACTTGACTGCTTGGTTGTTTGGGCAGGGTTGTTCAAGGCTGTGAAACCAGTCGGGCCGGAGGGGGAGGCTGGGGCTCAACCCCGTGCGCGGTGGGATTTCCCTGTAGGGTGTGGGTAGGGGGGCACGGACGTGTCTCCAGCAGGGACCCCTGGAAGAAACCCAGCCACCCCATATGCCAGTACTTTTCCACTGGCGGGTGGGGCTGGGAAGAGGAGAACTTTGAGCCCCAGTGACCTAGCAGCCTAGGGATTTTCCAGGCTTGCCTTGGGGGGTTATCCCAATGAGGGACAAGGAATCCGGAAACCTTTATCTTATTTAATTTTATTTTAACTAAGCTTCACTCACGGTGATAAAATGTTGAGTGGTCATGCTCGAGGCCCTCATCAATGCCTTCCCAGAACCCCGTGGACCGGAGGAGTAAAATCTCACGGTTCTGCGTGGTCCCTTTAAGACCTGTTGCTGTATGCCTCAGTTCAGCAGTAGGTGCTAGAATGAGGCATTGGTCTCAAGGACGCTCTGAGTTTCCTACCTTACCTTGAGGTCATGTCTGCAGTTTGCGTTCCCCTGGCTTGTATCCTCATGGGTCTTGTGTTCTCTCAAGCGTAGTTATATTTTGCTTTAACTGTTTCAGAATTTCCACTCTGCAGTGTGGCCTTGGAGTGGGGTCCACCCCAGTTATGCCTGGGGTCCAGCCAAAGGCGGGAGCTCCCCTATGTTAGCTCACACGGCTCGTGGCATTCCCTGAGAGGGGCCCTCTGCTGTCACTGTAACTCGCTTCCTGCCCCCACATCGTTCTTCTGTGCTTCTTCCCAGAAGCTTCTTGATTGATAATTGAATGCCTGTGTGTACTTATTCACGACCGGTGCCCCCGCCTGGGACTCTGTCCACTGTATGACTGATGGAGCCCCAGCTCCCAGCACAGCGTCTGACACACCGTGGACACCCAGTCGCTATTTGGGTTAATGCCTCCAGGACGGGTGCTGGGGGAACGATGTACGTGGGTACAGTGGGACATTTGTGCGGTCTGGCTCCTAACGCTTCCGTTGGCTCTGGTTCGTGCTAGGCCACTCCCAGAAACGGGAGAAAAAAGGAATGCTATTTAACATTCTAGCCTGATTCTTGATCTCTCAAATGGACGGTTGTGATCAGAGGTGTGGGGTTATGGTATGTTTATGTTAGATGGAGACACAATGCAACGCGATCATGGGTTCTGTTTAGTTGTTGTTGTTGTTGTTGTTGTATATTGCAGAGGTGGGTGCTTATAGGGGCATTTTTCTGATCCAAAAAGACAGGGCTGCAGTCTCCAGGCCACGTGGCAAGCATCTAAAAGTCCTGAGTTCTGACGTGGTGTTAGTACAGGGTGAGCCGTTAGTTCCTGTCGCTGTTGGCTAGTGAGAGGTGACCCCGGTCACCTCCAAGGCCGCCCATGACGTGACCACGTCACGTGATGCTTTCTGCAGAAGGGCTCAAAAGGCTTTGTGTGCTTTGAATTACTCACCAGGGCATCCTTTTAAATTAAGAGTTGGGTTTTGGTCACGAATTGTCAGGTGCCTCCATATTGGCACTTTGGAGTCAGCTCTAAGCATCCACAAGTAGCTGGAACCTTCCGGTTGAAAGGCCCAGTTGGTATGAACGTTTTTTAGGGGGGCTAGGACATTTTTTAGGGGGAACAGCACGCATCCTACAGACTCTGAGTTCTAGGTGATAACACTTGTGCTCAGCTACCTGCGTTCTAGGCCCTGTTCTGCTGCCTCCACCCTGGGGCCTCCCTCGATGCTGAAGCTGGGCACCCATATTTCACAGCTAGCGGCTGAAATAGTGTAGACAAGCAGAGAAGAGAATGCAACAGGCAAAGAGCTAATTTATATAGTTTGTGAAGATGTACATATGGCAGGCATATTAAGATGTATGTAAACACTGATGGTGACGGGACGCCTGGGTGGCTCAGTCAGTGAAACATCCGACTTCGGCTCGGGTCATGATCTCACGGTTCGTGGGTTCAAGCCCCGCATTGGGCTCTGTGCTGACAGCTCAGAGCCTGAAGCCTGCTTCAGATTCTGTGTCTCCCTCTCTCTCTGCACACCGCCCCCCCCCCCCCCACTCGTGCTCTCTCTGTCTCTGTTCTTGAGCAGGTATATCTGCATTTCCTGCCCTGCAGGGAGATTCAGGAATGCAAAATACAGTCACCAAACTAGCAAATCAATTTAAGATGATGTGTTAGTTTGCTGGGGCTAATATTACAAAAAGTACCACAAATAAACTGGCTTACACAATAGAAATGTATGGTCTCACAGCTTTGGAAACTAGAAGGTCAAAGGGCTGGTTCCTTCTGAGGGGTTTGAAGGAGATGTGTTCCATGCCTCTGTCTTGGCTTCTGGGGGTTTGCTGGCAATCTTTGGTGTCCCTTGGTGTGTTGAGACATCACCCCATCTCTGCCTTCACTTCCACCCGGTATGGTCCCTGTGTTGTCTGTATGCAGATTTCTCCTTTTTATTAAGACACCGGGCACATCATGGCAGGGGCCACCTTCAGTAGGACCTCATCTTAACCGATTACATCTGCCACGACCTGATTTCCAAATAAGATCACATTCTGAAGTACTGAGGATTAGGGCTTGGACATACGAATTTGTTCAGTGGGGGGCACGATTCAACCTATGACAGATGACAAATGACCAACCTTTACAACCGAGCTATAGAGGGAACTCGGATTCAAGAATTTTCAAATTACTAATCTCGCCTCTTGTCTTGAGGTTAATGTTAGGCACCCAAGAAAATGTCCAGTGGGGGGGTTAGAAATTGATGGGGGAAGAAGGGCAGAGTTAACTCTTCCAAACACTTCCTAAGACTTTTGTGATTTTTGCCGTGTAGCCACACACACTATTATTTTCTTTTTATTTTTTTATTATAAATTTTTCAAAAAAATTTTTTGAGAGAGAGGGAGGGAGCACAAGAGTGGGTGAGGGGCAGAGGGAGAGACAATCCCAACCAGGCTCCACTCTCACTCCCCACGGAACTCAACGTGGGGCTTGATCCCATTACCCTGGGATCATGACCTGAGCCAAAGTCGAGAGCTGTCCGGATGCTCCACCGGCTGAGCCACTCAGGCACCCCATGCTATTGTTTTCTTAATAGTTTTCTACGTGGTTTCATAGTTTAAAGTAAACATACATTAAGAGAAAAATCCACATCACTGTCAGAAATGGAATCAGAGGCCATTGGACATAAGTGGGAAATACAGTGGAATCATAAAAGATTGAGATTTTGTGACTTTTCCCAAGTCTCTGTGCCTAAGAATTGCTCTCTCTTCTTATGGTTGGACTTGCAGAGGTATTACTGAAAACACCAAATGGGGATGCTTTTCCTGCTTGGATCAGTATGGAAAGAGAGCAGAAAAGGGAAAAGCACTTCTGCGTGACCCGGTGTCATTTAAGGCCCTATTAGAGCGTGGCCAACATTTATCTCAGGTACCCCTAGGGGGTGCATCACCCCTAGTGTGGGAAACACTGGTACAGTCAGGGTCCTCATCTCGCGGTCTAGAACTTTAAAGCCTGTTTTAAAGGCCTTCAGATCCCATTGCTAATCTGTGGCCAACCTGACTCTAGTGGTTCTTAACCAGGGGCCATTATGCGTCTTCCCCCAGGGGGAGCATTTGCATCTTCCCCCGGGGCACATTGGACAGTGACCTGGAGACATTTTGTATCTTCCCAGCTGGAGGTTGCTGCTGGCATCTGGTGGGTAAGGTCAGGGAGGCTGCTCAACATCCTGTACCCTGCAGGGCACAGGACAGACCCCACCACAAAGAATGATCCAGCCCCAAATGTCTCTAGTGCTGAGGTCGAGAACCCTTCTCTAGGGGCGGGCTTCTTGGCTCTTGTCTTCTTTTTGCCCCCTTGCTCCCTGCTGCCTCTTGCCCTTGACTGCAAGTGCTGTCTGTTTGCAAAGCTAACCAGTAGCTTTTGCTGTACCAAAGAAGGAGTGGAAAACATCATCTTCTCTAATTTATGAGGCTTCTAAGCCATTTGGTGGCATAAGTTACCACCTCCGGTTCTCCCAGCAATCTCTTGACCACGTATCGTTAAAGTTTGCCTGTCATTTGTTGGAAATAGCGTGAAATCGGATGGTGGAAGAATTGGACTCCCCTACGTCCTCCTACACACAAAACACCAGAATGATCTCTCCATCCCCATCCTAAATAGAGGAAGTTTTGGGAAGTGGGGTTTCTTAGGGTGGGACTCTGAAGGATTTTACTTACAACCAACGGCACAAAAAGGTAAGTTGGCTTGTGGCTTATGCCTTCAAGGGGCGTCCTTGTGAGGACAGTAAGACAGCTCCACTAAGTTCCTATAACACAGATCCAGCTAGAAATTCGCAGGAACCATGAGAGAATGGTGGCGGGCGGGGGTGGCGGGGCCCAGAGCAGCTAGGTAGAAGGACGTGAACGTCCACCAAGTCATACGGGAAACCACCTGTGCCAAAGCTTGTACTGATGCCTGTGCAGACGCCGTTCTATCCAGTTCTTTCTGAAACATCTAAGGCGACGGGCATACCCAATCTCTCCCCAGTTACAAACTCGACCCTTCACCTCCGTAAGTTAATGAGACTTTGCTTGTGCGAGTCTCGCTGTAAGGCATGGCTCTGCAGCCTGTGTCTGTGCATTGTGAGCCCAGTACAGTTGGGTTTTGTGGAGTTTCTGCATTAGACTCTGAGCCCTTGGTGGCAAGGTGTGTTTACTCCATGCTCCTCTCTACGCACGCCCTCATGTGCGAATCACCGCTCCCCAGCAGGCCGGTTGGTTACGTGTTTGGGGGTTTCTGAGTCTTTTGGCAGGAGGTTGGACCTCTCCCAGTTTGCCGTCTGTCTCTCCCAACCCCTCCCCACGAGCCTTCCTGCCTATCGACTGGCAGATTCAGCTGCGTCCCGGAAGGTCCTGGGTCTCACTGGAAGCCTGGAATGACCTCTGACTCTCAGTTTAAGTCACTCTTTCTGAAGATCATACTCCAAACAGAAGTCGGTGATGCCCGGTCCTGAGATGGGGGTTGGTTGCCGTGGGATCAGGGAGCCAAGTTAAACAAGCTTGTGATCTATCCGGCTTCTGGTTACTACTCAAGGCTTTAAAATCAGCCGAGCTCAGAAAAGGAGGCATCATATTATGGGGCTTTAGTAATTCCGTTTAATATTTTAAAATATCTGCACATTCTTTCCCGGTCTCCGTTAAATAACCTCTTTTCTGTGAGGATTTCCTGATAAGCCTGAAGAAATCACAACCGTTGTCCACGAGTTAAATAATCTTCCAGCTCACGGCTTGCCTTTCTTCTGAAATCACAGATCTCTTACCCCACTCTCTGCCCCAGCTTGGTTCTCATGTGTCCCCAGACATCCCCGGGAGACAGGAAGGAGGAGGAACGATGGCCCAGATTTTGCCGATGGGGCTGGTAAAACAGCATAAAAGCACGGCCGGGGCCATGCTGCCACCGGGCTCCCATGAGGGCCTCTTGCTCGCTTGTCTGACTTTGAGCCCAGCCAAGCACCTCCCGACGGCCTCATTTGGGCACCGCCTCGGCCAAGCTTTCTCGCTTTTCTCTCCTTGGCAATTAATTGATCACCTACTGCCTGCCTGCTGCGTGGGGGTGTCCGTGCATCATGTGCTTTTTACTGATGCTCAAAAAGGTGTTAAAAACCCAAGATGGTGCAGCGAGAAAGTGCCAGCGTGATTCCCGCGCAGAAATGCCTGCCATCCTCCTTTCCACCGAAACCAAGTGAACCTGCTGGCTAATGACCCTGCGACCGTTTCCTCCTCTCCTGCCGAGGTGCCCCCACCCTGCCAACCCACGGAGGTGGGCGCCTCCTTCTCCCCCAGCTCCTCGCTCTTGTAGGTATCCGTGCATGTGGACATATGTATGACATATGTATTATAATATATAATATGCACACATAATACATATCACAAAATAAAAGCGTCAGTTGTTTTGGACCTCTTCTCTCCTACCAGGTTTTCTGCTCGGGGGAGCCTGGGACCTTCCTTTCTGTGCTTTGTATTTCTTTCAAAAAAATTTTTGTATTGAGTTTATTTATGTATTTTGATGGGGGGGGGGCGAGGGGCAGAGAGAAAGAGGGAGACAGAGAATCCCTAGCAGGCTCCATGCTGCCAACGCAGAGCCCGATGCAGGACTTGAACTCGCAAAACTGTGACATCACGACCTGAGCCGAAACCAAGAGTCAGAGGCTTAACCGACTGAGCTACCCGGGTGTCCCATGTGCTTTGTATTTCTGGTGCCTGTACTAACATCTGGCACACAGTAGGTGCTACGTTGACATTGACATGCGTCTGTGGTGTCTGTGGTGTGCAGTGAGTTTAGATAAGGTCTGTGCCTGTGTGGGTCGTATTTTGTTGTTGTAGGATTGCTGGAAGGCTTTGTGGTGGTTTTTCCTTAAGAAAACCCCTCCTTGGGGCGCCTGGGTGGCTCAGTTGGCTAAGCGTCCGACTTGAGCTCAGGTCACGATCTCGCAGTTCGTGGGTTCAGGCCCCATGTCGGACTCTGTACTGACGGCTCAGAGCTTGGAGCCTGCTTCGGATTCTGTGTCTCCCTCTCTCTCTGCCTCTCCCCTGCTCACCCTCTGTGTCTCTTTGTCTCTCAAAAATGAATCAATGTGAAAGAAAGAAAGAGAAAGAGAGAGGGAGGGAGGGAGGGAGGGAGGGAGGAAGGAAGGAAGGAAGAAAATAAACCCCTCCTTGGGCACCTGGGTGGCTCAGTCGATTTAGCATCTGACTCTTGACTTTGGCTCAGGTCATGCTGTCACGGTTGGTGGGTTTGAGCCCCAGCTCGGGCTCTGTGCTCACAGTGTGGAGCCTGCTTGGGATTCTCTCTCTCCCTCTCTCTCTCTGCCCCTTCTCGACTTGTGCACCCGCACTCTCTCTCTCAAAATAAATAAGTAAACTTTAAAAAAAAAAACAAAAAACCAGAAAAGAAAACCCCTCCTTCCCTTCAGCGTGGTGGCTGCTCTCCGTGTCGGGCGGGCAGGCAGGTCACAGTGTGGTCCTGAGGAAGGGCTGGGTGGTGAGCGTGTACTCCCTCACCAACCTCGTGCCGCACCCTGGCCGGCCATGTGTCGTCGGCCTGCCCCTGGACACCGGCTCCTGGGAGAGCTTCTTTGTGTTTCCACAAAAGACTTTGTGGTGTGGGCAGGCTTGTGGTGTCAAATGGCAAGTTGAGTGCTTTCAGGCCTCAGCACGAGCGGTGGCTGTCACACTTTGTGCCCCGGGACCCTGCGGGGCCTTGGAGGGGCTGTGGTGGCCCCCTGGAAACAGGAAACCTGGGGGGGGGGGGGGCGGATGGCTGGAATGGGCAAGGCCTGGCCTTCTGTGCTCCTGTCAGCCAGGACAGATCCAACTCTGTTTTCAGTTAAATGCCAGGTCCTGATTCGTGGGTGTCAGGGAGGAGTGAAGGCTTTTAAACGTGGAAGATCTGTTAGGCCCCAGATCCTGTTGCAAATGCTTTACCAATATTAATTTAACCTTCCAAACAACTGTATAGGTAGATATTATAGTTACTGCACAAATTGTTGACAGATGAGGAAACTGAGGCACAGAGAAGTCCAAGACTTCTGGTAAATGGTGAAGGTGGGATTCAAACTCACACACTCCAGTCTGGTTCTGGGTTCTCCCGCTTTAAGAAAGAAGTTTGAGAGTTTAAGAGCCTAGTCCCCACTGCCCTCAGACTCCTAAGTTTGCTGAAATAGCAACCCCCCATTGGATATTTGTGCAGGAAGTAGCCCTTCATTGGTGGACAGGGGGTGTGCAGCCCAGAGTAAAGTTTGGGAGGTTCTACGGTGCGTCCCAGGGGAAGCTGGTTGCTGGGTGTTGGGAGAGGGGAGGAAGTTGGAGACAGCCGTGGCAGTGCCCTGGGACACTTCCCTCTTCGCCAGCCCCGACCCCAGCCCCGGGGACGTGGGGGCCTCTTTCTCCCCGAGCCTTGCTGTACAGCTATTAAGTGGGGATTGGCCAACCAATAAATCAAGGCACCTGAAAAATGAACTGGGGAACCACACCGGCTCTTTCCCTCTTCTTGATTAACACAAACAACCTTATGAAATGTCAACCTGTCAGTCGTTTGGAAAGTTTGTGGCATGGAAAGGCGATTACCCAAATGACTTTTTAAAAGTATGAGAATTTGCCTGGCTGAACGGTTTTTAATTAATGCCCCGAGTTAATGTTAATAACTATTCATAGCTCAGGGAGCTGGACTTGGGGTGGGTTTAGGAAACATTTGGTATCTCTGGCAGAGGCAGAGTGTTGACCTGGCTGGCAAGAGCGGGGTGGGGGCTTTCGGCAGCTTTTGTAAAGCTAAAGGGACCTCGGGGTCCCTTTGGGCCTCAGAGGGGAGGAGGCTGTTTGCAGGGAGGGTGTGGGTTCAGGTACCATCATGACTTTTCGTGGCGACCATCAGGGTCGCTGCTGCCCAGGTAGCCTCTAGGGTAAGGTCTCCCCAGATACATACCCCCCATCTCAGGGGATTCTTTGAAAAAAAAAAAAATGTGGCTCGGGGTTACACCATTTCAACTTACCTCCCTGATTTTCTGTGATCTCATATTCCCTTAAAATATCATCGGAAAAGTGTTTTTGAGTTGAGCATTTTATTTTCCATTAACCACGGTGAAACCAACGCACGTGGAGGCCAAGACTTGGCGGGAGGGCGGGGGACCGGGAGCCTCTCGCACCTCTGCCCAGCAGCCCTCAGCAAACACTTAGCCCCAAGGCCGTCCTGATCCCTGCCGAGGGATGCTCTGCCTTGATGCTCCCTTCCCGAGGGGTACTTGGGGGGGTCCTTTCTGACACCATAGGCAGAAGGTGTCCCTGGGGGCAAAGAGGTCGTTTTAAAAGAGAAAACCGGATGGGCTTGTAAACTTTCTTTTTTTTTTTTTCCCTTTTAAGCCCAGTGGGTTAGGCTCCGTCTTTAGGTTCATGTCACAGACTCTGCTCAGGGAAGACCCAGGAGAGAGTTCAGAGTAGCCCTAATGTTAGCAGTTCTGGGTGGAGGTGGGGTGGGAAAGGCTTGAGAAGCCAGCCTCCAAGGGCACTAAGTGAGAGAGCTTTGCCGTTGTGCCGTCACCCCATCTTTGTCTTTAAATTTTTTTTAATGTTTATTTAGCTTTTTTTTTTTTTTTTTTAATTTTTATTCATTTTTTGAGAGACAGAGAGAGACAGAGCATGAGCAGGGGAGGGGCGGAGAGAGGGAGACGCAGAATCCGAAGCAGGCTCCAGGCTCCAAGCTGTCAGCACAGAGCCCAACACGGGGCTCGAACCCACAAACTGCGAGTTCGTGACCTGAACTGAAGTCGGCCGCTTAACCGACTGAGCCACCCAGGTGCCCCAACGTTTATTCAGGTTTGAGAGACAAAAAGAGACAGAGCACGAGCAGGGGAGGGGCCGAGAGAGAGGGAGACACAGAATCCGAAACAGGCTCCAGGCTCCGAGCTGTCAGCACGGAGCCCGACGCGGGGCTGGAACTCACGAACCATGAGATCGTGACCTGAGCCAAAGTCATACGCTCAACTGACTAAGCCCCCTGGGCTCCCCAGGCACCCCCATCTTTGGAGGACTGCAGGCCAGAGTATGGCACATAGCAGCAACAAAGCTCTCTCATTTAGGGTTTATACTGGGCTCCAGGGTTCCCAATGCAGGAGGTATGTTGCCCGCCCTGAAGGAATTTAAGACTCTTTGCAGCGGGCAGGAGTGGGGGGGGAGACAGGATAGGGAACCTCTTCCTTCTTTCACCTCATGTTCAGGGCACCTGTGGGGCGGCCAGTAATACTGTGGCTCAAGTGGGAGCCACCACCGAAGGCTGGAAAGTCCGGCGGCTTCTTGTGGGAGGTGGGACCAGGGCTGGGCCTCAAGGGAAGGTGTTAGGGAGAGGCAGAGGGAGGGAGGCGTTGCAGGTGTGGGGAACGAAGATTAGATAAGAAGCAGAAAAATTCTGCAGACGAGGCTGGGGAGAGAAGAGGAAGGACGGAGCGTAGATGGCCTCTGATTTCAGGCGGGCGCGTGCAGTCTGCGTGGAAGGCAGTAGGGAGCCGCTGATTAACGGTTGAGCAGAGTTTGGTAGACGTAGCTGGTATTTTAGAATGATAAACTAGGAGAGCGATGCAGAAGGTTCTGGATCAGGCAGGTGGAAAGCCCACATGGGGGGTTACTGCAGCGTGGAAGGCAGAGTAGCAAGGTGGCCGTCAGCTTTTCCCTTGGAGCCAGAAGAGCTTTGGTGCAGTGTGGACTCCACTGCCTACCAGCCTCATGACCTGGAGCGAGTTGTAAATCTTTCTGTATGTCAGTTGCCTTACCTTTCACGCAGGGGTACTAACTCATTCATTTAGCCAAAAGAGGGCTGCCTCCTACAATGTATGCTGATCGTACAGTGGAGAACCAAACAGATATCATCTCTGCACGCAGGAATCTCATGGCCTGGAAGTAAGATTGTAGGCAGACACACAAACTAAAATGAAATAAATACATCTGATCATTTCAGATTAGGTTAAGTGCCGTGAAGAACACAGTGGGTTTTACTGCTTGGGTGGCCCGTGTAATAGAGTCATCATGGACGGCCTCTGCAAGAAAGTGGCAGTCTAAGCTGAGACTTTGGAAGTTAAACAGAGTGTTTCAGGCTGAGGACACCGTACGTGCAAGGGCCCCGAGGCACCAAAGAACTTTGCAGAGCTTTTCAGCCCAGACATAGAGCTCGTGTATAGAGGGAGAGAGAACAGGGTGAGACGCGGCACAAGATGAGGGAATTAAGGAACACATGTAAAAGGCTGGGACACAGTAAATGTTCAACAGATGACATTTTTATTATGGGGATGTTCTGGACCTGAGGTTAGAGAGAGCCTAAGCTATGGTCAGGGCCATGGGGACAAAAGAAAAGACGGGTCATGAACACCACCTGCAGAAGAACTGAGCAGAGGTAGGGTGATTCACGTGATTTGGGGGAATATTGCCCATGTGGATAACTGAGGGACTGAAGTGAAATTCATTTCACAGAAAATGGAGAGGTTCCGAGGGGAGCCTGGTTGAGGGGATCAGGAATTCCCTCTGGAGGTGGAGAATTCGAAGTTCTTGGGGAATCGGTGATCAGCCTGCCCTGCGGCTTGCAAGCTGGGGCTTGGGGAAAAGGACAGGGGCAGGGATTTGGGAAGTCTTCAAGAACGGGAGGAAAGGACGGCCGTTCAGCCGGGCTGAGGCCTGAGCCGTGGGGTCCCCCTGTATGCTGGACCCAGGAGGAAGAGGAGGTTAGGGGGACGCTCCTGAACCTGGGCACCCCGAGTGAGGCCCATGAGGGTCCTGGTTCTCAGGCTCAAATCCAGCCTCCCTGTTCCATGCTGTCATGCAGCGGGCCCTTAACTGCTGGTGTGGCCTCCGCGTCTCCATGGAGCTTGGCCTCTGTTTCCAGCCTGGGCTTATGTAACAGGCTCCGGGAAGTGCACGGGGCCGTGGGTCCTGAACCAAAACGGCTAGTGTCATCAGAGCCCTCTGTCTATAATGGCACAGGTATTTGGAAAATGCCACGGAGCAGGTCTGTTAACCCTCTGGCCTGCAGCCTGTCAGCTGAGTTCGGATTCTTGGTCAAGTTTACCGTTCAAGCCAATGTTGACTGTATCCTTCAGTGGAAAGTGCCGCTCTCCTGTCAGTGAAGTCTGCGGGCTGTTCCCCTCGCCGCCTGGGTGTGTCTGACCCCTGGTCTGTGGATCACACGGGAGGTCCCAGGGGGCACCCTTGCCAGATCTGGTCTCAAACCCCAACTTTGGGGCTTGCTTGCAATATCTCTTTCTGATTTCACAAGCAATCCCGCAACTTCTGTTTTGACTGTTGTTTTTTGTTTTGTTTAGAAAGAGAGTGTGAGCGGGGGAGGGGCAGAGGGAGAGGGAGAAAGAATCTTAAGCGAGCTCCGTGCTCCGTGTGGAGCCAGACGTGGGGCTTGATCCCACCACCCGGGGATCATGACCTGAGCGGAAATCGAGAGTCGGATGCTCAACCGACTGAGCCACCCAGGGGTCCCTTGGCTGGTTTTTAAAAACTGCATTTATAGCTTTATTTCTACTTGAAGACGATGAATGCCCTTTTTTTTTTTTTGTATTTTTTTTAAATACCAAGACTTTTTTTTCTTTTCCAAACGATGCCTATTCACTTTCGACATGCAGAAATGAAACAAATTGTCCATAAACTTACCCTCCAGAAATGGCAATGGTTAACCTTTTGCTTTCTCCTTCCAAGTTTGTTTTTCTTTTTTTATTTTTTTTTTATTTTTTTAAATGTTTATTTATTTTGGAGAGAGACACAGAGTGTGAGCAGGGCAGGGGCAGAGAGAGAAGGAGACACAGAATCCGAAGCAGGCTCCAGGCTCTGAGCTGTCAGCACGCAGGGCTCGAACCCACAAACTGCGAGATCGTGACCTGAGCTGAAGTTGGATGCTTAACCAGCTGAGCCACCCAGGCGCCCCTAAGTTTGTTTTTCTAACTATGCAATTCTGTAACCTATTTATTTTTGCACTGATAGCAGTTATATTTATCGGTTACTTTCCATTGACCAGGTAATATGCTACGCAGTTGAACAAATGGTTTAATTTAGTAGCAAGAACCCATTTGTGAAATATAGACCAGCGCAGCCCTGTTTTACATCCTCAGATAGAAATAACAAGAATGATCATGGCTAACCGTTGTGGAAGGCTTACTAGTGACAAAGAATGGTCACTACTGCTGTCTCTGCTTTTCAGGTGAGAAAATGGATGCTCAGGAAGGGGTCCACGGTGATACAGCTAGCTGGTGGTCAAGCTAGGATTTTAATCTTAGACTCTCTGACCCTAGAACCCAGAAGTGTGTGACATACGTTTGATCATTTGCCAAGACTCTGTGTCGTCCGTCTGTGACGGATTTGATGGATACTCGACATCCTCTTGCCCGTCTTTCTGGGCTTAGAATGGTCAGTGCTTCAAAATAAAGCCCGCGTCAGCGTAGTCACTGTTCGGAAAGAGAGACGCTTTTCTTGGCTGCTTCCTTCCTCCTTCCACGACCCCTCAAAGCAGTCGGCATGGAATGGATGTCTGTCTCCTTAAAAGTATACCCTCGTCTCAACCTTTTTGGAGTCGGAATCTGAGATTTGGCTGGAGCTCTTTACAGAGATTGTAATCCAGCTGACAATAAATTTGCACGGTCTGGCGCCCCTTTCCTCCACTCTTAACTGGGTCACCTAGAATCCTTATGGATTTAGTACAAGAAAACCACATGTCTGTTGCTTTAAGTCAGAGGCTGTGGTTTAGAACGGGTTTGTTTTCCCATAAACTCATTGTCCTGGGTGTATACACATACATACATAGCCACACACAAAGACACAGTCACTCACTCACCCATATGTATATTTTTGAGCTGAGGTTGTCCATATACAATAAATTCCCATAAGAGCAAACGTTCTGTGGGCTCCACATGAAAGCCTACGGAAGCACGCGCTTTTTCTCTGAGCCGGGGCAGTCTCCTAGAGAGGCGCACCGAAATCATTTCTGGGGTAGATCATGCTGGCATCGAGTGGTCCTCTGCCTCTGTGCTCATCACCTCCTTATTTCGCAGACAGACTTCCCTCTGCAGTAGCCACTAAGGCGTGAGCACTAAATCCCGCTCTGTTGACCAGTGTTTCATCTTTCATCTGTAGGGCTGACTTAGGAGTCCAGGTGGGGAATTTATTGCCCCAGAGGAGACCCCCAGAAAGGTACACTGGGAAAGAGAGGGAAAACCTCACTGTCCTGCCACCGTGCTTTTTTCAGTTCGGTGAAGGATAATCCTCACGTGGTGTCAGCTTGCCCTGACCTTCCGGTAACAGGTCTTTGGTGATCTAGCTGTGTATGAGCTAAGGAGGTAGGAACCGACTCTTAAGGAGAGGCCTCTCCTCTTGGAAGGCTCCTTGGAAGGGAGGTGGGAAGGAGACGGACAGAGAGAGAGGGAGAGAGAAACAGTGTATTTAGGGGAATGTGTATATATGATTGTTCTCTAAGTACACATTTCACAGTTGAGCCAGAATAATTAGGAGGTAAATTGCCAGCTGGGCATGTCAGTTCTTTTGTTTACTTGTACTGAGTTAGTGCCAACTAATAAAATAAAGCCCTTGATTTGGGTTTGGGATGTCCCAACTTTCCTTTTGTGAAAAATTAACTGACTGCCTGTCTACCTACCTACCTACCTACCTATCGATCGATCTATTGATCGATCGATCTCTGTATCTATCTGTCTGTCTCTTCTAGTTGTGCTTTGTTTGATATTAGCTAGAGTGACTTCGTTTGTGGGAAAGATCACTGGTCAGCTTGCTCGTCTAAAAGCCAAACCTGGATGGGGTGGGGAGGTGAGGGCGGGGGCGTGGGGGTGGGCAGCAGAGGTCGCCTTTCTACCCATCCTCAGCAAGAAAATTAAAGAAGACAAATAAACCCTAATCCTGACCTGGGGGCGAATCCCAATAAAGATCCAGGTTAATTTTTCCTGCCGATACAGCCCTTGAATTCATCGTACGAATTAGACGTTCTGTGGCCCTAATTTGCCAGATCAGATTGTGTAATTATCTTTTATAGGCCTGGGTGTGAGGTGTGCTCAGTGTTTATGCTGCAGGGGGCTGAGTGTGTGTTTGGATTTCAGAGATGCCTCTGTGTCTGCCAGGCTGAGCTGCTTCTACAGAGCGGGGGTGGGAGCTTGTCTGCCTGGTCCAAAGCAGGCCCAGCGCACCTGCATGAAACAGAAGGACTTGGGACAGAGTCAGCGGAGGGTCGTTGGGAGGCACTTGGGAGAAGGCCTCCGGGCTGGGGTGGGGGTCTCCAAGAAAGGGCATTCAACAAAGGATCTGCGTAAAGGGTGGCAAGGTTGGAGTTTGGAAGGAAGTCAGACTCCGAGCTGGATGAGCTGCTCATGACCTTAGGCCCTTTTGCCTTCGTGAGCTCCTTCCCCACCCCTCCCCCCAAAAGTTCAAAACGACATTTTATTACTTAAAAACAATTTTTTAAGTTTATTTATTTTTTATTTATTTATTAACGTTTATTTTTAAGAGAGAGAGAGAGAGAGAGAGCGCGCAAGCATGAGTAGGAGAGGGGCAGAGAGAGAGGGAGATAGAATCCGATGCAGGCTCCAGGCTCTGAGCTTATCAGCACACAAGCCTGAGGCAGGGCTCGAACCTCCGAACCGTGAGGTCATGACCTGAGCCGAAGTTGAATGCTTAACCGACCCAGCCACCCAGGAGCCTCTTATGTATTTTTGAAAGAGAGAGAGAGAGAAGGCGAGCACACGAGCTGTGGAGGGGCAGGAGAGAGAGGGAGACACAGATTCTAAAGCAGACTCCAGCCTCCAGCTGTCAGCGCAGAACCAGATGCGGGGCTCGAACCCACAAATTGCAAGATCATGACCTGAGCCGAAGTCAGACGCTCAACCAACTGAGCCACCCAGACACCCCTAAAAATGACATGTTATGATTGCAGTGATTTTAAGGGTGAATATCATCCAGGCTGGATTCACTGTTATATAGGCATGAAAATTATACTCGTTTTGTTGTTTCTAATTTTATAAGAAATTAGAACATTTTCGTGGATCGGGGTCCTGGGCGCTGCATCCTGTGCTCAGTGAGTATCGACCTTAGGTACCTTCTTAGAAATGGGGCCCGGGGGGTTGGCCAGCTGACAACTCCCTGGCCTGTTTTGTAGAAGTCACTCCCCTCTGATACTGGACCCATTCAGAAGGTCCAAGAATTCTCCTAAACTGCAACCCTTGTTTTGGCCAAAGAGGGACCCGTCGCTTACAAAGTGTTAAAAGCCGGTGTTTGATCTTGCCCTCCCCTAGTCTTCTGCACCGTGTGGCCTTCTGTTGTCTGCGAGACTGACAGCGTGGGTGGAGAGGAGAGACCAGCGTGGGCTGGCGTGGCCTGGACATGTTCCAGACTCCTGTCTTCTTGTGGCCTCACCTGCTGAGCCTTCAGTGGCTCAGTCGCAGGTATCCGGGAGGATCTGCCCCTTCCATCTTGGGCCGAGGTGGTTGGGCCAAGAGCCACTAGGTGGGGTTTGGCTCAGGTATCCCTGGAGATGTCTGGAAGGAACTGGTCAGGGTGGGGGGTACAGATGGAAGGGAGGGACCTTTGGGGGCAGGCTGTGGGTAACCCGATGCAAGCTCAGAGGTTTGGTGCCGGGCGTGGCCGGCTGCCATTGGCCACCTTCGAGGGAACACCATCCACTCCCTGTCCTGCCCTAGTCTGCACCGAGGATGGATAGGCAGCTGGGAGGTGGGTGTGTGGCCACAGAAGGGCTCCGTGTGGCAGGTGCTGAGCCAGTGTGCCGTGGGCAGGGAGAGGCTGTATCCATGGTCCCCCAGGCTTCCCGCCTGCCCTGGATAGGCACACTGACACAGAAAGCAAAGGGGAAAACCCCCAGAGCAGAAACAAACTGTTCCGTTGAACGCAGTGTTTCTTAGAGTGTGTTGCAGGCTAGCGTTTGGATTGCTGAGAACTGGATTAAGCGGGGAGGGGGAGAGGGGCAGCTGTCTCTTGGGATGTGACCCATCTGGCATTCCACAAGTCAGCTGGGCAGGTCTTGGGGCCTGCTGGAGAGGCGGCGGGGAGAGTGGGGCAGGGTGGGGTCAGTTTGCCCGAGGTTTCTGCGGAAGGGGACGTAAGGTGTTTGAGGGCATCCCTGCTGAGCCCTGACTACTGAGCATGTTCTGTGGGACCACCAGCATTGGGCCGGCCCAGGAGCATATTAGAAAGGCTGAATCTCAGGCTGCCACCTCAGACTTGTTGATTTGAATTTTAACGGATTCTCCAGTTGATCCTTACATTTTGATGCATGTTAAACTTTCCTGGGGGAACTTAACACGTTCCTTAACCCGATGCTCAGACCTTACTTTATACTGACCAGAGCTGCTGGGAGTGGGACCCAGGCTGCAGTAGGATTTTCCAGCTGCCAAGGGGAGTGATTTCAGTGAGTAGCGTGGTCTGGGAGCCTAGGCAGGGAGAACCATTCCTCCCCCTCTGTAGGGTTTAAGGCCCCCACTCCCCAAAGTCTGCTACTACATTGGCTAAATCGAAATGTCATGGGGGCAGGGTGAGCTTAGACCTCCTTGTGTTAAATGTCCTATGTCCCCTGGAAGGGTGAGACTGGAAGCATTTCCACTCATCTGCCCTTTGACTCGAATGGGGTTATCGGATGCTTTCCACCTAATGAACTGAACACAGGTTGGGCGTGGGGGTGCCCTTACATAAAGCAGTAACAGGAGTGGGAATCCATTCTGGTGCCCAAGTTGAAGTTGGAGGATACGTTGTGGTTTGCTTTGCTTCTTTTTGATGAACTTTCTAGCATGGGTGAGTCATCTAGTTATGTCTCAAGTGTTGCATGGCTCAGCGGAGCTAAAATTGTTGAGTTCCTTGCCCTGTACTCAAGAGCCCTACGTTGCATTTGAGGTTGCTCTTGGGATAAGTTCTTGGGCATGGTGGAAGAAGCTGGCTCGGCAGATGCGTGTCCCCAGGATTGGGGGAGGGAGTTGTGGGGCTCAGAGGATGCCGATCTGCTGGCGGGCATTGGTGGATGGGGTTGGCCACAGAGTACCAGCATGGACCCTGTCTTCCATAACCCTAGAAACCGCGCGAGTGATCCGGGCCCCAAGATGATGTATGTGTGCATCCAGCGAAAGAACAAAACACCACCCAAACAATCCTTCCCCTTGTGAGTGAAGGTTACAAGTTTTCTGTTTCAAATCTGATGGTATTATTTTTCCCCCTTTTCTTTCTTCTCCCTGTTTTCATTTGCCAACCTGGGGGTCTAGAGTGATTTCTTTGAGCCTAATGATGGGGAAGCTTAGAATAGGGCTATTATCTTAAACACCTTTGAAATACTACTCTTCCTGGTGTCTGAATCAGGTTGAACAGAGGTTGGATTTAAAGATTAAATATCTATTTTAGCAGCAGCAGCAGCAACTATGCTCAGGAATTATGTGGATGGCATGGAATAGCCTTGCTCTCTAGAAACACGTAAAGGAATAAATGAAGGTGAAGCTAATAACAATGGTAGGGGGCAGGCACAGAGCTAGATGGTCCTCCTGATTTATCCCATCTGATGAATTCAGACATACCATAAAGTCAGAACATACACAATTCAGTAGTGTCATAGGAGTCTTTGAGTAAAAGGACCCTCAAAACCAGAACAACTCAGGCCTGTGGCAAGAGATTATTATTATTTTTTTTTTACTAAAGATTCACTGTGAATGCAAGATTTAACTTGAAAAAAAAAATTGCTATCCAATGTAATATTCGTTTCATTTTATTGTAGGTGTTGTTTATTGAGATGATAGCCTGTATTTCTTTGACAGTATTCTTCCATTTGCCATGTCTGTGATGGACATAGGAAATGGATTTTTGCCTTTATTCAGAATGAATGTAATTTTATTTTATATTAAAGAATAATCAGGGGTGCCTGGCTGGCTCAGTCAGCTGAGGGTCAGACTCTGGATTTTGGCTCAGGTCATCATCCCTGGGTTGAGTGAGCCCTGGGTTGGGCTCTGTGCTGAGCGTGGAGCCTGCTTGAGATTCTCTCTGTCTGTCTGTCTGTCTGTCTGTCTCTCTCTCTCTGTGTCCTTGGCCCCCTCCCATTTGCTCTCCCTCTAAAATAAGTGGGGAAAAAAAGAATAAACAACTATTAAACTCCTATGTCCTTGGCAGACTATCTGGCATTCAGAGACCACTCCCTCTACATTTTAAGCTTGAAGATGAGTTTTTTTTTTAAATTTTTTTTTAACGTTTATTTATTTTTGAGACAGAGAGAGACAGAGCATGAACAGGGGAGGATCAGAGAGAGAGGGAGACACAATCTGAAACAGGCTCCAGGCTCTGAGCGGTCAGCACAGAGCCCGACGCGGGGCTCAAGCTCACGGACCGCGAGATCATGACCTGAGCCGAAGTCGGCCGCTTAACCTACTGAGCCACCCAGGCGCCCCGAAGATGAGTTTTATTGTCTTATTTCCTGGTGTAACTCTCCCTTCTTTTTCTAGGTGAAACCAGAGGTTTGAGGCTGGCCTGCGTAGGTGCTCCGAACCAAGAAAGAAGGGCAAGACACAAAGGTGAGCTGCAAGAAGGTAACCCCTTCTTGCTATGGGGGTTTTGTTCCTTCTATAGCCAAGTTCCTCTTCCCAGACATCCCGAATGCACCTGTACCTGCACACCAGCCCACAGGGGTGATTGGCAGGCAGGAGCCTTGCAGTTAGCTGTCGGAGAAGGTCCAGGGACACAGGTTAATAAATACTAACGGTCACTGCAGTTAATTCCAGGCAGGCTGTGTTCTCACAGCTCCTACCTGGGCGAACTCGTTCCCACCTGTCACAACCCTAGCAGGTCAGCGTGTTCTACCCAGCCTGCAGGTGAGGAGACAGAGGAATGCTCAGTCGCCCAGGGTTGCCTTCCATCACTTCCTCCCTTTGTGACTATAGGCCGATGGCCTTCACTTCCCTAGACCTCAGTTTTCGCCGCTGTAAAATGGGGACGATGCAAGGAAATCCCTGCTATGTTGGGTCATGAAATGAGAGGATACAGAGTTAAGTGCTTGGCATAGTGCTTGGGATGTATTAAGGCACACACTTAATGTCAGTGGGGTTTTTTCCCTCTTTAGCTCTGGATATGATCTGGGGTGAATTGGTAAGCCTCTCACCTATAAGATGGCGATGCTAATACCTTGTCGTCAGGGGAGGTCACGAACTAAATGAGACAGTACAAAAATACAAATGAAAGTCCAGATCATAATAGATGCCCTGTCTGTTCCCTTCCTTATTTATCTTATTCCTCATGGATCATGTAGAAGGAAGATATCCAACCGCGTTAACTCCCCCATCCCCTAGAACCCCGAATCCTGACCGTTGCTCCCCAGTGATTTTCGGAGTTGATCCTTCCCCTCCCTTCTCCCCGCCACCCTGCTGATCTTGACTTTGGTTGCACACACCGGGACACTCACTGGGGGCGCCAACCTTTAGATTTCCAGTCTTTCTTTCCGCACATAATCCTACCTGTGCTTTCTCTAACCTGCTTTCTTAAACCCAGTATTCATCATGGCTACTTTCTGATTGAAAAAAAAAAAAAAGATAAAACAGAAAAGCAACCCTGTCATGCTTCTCTAGTTGTTATCTGAGCGACCAGACCTCACTGGATACTTAATCTTATTGCTACGACTCCCCACTCAAATCCGGATCCTTTTAGCCAAACTTACGTGCTTCGTATCCTACCTCCAAGACTGGAATGTTTCCACGCCACCCCCCAGCGCCCCCCCCCCCCCGCCCCGCCTGCCATGTTGCCATCTATGTGCTCACCTCCTCAAAACCCCGTAACCATGGGGCGCAGGGCACTGGAACCTCATCTCACCTTTGCCTCCCTCCCCCACTGGTGCCTTCACAGCTGGGGGAGGGGGGGCGGAGTGGGAGCTTATTTTCTGTTGGGTGTGGGTGTTTCTTCCATCTCATCCCTCCCTCCCTGTGTCTTCTGCACACACCGGGTGCTCAGAGGGCAGTGGGGAGGGAGGCTGGGCCTGAGAAGGAGGCAGTCAGGGAAGTCAGTGTGGCCGCTGTCTACAGTTCGGGTGACTGGCAGGGGAGCGTGGTGGGGGGCAAGGTGTTAATGAGTGACTCCGAGGGGATTTCCAGGCCAACTGTGGGCACTGCCTTTGTGAAAACAGCTCCCTCTGCCTTAGCCCGCCCTCTCCCCTCCCTCCCCAGGTGACCTCAGCCTGAATAGCAGTTCGTTCCCTGAGATACACAGCCCTCCATGCCCTTGGGAACGGCAGCGAGTTCCTCATTCTTTCCTTCATTCGCTCGTGCATTCATCTAACGGAGCGTTACTGGGTGCCCGGGCCGTGCCGGGGTGCTCAAGGCAGAGGACGCCATCCTGCTGTCACAGAACTGGCCGAGAGTGTGGGGAGGGTGGATGCTACACAGCAAAATAGTAAATATGTTAATCACCTAGTACCTGGGAAGGTGCTGGGCTGTGCAAAACAACAGAAATGTAGGCAGGAAAGGCAGGCCGAGTGTGCGGGCAGGGGAGGGGAGGGCGGGTTGCAGTGTTGAATAAGGCAGGGCTCCTCACTGAGGAGGGGACCTCTGAGCACAGGCTCGAAGGAGCTGGCCGCGTGAACACTTTGGGAAGAGCTTCTACAGAGGGAAGAGGGGCGTTGAGACCGAGGCCCCTGCCCACCTGGTGTCTTTGAGGACAGGGGCACCGGTGGGGTTGGAAGGAGGCCCCGGCCAGCGAGAGCCTGGGGGGCATCAGCCTTTCCCACTGAGGAAACTGGGAGCCACAGCAGGATTCTGAGACGCGTGTGCTGTGCTCCTCCTTCCTGGGGGCTGTGTGGAAATGGAGAGGAGCAGAGCAGCTGAGGGGTGACGGCACGATCGGTCGGGCTATCGGAGTGCCTATCCCTGTCCCGCCCAATCACATACGTGTGACAACGGGATGACATTTAAGGTGGGGATGAGCTGAGAAGCTTCGGGGCCATTTCTCAGGAGCTGTGATTGCCCCGTTTATGCTAGCCCCTTGCCCTGGGGTGGTGGCTCCCTGTGAGGGTCAGTCTCCTCTCCTCCCTGCCTTCGAAGCCATCGGGCATGAGACCTGTAGGCTGTGGGCTCGGCTCAAAGGGAAAGAGGAAACAGAAGGGAATGGGGGAAGAATTCTGGGAGGAGAGAGGCCAGATGCCCCCGTTTTTCCCGTCCAGTGGTGGAAGGACAGGAGAGGGAGCAGGCTGCCCTCGGGACACCCGAGAGGCTGATCCCGGCCATCCCTGTGGTCTCCCTGCCGCCCTTCAGGGGGCTCTGCCTGGTGCCCTGCAGCACCTGTGTCTTCCTCACCTCTTCCTCCTGCCGTCAGAGGGAGCCTGACAGTGACGGGGCTGTCCTCACTCCCCGTGTGTCTTTCCTGTCCTGCGGTCAGAGTGACCGCCCGGCTGGGGCAGGCTCGTTGTGCCCCAGAGCTCACCCCTCAAACAGCGTGTCTCTTAGAATGCTCTCGTGGGGACCTGAAAACCTGACACCCAGGGAGGACCTGCTCTTTCCTCGGGTCCAACCATCACGCGTGTGTGGTGGGGACAGAGAGGTGGCTAGGACACGGACTTCTGCCGTAACCGTAATTGAGAGTGAAAAGCCGGGGCTCTGGGAGAAAGAACGAAGCAAGCCCCAGTTCCGAGCGCCAGTGGGGATGACCTCAGCAGGGGGACGGGAGCCGTCCAGAGGACTCGCGGATGGAACTTCCCCTCGGGGTCCAAATGTGAGTCACTGTGGCTCGCGTCTGTGCAGCGGGCTCCATCCCCGGGCCTCCCACTTTTCACCCTGGGACATCATGGTCACTGCTCAGGCCTGATGACTCACTTGGTCTCCCTGAGCCAGCCACGGCGGGGTGGAGCCTCTCTCTCCTGGCATCTGCACCCTCGGTGCTGTGGACGCAGCTTGTCCGGCCACGTCCTCGGGCAGTATGTGCGAGACGTGTGTGGCAGACAGAGCCCCTCACGCCACACGGGGTTGAGCCACAGCTGCCAAAGCCGATTTCAGAATTCAGTCTGGAAAGTCCGGGGGGCTCCGGGCCGCAAAGAGCACGGCAGCCTCGCTCTCTGAGCCCCGGAGTGAGTTGCACTCTGACACCTGAGAGGTGGGGGACACACGCCCGCCTGCCCCAAGGGAGCGCCCTGTCGCCCCATCTAGACGAGCGGAGTTCACCCAAAAAGGCCAGCGGCTGGCAGGGTGTCAGATTTCCCACCACACCCGGCACTCAGCCTCTCCTCTCATCTTCCCCCCTTGGTTTTCATCTTCTAATGATAGAAAGAGTGTCATCTTTTCTCAACCTGTCAGTCTCACACCTGCCGGGAGCCCCTGGCGGTAAGGCGCCCAGTCTGTCCAATCTGATGTCATCTGTGTTTATCGTCTGTTTTAGAAACCAGGTAGCGGGAGGGACTTTCTGAGGATTAAAAAAAAAAAAAGTAAATCCCCAGACTATTTCAGTGAGGTGTTTGGTTTGTTTGTTTTTTTGTTTTTTTTTTTTTGCCTCCTGTTTTTTTTCATTTTCATAATTTTCATTTTTCCCCCTCTCTCTTTCTCTTTTTAATTTAAAAAAATTATAGGAAATACCATGCAAGAGTGGGGAAGGAAGGGGCACCTGAAGAGGGGTCCACCCTCCCCCAGGTGAGGTTGATTTGGTGTATCTCCAGAAAACACAGAAAGGTGGCCCTGCCAGGCCAGTCCTGCCTCCCACCTGACGCAGGACGTAGAGTATGTTGACAGTCATGGGACTCAGTTTACCAGCCACAGCCTCTGTCCTTCCTGAGGGTGATGGAGCTAACTTATGGCCTCACAGTTTTGTCCTTTGGCTCATCATCTAGAACTTTCCACTTCTAGTCATCCTTGTGTGCAAATGGAGGGGTGGGCAGGTAGGAGAGCGCTCTTTAGGGTAAAGGTCAAAGGTGAGAGACACCTGACCCACTGTCAGGCCTGGGTGACCACCTGTCAAGTACCCCTCTCGCAGACATCTCTCCAGACTCCTTGGGTCCGGGGTCACTGTCCCTACTGAGGGAGTGGGGAGGGATGGGAAGGGGCAGAGGCTGGGGCACGGGGACACTGGCCTAGACCTTGAGGGTCCACTTCACAGGGCCCAGCTGATGCGGAGAAAAGGTGGTCGAAGGTATAGGCACGGATGCCACTTGGCCCAGGTGTGAGAACTTGTGTGAAAGGGTCGGCCTCCGGGTGACTCAGTCTGCTAGCAAACTATAAAAGGGAAGTGACTCACTGTCAACCCTGAGCAAGAACTCCTAAGGCCAGGCCGCCAGCACCTGTCTGGGACGTGGTTAGTTATTAACGCTGCCAGTAAGAGTGTCATGGGAACCGGACGCTGGCCTAGATTGCTGGAGGTGGCTGGGCTTTTTCACAGCCTGCACACCTTCCACTCCCTTCTTACGGCTCCCCTCCGGCTTGAACCCAAAGGCAGAAGAGCCCATGGAGCTCTTTGTTGCACAGGGTCTCCCAAGGGGCCTTGAGGAGGATACAAAGTCCACACGGGATGAGGAAGGGGACAAAGCAGTGGTTTGGTGAGGGGCAACCTTGGCTGGAAGGTTAAGTCCACGGAGCCAGCCTGAACCCGGGAATTCCAGAAGGAGTGGGCTGTGGATAGGGCTGGCCCTGCCCTGCCCTGCCCTCCCCGCCCTACAGGTGCTGCCCAAAGGGTTCTGGTTCTGGGACCTCGATCAGCTCTGCCGTGAATGCCTTGGGGCGGTATGGGCTGGTCTTTCCAGCGGCCCTGGGAAAGGAACCCTGCCTCCTCCCACGGAGGGCCGACCCGACGATCATTAACTCCTGCCCTACTGACCTGTGGCCCCAGAAGAGGGTAGTGTTGTTCTTGCTGTGCTCTTCTCTGAAGTCACCCAGCCGCTTCTTGGGGCCGCTTGAGACAGCTCGGTGAACTCGAGGGCCCGGCTCTGACGACCTCTACGGGGCAGGTTGGCAAGGCTGTAGCTCGAGAGCTGAGCCCGGCACTCGGGTCAGCTCTGCGTGCCCTCGGTCTTTCCCTGTGCCCGGAGAGGTACACACGGGCTGCTTCTCCTCCCAGATCCCAAAAGGCGTGCTTCGCCGCTCTCGCAAGGGTGGCCCGGCCTGGACAGGAGTCATGCCTGCCTCTGCCGGTCCACCTCCTGCTGTGAAGCAGGAGGAGGAAAGTTGATTGAACAGGAAGAGGTGGGAGTTTTAGGGAGTCACGCTCCCCAGGGTCCAGAAAAGAAGCCCAGCTCCGAGAGAAGGAGGTGCCATCATCTGATCTTTGTGGTCTCCTGTGTAAAACCCCAAAGTACTCGTGGGCAGAACATAGGTGGTGGGGATGCCATTTGCGAGCCTGGGCTGCAGAAGGAGCACTGGGCTGGTGACCGGGACATGTACTCCCTGGGTGGCCCTGAGCAAGTCCTCGATGCGCTCAGGCGGTTTCCCCATCTGTAAAGTGGGAATAATAACAACACCTGTCCTGCTTACTTGACAGGGTTTGTGTGAGGCCAGCTGAGATCACCGAGCACGTGACAGGCTTTGGGAGCGGTTAAGGGCCACCCAGATCGGGGCCGAGGCGCTGTGGTTCTTATGGTGATTAGCAGTCAAGCAGGGCCTGAGGTCTGGGCTCCCCTGGGAGGGTGGCTTTACGGGCACCCACCTGCGGCTTAAGAGCTTTTTGGGCCTCCCACAGCTGATAAATCACACCGGTAGGTGTTTTTAGTCTGGGCTGCTGCTGCAGAAAATGCTTCTCTGCCTTCTCTCCCTTCCTCAGTGGGCCAAGGAGGAGAAAATACAGATCCCAGGGCCTGATCTCTTAGGCTTTCCCCAGGAACCCACCACCTGCCCCTATACCGACTCTGGTTGTCCCAAGTCTCTTTCTCAGTCCACACAATCACTGAGGTTCAGACTGAGGTGTCTCTGGCCACGTGATTTGCCCTGGTATGTCACTGGCTTACCATGAGGGAAGAGACAGGCACACGGGAGTGTCCGATCGGGTATCTCATAGGGCGGTCCATCGAGGAGGTGCTCGACAGATAGGCGTTGAATATACAGATCATCTAATTCTTAGTTTAATTTGCTCCAGAATGTCCCACACTTTCACTGAAAGGAGGAATGTTGAGATTTAAGGGGGCCTGTCTGGTGAGGCAGTAAACATCTATCGAGTGCCTTTTCTTTGCCCAGCACTGTGCTAAGTGGATTGGGCACAACTCCTCGGCTCTTGTAAAGCCGTACTCTCCCTGGCCACCCAAATCGATCTCCTCCGCAGACCAGGATCTCCTCTGAGTCTTTCCAGGCGGGTGTTCTCTGCTGGGAACGCTGGCGTGGTGCAGAACCTCTCTCTCGAGGCTGCCCTGCCCGCCATCGGCAACTCCAGCTGCCAGGAAGTTCGTTCATTTAAGGAGACTCTGTCTGCCTCTGGGTCCCTCCAGGAGGGATTGACGTCTGGGGCCTGGAGGACTCCAAGAAGGCCTTGCGGAGTTGCCGAGACCCAAAGAAAAGGCGGTCTGCAGCGTATCCACGAGCGTCCTGCAGAAGTCACGGCCACCCACAACCTCACATTGTGACCATGTTTGTAAATAGGGTCTCTGCAGATGTGATTAGTTAAGGACCCAGTGACAAGTCCTCAGAGGAGAGAGAGGGAACAGAGACACGCAGAGAAGAAGGGGATCTCAAGATGGAAACAGAGACTGGAGTGAAGCATCCACAGGTCGCGGACGGCCGACAGCCAGCAGCAACTGGGAGACCAGCCTGGAACGGGTTCTGCCTCCCGGCCTCTGGAAGGAGCCAGCCTTGCCGACACCTTAATTTCGGGCTTCTGTTCTCCTCAACTAGGAGAAGAGAAGTGTCTGTCGTTTCATGCCACCAGATCGTGATCATTTGTTAACGGCAGCCCCCGCACGGCACGTGAGGCAGACATACACACGCTCTGTGATGGGTTAGGGGAACAGGCTTGAGGTGAAGAGTCCAGGGGACCAGGCTACCTGTCAGGAGGGTCTGCAGGCTCGTGGGTCCGTAGCTGGAGGGGCCGTGATGCCGGGCTGAGGTGTGTGTGGAGCAGAGCCATTCTGCCGGGAGACGGTCTTCAGAGCCCAGAAAGGTACCGACCTTGGATTCTGGCTCTGTCTGCCAAATTGTGACTTACGTGATGCCAGAGGTAGTTATAAGATGCTTACCATTAGAACATTTTATAAAAGGGGGCGCCTGAGTGGCTCGGTCAGTTAAGCGTACGACTCTTGGTTTCGGCTCAGGTCGTGATCTCGTGGTTCATGAGATCGACCCCGCGTCGGGCTCTGTGCTGATGGCACGGAGCTTGCTTGGGATTCTCTCTCTCTCCCTCTCTCTCTGCCCCTCCCCTGCTCTCTCTGTCTCTCACTCGCTCAAAATAAAGAAATAAACTTTTAAAAAGGTTTAAAAAAAGAAAATTTTATAAAAGGCAAGGAAAATATTCAGGATCCATACTCGGTTATATCAATGCTCTCTTTTTAAGGAATAGCATCACGGTGTTTTTATGGTCATATAGTATTTCATCATAGGACTGTGGCATAGCTATTTTGGGACCCTTCTTTGATGTTTCCAGCGGTGTTTTCTTTTGTGCCGAAAGGCTCTGAAGAACATCCTGGTAAGAACTTGATTCATACCCATTCTACTTTCCAGGATCTGCTGTAACAAATCACCAGGAGCTTGGTGGTTTAAAACACGAATGTATCGTCTTATGGTTCTGGCGGCCAGAAGTCTGAAATCTTATGAGTCTCATGGGGCTCAAAGCAGGTTGTGGACAGGGTCTCTTCCTTCTGGAGGCTCCAAGGAAGAGTCCTTCCTGGTCTCTTGCAGCTTCTGGCTGCAAGAGGCTGGCACATTCCTTGGCTTGTGGCCACATCACACCAATCTCTACCTCTATGGTCAACGTCCATTCTCCTCTCTGTAGTCCGATCTCCATCTGCCTCCCTCTGATAAGGACCTCCGTGAGGGCATTTAGGGCCCATCTCGATAATCCAGGATCATCTCTCCATTTCAAGACCCTTGACGTAATCCCACCTGCCAAGTCCCTTTTGCCATATAAGGTAACATTTATGGGTTCCAGGGATTAGAACGTGACTCTCATTCTTCTGGCGGAAGGGGATGTTGTTATAGAGCCTATCCCTATGTCCATGACTGCTTCCTCGTAGTAAATTCCTGTAAGTGGAAATACAGGGCACAAGGGTCATACTGATGCTGCGTGAAGTGTTTGGAGAAGGCACTCCGTGTCGAGTAGATTGACTGGCGTGGTTTGCTGCTGTCCCTTTAAGAGCCCTTCTTAGCCCTCCTCGGAGTCCAATCCGATAGGGAGGCTGTGGACTGAAATCCCCATTACAGGAATCATTTAGAGTCAGCCTCTGGGAAGCTCGGGGCTAATGAGATAATTCCCATTAGGAGAGGAAGGAAGTGAAGGTGGCCTGACATCCTTTCTGTCTCTAATTTATATGATTCACTGAAACCTCCCCCTCTTCCCCCGTGGGGCCCCCCTCCTCCGGCTGCCCCTTTGAATTCTGGTTCCGCTGTCCACCCTCGTTCTGCCAGCCGGGGCTCTGGTCTCCAGCAAGTCCCAGCATGCCGAGGAACCTTGGGAAGGTTGCCTTCCGCCCAGATGAGGCACTCAGGCTCTTTCCTCCGCAGCTCTGCCAGAGAATCTGTTCTTCGGCTCTTTCTTCCCTTTTCCCAGAGCCTCACCCAGTTCCCCTCTCCCCCCATCCCTGCCCAACCGGTGACCCACCGACTGGTGTCTGCAGGACCCAAGAAACGGAGAAGAGCTTTCAACAGAGCACAGGCGGGCCCCAGGGTACCCAGAGGTACCAAAGCGGCCAAAATTTTGTTTGCCTCCCCCTCCTGTCCCCCTCTCCCCACCCCATCCTTTTAGAGTTTTAGAAGGGAGGGAGAACGAGAGAGAGAGAGAGAGAGAGAGTTCTCTTCCTGTTTTGTTCCACTGCCTACACTTTTGGTCAAAGTTGTCTCTGCAAACATGAAAATCCAGTTTGGGTCTTTAATAGGCAAAGTGTGAAGTAACCCAAGGTCCAGGGTGTTTGAGGTTCAGATCCAACCCTGGGAACCCATCTGGGGGCTGCAGAGCACAGAGAGGAAGACCCCATCTCATCGCGGGCATCGTTGCTGCTGTCAGAGTTCATTTTGTGACACTCGCTTGCTTTTCTGGGACCTGCTGCTGGGGACAGTTCCAGCCTCCCCTCCCCCAAGCCCGGGAAGGGTCCCTGGCGCCCAGGGGGAGGTGTGGCTCCTTCTTGCCCATCCCCCGTTTATTCTTTTCCTCCCTCTCATCCTCCCTGAGGGAGGCCATATGGTGGAGTGTTCCGAGTCAGGGCCAAGGGCCAGAGCCGCGCTGGCCCCGGGGACAGTCCAGCGGTCCTGATGTGCCGTGTGGGTGGCCTGTCCTGTGAACTTGCTGCCTGACCTCCCCCGGCCTCTGAGAGCCCAGCTGCAGCCTTGGTTAACAGCCTGGCCCCGCAGTGACGGGAGGGTGCCGAGGCCCTGCTCCCCCACCCCCCACCACCCTGTCACCTTGGCATCCGTGCCACATGCCGTGCAGGCGGGGCTGGGGCTGGGCCGGGCAGACCATTCAGAGTCCCCAGAGGCCCCTTTCTGTTGGGTTGGCCTAAGCTGGCTCTTCGGGCTGTAGTGTCTCTAATGGGGCGGCGGGGTGTGGGGGTAGAACACGCGGCCAAGGTTTGAGGAGGAGTCACGGACTCCCAAGTTAGGAGGAGGAGAGAAGCAAGGGCAGGACCCACGAGCTGGAGGTGGGCAGAAGACGTCCGTCTGTCCATCCTTCCTTCTGTCCATGTGCTTCCAGGTTAAACAGCATCAAACCTAGAGTCCTGATTTACGTCAACTGGGTTGGAATCCAGGTCGCAGCCCTGTCCTGTCCTGTCAGTGGCTGGGCCATCCTCTTCTTGGTGGGGGGGGGGGGGGGGGGGGACGGCTCCAGGAGGAGGGGCCCTTGTCACCCGCTCCCTGTACGGGGGCACACGTTGCCACATGCTTTAGGGGTGCTGGAGGGAGCATGGAAGGCGTCGAGGTAACGGTTAATCTAAATGCTACAGACAGCTTTATTGATTAAACAAAAAGAGTACCAAGGATGGGTCTGGAGTTTTTATACACCTCTTAGGTCTGGTCTACACCAGGAAGATAATCGAGGCAGTGACTTACGGTCCCTCCTTCCCGCATTTTTTAGTAGAGATCGAGACAGATACAATTACAGGGACAGATTTACTTGTTGAGCCGTTAGTCTTTCACTCTGTCCTCACAACACGGATCCTTCTCTTATTCCCGTTTAACACCTGGGTTGAAGAGAACTGAGGTAACTTGCCCAAGACCCGGGACTCGAACCTCGCTTTGACTCCATTTCAGCAAGCTGAGGTGTCCTCAGCGACATGTGCTGCCTGACGTCTTTTCCTGTTGGTAGGAGTGAGTGTCCATGCCTCACGTCCCTCCCGCACTTGTCGGGTAACTAGCCTCTGTTTCTGGTGATTCACTTGTTCGGTCATTCATACATTCATTCACTCATTCGTGTGCCTCCTCAGGGTCAGACACTAAGGGTCCTCTGAGCACCGGGAAGGAAAACGTGGTTGCTGACGGATGCCTCCAGCTGACCGGTGACCGACCTGTGAGGTGCTGAGGAACATTCAGGGCCCTCAAAGCCCGCCAGCGTGGGTCCTTGAGTGCACGGGCTCTTTTCTCTCCCATGTGGTTGACAGTCCTTGGTGTTCTAGATCCAGACAAGCCACAGGTCCCACAGTGTCCTCACTGCAGGCTGGCTATGGGCCCTCAAACATTTGGGTAGACAGTAGAGTCTGATAAGGGACTTTAGGGACCAAGCGAGGGGACCTATCCATTTATCCCTCCTAAGGAAAGAGGGTAGCACGCGCCCTCCTGTGGAACCCCATCCCTGGCATGATTCACAGAGGGCAGAGGAGCTCCTGCAAGATCTCCACATAGGTGTCCCTCTGTCCCCTTGGTCCTCATTGTTGCAGCAAAGCCGGACCCTCTCTGCCCAGTCCCCTATTAGCTACTGTTAATGGGCCATCTGAAGAAAGAGAAGAGAAGGGCCTTGTGATTGGCCATTGGGTGGCCCCTGAGGGACGTGCTGCATGATAAGGAGAGGGCAGAGGGAGTGTGGGACTGGGGTCCCTATTATCTTTAAAGTCCATCTTCAGGAACAGTCTCCCTCGGATACACAAGGGATCCAAGTCGGCTGGTTCAGAAGGGTCTTTGATCCACCTAGAAGTTAATGCTTTTCCATGGAGAACCGCAAAGCAGCCCCACCCAGGGCAGCCGAGATAACAGGCTGGTGCAATCACAAACCACCAGTCTCTTGATAATGCCCAGTTTTATTGAGGTCTGGTTTTCACCCAATGGGAACACATCCGGCGAACATCAAAGGGAGCAGGCGTCACCTTGTGCAAAGAATCCCAAGCCCTCAGGTGTGTGTGCTGGGAAGAGTGCGTGTGGGGCTGTGTGTGCACAAGGCTGCCCGTTGGCAATTACCTTTGTATAGATCAGAGGCCACCAGCCCCAAGGGGCCTTGGCCAGCCGTGAGCACCGTCCCCTTATTCCAGCTGGTCCAGCTCCTCGGATGTCCCTGCAGGTGGGGATTTCACATCTTACATGTGTAAGGGACGCTCTGTGTCATTTTGTACTTGAGTCTGCCTCGGAGGCAGTTGGTGTAAGGATTTTGAGGGTGCTCTGAGGAGACAGAGCCCGAAGGCATGTTATTTGGGATCTCAGGCTCGTTCTTTTGGAATCTTTTGGAGGTCTCTGCACTACAGGGAGCAAACCTCAGGGGTATATGTCTCACCCATAAGGGTGGAAGAAGAGGAAGCGCACGGTCTCATCTCTGCAGGGGGAGGGTTGGTGCATGAGTTGGTCGAGTGTGGCCCTGGGGGAGGGGCATTTCCCCCGCCACCCCCAGGCGGTGGTGCCCCTGGACGTCGTGCACTGGCCTCCGGAGACAGGAGCAGAGAAACACCCCCATACAAACAGAACATCTGGAAGCTTTTTAAAGTTTATTTTTTAACACATTTGCAAGAGTCAGGACATTTGCACACGAGGTTTACAGGCTGGAGGGAACCAGGAGTTTCGTCAAGCGGGAGACACATTTTGACTCTGGAGAAGGCCAGTAGTGTAGGGAAAGGAATGGGGGAGCCCTGGGAGTGGCCGGTGTCAGCAGCAAAGTCCTATATGCTTTGGGCTAATTGGTAGCACAGGAACTTGTTAAGAGGCCCTCGGAGCAGAAAAGGGACCCGAGTCCTTCGCCTCTTCGGCACCACTGGTAGAGAGAGGCTGGATTTCTTCTACTTTGTTCTGATCAGCTGCATTACGTGGTCAGGACAGAAGTCAGGTCCTCTGGGAAAGAATGGGAACGTGCTGGTAGACTCCATCCCGTTGAACCATAGCTTCTGAGAGCCTCACTAGGTGGGGAGGGGGGCTTTTTCGGTGACCTCTTCATCTTTCCATCTAGGCTAGCCACTGGGGGGCTGACGTAGGCAGGGGACAGAAAGGCCCACTCATCCTGGTGCCTCTGTGAAGGGATGCCTAAGAAGGTCAGAGCCCTGTGACCTGCTCTCTTGCCCTGCACTCCTCTTCTGCCCCACCCCCTCCCTCTCTCTCTCTCTCTCTCTCTCTCTCTCTCTCTCTCTCTCTCCTCTGCTCTTCGCCTCCTCCTCTTCCTCTTCTTCCTCCTTTTTTCTCCACCCCCCACTTCCCCTAGTGACATGCTGGACTTAATGGTTTGGGCCAAGGGAAACAAGGAAGAGCTTGGCTCAGCATTTCAGCAGGGTAGGCAGGGAGTGAAATAATGGAGGAAAAAGACAGTCCCAGCAGGACAGACAATTTACACATGACTTCATCTTTCTTTTCGAGGAGCCAGAGCATCAACCTGTTCGGCGCTCCCTTTCTTCATTGCTGGTTTCTCATTTAATTCTTTCCTTCCTTTCTGCTCCAACCCAGTGTGGAGCCCCGGCCAAGCTGATTTTCAGGGCTCCGTTAAATAGATGGGAAATCTCTCCTTGCTCCGGGGGCATCCTTGTGGGAGGATTGTGGTTTCAGTGCCTGAGGAGTTTACCCAATTGGAAGGAGAATTAATGCTCCCCGTTTCTAAATAGGCCCCACTGCCACCCCACTGTCTTTATTAAGACAGTTCTTTTTGTTGAATGAGCTCATGTTTCTAGCTCGTGGGAGCTGGTTCATTGTGTGCTGTTTATTAGGGGAGGAAACTGAGGCTTTGTGTGGTTATTCATGGGAGACACTGAAAGGTGTCCACCCAGTTCTGATGGGAAACGAGGTGACACAGGGAATAGGAATTTGTATTCCACCCCATCTAGTCACCCCCATCTGGCGACTAGGATGCCGGTTCCCAGGTCCACAGCAAGCCATGGTTATTGTAGCTTCTTGTGTGCTTCCCATAGTCAGGATTCAGGTGTGTCCCCTTCCCCAGCTCGGAGAGGTGTCTCCTCCGGGCCCACTGGCCTTCTGCAACGTGCAGTGCTTCTCGGCATTAGCCGCACACTGGAATCACCCAGAGAGCTTTAACTACCACCTGATCCTGCCCTAGTAGATTCTGATTTCTCCAGGTTGGGGCCAAGGTCCAGCCACTGGAATACTGAAAAGCATCCCAGGTGATTCTAATGTGCAGCCAAGGTCAAGAATGAACCACCCCTGAGAGGCAGCCTTTCTCAACTGGGAGTGATTTTGATGACCCCCCCCCCTTCCCTTTCTTACCATGCCCAAGACAGTGTTGATGGCCACACGGAGAAGAAGGTGCTGTTGGCATCTAGTGGGTAGAGGCCAAGGGTGCTGCTAACCATCTTACAAGCTACAGAACAGCCCCCTGTGGTTTTGATTCAGTAAGTCTGGGGCAGGGCCTGAGAATTTGCATTTCTAACAAGTTCCCCGGGTGCTTGCTGAAGCTGCTGGTCCAAGGTTACACTTGGAGAGTCACTACTCTCGACTGACTCTGAATCCTGTTTTTCTAGATCTGTGACAATATCGCCTCCATCGTGGTTACTAGAAAACTCTAAATTGGCAATGACTTACTAAGACAGAAGAGCATTCTCGCCCACATAACAGAAATCTAGAGAAAGGCTACAGCTGTTTTTCAGTTGACGGAACTGAGGCTTTCAGAGATTAAGCCACCAGCCCAAGTGACAGTCACAAACGGTATAATTTGAGAGCCTGCTTAAATCCTGGACTGCTTCTTGCCTCAGTTGCTCTCAGAGACCTGACCTTTCCCTTCTGAGCCTGCAGGGTGTCTGGTAGACGATTCTGAGCCAAATTTGGGACCCCATCCCTTCTGACCAGCTGCATTCCATTGTCACCTGTATCCCTAACGCAATACCCTCTTCTATAGATTTACCGGGAGACAGAGGCATGGTAGGCCCGATTGACAACATTAGTTTCCTGTGGCTGCTGTAAAATCACCACAAGCGCAGTGGCTTGAAACAACACAAATGTATTCTCGTACATTCTGGAGGCCCACTTCACCGGGCTAACCTCAAAGTACCCATAGGCCTGGTTTGTTCTGGAAGGGCTAGGGAAGAATCCATTTCCTAGCCTTTTCTAGCTTCTGAAGGCCTCTGTGTTCCGAATCCTTCCTGAATCACTCCAGGCTCCTGCTTTCATTTTCATATCTCATTCCCCCTGCCTCCCTCTTGTAAGGACACCTGTGGTGACATGTGGGGCCTACCCGGGTCTTCCAGAATCACCTCTGTATGTCAGATCTCTTCTGCCACAGAGGGGAACGTTCACAGGTTGCCCAGATTGGGACATGGGTGTCTTTGGGGGCGGATATTCCACCAACCACAGGGGCTGTCTTGCTTTTGCCCCCATCCTCCCATTCTTCCTTCCTTGGCCCCTGTTTTTCCTCCATCAGCTGTTCCCTACACAGACTCTCCATACCTTTAACTTCTGTCCCGGGAGTTTTCAAAAAGGCCAGAGACTGGTTCTGAAGGGCAACACGGTGTGTCAGAGGTTTGTCTGATCAGCTCCCAGTGGCCTTGGCAACGGGCACGAAAACATTCACATGGAGAAAGGATTGGGGGAAGGGAATCCTGCCCTGGACGTGGCAGTGCGACTTCACCTGGGCGTGATGCACGCTGAAGAAGCATAAACAGGAGATACAGTTGTCGCGTAGCAAGCTTCGCAAAACCGTCTGGTTTGTGGGTAATCTCTCAAACCTCTAGCTGCCTGCTAATCCCTGAGCCCCCTGTTTGTTGCCTTTCTCTAGGCTAACGGAGGCGTGTCTTTGGCCAAATAGAAATGCTACTACCCGGAGCAGAGTTATGTGGGGAGGGAGGACGGGGGTGTGCTTCTCTGTGGGGCTGGTTCTTTCCTAACCTTACTTTCCTTCCCTGCAGTGATCCCCTCATCGCCCCCCACCCCATCCCAACCGCCACCCCCCACCCCCCGCCCGCCTTGGCTGGGTCCGCCTGCTGGGATGAGTCTGGGGTGTTGTATGTTTTACTCTTTATTTTTGCAAATGCCTCCCAACATTCCCCTCTGTGTTTAATGTCCCTCTGCCAAGTGCATGAGGTTGCCCGGCAACAAGAAGGAAGTCCCAGTGTGATTCACCCGCTGTTGCCAATTAATTTGCTAGCTGCGTGCGTCTCCCTGGGGAAAAGGCTCCTCCTGGCCCTCCGTGAGCCTGTGCAGAGGGCCGCTGCCCGGGAGGGGGAAGGAGACCAGAGAAAAGTTAGCACAACTTTGGGGCCGTTCCGGGGGTGTTTTCGGGTCCAAATGAAAGAGTGTCTGGAGAGCCCAGGCCACACCTGGGTGAGACTTACGGTTTCCTCTTGGCCGCCAATCAGAGAGCCTCCTGGAGTGCCAGAGCGCCTCTGCGTAGGCACATTGGCTGGCTTTCTGCGGGTAGGTGGCTCTCACACGCACACTCGCCCTTTGCGGTTCTCCTGCAGAGCAATGTCCTCTGAGTTCTCTGCTCGGTGCCTCCCAGCCCGCGGGGACCTCCTCCCGTCTCTGACAGTTAGCACCTTGTCTCTGGGGATCACGGCAACTGCACACATCCCTGCCTGGGGTGTAGCCAAAGCCCGCAAGAAGGAGAGCACCCCTTCGTAAGGGTGCACGGGGCTAAGCTGTGACGTCCGTAGGTCCGCAGAGGGGTGGAAGGGGGCCTGTTGGCCCCCGGAATCCCCAGCGTGCGTCTCTCGAGCTTGATCCGTGTCCCCTCTCTCCCGAGGCCCGCGAGGGCCGGTTTGCCTGTGTGCTTCAGCTGGCCCGGTCTGGGACTTGGGTTCCCCGTACGGATTTGCATGGATTTGCAGTTGTCCAAGTTGTTCCGTGTGAGTTGACGGTGATTGCTGCTGTCGTGAGGCCTGGGATATCTGTGCCCGTGAGTAGGCCCCCGGCTTGCCTTGCTGGGCCTCGCCAATTTTAAAATGGGGAAGTCCCCCGGGGGCATTTGGTGGCACTAGCTATATTTCTCCGAAAAGGGGGCCAAAGGGGGTGGCAGGAAGTGACAGAAGCATGCAGAGCCCAAACCCGTCTTCGTTCATCTGCAGTCAGCATTAGGAAAGAGAATGTGTTAAGCTGTGTCTTTCCTTTTCCTCTAAGGAGCCCCATCTGCCCTGGATCATTTCCTCATTAGTTGTCAAGGGATTTGTGAGAATAGACAGAAGTCTCAGCTAAGGTGAACATTAGGATAGGGACCAGGCCCTTGTCATCCTGTACTGAGAACACCGGCACCCTCTGCGCCTCAGTTTTCCCACCTATAAAGTGGGTGACCTAACACCTCCATGCTTCTGGCACCACGTCTCACAGACATCATAGTGAAATGCTGAAAAAGAGAATTTTCTACTTGCTCTGGGCTGGCTGTATTCGGTGTGTTTTGTTTTGTTTTTTTAAGTCAGCTGTGGGTATCGCGGTGAGGTCTGTGTGGAGGGTTCCCCGTGATAATTCCGCGTAGGAGTTCCTTGAGTGGTATAAATACGCCTTTCTTTTTTTTCTGTCCTAGCTCAAATAGCGTGGTTAGCACTGGAGGTTCTGTTCACCGGCTAGAACATTGTGGACTAAAGACAGGAAAGTCAAGCTCACTCCTGAAAGACCAGAAGCCAGACTCTAACTCTGATGCTGTGTTTCGGTCCACAGGCCTGGAAAGGAGGGGCGGCTAAGGGCTCCTCTTCCTTGCCCACACGTCCCGCCAGGAAGCCGGGCGGGGCTGGCGTGTGCCGCCAGGATCCCCGGGAAGGACCCGGCTAAGATGGGACCATCTCCCAAGAGGCAAGAGCTCTGGATCTGATTAAGACTTCCTCTTCTGGAGAATGAAGAACGTTCTAGATTGGAGAGGACATTGGAGGAGAAAGTAAAGACTCGTGCACTGAGGAGTAGTCTGTGTGTGGACCTGCGTGAGCCGGACGTGACCTGCATATAGTTGGCGAGACACCATCGTCACAGACCTCGTCCTTCCTTCTTGTGGGAGACATTCCCTGTACCGTCGCCTGGTCTTAAGACTCCGCCCCCCCCGCTCCACGCCCCAATCCCCGGGAACCACAGGGCTTTCTACCGCACCCTTTGTCTTGCCCCCCGGCTCCCCCGTCTGCTGTGCCTTTGGACGCAGTCATTCTTGTTTGCTCCATTATCTTCCAGCCGGATACAGAGTGAATAGTTAACTACACTTAGGTCAAATGGGATTTTAATTTTCGTTCCTGTTCCTTCTAAAGCGGCCGGTGTTTGCGTTGCTCTGTGAGCAACGTTGGAATAGTATGTCCTCTCCCTTATTTGGGATCTGGCCCCCTCGGGTTCCAGAGCGAGGCAGGTGAGTGCCGAAGTTCTTCAGGGCTCTCCAGTGTCAGGGACACCGGAGGGGCTCCTGCAGGGGAGCTGGCTCAGGACGGCTGGCGTCCTCCGTCTCCAGCTTCTTTCATTCGGATCACACGCAGGTGTATGTCTGGAAGAGTGAAAAAGACGATTTGTTCATCCCAGCTACCTTCTACCTTTTTTAAACTGTATTTTTGACATATAACTGACATACCGTTATACTCGTTCCCACCTGTCTTCTGTTGAGGCAGACGCACTGCCCGCTATGAAGACCCCCTCCCCCCCCTCGCCACCTCGCAGGTGGCAGTTGGGACCCATGCCAGAACATGGTGCTTCCTTACAGACAATCTGGCTGCCAGAGCTGGTGTGTTTATTGAGGATCCTCGTCCCCCAGAATGCCGATGACACTCCTGATGGCAGGTTGGGCCCCGTGAAACACGAGTCAAATATTCTGTCACCACCATGTGCATGGCTGAAAGCACTTCTAGATTCGATCTTGTCTGCGTTGCCGAGCCAACGATGTCTGCACGTCCTGCTTCCCCAAAAAACGGATGGCTCATTTTTGTAGAAAGAATTAAAGCTGTACATATCCACCTTCTCTATGTTGTAGGTGATGGGTTTCTGTGACCGTTTAGTGACTTTGGTGTCTTCTAAGGGGAACAACGGGGACCTTCTTGGCATCTCAGATTCACCACAAAATGAGTGAGGGGACCCTCTTGAGGAAATTTCGTGCTGTTGAAATGTGAGGCTTGTCTGTGGGCTGCGCCTTCCTTCCTTGACATGCACACAGACTCCTCGTCCTGGTTAGATTCCTTCAGGTTTCAAGGAACAGAGATCCACTTACATCACTTCCGTGAATGAGGGTTTATTCCAAGTTGCATTGGAATGGAAGTAAGGTAGACAGGGAACAGTCTACCCAGCAGCTGCCTGGCAAGACCTTTCTAGAAGCCCAAAGTCATTCAAGATATCCATTCGCTACAGAGTTTCCAGGAAGAGCAGGAACTCGGACACCATGGTCATTTTGACCTTCTGTTCAGCAGCAGGAATCACTGCTCCTGCTTCTCGCATTCGGAGCTGTTCCAGTTTGCCCAGGGCTGAGCAGTTTTCCGGGACACACGACTTTCAGCAATAAACCTGGGACAGCCCTGGGCAGACCAGAATAACCGTCACGCTAGTGGGTGACTTGATGACACTGCCTTTGCTGCTGCTTTACCTGCTGTAGCGAGCCGATGCTCTCTAGTCTGGCCAGCTGCCATTCGGAACCCTTGTGTCTGACCACGTCATTGACCACCGGCTAGGCTACAGATGGATGCCATTGGATCAAGCACCAATCTTGACCAAATCTGGTGTTTCCAGGGTGGTAGGGTTCCATGATACTGAATAAAAACCTGGGTGTCACGAACCAGTCGAGACCACATGCTTCAGAAGAAGTTCTGTGGGTAGTGGATATGGCAGCCATTCAAAGTATCAGGGATTCCTCTCCAATACAGTCCTACTTAAAAAGATGAACCTAACCTTTCATATTAAGAACAAAGCAATTCAGTAGGAAACAAAAACAGCTACCGGGAACAGGAGAAAACAGACTACGACGTGTGCGTGCACATGCGTGTGAGATACACGCACTTACCACATAGAATAAGCCAAGAAGAAAATTATGCATCTTTGCAAGATGGAGGCTAAGAGCTAATAATCATTGGGATGGATGGGGCACCTGGGTGGCTCAGTCGGTTGAGCATCCGACTTCGGCTCCGGTCACAATCTCGCTCGTGGGTTCAAGCCTCGCGTCAGGCTCTGTGCTGATGGCTCAGAGCCTGGAGCCTGCTTCAGATTCTGTGTCTCCCTCTCCCTCTGCTCCTCCTTTACTCACACTCTGTCTCTCTCTCTCTCAAAATAAATAAACGTTAAAAAAATTTTTAATGATTGGGATGGCATCGTCTGGAGAGCAAAGGAGTTGGCTGGAAGACTTCCTGAAATTCCTTTGAACTCTAGGATTCTTTGAAATCTCAAGGGTATGTAAGTTGGACCCAAGTGTGTACTTTCTCTCCAAAGTCTCCTAGATAACCTTTGAGTTCAACTCCAATCATGTTGAATGGGACCTCCCAGCTCACTCTTACCTTTCCAGACACTGACTTTATCAGGGATAAAGGAGCGGAACTTGGTGGTGGTCGTGGGCGGTAGAGGACGGGAAGGTTGTGTCTGCCCAGTTTTCGGTGTTCATGACAAGTAAGAACAATCTGAAGGCAAATTACAGGTTCTTTTCAGGTTAGGCAGATCCAGGCTTTCGGGATTGCATGCCATTCTGAAGTTGTTGCTTCTTGTCAAGGGATCAGGCCTCCATCTTTGCTGTTGAAAGATGGGCATGAGTGTCTGCGGTACTAGAACACGAGCCTTCGGCTAATCCCGCTCCTCTTGCACGCTGTGGCCACAGGGAGGTCTTTGCCTACTGAGGTAGAATGAGCACGCAAAAGTCTAGGAACCAGTCTCTCATTACTCCTGTGTAAAAATTGAGATTCCCCCGTGCACCTGAGTCTTTGCCCTTGTTCAGACTCTCTCCGCCTTCACCGCCCTTGAAGGAACACTAGTCCAGCTCCTTGGTGCTGTTTTTCTTTTTACAAAGACGAACTCATTTCAGACATTTCCTTCATTTATGTCCCACGTACAGTCTTTGGTTCCAGAAGTCTCGCTGTTGTGCCAAAGGCAACAATCTCCTCTTTCTCTCTCTCCTTATCTTCTCATTCACATAGAAACACAGAACCCCAGAGCTCAAAGTGGTCTGTAGCATCACCTTTATCTAGATTTACCTCTGACTGATGCAGGAATCCCCTTTCCAACATCAGACGAGGGACCTTCCAGGCCTGCGGGAGGCAGCCATTTTGGCAGAGTGGGAGAGAATGGTGAGAGAGGGGTGGGTGGTATTCAGCCTGGTGGGGAAGCGGTAGGATTTTGAAGAGCAATTCATAGACTGTCAAGAGACCCTGAATGTCAAGTTCTTAATGAGATTTCGAGGCAGATGCTTCTTGCCCTCTCCCTGACACACATCAGCCTCTTGCTTCTGGATCTCGTGTGTCTTCTGCTGATAAAAAGCACAGAGTGGGGAGACCAGGAAACCTGAGTTTTCATCTCAGAGAGCCCCTCACCTTCAATCCTTCCCTATAAAATGGAGGGGTCGGGCCATGTGATCCCCGAAGCCTCTTCTGTCTCTGACATCCACAGGCCATCCTATTTAATAGAGTCCAGGACTTGAAGATTTGCTGGGGGGTTTTGGCTCAATATGAGAAGAGTAAATCAGATGTTGCCCAAGGTACAGTGTAAAGGCATTTCATCCACATCCTGAACCAATTCATCTTGCTGCAACTCATTACGAACAGAACCTCAAATTAGCACCCCAGCCCCAAGATTTTGTTCAGGCTTCCCTGTGAGATTTTCCCCATGGCACTGAATCTTGACCCACAGGGACTTTTGATCATCTACAAAGGGAAACCCTGGTGGTGATGGAGAGATAGGAGCTTCTAATAGTGAAGTAAGGCCCTCTGCTCAGGGGGATACGCTTTAAAGGGCATCACACTGACCTTGGGAATGGCCCTTGACCTTGGACAAGACCCTTCATGCCAGGCTGGTGGAAAGCAGGGCTGGTTCCCCCCACCTCTGCTTCAGAGTGAGACCTTCTTTGCCCAGGCTACATCTGTACCCTCGTCCTTCAGCGTTAGATCCGTTTCTGTGGGTCTCAGTTTTCTCCTCCACCAAATGGGAGAGGGAAGTTGGTGATCGTCTCGGGTCCCTCCCATGTGTCAAGTTCGAAGCCTCCTCTGACCCAGCTGATGCCTGCGTTTTCTCTGCCAAGTAGCTCCTCTCCCTTGATCCTCGGCTGCACAAGCCAAAAACCAGGGCTGTCCTGGGAAGTCCATTACCAAAGAATACTTCAAAGCTGTTTGCACTAGTTGTCAGTTGCACTAAACTTGAGTTTGTTGAGGCAGAAGATAAATAGACATACAGACTGATGGCAGGCACGGGGAAGGGGGAACTGCTATTTGCCCGGGTGACAAGGAGCAGGGGGGAAACCTGCCTGCAGTTTTGACCAATAAATAAAAACTGGGCGCTCTGTGTGGCTACAACTGGAGGGGATTTATTAGTTTGCTTAGTGAAAAGCAAATATTAAGTCTTAAGTTGACCCGTCCTGGGACCTGCCTTTTGGCTTTTGTATGCCGTCCGGCACCGATCACCATGTACTTTGGGTTATCGAGTTCTGTCAAACGGTGGGGGTTTTTTTTGTTTTGGTTTTGTTTTTTTTTTATTGTTTTCCATCTCCTCCTTTTCTCTGTCCTTTGCCTACCTTCCTCCCTGTTACTGTAACCTCCGGTCTGGGTTTTAAAGGCATGGGGATAGCAGGGTGTGGAAGACGCATCGTCCTGGTCATGAAGCTGTCTATATTCAGGGCTCCCACTGGCCTAGGGACTGCCCAGTTCCCGGAACGGAGGCTCGGGGGGGAAGGGGTTGTGAGCCCACCAGGTGGTCCTCGTGGGGCCCCTCCGTCCTCGGCTCTGAGCATAATTATGGGCAATAGGAAAAGCTATGCATTCATATGTGACTGTTCATGCTGAACAGTGATTTCAGCCAGATGCACTGAAAGACGAACCACTGAAGGTAACACTGTGAGTGCTAATTGGGGTCTGACCAGGGTTTCTCACGATCTGTGGAGCGAAACGTCCAGACCAGAGGTGCTGGACAGACACCTGATCTCTCCAGTTTCCAAGTATGAGCTGCAATGAAGCTCAACAACCTGAAAGATTCTTTACCCTTTGCCTCAAGCGTCCTCAGTGCGAGCCAGTCTATTCTAAATCACTGCAGCCTGTGGCTTCTCGGGCCTCATGGGTGCTGCTCGCTGACACCTACCACGGTGGGTACAGTCCACCAGGGCACAGGGCTGCATGTCAGACCCTCAGGGCCCTGGCCACTCTGGCAACTGTCCACAGAGGATGCACCTTAAGGGCCAGTTCAGGATATAATGGTTCACTGCCACTACTCCTGTAGCCAAGAGTTGGGAACGTTCTGGAATGGCTTAATTAAGAAAGTTCCTTTCACATTCCAGTGGTGATTTTTGATTGAACTCGGCACGATTTTTAATCCTCTGGCAATTCTTCCTGGATGAGTCTATTTTTAAAAAGGTCGATGTTGGGTACCCAGGCTGCTGAAGTCCTACTGATCCTTCAAGGCTCAACTCAAAGGCTCCCTTCTCTGGGAAGCCTCCCTGAATTCCTTCTTCCCTGTCAACCAGGCACATGTCCTTTTAAAGCAGCTGGCATTAGACGGGTACTCAAGAGATGGCTGATCTCTCCTTCCTGGACCCCGGCACTTTTCATATGTCTTTTACTGCACTTACACTGAACTTATTTTAACTATTCCTTCTTCCTTTTAACTATCTCCATCTCTCCCCCGTCCTGACCCTTATAAGAGCAGGACCTGGGTCACTCCTTATACATTGAAATTTATCCCTGAGATGCCCCCTCATGTTAATGATCATGTGGCAGGCACTGTGGTTGACATTTAATCCTCAGAAAACAGAACCACATGGATCAATCGCTCGGACCCATTCTTACATGTGAGGGTTCAGATCAAAATTGAGGTCATTAAGGGGCCTCAAGTTCAGAGCTCTTCAGTTGCTGCATGATGGCTTGAACATGGCAGATGTACAAGAAGGATGTCGAATTGAGTTTTCCTACTAATGACCTGTCACTGTGTCGCCCACCAAACTGCCAGTTTCTTGTTTGCCCACTATTCATCAATAAAGTGTTTTCTTTTTCTGAACAGTGGAGGACATGTGCTTGTTGTGTGATGGGTTGTTTTCCCTGTAGAAACTTTTCTGGAAATAGAATGTGTCTGTTTTTTGCTGATTATTTGAGAGGTAGGTTCATTTTTAAAGTAGGAAAGAGAAATTGAAACTCAAAGTTCTGGGGCACCTGGGTGGCTCAGTGAGTTAAGCATCTGACTTCAGCTCAGGTCATGATCTCACAGTTGATGAGTTCGAGCCCTGTGTCGGGCTCTGTGCTGAGAGCTCAGAGCCTGGAGCCTGCTTCAGATGCTATGTCTCCCTCGCTCTCTGCCCCTCCCCCTCTCATGCTCCTTCTGTCTCCCAAAATGAGTAAACATTAAAAAAAATAATATAAAAAGGAAAAAAAAAAGAAACTCAAAGTTTAGGTCAAAATTTCTGAAGAATTTCACAGCGTCTAATAGGAGAAACACACACACTAAAGGAAACACACACACACACACACACGAGATGCTCCCTGCCTTCAGGATCTTACAGTCTTAATTGCATTTGCCAGATGAACTCTTCATTAGGGTTCCTGAATGAATGGATAATGCTGCCTGTCCTTCACCCTAATGCAAACATTTCCACCAAGTCACGGGCAGAAAAGTTGGCTAATGGTGATTAGATCCCCTGCTACAGGGGATGGGCCTGGGTTCAAGGGCTTATCACCTGGGGACAGAAGGCAAAGATGGAAGAATTGTCACTCAAAACCAAGCAGGCCCCAGGGAGAGAGGCTGTGTTCCCATTTGCTCTCTGACCACCCCCTTTCAAGGGCAAGAGCATAGGACGGAAAAGAGAGGGGCAGAGATCGATGTCGGAGGTTCACTTTCTTTGGGAAGAGGGGAAGAACTCAAAGCCCACCCCCTCTTCTCACTTCGTACAAACAAGTAAAATTAGAGTTTGGGGCACAGTGGATGCCATCTGTGGGCTGCGGTCACCAGCACCAATGTTAGATATTTGAGAGATGATAGGACGTTCAACGGAGAAAAATCAGGCAGTTCAGGAAATAACATGTTCAGTGTTCTACCGTGCTTTACAGTTTTAAAGCTGCTTGTTTGAATCTCACGGCCACAGCGGGAGAAGGTTTTGAGACTTCGTTGTTACAGGTGAAGAGACCACGCTGAAGGGGTCGGTGACTTGCCACAGAGCATACCCCATGAGGACCCTGCCCTCCATGCCATGATCCGGTTTCTCTACGGCCACCTCAAGGAGGGACTGAAAACGAAGCCGTATCAGCCCCAGGTGGCTGCTGTAACAAAACACCCCAGATCTTTGTTGTGTCCGTGAGTTTTTCCATTCACACCTCCATGGTATGTGAGGCAGCAGTGGTGGGGGCAGAAGGCTCCTTTTCCTGCAGAAATTTAGGGACTCTGACTCCTATTTTAGGACACAGCAACCTTAAAGAGAGGCTGAATGGCACAGCCTCTGGCTTCAGACCGTCTGCACCAAAGCGTCCCAACCACCCTAGTCGTGAGACCTCTCAGAAGTGTAGGAAGACCTCTAGTCGGTTGCCTCCGTGGGCCTCAATTTCCCGATCTTTAAACTGCTTCATGGGGTGGCAGCAAGGTGTAAGTGAGTTATTGCAGGCAGAGCACTGAGAACGGTGCCAGGGACTCAGCACTCAGATGACCCAGGGGATCTGCTCGCCAGTTCAGTCAGCGTAGGCTCTACGTACACGGAGCCAGTGGCCCGCCTGCCATGACTCTTGGCCCAGATGATCTCTGTGCCTGGATGGGAAGAGAAACGTCAAGTGTGGACTCTGCCACGGAGTCTGTGTTTCCCTGATGTGCCATGGCTTCGCTGCTTCTCTCTGGCTGTGAGCAGGCTCTTTGGCCTGTTTGGTTTGATACTGGGGATAGAGCTAAGCAGCTGGCCGGGGGTATTGATGTGGGTGATGTCTGGACCCTGACTCTAGGAACACTGATTCTCCTTCCCGGGCACACTCACCACCGCATTCCCGTCATCCCACCGTACTACCAGTTGCGCTTTCTTCCCCAGAGGCCAAGTTCTCTCCAGCATCTGTCCGTGGCCTCTGCCGACTCAGGGGCCCCTACCAAATGCCCGAATGGACGTGCACGTTGGGTACCCAAGCCCCTTTCTGTTGCCTCTTGCACCGGGGCAGAGAAGAGGTGATTTCACGAGCCAGACCGCCTTCTCCCTGTCTCCACACCTAGACTTCAAATCATACCCCTCTTCCGTCTCAGACCCCTGGCTGGGCGTGGCTGTAGCTGGGAGACCTCAGTCGTCCAGGATTCTGGCCACAGCTCAGTCTGTTCCGTCTTTGACGACTCTCCTGGCACCACTGGAGAATGGAAAAGCTGGTCTGTTTACAGGACACGGGGCCAGAGCAGCATTAAAAACTAAGGGGCAAATAAAATGTGGTAAACAAATTTCCTTTCCAGTAAGGATCACTCCTTTCCCCCATCCCTCCAACACGAACCATTTTCCTCCTGTGTTTGGATAAACTTTCATCCTGTGCAATTACCATTCCCAGGGAGGGGCCGCCTATTTCCGTTGGCTATTTATTTTGATTTTGACCATTCCTCTGCTTTTTGAGCATCACACACCTAATAGTGAAGAAAATACGCTCCCTATCAGGACAGAGGGAGCAGCTCTACCCTACCCTTCCTTCGTCCTCCCGAGTTTCCCCCTTCCTTCCCGCTGCACCCTCACCTTCGGATTTCATTCACTTCAGGGTATAGACACGGGGGACGGTCCGCGCTGGCCAGACGCTGCTCTCCTCCAGGAGAGCTGGTAGCATTAGTTAAGTGAGAATCAGGAAGGAGGGAAGGAGGTGAAGCAGAGGAAAGAAATGGTTTCCAGGAAAGCTAGAACAGATACAAAGGGGTTGTGTGCGGGCTGACCACCTCTCTACACAAAGCTCTTCGAATCCCCCTCGTGAGTTTTTACGTGAGCGGAAAGCCATCGAGCTCAGGTTTCCTGACCCCGGCAGGTAGCTTATCGTAAAACAGTTCATCCAGAGGGGGAAAAAATACCTGGTTCCAATACCTTGTTTCAGCACTTAAATTTCGTTGTTGTTGTTGCTGTTCTGAATGAAAGGAGAGAGGAAAACCTTTTTTTTTTTTCTTTCTGGCTCTGAAATACATGAAACTGCGGGGGCGGGGTGGGGACACCAAAAACCAAATCCCCCCGAACCAGTTTGAACGATGATTATTCTTGTTTATAGATGCACTGCATTAGTAAGGGCCCCAATTTGTGTATTCTAGACCTACCCTCTGCCCTCTGCTGTCCTGGGTTGGCGTGAAGGAGGAACACCCCACGCTGTCAGCGATATGTGTGGGTGGTCCCCACTTTCTATTAAAGTTCGCTTCGCTTTCTAAATCCCTTGCCTTTGCCCGGTTGGACGAATCGATATTCTTGGAGGTGCTGAATTCAGAGAGGCCATGGAGAACAGAGTGGCGTGGCTCACGGACAGGTCATGGCATCGGTTTGACTCCAGATTCCGTAAGATTGAACTCAGTGGAGGCTCCAGGAAGTGGCCTGGGGTGGAGGGCAGGGTCTGCTGCACCCCCACAACTTCCCGATGGGCTCCCACCGGCCTCCTCTGTTCTTCCTGACTGCCCACCCCCACACCGGACAACATCATAGAGCTGTCCCAGGGTCCCCTGACCTAGGCTTGGTACCGGGGTTGGGAGTTGGTGGCATGATGAAGGGGAAAGCTGGACACCCCCCTTTGAAGTATGCGGGCCTTCTTCACAGCCCCGTCTCCTGAGGCCCGAGGATTCTTATTCCAGAAGGTCTGAGGGCCTCACTAGTGAAACCTGGTTGACGAATGATTTCCTGGTGTGCGTGCTGAAGAGTGAAATACACAGAACCACGTGCTTTACCCAGATCCCCAAATGTGCCACTGTTGTCGCGCTGCGTAGGTAGGAGCTTTGGGTAGACTCTTCCGGAATGCAGGAGGAATGTCTGCAGACCCCCAGTCTGGTGCCCAGTCCTCCTTGAGAGCAACAGGAGACCCCAAATAAAAAGTAGCACGCAACAATCTAATGTAAGACAGAGACTACAGTGGTCCTTGTTCTCAGATGTTGGTTTCGGGAACACTGAGGTGCAGGTGGGTCAGTGGAGCCCCCAAGCTCACTCAGCAAACTAATGGTGAGCAGTGATGGGAGCAGGCCTCTGAATCCCTGCCTGGAATAGGATCCCCTGGGTACCTCCGAGGGTAAATGCAGGGACAGGAGACCAGAGGAGGCATCCGAGATGCCCGAGAGGAAGGAGGGGTCCAGCCCAGGCAAAGTGCTGCAGAGGCAAAATCCATTTGTGGTGGCTTCGCGCCTGCCGTCAGGCTTGGGCGCTCCGGGGTCAAGAATGCTTTGAATAAGAGGCGCTGGGGGGAGACCAGCCCTCCATGGGGGACGCCGGGCTCTCCAGGGAGGAGAAGACTTCATCCGGGCTGTGGCCCCATTCTCAGTTCCGCTCTATTTAGAACACTTTTTTTGTGGAAAGCAGATTGCTGAGGAGGGAAGCAGCAGGCCAGCGGAAGAGGATTCTGCAGTGCTTCCAGAGTAGGGGGTTGGGGGAAGGCTGAGAGAAAGGCCAGGACTTGGAGCCGGCAGACTGGCCCCATAGGATTCTCCCCTTCCTCCGTCTCTCTGCCCGTCACCCTCCTCCAGCCCAGCAGCCCATCTCCAGGCAGGGCTTATGGAGGCAGAGTAGAAGCGTCTGAAATTATTTCTACTTCGACAGGTGAGACAGGCAAGCAATGCTTTGAATTCCATGCATCCCTGGAACAGAAAGCCCCATTGCAGTAAACATGCCCTCTGTGGTGTGCACTGTTGAGTGGGACTTAGCACGCCTGCCTGGCTGCAGGATGGCATTATGACGTGATCCTCTTCTGGAAACGTGGGCGGCCTGAGTTAAAGGCGATCCCGGCACATCATGGACGTGCTCGCCGGCGAAGGTGGCATGTGAGGCGACTGACATTTTGACTTCAGGACTCAGTTGATCCTCCCCCGGACCCCCACCCTGCAAAGGGACGGCTGTGTCAAATACAGATTAGGTCCTTGCAGACTCCGTAGGCCGAGTTGGGGGTGGCCAAGGGGTCTCTGAAAACAATGTCTTGAAAAACCATTCCCCGATCCCCTACCTTCTCCTTCGTCTTTGCCTTGCAAGAGAAGCCTGGTGTCTGAGGAGTGACTCTCACTGGCCCCATACGCGGCTCACTTTGGAGCCCAGTGAGACTGGTGGCTCTACCCACTGGACTCCAGTTGGCATCTGGATGTCCCTTCTCCGGAGACTTCTTCCTTGAAATGGATCCTAGCTTCCCAGCGAAGGTGACTTTGAGACCGCTGGTGACTGTTTCCGGAACTTTGGAAGTAGCCTAGCTGTGTGCTTGCTAGTTCGCTGCTAGGACCTCCGAACCGACAAGATCCCGGTTGTGTCCATCTCGGTGCTGACAGGTGGCTTTCTGCTGAGGTCCTGGTAGCACACGGCTATTAACAGCCAGCAAAGGTTCACATGCCTGAGATGCTACATTCCTTTCCAGATGGCCGGCTGTCTGGCCCTCTGAGCCTCCACCACGAGCTCATATGTGACTTTCAAACTCGGCCGTGCTCCTGAGTTTAACCAGTGGTTCTTGACCAGCGGTGGTGTTGCCCTCTGTCCCCAACCCAGGGGCCATTTACGCTGCCTGGAGACATTTTTGGTTGTCATCGCTAGAACGGAGGGTGCTGTTGGCATTTAGTGGGCAGAGGCCCGAGGAGGCTGCCAAAAATCTTACAATGAACTGGACAACACCCCACACTGCACAGCGTTACCCAGCCCCGAATGTCAATAGTGTTGGACTTGAGAAACTGCGCTTTAAATCTCCGCTGCAGGCTTGAACCATGTGCCAACTCTGGGCCCCCGCCCCCCCACCCCCCTCCCCATCACTTTATTTACCAAAGGGGGAAAATATCTGTTATTTTTTCCGAGTGCATTTCCACCTGTATCTTATCAAGAACGACCAAGTTCAGCACACCCTTGATTAGTCACTTCCATTAACAGCGTTTACTTTGGGGTTTGTGTTTATTTTTGAGATGTAGTCTCCTTCTCCCCGCCTTCTTCCTTACGCACCAGTGGTGTGCAGCCAGCTTTCTGGCACCGTCTTGTCCACACGTTCGTCGGCCATCCATAAACCCCTCCGGCCAACTTCTGAGGACATCTCTCCCCCTCCCTTCCTCCAAGGGGGTTGTGGGGGCGGGGAAGTCTGCAACTATCTGAGGTTCTCTTAAAGCGGCAGTTGTCTTCCCCCACCCCCCAATTTCTCAGATGCGCTTGAAAATCCTCTTCATTAGTGACTCCGTTGGCCAGCTGACCTGTGACAAAGCTGAGACTTTATTCCTAGCCATCCACATTCCGTGAAACCAAAGACTCTTGGTGGTTTTCTGCATTGAGTCAGAGGCAAGGAGGTTTTTGCTTTGCCGGGTCCCTCCTGTTTCCCTGCACCCCTCCTCTCCTCACTGCAGGCTAGTCTCTGGACTATATTTAAGTGTTTCTGAGTCATAGAGAACACTGGTGCCTGTTCCTCGCCACTCACCCACCCATCCGCTCTCCGAACGGCACCTAGCACTCCATCCTCAGTTGGAGGGATTTCAAGGCTTATGGCTGAGTAACGAGCTCAGAGAGAACTCCATTCCGGCTTTGGACGTCTTGCTCTTTGCCTGAGCATGGCCCCCTGCCTCTGCTTCCCTGAGCTCCAGCAGCCAGAAGCTCCCCAGAGGTGACTTATAGACCTCTTTTTTGTTTTAGGAAAGTTTTTTTTTTTAATGTTTATTGATTTCGAGAGACAGAGAGCGAGATAAGGAGAAGCAGAGAGAGAGAGGGATACAGAGAATCCCAAGCAGGCTCTGTGAGTCAGCGCAGAGCCCGACTCGGGCTTGATCTCACTAACTGAACTATGAGATCCTGACCTGAGCCGAAAACAAGAGTCAGATGCTTGACTGAGCCACCCAGGCGCCCCGACTTTTAGAACCTCTTAGCCCATGGGGTCCCTCTCCATTCTGGTGGGTCTCCTTAGTGTTGCACAGAAGTCCTGGCCGGATATTTGCAAAGAAACACCGGCCCAAGTTTGCTTTGAGGCAGGCACCCGGCAGGGAAGGCCCAGAGTACCCTTCCTCCTTCCCCCACACTCCTTCCTGGGACATTTATTTGAATACCACCGGGGAGTGGGTCACTTTGGGGTATTTATTTGTTTAAGCATGGGTGGTTCCTACAGAGGAGGGTGTCAGGTTTCAAGGTTGGAGGACCAAGGCAAACAGAGAGTGGGTGGTCTGGAAAAAGAAGTGGGCAAGGGGCAGGGGGCGAGAGAACCCATTCACCCTTTTATGTTTGTAGGTGGAAATGCTGAATGAAGCGTGACCTGACTTGTGACCCAGTTATCTCTGTCTATAAGAGCAACTTCGAAGGGGGGGGGGGGGCGTGTGTCCAGACTCTCGGAGCAGGCTTTTCAGAGACTGTTGAAGAGTATTTGGAAATCATGGGGTATTTAGGGGCAATACCTCTTAACTAATTTATCCTGAGGGTTCTGGTGGTTCCCAGATCACCTTGGGAAGGAGCAGAAGTGTGCAGGCTGGACTGCAGACCCAACTCCGCGATTCTGGAAGATTCCTAAAAAGCTGGGTGCAGGAGTGGAACAGCATGCCAGTGTTGACCAGAATGGATGTTCCTGCCTTGTGTCCCAGGGCTCGCCTCTTTTCTGGTTTAAAGTAACCAGAAAAACCTCTCTGATTAGTTTTTTTGTGGTTCACATCAGGCTAGACTGACAGAGCTTGGGGTTTGACATTTGGCAGGTCACTGTCAAAAACAAAGACAAGGTGAAGGAAGACCAGAAGTGGAGGTGACATGGCAGCTGTCCGGTCCACGATATCCTGAAACCCGGCAGCCGTGAGTAACGGCAACGTCGCGTGTTGTCCCTAAGGCCATTCCAATGTCCTCGAGTACGGGATTGGCAGGGGCAGTGGCAGGCTCACCATTAGTCTCCACAGATGGAATCCTAGTGCCCTGGAGGGTCTGCCAGGAAGGTACACACCAGGGCAGGTGGGGGGGACATGGCGGTATCCAGTGAATGACATTGTTAAATACGAGAGATGCAGGAAGATAGTAGCATGTGGCATTGGCTCATGTCCTACCAAGGGAAAGAGGAGGTGGGGCTGACAGAGGAATGTGGAATGAGGTCAAACACCAGCAGTCATCTCCACTGTTCCCTCTGGACAGAAAAAAAAAAAAAGACTATCGCTAGATGAATAGCTGTACCAATTGGAAACCTTGTTAAAAATTGATGATGTGAATACCGAAGTGTTTAGGGATGAAGGGTCTGGATGTCTGCAATTTACTTTGACGTGCATTTAAAAAATGAGATGGGTTGATGGATAGATCCATGCATAGACCCGTGACGAAACGACCATAGCAAAGTCTCGGCGATCATAGAATCTAGGTGGCGGGTACGTGGGCACAATATTTCTACGTGTTTGAACATTTTCAAATAAAATATTGGAACAGAGCGCCAATGCCTGGGCCACCCATGGTGATTTCGATCCAGTGAGATGGTGACGAGATCTAGGAATTTTTCAAGCATTGCAGGGAATTCTGATAATGAGCCAAGTTGGGTCAGGCATCTGTGGAATACATTGGTGTACCTCCAACTCGGATGTACACAGGAATCCCCAGGAGGTTCTGTCGAAATGCAGAGGCTGACCCAGCAGGTCGGGGGGTGAGGTGTGGGGGGTGGGCCTGGGAGTCTTCACTTCTCGTAAGCTCCCAGGTGATGCTGATGCTATGAGTGCATAGACTCCACCTTGAGTAGAAGAAAGAAATGAGAGGGTCCTCCCTTGTACTCCCCATCTATATAGTCCGATGGGTCTCAAGTTGGGCTTCGCGGTGGAATCATCTGGGGAGCCTCAAAATAAACTGATGCATGAGGGTCTCACCCCCAGAGATTCTGGTTTCAGAGGTTTAAAAGCTCCTCAGATGATTCTAATGTGCAACCACTGACTTAATGTCATGAAGTGAATCCATGGAATATTGAATTTTAGGAAATGAGGTTTTGCACAGAAAAACACCAAGGACCCTCATCACCCAGGTACGCAGAGTCTCTTTCAACAACAGCGAGAGACTCAAAGCCACTCCCCGCCCTGGAGTCCACTTCATTCCCATCATAATGAGAATTCTTAGAAGCTGGCATTTATTAAATGTCAGGTGCTCTACTTGGTTCCATCATTGCTCTAACCTGGTGAGCAGGTAACACCATTCATTAGAGGTGGGGATGAGCTTGATTAAGTGGCTGGTCCAAGGTGACCCAGCTAATAAGTCTTGGACAAAGATTTGAACTAGGGTCTGCCTGATTTCAAAGCTCGTATTCTTCAGCCGTCATGTCATTCCATTGTCTTGAACTGTGCCAAGGTGTTGGAAAACTATAGCCTGTGGGTCAAATCTGGCCAGCTGCCTGTTTTTATAAATAAATCCCCCCCTTTATTTCTAGATTTTATTTTTTTTTAATTTTTTTAATGTTTATTTTTGAGACAGAGAGAGACAGAGCATGAACGGGGGAGGGTCAGAGAGAGGGAAACGCAGAATCCGAAGCAGGCTCCAGGCTCTGAGCTGTCAGCACAGAGCCCGACACGGGGCTCGAACTCACGGCTCATGAGATCATGACCTGAGCCGAAGTCGGACGCTTAACCGACTGAGCCACTCAGGTGCCCCTCTAGATTTTATTTTTAAGCCATCTCTATACCCAGCATGGGGCTTGAACTCACAACCCCAATATCAAGAATGGCACACTCCACTGACTGAGCCGGTCAGGCACCCCTGTAAATAAAGTTCTCCTTGAATGAAGCCATGCCCCTTCATTTATGTATTGTATCTGTTATCATGCTACAGTGACAGAATTAAGCATTTGTGACGGAGACCCTATGGCCCCAAAACCAAAAAGATTTACTATCTGGCTTTTCACATTAGAAGTTGGCTGACTTTTGATGGATTGGTGAGGCAGCTGATGCAGAGCCAGGGTGCAATCTTTGGCTGGGCTCCAAGCAAAAGGAATAGCCTGTGGAGGATGAACTTGAACTCATGATCACTGCAGCTCTGTTTCTGCTCAGACTTTTCACTTCAACCTTGTGGCCTGCGTTTCGCTCCGAGGGTTACTTGCTTCCTCTCGACATATTTTATTTTGATGCCAACATTTCTGATCTGTTTTCTTAAGAGCAAGAGGTCTTGATCCCAAAGCCCGGGCCATCACACAGGTCTCTGTGGAGTGGGGTGAGGGAGGCCAGCTGCTGGCCACCTCCCCCTCCCACACTGGGGGGCCTTCGTGGAAAAGCTCTGAGCCCTGCTGCTCCTGGGAGGTGGCAGCAGCTAAGCGGCTTCTGTCCCAGTCCCGTCCCATCATCCATCCAAGGAGAAACCCTACCAAGAGGTCAGGAGGGCAGGGGGAGGGGAGGAAATGCCAATCAGTCCATCAAAGCCCCACCCTCCCATGGCTTCTAGCTTGGTGAGCGGGACCTAAGGACCCTTGGCCCACCCCCAGGGGCTGAGGGCAGGGCAAACAGGGGAAGTGCATTTGGTAATGATTCTAGATTTCCTGTTTGGTTTCTGCCCAGGGGGCTTTGGGATATGCTAACTTGTATTATGTGTGTATACATGCGTGTTTTGTTCTTCTTCTCCCTGCCTTTTTTTTTTTTTTTTTTTTTGCTAGTTTTCCTCTTCTAGGGCTTGTTTGCATTTTTTTTTTTTCTTTTTTATTATTGTTAAATGGTTTGGGGGCAGAACAATGGGCCAGTTCCCAGCCTCCTTTGGGGAAAATTTGTGGAAAAGGAGACATGAGAGGTAGGGAGAGGCTAGGATCTCTGGCCAGGGTGCCTGGGGATTAGGCTTGGGTGTCAGATAGGCTTGGGGTATCCTGTACCCCTCGGACACACATCACAGTAAAGCTGTAAAGAGCCTGTTTAGGTAAACACACACTGAGTGCCTTCTGTGTGTATGGGATACAAAGGCACAGGCAGAAAGCCCAATCTTGCTTTTAAGAGATCAAAGGTGTGAGAGAGAGAGAGAGAGAAAGAGAGGGAGGGAGGGAGAGAGAGAGAGAGAGAGAGAGAGAGAGAGAGAGACTTCCAAGTAGTATAATAAGTGGAATGGCAGAAATAGGCAGGGATCAAGATGGGGTTTTGCAGGGGGCGGGGGGATGTCAGGATCCTTCTCTTCCAAGCAGGACTGAGCCTTAGTGTTGAAGGCAGTGAGGGCACCTCTCACCAAACAACCCTCCAAGAAGTCGTAAGACCCAGCCTCACTGCTAAGCCTGTCCCAGCGATGCCCAGAGCAGGCGGACAGCCTCAGCAGCCACCATTCGCTCTCTGGGATCCAAGCCTCAGCCTCTGCAAGGCCAGGAGGCTGGGTCCCTGGGCTGTTTAGCCTCAGGGAGCCTGGCGCTCCTGGGGGAAGGAGCCTGCACTTCCTTGGGGGCACGGAGGTGATCGACCTCCTTTTCATGAAGTGAGGACTTTGATCTCTCCAATTGGGCAGAAAGAGAGAGCTCTCCTTTTCAACACCTTCCAATATTTTCCGCCCTTGCTGTGCCTGGCCCCACTGTCACCTCACCTACAGGGAGACAGGATGTGTTTCCAGCTGGGCCCTTTCTCCTCAGGATTTAGACTTGGAGTGAGTGAAGCTTATGATACTGATTGTGGCTGTGGCCGCGTGGCTTAGGTTGCCCTGAAAGGAGCAGGTGGAAGGGGGGGGGGGCGGGGACACAGGGTTCTCCCTTGCTCTGCTCAGGTTTGCCCAGAGGCTGGGGGCTGAGAGATGTGGGGCTGGGGTAGCTCAGTACGCAGGACTGCAACTCAGCGGGTCAGGCAGGAGTCCATTGCTTCTGAAAACCCCGTACAAGGCCAATCTGCCTGTGTCATTCAGCCATGCCTCTGGGTTTTCAAGCTGGTGGGGTTGTCATCTCCCCTCTTGACCTCCTGTCCCCTCTCACCAGTTGTTCTAAATACTAAATGGTTAAAAAGGAAAAAAAAAGAAAAAAAGAAATCTTGGGCAGGATGCTCTGAGGTTAATGTTTCCGGTTTGTGTGTGAATTCGCCACCTGAACTTGTTTCAGAATCGGGCAAACCCGAGCAGTCCGTGAACTCTGAACTGAGGGAGGGCAGAAAAACAAATAGAATGCTTGCCTCCGTGTGCAACTCAGAAGGCCCAGCCCATCGGGCTGGAGCGCGCCCGGGAGCCTTTGCTACCCCCATCCTGACAGCATGTCCTCAGGCAAGCGGCTTTCAGGGACTCCCCCCCACCCCCTCCCCGCCACCGCCCCCTCCCCCTGCCGCAGATGCATGGTGGGGCTGAGGTGCAGGTGTGCTTTGCTTCCCGTGAGAAAGAGTGTGGCACAGCTGGGTGCCAGAATCTTCTAGAAGTTCTGGGGTTTCCCCAGAAATGAAAGGATCTCAGAAGCAAATGGATTTCGGGTTGCTTTCCCATCTATCAGCTCAGTTTCTCTGAAATTTCCTTCACACAGAGTCCCATGCCCAAGCCCCAACCTTGTAGACAGGAATGCCACATTTGATCATTTTGCCAAGTGAGGATTCTTGTTGAAAGGTGAATAATTACCCCCCCCCCCCAATTGATCTCTTTGGAGAATTCATATACATATATGTATATACATGGTCTGTAAACATACACCTTTTGTGAACATACATAACGTATAAAGAGTTTTACCAAGGACTGAAGCCCCCTATGTGCAATACAGCTGGCCCCCCAAGATGCACATGCTGTGCCTGGAAGGGTGACCAACTTGTCCCGGCTTGCTGGGGAATGTTCCTATTTTAAGCCGGGAAGTCCTACATCCAGAGAACGCCCCAGACTGGGGCAAATTGGGAACTCTGGTTGCCATAGAGCCGGGCATTTGAAGTCGATTATCTCACATCCTTATGACGACACTGTGCATTAGATGGGTCTGCACAGAGAAGGAACCGGAGACAGACATGTCGAGTGAGTTTCTCAAGGTCACACGCCAAGTCAGTGGCTAGGGCAAGGCCTACACTTAGGCCTCATTCTACAAGCGTGCATTTTTTATGGGGACACCTCAGATCTTGCAAATACAAGCGGGGAAAGCCCTGCTGAAGATCCAGAATGATGGGCTGTGGCTCCTGGGGTTGGAAAAGGGAGGGCGAAGCCAGGAGGAGGAGGAGGAGCCAGACCTCCAGGATCTCCAGCTTGGCGTCCTTAAGGAGGATGGAGGACTTGCCTCGAGGATGCTTGCCGGGGCCTTCTACAAGGAAGGACGCGTGAAAACTCCTCCCTCTGGTCCGGCGTGCAGCCCTCGTCCTGCAGCCCAGCCCGTGAGCCTCCTTATTTGGCACCAGAGGAGCCGCGATTGGAGACGGGAGGATTTGCTGGGAGACCCCCTCACAGGAGCAGCCCGCATCCCTCTCCCCCTCCGCCCCCAGCCCCATCCCAACCCATCCCCTTCTGCTGCCCCAGGGGCTTCCAAATAGGTTCTCCTTGCCTGTCGGCCAGACCTGCTGGGCCTGGTGAGCAGAGAGAGGGAGAGCTAATTACTGTTTTCTCTTTTCAGTGCCCGTAGCTCTGCCAAATGAGGATCCCCATTCTGTAGGGACCCTAATCCTCTGCGGGTGCCCGTAGGTGCCGCACGCAGATTTCCATCTTGCTCATTATCGTGGGCCCTTTTCCAGAACGCGTCCGGTCCTGGCTTCCGGGACTCTGCCTGCCGCGCACACCTGTACTTCCTGTCGCCTGCCTCCTGGAGGAAGGGGTGCTCGGTTTTCCGGGGGTCTCCTGATCCCCGGAGTGGAGCTGACAGGAAAGCAGGCCAGGTCATTCCACCGACGTGGCCAGAGGAGCAGGGGCCCTCTTGGGAGTTTCCTAGTTTAAAAAGAAAGGGATGGCGGAGGACTGGGGCGTCAGTATCCTGGAGGACAGTGGTCTGGGGTAAGCAAGAGTCACAGAGGACGCAAAGGCCAGCAGGAATCAGCCTGGGGAGAACTTCCCGGGCTGCTGTGCCGCATCCTAAGGGGAAAAGCATAGCTCCTGTCCGTGCAGCTGAGTATGGCTCCCGGCACCCCCTGTCCCAGCCCCCTCTGCCCCGCTCCCGTTCCCATTGAAATAATCACAGGGTAGGCCCGGCCTGGTAGCGTTGTCATGACAACTGTCTAATTTCTTTTAATCCCAGTGTTCCTTCCTAAAGGGACCTCCTCCAACCCCCGCTCCCCCCTGCAACGTGTTTTAATTGTAATAACCCCTGGGTTTTCGGGAGGTAATGACCGTGTGTGGGGAGCCGGCGTTGGCCTGGCCCCATCCCCAGCGTGGCCCGCCCAGCGGCGCCAGGCGGCCCCTCCGCCTCCCAGCGGGAGTCCTGGAGTGAGCCCAGGGCAGGCTCAGGCAGGGTCTGCCAAGGGGGTCTGCGGCCTCGGCAGTGCTAATGAACGCAAGCCAGGGGAGCCTCAGCCCTGCGGGCTTCGTGTCCCGAGGACATTTTATGGCACACCACCCCTTACCCCCATCTGCACACTTTCCCCCACCTCTGTGCACACCTTGAAGGGAATCCACGGGCCATTACTCTGCTCCGGGCCCCAGCCAGCCACGCTGCTTCAGGGATGTGACCCTCAATGTGTGCTCATATCCCCCGGGGTCCTGTTACGATGCAGTTTCCAAGTCTCCATGAGGCCCAAGATCCTGCATTTCTCACCACCTCTCGGGGGGACGCCCAAGCTGCCTCGCTCCAGACCACGTTTTCAGTAGGAAGAGTCTGGAGCACCCTTGTCCAGCAGATCTTTCTGCAGAGACGGAAATGCCCCATATTTACACTGCACGACGTATTCGCTAGGAGCCTATCAAGCCCTTGATGAGTTGCTATAGCACCACTGAGGAAGGGGACTGTCAATTGTATTTAATGGTCACGCATTTAAATTTAAACAGCCACACAGAGGCTGGTGGCTACCATGTTGGAGAAGTGGCAATGCTCGGTGAAGGCCCCGACTCTGCTTGAACCGTCTCTGCAAAAGGTGTCCCTCGGATGCAGCCACCTGGCCGGCACCTGCATCTGCTCCCTGGACCCTTCCATTAACCCTGCGCGGCGGGGACCCAGCCCCTTTGCTCCACACATGCTCCTCTCTGGCTTCTGTCCTGCTGAAAATGGACCGCAGAGAAACGAGCATGAGATCTGGTGGCCTTGCTTGGAAGTAAGAACCTGAAGTCTGACCAAAGCCTGCAAAGGTCTGCAAGGCGCCCGGCTCTTCTGGGAAGCCCGTTATTTTCGAAGCGGTGCTGAGGTTCCCCGGGCCGCTACGGGCTATCAGACACTGTCTTGCGACTGCTCTTTCACTGCTAATAACTTAAGGGACAGTTTGGGATTGATGCAGTAATGCTGCGGGAGCTCTCGGCCCACATTTGCTTCCACTATAGCCTTCCCATTCGCACGCTGAAATATTAGATGTTCAGTTGGGAGTCCAACAGCAAAATATTTCTGAAATTGTGTGTGTGTGTTTTTCTTCTAATTTAATGTGCCAGACAAGCCTCCCTGTAATTAAAACCAGAAACAAGGACCAGACTTAGACAGAGATTTGAAGGCTGTAAAATTCTAGGACAGGTTTATGTAAAGCAATTAAAAAGGGAGTTAAAAATTGTTAAAAAATTAAACACTAATTACTTTTTTTTCTCCTCGCATTTCTGCTGAGCTGTTTTGGCCGTGGAGCTCGAAGGACGATATAAAAAGGAGAAAGTTTTGCCTCGTTGCTGTAAATCATGTTCAACAAATGCTTCTCTGCGTTTTGCAGCCGAACCCATCTGCTCTCAATTAGCCTAAATCATGCCTTTTCAATTAAACGGGCTTAGGGAAGTCTGGTAGCGAAACGGGCATGTGTGTGTGCATGCGTGTGTGTGTGTGTGCGTGCGCGAGCGCATGTGTGCGTGTGTGTGCGTGTGTGGAGGGGGGCCGGGAGGGGGGTGGTTGTGGAGGGCGGGACAAAGGTGAAGTCTGATTTCAGGCTGCGAGGTGGAAATATCTTTTAAAAGGTGTGATCCTATTTTAGTGTTTTCCATATAAAATGGGGTATTATTTGCTGTGCTGCAGGGAGCAGTGAAGGGGGAAAACACCGTGAAGGAGGTGAGCCTTGAGAATTGGGAGCAAATTAATTCTCGTGAGCTGAGTGTGCTGCCTAGAAGACACGGCGTGGGGGACTCCGGGGTCGGGAACAATGGCTGCGACCGGGGGCCCGGGGGGTTCACAGACAGAGGCTTCCTTGGAGGGACAGGGGGCTGAAGTCCAGGACCAGGTGGCCTGTGGAAACACGGAGCAGGGAGGGAGGGGAAGGTGCTGTTGTCTTTCAAAACAGAGTGGACTTCTAACACCGGGGTGTCCTGGGTGTGGTCCTGGGAGGCCCCGTCTCCAGGGACTTCCTGGGGGGTACCTGTGTCCGACTCCACTTTCCTTTTAGAGACCCACAGGCCACGCGGCTCTGCGTCCTGTGTCCTGGTGGGTTGTGGCTCCCCCAGAGGCCAGGGCTGTTGAGTTTAGGAGCGGCGGGACGGGAGTGTTTGTGTATCTTTGCACGTGGGACCCCTCTGTGTGCTCACGCGCCCACCTCTGGCTTCCCAGCCTGTGACGGTCCCGAACCTTCCCAGCCCCTGGCTCCGTCCCAGCGCTCGGGTTTGCCAGGTGCGGCTGCACCTGACTGACGAGGCGATGCTCCTGGTGGCAGTTTGCGGCACTCGTGTCCGATATCCTGTGGCCTCCTCTCCCCGGAGGAAGAAATGCGTTTGCCTTGACTCAGCTTGGTTGGAGGAACTTGTATTCTCTCCTCCCGTCCGCGGTGGGAGGGGCGGCAGATGAAGTGTGTGGTCTGCTGACGAGTGTTTATTTTTAGTCACCCAGCCTCCTCCCCCGCTGGTCCCAGCTCCCTCTGCGGGACTGCCCTGAGCAATCAGCAACCTGCCTGCAAACCCGCAACTTGTTTGGGGTTTCGGAGGGGGATTTGGTAACGGAAGGTCTAGTGACAGGAGCTAGGTCTTTGACATCCAGGCTGACGTTGATGTTAACTGTAATACTAATAACTGTAACACTGATTGAACATTTACAGTGTTCAAGCACTGGCCTAAACGTTTCACCCCAAATCCCTCATGATCAGCCTCACCGTCGAGCCCTGACGATAGACCATCCGTAGCTCTATTCTTCGTTAAGAGGAAGCTACGCCACAGAGAAGTTACGACATTGGCCCAAAGTCACACAACTTGGAAGCCCAGAGCCGGGGTTTGAACTCTGCTCTGTGCCCTTGACTTCGACACGACATGGCCTGTTAGAGTCAGTGAGGCTCTGAGGGTGTCCGTGCTGTCTGCTGCTGTGCTCCCGGGAGGAGGGTGTCAGGGACCAGCGGTGGTCTTGGGTATGATGGGTAGAGTTCTGACTTTGGAGTCAGGCACACCTAGGTTCGAATCCTAGCCGTACCCCCCGCTACGTTGGTAACTGCTTCGGTCGTCACTTACTGTCTCGGCCGGTGTGTGAAATGGGGCAAAGCCTGACCTCCTCCGAAGGGTGATATTTCACATGTGCTGAGTGTGCCCAGCGTGGAGAAGACAGTCCACAAACAGTGGGCTCTTTGCCTTCCTTCCTGGTGGCCTGATTCCATGAAGCTTGACCTGGTTTCTCTCTGGCTCTTGGCCTGTGATTTCCTGTAGGATACAGTTTCAGGTCTCTTTCCAAGTGATTCTCTCTAAACAAGACCCGGGTGGGAGCAGGTCCACACCCCTCCGAGGACTCTGGCCACGAGAAGCTTTCCTTTCCCCAGGAAAGGCCACCTCCGGAACCCAAGGGCTCTGCCCTTTGGGACAGCTGGAAGGAAAGAGTGAGGCCCGTTCAACCCCTGTTCTCTGTCCACAGCTTCTCAAGGCTGCCTGGCATCCCATGGGCCGGGCAGAGGAGGGCAGGGCCGCCTGGCCTGGTTCCAGAACAGCCCAGCAGGCCCAGCCACGCAGACTGCCCTCACTCTGAGCCCCTTTAATCCGATGGCTGAGTGCAGTGATCCGTGCCTGGGGCTTCTAGGAGCCTCCCCGAGCCAGGCACCAGTGTTCCCAGCCATCTCCGAGGGTGGCGGAGAGGTTGCTGCCTGGCTCCAGGGAGCTGGCAGGATGTGGGAGAGGGATCCAGGGGCCAGAGGCTTCAGTTGGATGCACAGAGGTGCCAGGACCCCTGGGAGGTCCTGTCCGGGCCACGTGAAGGAGGGTGTGAGCTGCCCGTGCGACAGAGTGCCCGGTGAACACAGGACGGGTGAGCTGGGGGAGCCCACTCTGCACGTGCCGCTTCCTTCCCGTCCCGGGCTCACCATCATCATCTTCCCCCCGAGGGTGGCACATGGCAGTCCCCAGGCTGAGCCCGGATGACCACATGGTTGAGCCTTGTCCTGGCCACCCACTCCCTGTCCTCCTGTTCCCTGATGTCAGGACGAGCTGAAAAGCTTTTCTGATCAGCAGAGGTGTGAGTGAGGGTGGAAGGGGGGCTTCTATTCGGGCAACATCATGCATGAGGAAAGCAGGGGCCCTGGTGTCACATGAAGCAGGTTCCGACCTCAGTGCTGTCACTCGGGGCTGGTTGACCTTGGGCAAGCCATTTAGCCTCTATGAGCCTCCCTTCCTTCGTCTGTTAGCCGAGGACAAATCACACCTCTCGGTATGATTCAGATGATCTAAATCGATGTATGCAAAGCCCCTGGCACCGTGCCTGGCACAGGTAACAGGCAAGGAGTGAATTGTTCTCTGTCCTGTCTCCTCTCCGCAAAAAACCCCATGCTTTGCACCCACTCACCCCCATGTGGTTGTCACAGACCTTCCTCTGTCAGACCCCATTCTACAGGACCCTGTTGGAGCCCAGTGGCCGAGCTGGGTCTGCCCCTCCTTTGGGAAGAGCCAGGCTGCGTCAACACGCTCCCCGGCCCGTAGTCAGTCACAGGATAGGGTCGACAGCAAACTCAGAGCTGCCTGTCACACGCTCCTGGTGGCCACCTGGGAGGTGGCCCTCTTTCTCGTGTGCAGACACAGTCTCTGGGCAGGGCCGAGCCTCACCGTAACTGTGGAGAGAAGTTCGGCGTCTGGAATAACACCACCGGCCTTGGGGTTTTTGCTGTGTCTCCTCATCTGGGAAGGTAGCCAAGCCAAATCGGCATCTTGCTCTCCAGGGGCCTGCAGAGCCAAACTCTGGTGGTTTATCTGCTGGTCCCCAAGCTCTCACTCCGTGGAGACACAGTCCTGAGGAGCTCAGTTTTGGGGTTCTTCCTCCAGCCAGCCCGCTGTTTTCATGACGACAGCTGCCATCAGAACCCTCCCTGCCGCCTCAGCTCTCTGGGTCTCGGGAAACTCTGATGCCAACCTTGGATAAAAGACCAGCTACTGACTTGGGGGCGGGGTCCCTGGAGACCCTGGTGCTGTTCCCAGGAGACTGCATCTACTGGCATGACCTGGAGTGTCTGGTGGGTTGGGCTGGCCCAGACGGAGCCAGCAGAGCCCTGATTGGAAACAGCATCTGTCTGATCCAGGGGTTATGATTCCAGTCCAGCATCGCCTCCTCCAGGGAGCCTTCCCCGAGTTTTAAGAATGTTTAAAATTCTTTCCCTGGGTTTATAGTCTGCCCTGTGCTTCCCCCATCACATGAATCCATTTGAATGGTAATTGTCTCCTTGTCCATTTAGCTCCCTAGGCCATGAACTCCTTGAAGACACAGACTATATCCTAGGGTTCTACCAGTCCTTGGCTTGCAGGGAGAGGTCATCACGGTGGACATGACAAGGTTTTTAAAGATGAGCCAGCTACCCCGAATGTGCTTAAGACTCGCGGGCAGAGCCTTGGGCTTGGCTGCGTGGGTCTCCGGTATCTGGGGACTTAGCTGTGCTGGGAACATAAGGTGGGCAGAGGACACAGCAGTCAAGCACTGCTGCTGGGGCTGATGTAGGGTTAGACATAGAGTTAGACAGTTAGATGTAGAGTTAGACATAGGGTTGGATGTAAGGTTAGACGTAGGGTTAGACGTGGGGTTGGATGTAGGGTTGGATGTAGGGTTAGACGTGGGGTTGGATGTAGGGTTAATGTAGGGTTAGACGTGGGGTTGGATGTAGGGTTGGATGTAGGGTTAGACATGGGGTTGGATGTAGGGTTAGACATGGGGTTGGATGTAGGGTTGGATGTAGGGATAGATGTGGGGTTGGATGTAGGGTTAGATGTAGGGTTAGACGTGGGGTTAGAATTAGGGATGGATGTAGGGTTGGATGTAGGGTTAGACATGGGGTTAGACGTGGGGTTGGATGTAGGGTTAGACATGGGGTTGGATGTAGGGTTACACGTGGGGTTGGATGTAGGGTTAGACATGGGGTTGGATGTAGGGTTGGATGTAGGGTTAGACGTGGGGTTAGACGTGGGGTTGGATGTAGGGTTAGACATGGGGTTGGATATAGGGTTGGATGTAGGTTTAGACGTGGGGTTAGACGTGAGGTTGGATGTAGGGTTGGATGTAGGGTTAGACATGGGGTTGGATGTACGGTTGGATGTAGGGTTAGACGTGGGGTTAGACGTGGGTTTGGATGTAGGGTTGGACGTAGGGTTAGACGTGGGGTTAGATGCCACGTGGCAGGACAAACGCCTAGTTTCTAAAGCATGAAATGGGCTGCATTTGGCCAAAAAGCCACTCAGCCCACCAGCTCAGGAGAGCAACAGTGCCCTGGTGGGAGGGAGTGATGGCCACGTGGTATGGCCACACCTTCCAACACAGCTAGCGCGAGTCAGGCTCTTGGGCTACTTTAAAGGGCAAAGATGAGAAGTTAGCTCAAGGTCCCAGGTCTTAGGCACAGAAACACTATTTTGGAGTCAAGAGTTTGGGTATTTCGAGGTCCTCTGCCGGCAGGTCTGGGTCTCTGGGGTTTTTGTTGTTGTTGTTGTTGTTGTTGTTGTTGTTGTTGTTGTTGTTGTATCCCAAAGTAGAGGGTTTGGGAGGTGACTCTTGGGAGGCTCAGACCACAGAGACACTGGCAATAGTCAGAAAAGGGCTATCCTTGGGTCCAGAGTCCTTGGCCTAGTGCGGGCTTTACCCCCGCATCACTGGGTGACTTTGGGGTAGTCCCTTAACTGTTGTGCACCACACCTCCTTACTGCTGTTGAAGTATTCTGCGTCACGTAGGTTCCAGACTTGGCAGGAGAGTTATGTCAGATGATCCATGTTCAAAAGTAGCTTCCAGAACAATACACTGAACCTGTCAGGTGCTTTTGGTATTTAAGCGGCAGTGGTTAGCAGGGCTCAGGAGAGCTCAGCCCTGATCCCCACCTGCACCCACCCCACCCCCGACTATCACCATTAACTGGGTTCTCGGGAACTTTCTCTAAACCAAGAAGTTGGTCTTGCCTGTTTGTTTTGGCTTCTGAGGGAGACAAAAGCCTCATGAGAGGTGGAAAGCCTCTTGACAGCCAGGCCGGTGCTCAGGACGCCTGGCCTGGATGCCGCCTCCGGGAAATTAAGGCCCTTGTGCCCGGTGCCGCTGCACGTGATTTCTCTGTAGAAAGTAGGTGGGCGGGGAGTTTGGCAAGCTTGCTGTGCCATCGATCCTTCCAGCTTCTCCTGGAAAAAGCCTGGTCCATGCCCCCAGGGACGCAATGGGCCCTTTGAGCTGGGCCAAGTTATTGTTGAACCTGTTCCTAGGTTGTCGTGTCCTTAGCCTGTTGTCCTGAAATACCACTTAAGCCAACACCACTCTCTCCCCAGGGCCTTCTGACTTAGCCCAAACCCTCAATTTTAGTGTATTGGCAACTATTTATAAAGAAATACCATTTTATACGTTCAATTTGAGTGGACACTACAAGCCAACCTATAGAGGAAGTTGATGAGTCAATTAATGCAAAAAGTACAGAGAACAACAGGCTTTGTTTCATCTCAGGGACTGAGAAATACGAATTTGGACACAAAATGTGGTATAGCAGAGGGATTACGAGGCAAGACTCAAATCCGTGGACGTTTTCAGATCTCAGCAACTCCTAATAAGCTTCTTATTTTTGGAGGCCCCACCCCTCGTCTTATCAAAAGTCTTAAAATGTCCCCACATCCCACACTTAATATAATTTTATGTGTGGGGGAGGGGGGAAGGAACAAGAGTTTTATTATTTTTTTTGAGATTTCGGAATAAAGGTCTATTCTCATGATTTAAACTTTATTATATTCATTAATAACTACTTGAGAATTGAGTTAAATTACCATTGGCCAGTTAACAAGGTTATTTTGAGGATATGTAGCTAAACATTTGGTAAGAATGGATTTTGTAAAAGTTCTTTTCTTTATATTTTGGAGCCAATGCGTTTTTCTTTTCTTGAAGGGTTCAAATGTTTTTTCATGGGTCCACAAAAAGCCTTTTGGCTTAAGTCCCTGCACTTATATCTCCTAGAAAAAAGTAAAGTCTTGCTGAAGTTGGAGGGCTGGTTTTGATTCCTGCCTTGGTAGAAACTGTTATTCACTGTGTGATCCATTTCAGCCTCACTGTCTCCATCTGTAAATGGGGCTGATTTGCTCTTGCTGTGACAATTAATAGAGATAATAAATGAAAGCACACAGCCCAGTGCCTGACTCCTACACAGAAAGCTATCCAGTTCAATATGTTAGCACTAAAAATCATACATGTAGGGGGATGCTTGGCTGGCTTAGTCGGAAAAGCATGCAACCCTTGATCTTGAGCTTGTGAGTTCAAGCCCCACACTGGGTGCAGAGATTCCTTAAATTAAAAACAAAACAAAACAAAACAAAACACCTATAAATAAAAGATGCATGATTCTAGAGTTCGAAAAAAAATTAATTTGAATGATTTTCTCCCATTCTCAAGTAAGGTCTTGAAAGCTCAGATTAAAAAATAAATCATATACATATATTATATATATATATATATGATTTATATGTATATGTATGTGTATATATATAATATATATATTATATATATAGTAATTATCAGGGATTTCATTCATTAAGAATTCAGAATAATTTCAGAGCACCTGGGTGGCTCAGTCGGTTAAACACCCACCTCTTGATATTGGCTCAGGTCACGATCTCACGGTTTGTGGGTTCGAGCCCTGCGTCGGGCTCTGTGCTGACGGCGCAGAGCCTGCTTAGGATTCTCTCTCTCCTTCTCTCTCTGCCCCTTCTCTGCTTGCTCTCTCTAAAAGTAGAGAAAGAAACTTTAAAAAAAAAAGAATTCAGAATTATTTCACTATGTTTTAGGTTTACCTCTAGATTTTCTGTGATAAAAAGTGTAGCCCAGGGAGTTAAGGACAGAAACAATATTTGGTGGAGAGAGGGAGGGTTTTGGTCTACTTGAGGGAACAAGCTTTTCAGGCCCTTAGAAACATCTACTTGGAAACAATTAGTGTGTTAATTAGGAAGGATTCTTATCAGATCTCGCAGAACCTCTTCTTGGCTATGCCCTCTTAGGTGAAGTACTCTGCAGTTGGAAATCCTACAAGCATCCCTGTCCTTGGCAGCTTTTTTGTACCTGGGGGTTTTCACTAATCCAGACCAGTCTTCCTCCCTGAATTTGACCTTGGGGGCTGTAGGGGGGTGGACTTTGATAGCCGGTGTCCTGGGCGTCCGCCGGGAGGCCTTCCCTAAGCACATGACGAACACACACGTGACATGAGTCACACCTGAGTCCAGGTAGTTTACCCAACATGATATTTGGCAGTCATATTTCTTGTCTTTCTAATTGGAAGGGCAGAACGGTGGGTTGATGGATGGGAAGCTGCAAGCTGGAAAATATGTGGGCATTTCGGGGGAGGAACTAACAGCCACGTGGCCCCACTTCAGTTGGGTCGGTTTCTGCTTCAAGACCATGTGCCTGGGTTGTCTCAAAGTATTCTTGATGGTATGGGAAGCACTGAGATTCAGGACACTTAAATTCCCCTGGGTTTCTGTTAACAATAAACCATAGATAAACAACAACGACAAACTATGACTGTGAATTAGTTAGGGTTTAAGCATATTGAATTCAACAGGAATGATATATTGGGGTAGATTAGATACTTTCAAAGAGCGAGCTCTAAATGAACGAGGTTTCATTTGACTCTATCGTCTGGTTAAAAGAGTACATGTGAGCTGTTGAACTGTTTTGTTCGACAGATCCCCAGATAGTTAAATAACTGTACCCAACGTATCAATCCAAACCTCATTTCAAACATAGTTGCATTGTGCTTTAGGCCTCCGTGGGCATCTGAACTTTTATCAGTGACCCGACTAAACATCAAGAAAGTCTGAAGATGACCCTAGGCTAGAAGGGGAGCCCGGATGATGCGTGCACGCATTCCCATCCCTGATAATCTCCGTGGACCCAAATGCTCAGCCAAACCCAACAAGATAGAAGGCTTTCAACTCCTGCTGCTCAGTCTCGTGTGGTTTCAAATTCAGAAGCACAAGAAGTAGATTAGAGAGTCCTCTGTTGGCAACAGTTCACATGAAAGAGATGTGGAGGTTTTCGTTGACCACAAGTCTAATACGATCCAACCGTGTGACTGTTGCTGAAAATGCTAGAATCCTTGTAGGCTGCTCTAATGGACATATGGTATCCAGATCCAGAGAGGTGATGCTTCAGGGTCTCCTGGACCAGGCCAGGCCACGTCTAGGGAAGTGTGTTTAATCCTGAGCGTCACTTTGAAGGGAACCGGAGTGACCGTTGGAGGCATGCAACGGAGGAATTGCCGAAGATGTCGAAGTGGAGGGAGCGGTACGGTAGAGACCCCTAGATGCTCTTCATCCCACGTTCTCTTCGGAGGCACGCTGGAAGTCGATATTTCCCGGCCTCCCCCCACCACGGTTAGTTTGGGCTACGGCTGACGAGCTTCTGGATGACAGAATACGGGTCGCTCTGACGCACTCCATCTCTACTGCCCTGCGAAATGTCCCCACGACACTCTTCCCTTTCACTGGTCCTAAGAGCGTGGCAGAACAAGATCGAAGGAGCCGGGCACCCCGGAATCGTTTGAAATCCCACCTGGGAGGCTCCCCATCAGACGCAGCCATTTGGTCTGTGACAAGAATGAAAAATAAAGCTTTCCAGTGTGAAACCGCTGAGGCCTGGGGAGTGTTTGTTACGGCAGCTCGCGTGAGTCGTCCTGATTAATACAGTTGTGGGAGAGAGAACCCCGGGGAGATGTGACGGTTATGTACTGACAACTTGGGGGGCAGCACAATCTATTGAGATACTGCCTTGCTCTCCCAACTACAGGACACTTAACAGAATGAAAAGGTGATTTTATCCTCCTGGAAATATTCCTGGAAAACAGCTCCCAGAGGAGCAATTATAACCCTCCCTCTCCCTGAACACCCTCCGCCTGACGATTTCTTTTCTTTTTTCTTTTTAGTTTATTTATTTTGAAAGAGACAGAGAGAGTGCACGTGGGGGAGGGGCAGAGAGAGAGGGAGAGAGACTCCCAAGCAGGCTCCCCTGGCTGTCCGCACAGAGCCCCATGCGGGGCTCAGACTCATGAGGTCGTGAGATCATGACCTGAGCTGAAATCGAGAGTTGGAGGCTTAACCAACTGAGCCACCCAGGCACCCTGAACATTTCTTTTTTAATGGTCTAATCCTATTGCCCCCACTTGGCGGCTATGTGGCCTCTGGCAAGTTACTTGAATACTTTGTGCCTCCGTTTCTTTATCCATAAAATGGGCACAAAGTAACGCCTACTTCGTGAAGTTGTTATGAAGGTCCAATGTGCTAATCATATAACATTCAAGAGTGCCTGGCTGTGTTAGTTGTTTTTTTTTTTTTTAAACCTTTTTTTAGGGGGCTGTCCTCAAGAAACTCCTCACTCAGGTCTTTTGGAAAGTTGGGCAGATCAGGTTCTTCACAAATGAGAAAGAGACAGGTTTTGGTTTTTCTATAGGTGACGGAGTCAAGGCCTGCCTGGCCCTTTGTAGCCTTGGACAGAGGAGAGTATTTCTGCAGGAGAGGGGTGGCGGTGGGGAGCGGGGAGGGCTAGATGCACAAGCAGTGGCGGAGCCCTTGTTCCAGGGGAGAAGCAGCATCCGACAGCGGGGGGAAGAGCCACCTGTGAACCAGTGCCATGAACCTGAGTGATGGAGGCCGCTTTCTGGAACACAAGGACTCCCCTGCGTTCAGGGAGCCACATGAGCCCTCGGGGTTTGGAGAGAATGTCTTCGAAGGGCGCTGCTAGCCAAAAGTGGGGTTTATCCAGCCCTGGGGCAGATCAGCATGCCACAGTGTGTTTATTGCTGAGGGCAGGAGCCTCGTGCCATCCCTGCCCCTGGCCCCCATGACCTTGCCTTATAATTGCTGTGTGCTCTCCGAAAAGCCACTTAACCTCTGTAAAATGGGGCTAACAATACTGCTCTGTCACTGCAAGAGGAGGTGATGTTAGGGAAGGCTGTGTCTAGGGAACATTTGCAAACTCACCTGCCAGGCACAGAGCGCTCCCCCCAGGTGCCCCTGTCTTCTGTTTTAGCCTCGAAGGAACTTCCCAACCTCTTCAGGGGACTCGAGATATTTTACCAGGCAGGGAGCACCCCCCCCTACCACCAGAAACCGGGAGCCAGCAGAGGTCAAGGACGCAGGGGTTCTGGCAAGAATGATCGTGGAACCAGGCATACTCCTTCTTGTCCTCTTCTTGGGGGTGTTTTCAGGGCAGGAGCCCTCGAAGGGGCTGCCGCCTTGGGGCCGGATCCCAGCCCTGTTGCGACAGCATGTGCTGCACTGCCCTTCTTGGCCCATCTCCGTCCTCACCTGAAAGTCCCTCAACCGGCGGGGTGGGCGGGCGGTGCAGGGAGGGGGGCTGCGGGGAAGGGGAGAGCCCAGGCGCCTGAGCGTCTCACGTCATAATTCAGGACTGCCTACAGCCCAGGGAGGTGTTTCACACTCGGCAGAGGCAGATAATGAAGCATTCTTCCAAAATAAGAGAATGTGCCTTTTCTTTGCCTCCCCCGCCCCTTTTCCCAATAAAATAATTAAACAGGGATTTCTGGAGGCCTGACACCTCACCGCCCTAGCAGTTTCTGGCAGTTTCTGCAGGGGAGGGAGAGGGGAGCACTGAGCTTCGGGTGAGAGGGTAGAGGCTGGGCTGGGAAGGGGCCTGCTGGTGACAAAGAGAGAGCAGGCCCGCGGAGAAGGGCGTGGGGTGTCAGAGGGCACAAGGGAGGGGCCTGCTGATTCCTCGCTGCCCCAGATGACATATGACTTAGCACGTCCCCAGGTCTCCAGGGCTGCAGCCTGCTGTGTACTTTCAACATGTGTTTGGTATTATCAGTGTTTTTATAATAATAACTGTGGTCTTGAAAGGGACTAAAATTAATTAAAATGCAGCAGTCTGCCATATTCTACATTATTATCATAGGAATGCTCGCCTGGGAAGGACCTCCCTTGGTGGGGGGGGGGGATGGGAGGAGCAGAGGAGTGTGTGGGGG